>NC_051854.1:81494504-82119504 GCF_905115235.1 Hermetia illucens | reverse complement strand
TTCTGATATAAAATTGGCAGATTGATATAATTTTCTAAATAAATAATCCTCCATGAAAATAAACTCCTCGAGGACTTTCAATACTCTAACGTATCAAGGATTGGGGTCATCTAAAAATTTTCTACTGGCATAGTCAATACCTCTCTGAAATATTGAATCTCTTGTTTCAAAATCTCCACACAGATTTTGGATTATGTTTAAAATCTTCTACTTGTTCTTTATCAAACGTTACGGTATAACATTGAATCGGATCTATATTCCTAGATGAATGCAGCACAAGCACAATGTATACAAGAAGGGACAACGGATTTCCTAGTAGCATCCCTGAGTGAAGGCCTGAGATTTAGATAGTAAGTAAAACCTTCATAGTCCGTATTAAATTGTACTAACACGTCCAATCGTTTGACCTGGTGGTTTTACATGCACTGGCAAATCTAGAACATGTGAGGGATATACGATAGAAGCGCAGAGGATATACGGTAAGGACGATAAGGAGTAACGAGAGATCAATAGGAGCTTATCTATGTACAGGAGGTAACGAGTGGAAATCGGAAGATTAAAACAGTTTCATAATTAAATGATAAAAGTGAAGATATATGCATGTCGATTATCTCAACATGACTGAGAATTGAATAAAATCGTATCGGACTTGTATTTGAATCCTTTGAACGTTGAACTGGAAAAAGTTCAGATAATTATACCCAATGACCCAAATACCCAAGAGAAAATTTTTTAAACAGGTCAATGGTCTTCTATATCTTTCATCCCTTCATACGCATAAGGCTTTCAGTCTGAACGAATATATGCTGGCTAATATCTCCTAAATGAAGTATAACGCGTCCACTTCTATGTGACATCATTTCCGCTTCGACGAAATACCTCTTCTATTGTTTTACGCGATTGTAGGGCGACTCGCTCGGGGAAAGTGGATTCCCTTGGCCCTTTCCTAATGTGAGCTATCTACTGCCGCTCTCGCGCTAGTCATCACTAAAGATTTTCACAATCCAGAGACCCAAGAGATGACACGGCGGTGGCCGTGTTAAGTAGCGAAGGCTTGAAGCTTTTTGGTAACAATGTAGTTACAACCTCAACCTGATGTTCGTATTTCCCAAATATTACACAAAACACGAAAGACAGATCTGGTGCTGTTAATGAGTCGCGTGACATTAAGCTTAGATAGACAGACTGATCGGTTGTTCTGCCCGTTGATGCAGATAGGAAGAGAGTGAGGACCAGTAATACTGGGAACCTTGATTTTGTTTGCGTTTATCTACATACCGACTCCGCTTGCCTTTCTTTATCAGTCGAGGACCACTTAGCCAATGTTCATGACCCGGTGAGGACCACTTAGCCGAGGTTCATGATTGGTGAGAGAGCAAACAGATAGCAGATGAAGTCTTCCATATCGTCCGCAAAGGGCAGTGATAGAATCGATGATAGGATAAGACCTTGTCGGACTTCAGATTCCTCCCGAATTTCACCTCGGTGTGGCACGTGACATTTTTGCCATCATATGTCCTTTTGATAATAGCATTTAGTTTCTTCGAATGCCTTCTCTGCGTGAAGTGCTCCAGACACACTCCCTGTTCCCACCACACCATATCAACACGTAGGGTGTTGATGTGGTCTATAGAGGAGGATCTTGAGCAGAAATTAACCTGTTCTCTTTCTATCAGGCTTTGGAGATGTTCATTCTCTGAGGAAGGTCTCCGAGTCCCAAGATTTTTGTACGAGTGGAAGTAGCAGATCTTCAGTAACTGCAGGTGCAGCGAAAAATAACTCCGCGGGATGATCATCAATGCTAGTGGCTCTGTTTGAGTGCATTGATTGCCGAAATTATTTTTCTTTCGCTTGGAGTATTAGTCCGTATCCGCATGCAACGGTGACCAGCCATTTCATTCACAACAGGAGGAACCTCAGCAAATGTAATATGGTTAAGAACCATGGTGAAGTGTTGTTCAATTGCTCGTCATCGTAGATGAGAAGTCGAAGTTCTTCACAGGACCATCCGAAATTTTGTGGGCACATGCAACCTCTTTCGTGATGCTGTACACACTCGCAGCAGTCAGTTGAGCCTTCAACCCCTTCTATTCATTGGATCGCTGCCACAATTCCTCAGTCAGCGTCCTCTTTGGGACAAGGTTGGGAAGTCGCGAACTTCTGATTGTATCTTCTGGAGTGGTGCACGACGTCGAGCACATCTGTTTCTTCTGTGAAAGATGGGATGGGTGTCGTCAGCAACTTTATGTAGACACAGGAGAACTCTCTCCGACAACGTTGCCAGAGAGATGCTGAGGAACGCTGGCAGATGGAGTCATATTGCGCATTACGTTCCGGTTCTTTTTGTTGCGAAGAAGATTGAGCTCGAGCTGTGAAGGGACCGGATGGGAAGGATTTCCTTGAACTAATAACTTTCTTCCTCCTCCCCCTTTCCGTTGGTACAGAGAATTTCATGACTTGAAGACTCTTCAAGCCGGGAGGGCAGTAGGTCTAGCCTGAAGTAATCAATGCCTTAAACGGTTCTAGGGTAACTCTCTAATGAAGGGGAAGTATTTAGTTCATAGTCTGATGGTGTACGGTTGCGGGAGTCCAAGACTCTGAGTAAACGCATTCACCTACTCTCTATAAACACAAAATAATACTAATAGAACAGTATGCTGATGGCAACTGAAGGTCTCCTCTGTTTCGCAACGTTCTCCCGAGGGGTGAACCAGGAAGTAGCATGGGATGAACCCTCTACGTAGCAATTTTGGTTTATACCCAAATATAAACTTCTGCACTTCACTTGGGGACCCTCCGGTTCCAGAATTTCGTAGTCCTTGATGGACAAGGCTGCTTGTTCTAATTCCTTTATCGTGAGGAGAAGGCGTTCTGTTCTTGAATAGTTTAGGGAACACAAGAAAAAGTGTGTGGACAATTTCCTCTACCTTAGCTACTTCCATCGAACTGAGTGATCATTGAGCTTCTATTGGAGGGTCATGGCTTCGCAACAATGTCCTTCACTAGTTCTAGCCAGTAATGTGCTTTTGTCTAATGATTTCATTGGGAAATTTCTTCCTCAGTATTCGATATTCTGCAGATCTAAGGGCAACATTTTTGTTTTCATAATCAGGATACCATTCATTGTCTTTTCTAGTGCGCCAGCATTCTGCGACAGGCTGGACGACACTGTTTGTCGACATATCGTCACAATAAACGGAAGTTGTTGACCGCTACTTCATCCAAGTTGCGCGAATGCGAGGAGCAATTTCTTAACACAGTTCACCATTGATATAATAGCATTGATTGGAGAGAGACAATGATAGAGCGTGTTTCATTGGGGTTGGTTTTCAAAAATTTTGTTTTGTTCAGGCTCGGGCTCATACCGTGTTGCATGAACGGATCATTGTTCAAGAACAGCTTTGTTATGGGACCCTAGGGAAACATCAATTGCATAGAGGAGTGTGCAGGGGGCTGGACGTTCAACGTCCTGTGTGATGTCCAGAACAGAAACTAAGAAGAGTGGCGGGAGGGCGCTTCTTTGATGAACACCGACAGAGACATGAAGCGGTTTTAATATAACTGTAGCATTCTAGAAAAGGCATTTTTGAACGCGGCCCAATGTTCATCGATATTTTCAGAAGAGGTTACTCCGTGGTACTCGGTGGTAAAATGTCGACATCTTATGAGAATATAGTTGATTTGCGTTTTACTGTTCCCACCATAAAATGTAGCAGGATGAGAAAATCGTTTGATGAACTATGTATTCATAAGCACAAGGTATCTGCAAAATCGACTATACGCTCGCCATCGTCATTGCATCCAAAACCTTTTCCCCATGGCACCTGTTAATCTCTTCTTTTTCACCCACATGACCACTAAGGCCACCGGCAATGATGATATAGTGATCAACAAGGTCGTTTCAGTTCTTTGCATCGAGAAGTTGCCAGAAGGCATCTATATCGGCATCTGGTTGACCTATCTGTGCTGCGTATGCGGTGAAGAAGTGAATAGTGCGATCAGCTGATATAATGGTAAACTTCTTCAGCCGATCATTAAATCGTTCGCCTTCTTTAATGGCATCACGGAAAACCTCTGAGATGGCAATACCATCACCGTATTGAGTGTGTAATAATAATAATCGTTGGCGCAACAATCCATATTGGATCAGGGCCTTGAATTGTGTTAGAGCACTTCATTCAAGACCGTAACGGTGCACTTCAGTGGCAGGCAATGTGGTCAGCATTGCGCTCACCCGAGATTATTACCCTGATTTGAGTGAGGCACTCGTTCACAGCTGAGTCGACTGGTATCCGATGTCAAATCACGATGCAAATCCCACTGCCACCAGTGAGATTTGAACCGCGATCTTCCGTACGACAGCCTTGCGCTCTAACCACTCTATTCGGACATTGAGTTTGTGGGCTACCAAAATAGGGAAGTTTAT
This sequence comes from Hermetia illucens, assembly GCF_905115235.1. Taxonomy (NCBI): domain Eukaryota; kingdom Metazoa; phylum Arthropoda; class Insecta; order Diptera; family Stratiomyidae; genus Hermetia; species Hermetia illucens. The sequence goes on along the minus strand of NC_051854.1, from coordinate 82,115,078 downwards.
AGCCATTTTTACCATGTTCACGTTCAATGTCGCCGCTTTTTACACCAGGCCATCGGGTTAATTGTTGGGCGCAGATATCAATGCGCCTTTTCCGAAAGGCTTATGCGTGCAGACACGTATTTGTTTTGCTCGGACTAGCTTACTTACGTCCTGACGCCGTCCATGCGTCAAGACCCCTTGCTCATTTCTCGACAAGACCAAGGCCCGTCCTGCCACGTCGACTTTTCCGAGGCTTGTTACTCGATTCGATCATGTTGTTTCGGCCTGCCGCGGGCCCTGTCACCAAGAGAGATCAAGTAGGATTTAGCATAGTGAAATAACTCAGACTATACTTTATTTATCTTTTTCCCTGATCTCAGCATTTTATTTTTGCTTTCCTGAGAATAGTACAAAGTACGTTGCCTCAAACCCTTCTCCTTTACCTGGGCTTAGGACCAGCATGCTATGTTAATAACATGGCGGAGTTAAGACTCACTCTTAATGGTCCAATTATAACATTTCAAATTTTGATGATATAAAGGGTCACTTTGAGAGATAAATTTATCATAGAGAAGCATCCCCAGTTACCACAACTTACACAAAGCTTAATGCCATTAATTTGAATTGGTTTATGCTCAAAACCACCAACTTTCCACTAACTCGCTGGAAAGCCTTCATCAATGCCAATTAGCACACTTCCCCCGCATTGATTGTGTTAATTCTCAAACATTATTTTGCATCGCTGAAGACTTCACTGAAAACTAGACTTCAATTGCAGCCAAGACGTTAAAGCAGAATATACCCACGCTAAACAGGATGAATTCAAAATCTACCAAAAGTATTGAAAATCCGTCAGGCTTCCTCCAGCCAACATCCTGAATCCTCCGAACCATGACTACTAATATTCGACATGGTTTGTGCTTCTCATTGCATGTATTTTCTGGCTAATCCTGCTTTTCGAAAGTTAATTCAATTAGCAAATTGGATTTCATAATGGAACGGCAATAACAGCAAATGCAAATGCAATTCAAGGAAGAAAATCAGGAAATGCTGGATTTTAATTAAAATCAAATTGAAATCTAGGTGGATTAAAACGTGCGCTTGCATAGATACATGCAGCCTTGTTTTTACTTGGATTAGCAGCTCAGATATACACTGAGTAAGTGAATATTTCCATTTTTTTTCAGAAAAATTCAAATGTAGGTCGCGGAAATCATTTCTGGAAATGGCTAGTGGAGTGGGTTGTCTGTTGCCGACATTATAATCTATTGATCGTCTACTGATGTGCTTCCTAGCCACTGTCTTTTGAATCAACGCATTTCAACCAAAGGTGAGGCGACCAGGTTGGTGGAGTGTCAGGGAAGAAGATAAATAAAGTATAGCTGGAGTTCTTCCACTATGCTAAATCCTACCTGAAACCGATAAAGAAGAAGAAGAAGAATGATCCAATGTTGTCAAAAACGAAATTATCGCCTTGAGTCCTAACCCTCGACAAAATACTAACGGTTTCACCTCAGTCTACGCGGCGTCATGAGCTCCGGTCCTGTCGAGAAATGGGTAACGGATGTGATGGTCGGCTGACGAAGTTCACCAGCTGATCGCACTATTCACTTCTTCACCGCATACACACTACAGACAGGTCAATCTGATGCCGAGATAGATGCCCTCTGGCAATTTCTCGATGCAAAGACCTGAAACGTCCTTGTTGATCACTATATCAGCATTGCCGGCGACCTTAATGGTCGTGTGAATGAAAAGGCAGAAGATAACAGGTGCCATGGGGGAAAGGCGTTTGGAAGATGCAATGACGGTGACGAACGTATAATCAGTTTTGCGGACACCGATGGCCTTGTACTTATGAATACATGGTCCATCAAACGATTGTCTCATTTTCCTACATTTTATCGTCTCGGTTCGTTCTTCCCATGATGTCGATATCATCAACATGTGCTAGTAGTTGGGTGAACTTAAAAAGGATGGTGGCTTTTGAATTTACATTAGCATCTCCGATCACTTTTTCCAGAGCTAGGTTGAAAAGGGTGCAAGATAGGCCATCTCCTTGTCTTAGGTCGTTATTGATTTTGAATGGTGTCGAGAGTGACCTTCCTGCTTTTATCTGGCATCGCACATTGGTCAGGGTCAGCCTAGTCAGTCTTATCAATTTCGTTCGGATACCGAATTATCTCATGGCCGTGTATAGTTTAACCCTGGTTATGCTATCATTGGCGGCTTTAAAGTCGATGAAAAGATGGTGCAACTGATGGCATATTCCAACAGTTTTGCCATCGCTTGTTGTATAGCGAAAATCTGATCTGATTTGCCTGGAGTGAAGCCTCTTTGGTGTGGGCCGATACTTCTTTGGTATGGTTTATCCCACTTTGCAAGATAGCGAAGGATATCTTATAGATGGTACTTAGCAACGTGATACCACTATAATTGCTGCCCTGGGTGATATCTCCCTTTTTACGTATGGGACAGATAATACCTCGTTGCCAATCGTCAGGCATTGATTCGCTGTTCCACACCTTGAGCATCAGTTGATGAACATGCTGATGATGTAGTTGGTCGCCGCCATATTTAACCAGTTCAGTTAAAATTCCATCGGCTCCTGACAACTTATGATTTTTAAACCTTCTGAATTGTAGCGATTGTTTCTTCTATACTTGGTGGTATAGTCTTCAGTTCGCGGGGCCTTCAACTCGCCGATATTCTACCTGTTAAGTAGTTCATCAAAATACTTAACCCATCGCTGCAATATGCCCATTCTGTCGGAAATCAGATTTCCCTCTTTTTCTCGGCAGGATGAGCACCGAGATGTACAACGCTTCATCCTGCTGACTTGTTGGTAAAACTTCCGCACATATTACAGATCTGTTGGTTCTCTCAGGCTTCCTGTTTCCATCTGTTTCATTATGCAAAAGGACGATAAGGCAAATAAAATTACTATGGCGTTTGTCTGTCTGTTCGTTACACACGTTTTTCTCGGAGACGGTTATAGCGATTGTAGTGACTTCGCGACGGGAGCGGAATCTCATTCGCCTCTTTATGAATTAATTTGCTCAAATAATGCATTTCATAATGTGCAATTACCCTAATGTTCGCCGTAGATTGCACATTATTGAATGCTTTCGGGCGAATTGATCTTGACAGAGGCGAATGATTTGCCGCATCAGCAGGCGCATGCGCATGCGCATGTTGCTGCAACATGAACAGAACAGAGTGCAAGGCAACGTAGCGGCAAGTGAAGTGGTGCTGGGCGGGAAAAAGGCGAGTGGTCGAAGGCCGGGGGTCTGGTTTGAACTGTTGGCGGGTGGATTGGGATGAGTGTTTTTTTTTGGCAGGAGATTGTGGAAAGAGTTAGAACAGTGAATTGAACAGTTGTGAGTGACTTTTCTTTTCCCCAAAAGAGATATCTTTCAAGATTTCGATTGAAGAATTATTGAAAAAAAAAAGAATCGAATTTGTGACGAGGAAATGGTTTGGTGAAAAAATTAAAAGGAGATTTTGAAAGGACGTGAATGACACGAACCCTTTGTCGTCTCTGTTCCAGACAAAGGAAACCTCCGGGACTGCTTCGAAAACTAGCCGTGATGTGGTTTAAATTAATATTAACAGTAGAAAATGATAACATTCGTGGAAATAAATTGTTACAATAGAAAACAGCGGAAGAAAGGCGAAGAGGCGGCTCCAGTTGATGTGAAATTTTCGGAGAGGCTTGCCCGCAACAACACATTCACCCAGCGGATTCGGTAGAGTTGTTTTCGCAGCCCGATAGTGAAAATCCCCGCGTGCAGCATATGCAGAAGCCAACGAACACGAAAAGGTTTTCTTTTTTAGTTGAAAAAAAAAAAAAAACAAAAAGGACAAAAAAAAACAAAAAAACAAATGAACTAATCAATTATAAATTGTTTTAGAATTTTCATATTGTAATGTTATGAACTTTCTTTGTACCACAGAATCATCCTCCACGCCAAGCTCGGAGTGACGGCCTGTGTAAGTTTCCTTTTGGTTCGTAGTTAATTTTTTTCTTTTAGTTTTTTTTTTTTTCCTTTCTTTGAATTTTTTTTAATTTTTTTAATTTAATTTTATTTTATTTTTTTATTATATATTTATATATTTGTTTTTTTTGAATACGTAATACAATATGAGTTATGAGTAATTCTTGCATAATTTGAGGACTTCCTCCCTCTCTTTTCCTCCTTGCTCCCGCTGAACCTTTAGAAGGGACATCTTCAAAAATGACAAACTGGCCAAAGGATGTCAAGGAAGGGTAGGAGCCTCAGGGGCCGCGCCTCATTCAAGATCTGAGGCGGAAGAGGCAATAATCGCGACTGTGATCCGTCGTGGATCTTCCTCTCCTTGATCGAGCACTCGGGTCCGGAGACTTACGGCTCCGCGCACGCGGTCGAGCCTTTTTTAAGGTTTTGTGTAAACACAAAACCTTATTAAAATCGGTTTACTGTCTGTCTTTTTTTTTTTTTTTTTGTTGAGGAGGTGGAAATCTTCAAAAAGACACTGGTCTGGACACACCAGCGTGTGGGATTTTTACCCACTAAAACCACCCCCGACTCCCTCCCTGCCCCGCGGAACCACCATAAGGTATTACATCACGGGGCGGAGTCAGCTCACTCTAGCTTTGTCACCTTTCTTCTATACGCGGCGCACGTGACCGCGTTTTTCTCCTCTCCTCTGCTTTTCGCAGTTTATTTTGGATAGATGCGATCATGGAGTTTACCGCATCCCAATTCTCTTGATGTGCTAGCATTTTCGGCACCAGATTTTCTGGTACCAGCACCTCCCCTAGAGTCTCCTCTAGATTCCTCCTTTCTTCCACAAATCTCGGACAGTGGAAGAATACATGCTCTGGGTCCTCTGGGACTCCATTGCAATTTGGACAATCGGGTGAGGTCTCCAATTTAAACCTGTGAAGGTATTGGAGATATCCTCCATGCCCCGTGAGAAACTGGGTGAGATTATAATTAATCTCACCGTGTCGTCTCTCCAACCACTCCTTGATGGCAGGAATGAGCCTGTGCGTCCACCGGCCCTTTCCCGAGCGTTCCCACCGCTCTTGCCATCTATTTATGGATCTCTCCCTTTCAGTCTTCCTCGTCCGCGATGAGGAAGAGGTTGGCTTTGCATTGTATATGTTCGCCATCTCATCTGCCAAGATGTCAATCGGCATCATTCCAGAGATGACGAATGCTGCATCATCTGAGACAGTCCTGAAGGCAGAGCATACCCTCAGGGCTGTCCTCCTGTAGACTGAACTCAGTTTGGTAGCGTTCCCTGACATCCACAACGCCTCCCTCCAAACTGGGGTCGCATAGAGCATGATCGAGGTCACCACCCTGGCTATAAGCAACCTAGAGGTATGCCGTGGCCCTCCAATGTTCGGCATCATCCTTGCCAGGGCCATACTTGCAGTGGATGATTTGTCGCAAACATACCGCACATGTTGCTTATAGCTAAGCTTCCTGTCTATCACCACTCCCAAGTATTTGATGGTCGGCTTGGAAGTGACGATATGATTCCCGATTCTAATACAGGCGTAATCTCTCTTCCGGCGTTTAGTGATGAGGACCGCTTCCGTTTTTTCCTCCGCAAGTGTCAGACCAGAGCTCTTTAGCCAACTTTTAACAGCACCGATTGCCTCACTTGAGTATAACTCAGCATCTTCGAGATGCTTTGCGACAACAACCAGTGCTATGTCGTCAGCGTAACCCACCACTGTGGCTTCCCCCGGAAGGGGAAGATTAAATACATCGTTGTACATGATGTTCCACAGTAGTGGGCCCAATACGGAGCCCTGCGGGACACCCGCGGAAACAACGTACTCCTGGGGTCCGTCATCGGTGTCATACCAGAGCCTCCTTTCAGTTAAATAACTATCGACGATAGCAGCGAGATAGGCGGGAATACCAACCTTCGCTAAAGATTTCCGTATTAGATTCCAATTGGCCGAATTGAATGCATTTTTCACATCCAGGGTTACTACCACGCAATATTTGCTGGTACTACCCTTTCCGTGAATTGCATCTTCGGCCAAGCCAGTTACCAATTTGATGGCATGAATGGTTGATCTGGCTTTACGGAACCCATACTGCCGATCCGAAAGGCCGCCTTGGCTCTCAACAACCGGGAGTAATCTATTGTGGATTACCCGCTCTAGCATTTTCCCCACCGTGTCCAGGAGACATATGGGTCGATATGACGATGGTTCACCTGGAGGTTTACCTGGTTTAGGCAGAAGTACCAACTTCTGCCGCTTCCATGCCACTGGAAATATCCCCTCGGACATGCACGCTTCGAACAACTCAGCGAACATGTCCGGTCTGGATTTCACGGCAAGCTTAAGGGCCTTATTCGGTATTCCGTCCAGGCCCGGCGCTTTGTTGTCTCCTATTCTACCGCAGATATCCAACAGCTCGTCTCTGGTGACTGGCGGAATTGCCGCCACATTCAGAGGTGGTTGGAATGTGTCGGTGCTCTCCTCTTGCTGGGGGAATAACCCCTGGATGATTTTTAGCAAGAGGGTGGGGCACGTGATCTGCGGAGATGAACGGCCTCTGAATCGTCCCATCACGATTCTGTAGGCATTCCCCCACGGGTTTATGTTCGCTTCTGAGCAGAGCTCCTTAAAGCACTCCCTCTTGCTTCGCTGGATGGCGAGCTTGAGGTTTTTGCGGGCTGCCTTATAGGCGGGCTCCTTTTGTCCCTATTCGACTCTACCTACCGCCCTCTGAGCCACTCTTCTGGCTCGGTGGCAGGCTGATCGAAGGCCGGTCAGTTCATCATTCCACCAGTAGTTTGGTCTTCTACTGGGGAATGAACACCTTCTAGGCATGGACGCGTCACACGCTTTGGCAATGCATTGAGCCAGATGGACGGCTCTTTCCGTAGAGGTGCCTGCTTTATCAGGCTGATCTAACCACACCTCTATGAAGGTCTCCTCATCCAAAGATTTTGCAGACCAGCCTGAAATCTTTCTCGGTTTCGGGCATGATAGCTCTTTGGCCTGTGGCTCGACACATGTTTCAAAGAAGATTGCCTGGTGATCGCTGTGGGTGTAGCGTTCACTGACGCACCAGGACATACCACGCCCCAGCGAAGGGCTGACAAAGGTCAGGTCTACAACCGAGCCTGACCCCCCTTTCTGGAAGGTGTTTACAGCACCTTCGTTGGCCAAAACTATGTCCATCTGCGCAAAAGCTTCTAATAAACTGCGCCCCCTAGCACTTGATTCCCTACTACCCCACTCTAGGGCCCAAGCATTGAAATCACCAGCAATCACCTTTGGACTACGTCCCCTCGCGTCGAGAACAAGATTATCAAGCATTTGCTCGAATTCAGACAGTGTCAAACTTGGCGGGGCGTAGCAGCTGTATACATATACACCACTTATTTTCGCCCACACGAAGCCACTGCCTGCTTGACTTGCAGTACATTGTATGGCCTGTCGACCGCAAGCCCATATCGCCGCTCCCCCAGTCGAATCTTTGACCCATATGCCACCGTGACGGTGTCTATACGGTTCGCTTATGATGGCGATTTCCATCTCAGATTCGAACGTGGCCTGCTCAAGTAAATCCTGAGCGACCCTGCAATGATTGAGGTTTATTTGGATAAACCTCATTTTCTCATTGCAGTGAGCGCCTTCCTAAATTCCGGACATTTACCACTTCCGGCAATATGCCGGTTATCTTGTCCCTCTTTTACTTCGCACAATAGGCATTTGGGGTCCCTATTGCACTCTCTGGCAATATGACCTTTCTCCCCACACCTTCTGCATCGATCGGATCGATCAATACTGCTGGTGCATACCTTCGCGAAGTGCCCAAACATAAGGCATTTGAAGCACCTCTTCAGTGAAATTTGTTCCCTTAAACGGCAAACAACCCATCCAATCCGAACCCTTCCGGCAGCCAACAACATCTGTGCTGCCTCCGCTGGTACTCGAATTGTGGCCGTTTGAGTACCACCATAGGCTTTTCGCAAGCCCACAACTGACTCCTCGGTGAGTTCTTTCAACTTGAATTGCTCCTTCAGAGCAGTGCAAATTTCTTCTTTCGATGTTACTTCATCGAGATCCTTACATTGTATGTAGATCTCATGTTTTTGGGCACGCACTGCGGCATTCTCCCCAAGTGAGTTTTTCACTTGAGTGCGAAAGTCATCAGTTTTGCCCACGCTGGATCTTTTCAGCTCGAACATGAGATCCCCTTTCTGGGTTCTTCGGATTCGGTTTACATTTCCGCTCAGATCTTTAAGGTCGGGATCCGCTTTGACCTTTTTGAGTATCTCCGCGTAGGACAGATTGCCCTTACTGGAGATAACAATTACATCTGGACGAGTTCGCACTTTTGCTTTTCGTTCCGCTTTTTTGTTGGTAACTTTAGTCCATCCATCGTTTTCGCTGGTCTTGGGCTTCGCAACGCTGGTTTACTGTCTGTCTGTCTGTCTGTCCGTCTGTCTGTCTGTCTGTCTGTCTGTCTGTCCGTCACACGCATTTTTCTCGGAGACGGTTATAGCGATTGACACCAAATTTGGTAGAAAGGTGGGAACTGTGAACGCTCACGCATACAGTGAATTACATCCTTTTACGTCGAATTTAAGGGGGGGGGGGGGGGTCCCCATACATGCAAAAGGGGGGTGTAAAATTTTTTTTCATCAAATATAGTCATGTGGGGTATCAAATGAAAGGTCTCGATTAGTACTTTTCAAAGCCGATCTTAGTTTTGACATTCGTTGAAAGGGTGGGGAGCGAGGGGGGTTGAAAGTGATCACTTCTTTAAGGGGGCCATTCTCAGAAACCACCAAACCGAAAAATCTGAAAAAAATCAAGAAGCTGCCACTATATGGTGCCTGGGCTCCGAAATACCTTCCATGACGATATCTGTTTAAATAAAGTTAATAATAGTATATTACTACCATTTTTTGTAATTGGCTAGAAAGCCCCCTTAAGTTCATCCTAGTACCATGAAATGATGCAATGATATAGGCTATAATATAGAGCATGATCTTACCAAGTTTGGTGGAAATCGCACTATTACTAACAAAGTTATAATACCTGAAATTTGTTGCATCTTTGAAAATTGAAGACTATGAATGTCAATATCACCCGAAACTGGATACTCTCACATAATATATGGATATATTACGTGCTACGTACAAAGAATTACACAAAACCTTTCGTACCTGAAGCGTTTAGCTTCCGGTTTCCCGACTTGTTTTATTTTTCAATTTTAGTTCGCGTTCTGGTTGCTATTCGATAGGCCGTCGTGAATTCCCTAGTATTGTCTATTTGGGAATCCGGTGCGGGCCCACGCATCGGAATAGACACGTTGATTTTGTAATAATGAAGCGTGAGGGATCAAAGCGCTCAAAGGACCCCCCACATTCCCGAGCCTGGCTAGCACAGAGGCGTGCAAGAACGTATCGAGCGAGCACTTTGATGGAGCTTCAATGTTTGCGGGCGGACCTTCACGGTCAACTTAACCAATTTTTTTTAAGGTTTCTGGGATAGTTCTGCCCTCTAGGTCGTTGTCGGTCACTTGGGATGATCGCTCTGATCATTCTACCCACTTAATTCCATTACACGATTGACACCAAATTTGGTGGAAAGGTGGGAACTGTGAATGCTCACCCATACAGTGAGTTACACGTTTTTACGTCGAATTTAAGGGGGTAGGGGAGTCCCCATAATACAAAATGCGGGTGTAAATTTGGTTTTCATCAAATATAGTCATTTAGGGTATCAAATGAAGGGTCACTAATAGTACTCCGAACCCGGTCTTAGTTTTGACATTTGTTGGAAAGGTGGGGAATGGGGGGGGTCGAAGATGATCATCTGTTTAAAGGAACCACTCTCAGAAACTACTCAGCCGAAAAATCTGAAAAAAATCAGGAGGCTGCCACTATATGGTGCCTAGGCTTCAAAGTACCCTCCATACCGGTATCTGTCCACATAAAGTTAATAATAGTAGATTACTATAATTTTTAGTAATTGGTTATAAAACCTCGCTTAAGTTCATCTTAATACCACGCAGTAATGTAGGCTATAAGATGGGGCATGATCCTACCAAGTTTGGTTGAAATCGCACAACTACTAACAAAGTTATAGTAAGTCAAATTGTCGTTTCCTTGCAAATTTAAGACTATGAATGTCAACATCACCCGAAAAAGGATACTCTCACCTAATATATGCATATATTACGTACTACGTACTAATGTGGCAAATGCACATTCATGTATCTTTATATAAGAAATACAGAAACCTTTCATACCTGAAGCGTCCAGCTATCAACTAGGGATGCAATTTGTCGTGGACCTTCCCTTCTGATCCCTGCTCTTAGTCCTTGAATTTTCTGGCACGAAGCGCATGGTCGAGGTGGTATCTTTGTTACTTCCCCGTTTACTGCTTTGCAGTTGTAACTTTCCGGGATATTCCTTTTTTTGAACTCTAGTTCCACTCATCTGATTAAAGGACATCTGCATTTTTTTCTCATGACGTGAGAGGCCCTAAAGCAGTCCTGCAGTATTTTCTCCCTGGGCTGGAATTTTCCCTCTACGGACCTGAATACAAAACAACGGATGCACTTTGCCGAAAATAAAGTGTAATGGTTGGTGACAAATAACTGATTTAAAAAAAATTTGAATATTCTTTTATCATTCATCTTTGTACTCATTTGTACTGATTTATGAAAAACCTTACTTCACCTTCAATCTTTCGCAGCCCCCTGCGAATTTACCATCCAAGTGGTGTCGTTAGTTAGTTTGATAGTTGATAATATGTATATTGCATAGCACCCTAATGGACGCTTTCAGTGGGGTTAATTTCCGGAAAGGGTTAAGTGATATTTCATTTACCTTACCTCATTTTCTATCCATGTGGTTGGTTTACCAGAAATTGCATGATTACTGTGAATAGTTCTCTACCTATTCATTCTTATCAGATTTCAAAGTAGAGACCGAGATGATATTTGCAGCCTGGATATTCATATTCATTAGATTTCGTCCATTTTGTCTAACTCATTTCATTTCTTCGATTACTAGGAGCAACTGACGCACAATTAATTCCTCTGCAACGTTAAATAGTGGCATCGTTTGAAACAATTATGTGTGAAATAAAATCATCAATTTAATATTTGCCGCTCGACCCCAATTTAATCTGCTAATGTCCACTTTGACCCGGCCACGTCTGCGGTCTCCAGTCATTCAATATAAAATACCGCATCCAGGCGCTCCGATCTTTATGTATGTATGGATATTAATTCAGGGCGGAGGTCCTTCTTCCGCACCTGTGATATGGTCGTAAAGGTCAATTGACCATTGCCAAAACGTTTCTCGGCATCACCATCAACTCGTCTAATGTACATTCCAGGCAGCTCGGATGTGCGTCCAAGTAGAAACTTAATGGGAGCCAAACTATTTTATAGATACAATGGGAAGACTGCTTTATCTATGTATTTCCTTCCTTTGAATCCTGTGAAACATGCCCGGGGGTAAGAATCGATGTTTTGTGTGTGTGCTGTCAGTCCTGGTCGTATGTGCTTAAGTTTTTATATCCTCAATTCATTCATCCTGTTTTGCTCAAAAGAACATTTACATACACTCGAGTAAGTTAGTGACTACTCTGAGGAATCATAATCACGAGAATGCTTAAGCTGTAGTTTTCCTTTTTTGCTGGGAACATCTTAATGGGAGAAGTTAGACTCTTTAGTTGGAGGAGTGAATTAGGGCAGTGCTAGGTAAATGTTATTCAGAGCGAGCGGGATATATTTCGCCTTAGTTGGAGTCTGATAATCCTGCCCTGCCTCTGTAGTGATATATTTAAACATTCCATGTATCTTTCACACTTTCTGGAGATTATCTGTAACTTATTTCACGACCTTATGGAGGACTGAGACCAGTGATATAGTGGAACATTGGGATGGTTATTGGGACTCCCCACAGTCAAATGAGGAATACTCAAAACCATGCTCCAATCCAACCACGCACATATTACAAACCGAATTGGCAGGAACTCGAATTTGAAGTGCAAGTCACCATTCATTTGCCTGAAAAATATTGAAACAATTATTTTAGTCAAACTTCTGTATTCAACATATTGTTGGTTGCCATTCATCTATTGGTAGAGAATAGCGCGTCAACTCCACTTATGCGCCATCGCTCGCGGCTACCAGAAATGCCTTTCAACTCTCCACACGACTTCATGAGATGGTCGTACTTCTCCTCTACTGTTCTGCGAAAAGTTCCCTTGTAGTGAAAGCAAATCCAGCGTTGTAAATGTGTCGGGCCACATTAAGTTCGGTGCCACCGTCCGAAGAAATCATGCTTCCTAGATAACTGATCGACGTCTTCGATTGGGATTGGGAAAGTTCGATGACTCTTCAGAATGAGAACCTTGGTTTTGTTGGTATTCATCTTCTGTTCTACTCTAGTTGTCTCTGTTTCCAAATCCAGAGCCATTTGGCCAAGCTCCATGACCCGGTGAGCGAGCAAGCAGATGTCATCATCGTAGTCGAGGTGTTTACGTTCTCTCGACAAGGCAGCATGAAGAACTTCACCGACAACAAGAAGAAATAATATCGGTGACAGGATGAAACGTGGTGGAATCTACTTTGGACCTCAAAATCCTCCGAAATTTAATCTCAGTCCAGCGTAGAGAACTCCAGATACACTCACTGTTCACACCATCTAAAGCTTTCTCGAAATTAATGAAGAAGTGCAGGTGCAGCGAAGATGAAAACTTCGCGTACTGTTCCAAAATGATCCGAAGGATGTTGTTATGGTCAATGCAGGGGGATCCGGGCCGGAAACCAGCCTGCTTTCTGTCGACCGAGCTTTCGACATATTTTTGATATCTTTCAGAATTTTCAGCCATTATTATCAGCTATTATTTTGCGACGGCAGGGAGAACGCAGATACACCTCTAATTGTCACCCTCAAAATCTGTCCCCTTCTTTCGGATCTTGACGATCATCCCCTTCTTCCGCTCTACAGTTGTTCATCATCGTGAATGAGTACTGGACCGTTCACGTCCTTCACAGGACCATCGAAAGATTTGCGACTACATGCAAGTTCTTTCGTGATACGGTATACATTTCTAAAATCATTGCGATCTGCGGCATCTTCGGCTTCGTTGAGAGTACACTACGTTGAGCTTCTCAGGACTATGTTCGGTATTGGAGTACGAGCGTGTCACTCCCGCGATCACCCATATCGGTCGGTAGAGCCTTCAATACCCCCTTCCGTTCATCGATCCGCTTCCACGAGTCCGCAGTCAGCCAGCTCTTATGATGCCCCTTCGGGACATGGCTCCGGCACTCGAGGAAAGAGTATTTTTGATGGAGGTTCATTGCTCATCAATATTCTCAGGCATGTTGCTCAGTATATCTGCCGTCCGGTCAGCAAGAGAGCTCTCCCACTGTGGAGTGACAGTTGGATCATACAAATGGTCGATATTCAACTTAGGATGTCGCAGCTTCTCAGCCCTGCGAGAAGTAGCGTACGCAATACGTAAGCGAATGTAATCGACCATCAGATGATGATCCTTTCAAGGCCGATGTCAGCGTCTCTCTTGTTACGCATATGTAGGAGACAGCTCGCATATCTGCTGCTGATCGCGAATTGGTCGATCTGATTGCTCATATGGTGTGGGTCAGTTGACACTCAACTGACCTTATGACAGGCCCTGTGCTCGAATAATGTGCTGCTAATGACGAGGCGGTAGAAGTTGCAGAAATATACGAACCTTCCACCATTACCTTTGCGGTCGCCAACACCGTGTTTCCCCATCACATGTCCGAGCAAAGTGTTGTCAGATCCCACCTTGGCATTCAGGTCACTCAGCGCGTCTTGCGGTCACCGTCAGAAACAATGTGAAACCAGATTCGCCTCTGCTACCACTTCCATTTTCAAAAGAACAAGAGGGAAAGGAGTTCTCTCCAGAGTGTCACCATCTTACTTCGCTAAGGCCTAGGATAAAAATAATAATAATCGTTGGCGTAACAAGCCATATTGGATCAGGGCCTTGAAGTGTGTTAGAGCACTTCATTCAATACCGTAACGGTACACTACAGTACACTGTAGTAGGGAATGTGGTCAGCATTGCGCTTGCCTTGGCTTAGGATATCCAGCTAATATCGTTGGAATTTCCGTTTAAGCTGGGGAAAGCGAGCATTCTCAGGACTCTCTCTACCGCAGTCGAGTGTCGTGCGCACATTCCAGAAATCAATCATACTCCGTTTTCGATAGCCAAAGGTCGTAGCCGTCAGGTGAGTCCCTATTCGAGGTGCTGCTGACGTTTCGGTAATAATAAAGTTCCAAAATTTGCAGGTGGCTACCGTACAGAAGGGAAGACTTTGAGTGTATTTTTAAGTTCCAACTCACAGGGCGCATTACAATGCTGACAATTTATTCGTATCGCACCTCATCTACAATTCAGAGGAAAATGCCGTGAGCTGCACGTCTCCTTCGATCGTTTTAGGAGCCGACATTTGTAACGTGATGATTCCAAGCCCGTAGTAGACGGCAGTCCCTTTGTTTTCGAACTGTAATATTCGGTTCATGAACACCGAGTATGGAAGGTTGCCGTTCTATTAGCTCCTTCTCCTGTTCTGCTGCCTAGCATCCGTGTGAAAGTTCTGAGGTTATTCTGGACATTAAGGACACAGGACCTTGAAACTATAGCCGCTCAGAGACCCTCTTTAGGGTCAGCCGTACACAATTCCACACATCATTGAATGTGGAGCAAAATTTAGGCGTAACCTTTTACGCTTTTACGCTATACATCTATCGATTCAATGCGAATCTTAATACCTTCCTAGGATGCAGTCGTTACAGCTAGGAGGAGTTTCCTAATAAGCTATTCGCTCTGCTCGATATCGTAACCGAATGGATTGGTGTCTTCACACAAGATCCATCGATCGGCTTTGATAATCTGGGCTGCAAAGGAAGACTGGATCATTATTGGCCGAGCCGAAGAATTGGGATAGTCAGAAGAACCCTGCCGCTTTGGTCTGCCCTTAGCCGTAGATGCCCCCAGAGGATTCGTTCTCATCAAGTTTGACACAATCAGGGGTGGTGGCGTGCCCAGAGGTGGTTTGCTCGAAGGTAGATGCTTCCCCGTGGACAATAATTTAACCTCAGCAAATGGCGCCAATTGGAGCCTGGGGTGAAGAGTGCTAATAGAAGGGGTCTGCTTCAGCTTGTCCGTTATGGACTCGGTGATACTCTTTTGGTCGAGACAAAGCTAGTTGAAACTGGGTACCCAGAGTCCACCGTTCACAGCAATTCAGTCCTTGGCATGGTAGTCCAACCTTGGCTTGGGGTTTTGATTACTACAGTTGTTACCTGTTACAGCTGTTACCTCTGGTTCCCATGAGGATCTTCTTTACTGACCTCCTCACCACGGCAAGGTGGGTAATTGTCAAGAGAGTTTTATCATTATATAATTTTATATTTTCGAAATTTAAGGGGGTCATCCCATGTGTCGGATCTGTGCAATCGAATTTTTTTGGCATCAATTGTATCTAGATAAAGTGTAGAATTATATGGGCAAAGTGATTTTTTAATATTCGGAGTCGTTCGGAAATGATAGTGTTAAATACGTAATAAGTCATGCCAGATTTATGTCGATCGCCATAATAAAGCGCGTATTTATCGGTCCGAATGACGTTCGAATGACTTCACTAAAAGGACAAGAATTGAAGTCAAGGCTGTACATATGTTTCTTGAAAAATCTAAGATTTATGGACCAGGTATAGAAGATCTTGGATGAAATCTTCTGGTGAAACTTTGGAGCTGCTAGCCTGTACACCATTCTTCGCCAGCAAAGGAGGGTTATGGAGAACTATGTTTGCAGACTACGCCGTGCCCCATGTGTGTGTATTAAATCGGTAGTTATCGACGATAAAATCAGCTGGACTGTGGACAGTTTCGTCGGATATACATCTACGGGACGTCAACAATCGATTATGTTTGGTTGCAGAGGAGCTGGAGCTGTATTTCGTTGGAATACTTACTGCACTCATAGAGACATGGTCGTTTAGTTTTCATACTGAAAGCGTGGAGGTGCGGTCATCAGTCCGCAAAGGTCCTTTTGCCACTCAGCCTCACTGCTTTCGTGTTGGAAAGCGCAGAGCACGTGCTGGATATCCACTTAAGGGCAACCATGGAGGCGACCCCTTTCTCCAAATTTAAGCTTAGAGAAAAATCCACAAAAACGGCTCCACGAACTAATTAACATGCCACACTGCGAGCATTGCTAATAACGAGGATAAAACAAACTGATTTGGAAGGAAACTGTGAACAGAAAGACCTCCCAGGGTGGCACCATCTCTCCCGGTTAATAGTATTGGATGGAATTCAATAGATGTTGGACAGGAGCGGGGTGAAGGAGATGGCATATGCAGATGTGTTAGTAAATTGGGGTCAGAGATTTTTCCTCTGCAATGAACAGAAAACATGGACGGAGCGTTGCAAAAAGTGTGCTTGTGAGCTGTAAAATGCAGACTCAGCTTTGTTCACATTATCACCAAGCCAAGGGTAACGTATCTGGGTGTGATCCTTGACCCTAAGTTGAATTGGAGACTGAGTATAGAATGGAGGGTTAACGAAGGTTGTATACGTCTGGAAGAGGACCTTTGTGAGGAAATAGGGTCTTCGGCAGAGGATGGTTTGGAAGCACAAAGAACAAAGCGTATTAGGATTCAAAGAATCATGTGTGTAGGGGCTGTTGAGGTTCTCAGATCTTGCCCGGCGGATGCCCTCAAAGTACTCCTGCCCCTCCTCCCCGCAAGGTTATAATATAGTACTCTTTGCGACGGATCAAAGATAGTCTGTCGATAGTAGTCGATGCAGGGTAGCCGAGTTATATGGTCTTCAAGGATGGTGTATTCAAGGTGGATGTATGGGGGATACTGGAAGCCTGCCGAAGGGTGGAGCATTATCCGAACACCAAGCGTAACATTGTGACCGACAGCCAAGTGGCCATTAAGGCTTTGTACTCAGTGGCAAGATCTCCAAGGCTGATGGGGCAATGCAAGGACGATCGAAGTTACCTTTCCCTGGGTTCCGGTCATATGAGTATAGAGGGCAATAATAATCTTAGCAGTCCTTCAGTGGGTGAAATCAACATTTCCTCGGCCATTGGGGCGGATCGAATCTAGTGTCTCTACTTAACATGGTGACCACCTGAGTCAAGTCGTGTAGCATTTGGCTCTTCTATAACAAGAATCGAATGCGAGAACGCTTCGGCCAGACGCGTGCAAATGTACACAAGATTATGACGGTTTGCAGGGCAAACTGGGAAGCTGCTGTCCTTTATATTATGAATATTATGGGTTGGCTATGAAAATCCGAGCCAGCTGCATTCTGCTCCCCTTGTTGTTCTCACAGCACATGCTTCTTTATGGTAGAGAAAACAGAGTACCACAGCTTTAATTTGGCTACTCGGGGCGGATAATACTAAGTTCATTGTCCTTGAATATTATCTGTGCTTGGGATCTGCATATTAGACAACATAGCGGAGTTAAAGACTGGTTCCTAATGGTTACTAGTGAAGTAATGTGGAAATTAGAAATGTAAATGTGTTACAGGATCTTAGGGCTGATTCTATGTTAGAAAGTAAAGTAGCCGAAAGTAAGGGATAAATTTGCCGCTGAGATTAGACATTATCTTGAGGCCAAGCTGTTTTAGAAACTGATAAAGCGACTATGATAAAGCGGTTTGCTGTCCTCGACCAGTATTTGGTATTGTGCATAAGGGTATGGGGAAATCCCTTTATATTTTGTTTCATAGCCTAGATGTTGGTAAGTACCTCCTTAACGACCTGAGGGAAACGTTGTTTTATTACAAAGCGCGTGCGATTTGGCGTTTCTGGTTTTTTGATAGTTGTTAAGAAAGTGTAGCCCTGAGTTCCGGTTCTTTTACCCCTAGATTAAGTATGAGTCAAAGAGTAAACTGTTAGGGCATCAGTCCCTGGGGCAAGATGACGAGGTCCCTTATGTTTTGATGGCTGTGAGGACTTCCTTCCATTACTGGTAGAAAAGTGAAATTGCAAATTCGCGAGCTGTTTTCGGGCAAGGAAGCTGATGGAAAATTAGTTGCCGAAGAGAAACTGTGTGAAATATGTAGAAGGATCGGTGACAATAAAGCCACAGATTTGAATGATTTCCTAAATGAAGGTTTAAAGCGAGTTTTATCTAGAATTACCTCTCAGAATGAACTCCCTTGTACGTGACGAATGGGGGCTTCAAAGACTACATCGTTACAGTGGAGGTACAAGAGGGCTCGGTATTGGGTCCCCTGCTGTGGATTCTCGTGTATAATGAAGTGCTTGTTTTTCCCGCCCCGGAGGAGGTTATGATTCGCCAATGGCCTGGTTGTAGTTGTTGCTGCAAAATATCAAGAGAATATGACTTCGCGAAAATACAGAATGAACTGCTGTAGGAAGTAAGAAGGCGGAAGGCCCAAGTCGAGAAGCACAAGTGCCTAAAGTCAAACCCAGTCCGTTAAGTAATGTATAAATGGATCTGTTGGTCTGCGGCTTGGGTTGGAAGGATCGGAGGTGGGTTTTGGTGGGTGCGACACTCACGCGGCTGAGCTGAATCAAATGTGATTTTTTAAGATTTTTACACAATGTTGCCAAATAACAGGGACCCTGGCTACTACGTATGCGACTGATCATTGCTGGATTAGTCCCTGATATGCAATGTTAGAAGGGATTAGAGTATTTGCGTATTCATCGCTAATAGAGTAGTTTGGGTGTTGTTGAGAATCTACTTCATGAGTTACCATTGATCAGTTGCTTGATGCAGGGGCTTCATTGTGATAGCATCAGTTTTATCACAGGTTGTCAAGAACATCCTGACAAAGTGCAGTGCTTTACTCAGAGTAGAAAGTCTACTCTGGCGTTGATGAAAGAATTTAGGGAAAATGAAATGCAGCTCAGGAAATTTTGTTTGCCTGACAAAAGTGTTGCCCTTTATGTATCCCTCGTATCTTACTGACCTAAGTACGTATTCTTGACGGAAATCCTGAAGAATTGAACATTAAGTTCAATTAGCATTTCTTTGAAAATATAGGCCCCATCACTGCGAAATCCCTCCTATATTTTCTTGGTCTAGAAACTCTAATGCAATATCCGTTTTAAGTCAACCCAATAACTGAGTTTCACGTAAGTGAAAAGAGGAAGCTATAAATAAATTGCTGAACTCCCCAACAAAGTTTTCAGCCCGCAGCTACAAGTATCCTATCACTGGAAACAATATACATACATATCCTGTATTCTTAGGATATCCTGCCTGGATTCAGCAAGTTCTCTTTGAAGTGAAATGAATGGACTAAGTTGTTGTGCTGTCAGGAAGAATCAGGAAGAATCTCCTCGCAAAGTCACCACAGGGAAAAATAATGTGTTGCTATAATAAAATCCTATTAGGTAGATTTCTGGAAATTCTGGGCTACTGGTTGCAAAGGAGACTTCTGAGATTTAAGCTTCATTTCGAGGTGTTTGAAATTGTGTATTTTGTTTCACGACTATATTGGGCACTATCTGTGATTTGGTGCGACATAGTTTGGTGTGAATGTAGTTGACTTGATAACATTGATGGAGGACTATCGTGTTTAGAATTGAACACATGTGGGGCGTAATGAGCATGGGGATACTACGGAAATATTGAAATGGGGATGAGGGAACTCCGTAATTCTGGATCATCATCACAACTGTATGAATGCAAAACAGAATCCAAAGCATAATTTGATAGTTTGGGTCAAACGGTATTGTACTGTCTTCGAATTTTGTCTCTGGTGCATCATAATTTCGTTCTTCTTTGATTCCTTTTTGGAGTTTTACTTCCTTTGGGTCCATTGAAGCCGGTGCTTTTGCCGGTGAGAGGTCTTTTTACCTTTTCGCGTCTTGTGATGAACCAAAAGAATCATTCGCGCTCTCTCTACTCTTCCTTTCAAGCCTACCGCCCTTTGAATTCGGGGGGTGTCACTTGTGTTGCCTGAGTGACGCTTGCTTTTTTTAAGGCATTTTTTCGTCCTTGGCACTATTGTACAGTGCACGAATGGCTCGAACTATGTTTTTGATGGCCTGGTGTACATTGTGTTTGTTTGTCCTAGGACAAACGATGATTCGTCCGTATTCTGACATTGCTCTTCTGCTTGGTCTTCCCACTGGGCGTGTGTGTGTGTGTGTGTGTGTATGGTGGGGAGAAGCTACAGCTTCGAGCACTCAGGCCGTGTTGGCCCATTGTACTCGCGTCCCCCGTCTAACGGAATATTCCGGATTCGTTAACGTGTCGTAGGATTTCCGTTAGTGGATGTGATGCTACCCGTCGTAATTGGAGAACATCGGCACCAAAGATCTGATGCCCGATGCGTCCATAGGCGGGGCATTCACATAGGAAATGCTCCGTGGATTCCGCTTCCTCATTACAGGAGGGACACGTATTATCTTCGGTAATTCCTATTCTGAACATATGCCCAGCTAGTGAATTATGGCCTGTCAGAATGCCCACAATACACCTGCAAGTCCTCCTGCTTTTCGACAGGATAAACTTTGCGGTACGTATGTTGGGTTCTGGCAGGAAAAGTTTGGTGTGTCGAGCAGCATTTAGGCTCTGCCACCTGTCGTTATGGGAAACTTGTTTCCAGTTTTTGAAAACAGATTTAGCCAATGCTACTGATACCCCAATTGCTGGCTCCGGTCCCGGCATAGGGGAGATTGACCCCTCTTTCGCTAAAGCGTCCGAGATTTCATTTCCCTCTATGCCACAGTGACCAGGTACCCAGAGTAGTTCCACCGTATTGAATCTAGACATAGAGTTCAAACGGTTTCTGCATTCCTGAACGATTTTCGAGGTGATCAAAGGACTGCTCAATGCCCTCAGTGCAGCTTGACTGTCACTGCAGATTGCGATGCGCCTGCCCTTCAACCGTTCGTCAATCACCCAGTTTGCCACCCTTAGGATCGCATAAACTTCAGCTTGAAAAACCGTTGCATATTGTCCCAAAGGAAAAGCCCACTTCTCGTTTTTATTCGAGAGGTAGACTCCGGCTCCAGAACCCTCTTCTGTTTTTGAGCCATCGGTGTAGAAGACTTCCGTATATCCTTCCACGCATTCCTCTGGGTCTTCCCAGTCCTCTCTACGCTTCAGGGTAACTACATATCTTCTACCAAACAGAGGTATTGGGACACGAGAATCGGAAGGCATTGTAAGAACTGGAATCAGTCCCCCCAGTAACTCTTCCAATGCTCTGTGCCCCCCACATCCGTTGTTGTCCCACTGGGCACTTCCGTATTTATTAGCCCTCCAGGAGCTTCCCTCATTTCCTTACTTCATCATCATGTCCTTCCCATATTCATTTTTGCCCATGGGTGGGTATTTTTTTTCTCCCACCTACCCGACTTGCGCATAAACATTCACATGCGTGACACCCTCAAATGCGTACAAGTGCATATTTCTACGCGTACGGAAGGACGCGCTTGATGGGAGATCAGGCAACGCTGTCTGTCTGTTTGTCACACGCACTTTTCTCAGAGACGGCAGTACCAATTGGCACGAAATTTGGTGAGAAGGAGGGAAGTGCCAACGCTCACATATGCACCAAGTAACATCTTTCGACAGGCGCGAGATCTTGGGCTGCACATCAATGAAGGCAAGACAAAATATATGATGGCAACATCAGTATCGAAGACGAATCAACCAACAACATCAAACCGCACTGGTCAAACGGGAAGAATAAGGATAGGAGAATACAACTTTGAGACCGTTGACAATTTCTCCTATCTAGGGTCGAAAATCACAACCGATAACAGCTACGATGATGAAATCCGCGCACGGTTGTTGTCAGCCAACAGAGCCTATTTCAGCTTACAAAGACTGTTCCGCTCGAAACGTCTCACCATAGGGGCAAAGCTCTTACTGTACAAGACTATGATCTTGCCAGTCCTCATGTATTCCTCCGAATTGCGAACTCTTGGCCGCGTTCGGGAGAAGAATTCTCCGAAGAATTTTTGGCCCGCTACTAAGGATGGACGATTCCGTAGCCTACACAATGACGAAATCTGTGAGCGATACCATGACCGTCCGGTTGTGGATAAAATCTGGCTCAATAGGCTACGGTGGGCGGGTTACTTAATCCGTATGGATGAGGATGATCCCACCCGGAAAGTCTATAAGGACAATATCTATGGTAGAAAAAGAAGACGAGGCAGACCCTGCCTAAGATGGAGCGATGGCGTAGGTCAGGACGCCAAACAGCTTTTAGGGATACCGAATTGGTGGACCTCGGCGCAAAACTGGGATGTCTGGAGTTCCTTATTAAGTCAGGCCTAGACCGGATACCGGTTGATGATGAACATCTTTTGACGTTGAGTTTAAGAGGGAGAAAGGGGGGTTCTCGTACATGGAGAAGAAGGGTGTACATTTTTTTCATCGAATATAGTCATGTTGGCTATCAAATGAAAAGTCTCGATTAATACTTTTCGACGCCAGTCTTAGTTTTGACAAGCCCGTGTTAACGGACAACCGCAGTGGAGCTTCAGTATTTGCGGGCGGGCCTTCATGGTCAAAACCAACTCTAGGTCGACTCCCGCTACTCAGCATGATTTTTAATCATCGGCTCAATCCCTTTAGTTATTACAGTGTGTGAAGAAAGTCCATACAAACACAACAGACACTTCCGTCTTTTATCTAGGTTTGATTCCCATTTTCATCACAAAAGGTTTTTCAGAGGCCATGACATATTATTCGATATTTAATCAATTTACACTTAATCAATTTGGACTTCTCTCCATAAAAGAAGACACTGAATATCTGCTCACAATTTCACATTTATAACCCAAATTGCATAATTTAATTTCATTGGAATTGGACAGAAATTATATTGGCTTAATTAATTCATACGTAACATTGCCGTAGGTACAAGGCCACCTACATATCTTGTGGTGTTACACAAACATGTTAAAACTTTATTGATTGCCAAGCCAACATTATCAGGCTTAATTAACTTTTTCCGCCATGGGATTCGCATCCTTTACAATAATTTGAAATTCGAATATTATGGATTTTATTTAATACCATTTAAGCCCAAGGCGGGTCGGGGGTATGCTATTAATGTCCTTTTCGATGCAATTCATAACCACTTCCTACCTTTCAGTTTTGCAAACAACCTGAGCACAAATAAGCAACGAAGGTGTTATTTATCGGTAAAAAACAGAGATTTTTATTAAATAATACCAAATTTAATAAATATTTTGTTTGGATTTATTAAAGCGAATCTATAAAATTAATGCCCACTTAATTTTTGCGTTGGTTTTTGGAAGTAATCTTAAATCTCACCAAATTACTTGGAAAACCCTTTGAGAAAGTTCCCAAAATGGAATATTTTGGGCTCTTCAAAGTGCTACAGAGTTAACCAAATGCGAAAGCATCGGCGTAATTAGTAGGTGGGTCTGATGGAAACTGACCCCCAGCTTCTGAACGATGGTCTTTCTAGCTTGAAGGTTGGAGTCCAGATGTCTTCGTAAATATTTGACTTTAGCTACCAGGTATCCCTTGATAAAAGTGTTGCTCATGTTTTTGGTTCCGGACGGTGCCAGGTCTCTGTTCGCGACATGATGGGGTAGATGGTACACGAAACAAGAGCTGACTTACTGCTTCTCAGTGCACAGTGCCCAAATATGTAGGAGCTTACCATGATAACAAGCTGATGTATCTGTCATCGCTGCTATCTGGGTCTGAGATGCGGTCATCTTGCGAGCGTGGGTCTAAATGGTTTTGTTTGGGTTTGTTGAGCGGATGTGACGTTTTTCGATGTTTGCCTTACATCGAAAGAATCTATGTCTTTTTTAAGGTTTTCCGTGAAACAAAACCTTATGAAAATCGGTTTACTGTCTGCATGACCGTCTTTTTTCCGGAGGTTGACACCTTCCAAAGACTATGTTACACATGTACCAGCGTGTTAGATTTTTACCCACTAAAACTATACCTTAACTCCTGTCCACTTCTTCTCCGTGGAACCACCGCAAAGTATTTTGTTGCGGGGTGGACATGGCTCTAGCCGTTCCCTTCCGCCATCGAATGTATTCTCAGACGTGCCTTTCTCGTCTAGTTTGCCTCTCTCAACAGGAACTGAGTCTGCCCCACCATGTCGTTAACTGTATTCCAGCCCTCCTGGCATGCAAGCATTTTCCCAATTATATTTTCCGGTGCTACTGTTCCGCCCAATGTTTCTTCTAGACTCCCACTCTCTTTTTTGAATCTAGGAAAAGGGAAGAAAACGGGTCCTTTGGAATAGCGTCGCAGCTGGGACAGTTGGGTGAGCTGTCTACTTTAAACCTACAGAAATATGTACAATATATTCTTTGTTTCCCCTGTTTATGTCATACCAAAGCCTTCTACCTATTAAATGGCTGTCGATTACCACAATTAAGTAACTAGGTAGACCCATCGGGCCCAAAGATCTCCATAAAAGGTTCTAACTGGTCGAGTAAAACGCATTTTGCACGTAAGGGGTAATTACAGCACAATACCTGCTAGTCGGTCTGATAAGCCTCCCAAACTTTCTATAGCCAGGAGTAATCTGTTATAGATTATTCGCTCCAGCATTTTCTCCACAGTGTCTTATAGACATATAGGTCCGCAGAAAGATGGTTCACCAGGAGGTTTACCGGCCTTAGGTAACAACACTAACCTTTGTCTTTTCCTAGTCGCAGGAAAGATCATCATCACCATCAGCCAATTATGCTTCAAACAACTCCCCGAATATGCCTGGTCTTGGCTTAACAGACAGTTTAAAGTCTTTGTTTGGTATATAGTCGTAGCCCGGCGTTTTGTTGTCTCCCAGCCTACTGCAAATCCCCAGTACTTGTTTCGTCGTTGCACCCACATCTAAAGGTTTCTGAAGACTATAACCGCTCTCCTGAGGAACAATAGGAACAGTAGGAGACCAGGACAGCTAGTTTGTGGAGCTGCCTGACCTTTTAATCTCCCCATTACAACCCTGTACGCGCTTCCCCGTAGGTCTATGTTAGCCTTTGGGAAGAGTTGTTTTTTAGCTTCAGGGTCGTTGCTCACCGCGTCGGGACCTTGTCCTGAAAACAGAGCTGTTTGGGAACAATGAAATCATAGCAATCAACACCTTCGCCTTTCCCGTCCTTCTATATACTTTCCGGTGTGATACAGTGGAGTAAGGTTAGTTCTTGCAAACAACAACACGCACAATAGAGCTGCCGAAAAACTGAGAATCCCTATCCCAGGGAAAAGGAAAGGAAAAGGTGTTCGAGCTTCCGGGACTACAGAAGGGCGCAGTCAAATCGATGCGAATGGCTTATGGGAGGATGCAGACTGCAATTATCGGCGTGCCGGTAGGAACTGCATTTAAAATGCTAGCGGCGGGCAAGGTCAAGATATGTTGGGTCAATTGTTGGCTAAGAGAGCGAGTGGAAATGAAGAGATCCTTCAGGTGCCTCAACCTTGGGCACATAATCGCAAAATGCAAGTGTGGAGGAGAAGGGCATATCGCCAAGGAGTGCACAGCTGACCCGAAATGAATACTGTGCAAAGGAAAGGAGGGCATCGACAACTGACATATTACAGACAGTAGCAGATGTCCAGTGTTCAGGAGAGCCCAAATGAAATTGATTCAAATCAACCTGAACAACGGTGAGGCGGCACGAGACCTTCTCTCACAGACCATCCAAGAAAAGGGAATTGATGTTGGCATTATTTGCGAACCCTATCGCAGTTTCCGCGGTGGTGCCTGGGTTAGCGACTAGGCCGATAAAGGAACGATATGGGCGTGCGGCGGGGAGGCAGGTTATGCAATTTCCGGAAGCTGGTTTCGTGAGAGCAAAGTTGGGCGGGATTCATGTCTACAGCTGTTGCGGTCCTCTTAGCGCAACACGTGCGCAGTGCGACGAGATGCTGCACCGCATTGGTGAGGGGAACCACCTGATATGCCAGTGAATAATACAACCACAATGAACACCAGGCGATTTTTATTAAAGCTGCTGGTGGGCCAAAAGGCGAGTTGAATGCTCGCAGAAAGCGAGTAAGGATGCCGGGCTGGGCGATGAGGAAGTTCGACCGGATACGTTCTCTGAAGCTCTGGCGGATCATCACAACCTGAATGGCACGGCGATCGGAATGACATTGAGGATCACGCGATGGGTGACCGAGGCATGAGATGCTACTATGTCACAGAGACAGGAGTTTGCAAGCAAACAGTCAAACTATCGGCAGAGGCAGTTCCAGCGATCAAGGGAAGACGCGATCACGAGGATTGAGAGACACTCGCACTTTTCCTTTACCGTTCTGTTCCCTTTGGGCGATCCACTCATCCACAATCTTAGGAGAGTGGATGCCACTGAATGGCGTAGTTCACAATGCGATTTTCGCCCCTCCTTAAAGTGTGACCTATCCGCTGCTACTTCCGTCTTCCGTATGTGACAGAAATACAGGCCGATGCGCCGACCAAGTTCTTCATTTGAGATAGTGTCTGGCCGGCGTACTCCGACGTTATGACGCAGAAAGGTATTGATGAAAGTCTGAAGTTTTTGGCTAACAATGGAGTTCACTTTCCATGTGGTACTACCGTATAGCAACACAGAAAGAACAGTAGCGCAGAACAGTCTCAACTTAATCTTGGTGTTGAGATAACTGCATTTGCAGATTTTAGACAGGGCACGAGAGCAGATCTAGCGCTGCTAATGGGTCGGGCAATATTAATTTCGGTGCCACCGTTGGCAGAAAAAACACTTCCTAGGTATAAAATTGATCAACATCTTCGATGCTCTGACCATTAATCCAGATAGGGGGATCACCTTGGTTTTGTTGCTGTTTATCTTCTGTGCAACTCCACTTGTCTCTCTTTTCAAATCCAGAGCCATTTGGCCAAGGTCCATAACCTGATGAAAGAGCAAACAGATGCTATCAGCGTAGTCGAGGTGTTTGAGGAAAGATACCACTGTCCATAGAACTCCTCCACGTGCTCTGGAGAAGGCAGCATGAAGAACGTCACTGATAACAGGAAGAAATAATATCAGTAAAACTCTGCTTTGGAATTCAAAGTCCTCTGAGATTTCAACTCAGTGCAGCACGTGACATTTTGCACCATCATATGTCGCTCTGATAATAGCTATTAGTATCTCTGGAATGCCCGTAGACTACTCCAGATACACTCCCTGTTCACACTATCTAAAGCTTTCTTGAAATCGATGAAGAACAGGTGCAGCGAAGATCTAAACTCCGCACACTGTTCTAAAATGATGATGTGGTCAATGCTGGACAATCCCGGGCGGACACGAGCCTACTCTTTATCGATTAAGCCTTCGAGATGTTCTTTGATGCATTCCACAATTAATTTGGCTATTATCTTTGCGGTGGCAGGGAACACGCAGATACCCCTCCAATAGTCGCACTCAAAGCGTGTCCCCTTCTTTGGGATCTTGACGATCATTCCCTTCTCCCACTCTGTGGAAAAGGTCTCGGATTCGCAAGATTTTCGAACGAATCTACGGAGAGACCGTCAAGCCCAGTGGCTTTACTCCGTTTGAGTGAATTGATGGCCGCGATGATTTCTTTTCTGCTTGGAGGAACAGGTCGAAACCGTATATTACTGTGACTAGTCATTTTATCCACAAGAGGAGGAACCTCACCGGATGTGATGCGATTAAGAACTATGGTGGAGTGCTCTTTCCACCTTTTCATTTGTTCATCATCGCGGATGAGAAGTCGATTGTTAACGTCCTCCGCAGGACCATCGAAACATTTGCGACCATACGAGGTCTGATCAAAAACTTCCAAGACTTTCTCAATAACTCTTTATTACAAATATTTACAATTGTTTACAAATACACTCCTCTCTTCGGTGTTTCCATTGTTCCATGCATTTGGCAAACTCTGTTTGATGGATGCTGTTCAGCTATTTCAGCGTTTTTTTCTTGATCTTTTCTATCGTTCGAAACAGCAGTCCAACAGACAGAAGCCAGACGGAGCCAGGTCAGGAAAATTGGGTGGATGGGAAAGGGTTCTCTTCGAATTTTTTGGCAAAAAAACTCACGAATCGGGAGTGCGGTGTGATAAGATTATCGTGGTGGAAAAACCACTCGCCTGTTGCCGACAATTCTGGCCTTTTTTGATGAATCTTTTGGCGTAAAGTACTCAGGGTTTGGAGATATCGATAACGATTGATTGTCTCACTTTGTGAGAGAAATTCATGATGGATGACAACCTCCGAATTGAATAAAACAGTGAACATCACTTTAATGGTTGATCTCACTTGGCGGGCCTCTCGGGCCAGCCCCCGAACTCTCCCGCCTTGCGGAGCTTTCAAATCAGGGAATTCCTTTCACCAACGGGAGGGGAGAGGAGGAAGAGAACTGTTAGTTCAAGGAACCCCCTGCCATCCGGCTCCTCCACCGGCCGAGTTCTATCTTCTTAGCAACGAGAAGGGCCCGAACGTAATGGACAATACGGTTCCACCTGTCAGCAGTCCTCAGCATCTCTTCCACAATGTTGTCTGGAGAGAGATCCCCTGTGTTTAAATAGAGCTGCTGATGAACCCCATCCCACCTTCCACAAGAAAAAAAAGTGTGGTGGGCATCGTCCCCAACTCCATTGCAAAACACACAATCCGGAGAACGCGCCTTTCCAATCTTGTGCAGGTAAGACTGAAAACTTCCATGCCCAATTAAAAATTGGGGAAGGAAATAGTCAGTCTCACCATGCTTCCGATTCAGTCACGCACCTAAGTTGCCGATGAGCCGCGCAGTTCATCTGCCTCTAGTTTCATTTTGCCAAGAGAGCTGCCACTCGTCTAGAGTGTGTTGCCGTTCTTCGCGAGCAACCACCTCCCTTGGCTCATCTCCCTTGCGCTTGTATATGGCCTGACGCTCCCTAGCAAGAAGG
This sequence comes from Hermetia illucens, assembly GCF_905115235.1. Taxonomy (NCBI): domain Eukaryota; kingdom Metazoa; phylum Arthropoda; class Insecta; order Diptera; family Stratiomyidae; genus Hermetia; species Hermetia illucens. The sequence goes on along the minus strand of NC_051854.1, from coordinate 82,086,174 downwards.
GCAACGGGGATAACTCCCGCGATCACCATCACGGCCGGTTCAGAGACTGTGCGGTACGCAGACGCCACCCGTAAAGCTCCCCGTCTCTGTACTTGCGCGAGGCGTCTACGATATACCTTCGCCAGCCCATACCTCTGCGCCGTAGAGCAGGACAGACTGCGTTGAGCTCATCAGGAGACGTCGCCTACTAGACGTAGGACCCCCAATGTTTGCCATTAGTCTACTTAACGCCGAAACTCCAGCCGCAGCCTTGTTCGCTGCTGCTTGGATTTGCTCAGAAAAGCTCATCTTTGAGTCAAGAGTCAACCCGAGGTACTTTACCGCTGATTTTGACTCCACTTGATCTCGCACTATCCTAAACAATAATTTAGTTTTAGCCTACCTTAGCCTCAAACTATTGCCGGTTTCACTTGGATATAATTCGCTCCCTTGGTGTGTTTCTGCGAATATATAAAGGAGCGTTTTCTTCCAGGGCAGAGGTGAGGCAGCGTCTGATGAGTTGCCTCTGCCCTGGACGAAACTGTTAGTCCCTACATTTCCAAGGGCTCCTGACAAACCTCAGTCGTGGAATGAATTTGTTTACAACCCTTCTCATCTCCTTCTCTTTGTGGGTCAAAATCGCCTGGGATGACCCAAATTAGATGTCGCACTCCTTTGCTATCTTTCGAATCGCCAAACGACGATTGGAATGCACAAAAGCATTCCCTTCGGCCACATGAAAGTCGTCAATTGAGGTTGAAGGTCTTTCTGAACAAAGGTCATCTTCCTGTTGATGTTCTGCCTTCCATGAGCCGTTTAAGCCATTCGTAGCACATGAACGACTCATCACTTCATCACCACAGGCTAGCTGCAAAAGTCTCCGTGATCTATTTGCGCAATTTAACGCAACATTTCACGTAAATACGTTGCTCGTCCTTCACGTCCATGACAAAAAACGCGCAACACGAAAAATAGACTTCAATAATACAGCTGAACATTCGGTTCGGAGAAGGGTAGAGCAACAGAACAAAATGGAGATTACTCATGAGGATAATAACGAGCGCCGAACTAGCTATCAACATTAACGTGAAGGCGCGCAATTTGGAAAGCCCTGGAACTTTTTGATCAGACCTTGTATGTAAGCTCTTTTGTGGTACAGTATACATTTCTGAAATCATTGCGATCTGCGGCATCTTCCGCTTCCTTGACCAGCGTAAGTGCAAATTCTCTCTTGTCATGGCCTATACGCTGAACTTCCCGAGATTTTATCTCGGTATCGGAGCGACCAGTAGAGGCTTCAACTCCTTCCGTGCATTAATCCGCTTCCACGATTCCACAGTGACCCAGATCTTATGACACCCCCTGGGGACGTGGTCGACATCCTGAGTAGTACTCGAGAAAAGAGCACTTTTGGTGACGACCCAAATCTCATCAATATTCTCTGGCGGGTTACTCAGTACATCTGCCTTTCGATCAGCAAGATATTGTAACTCTCTCACTTTTGAGCGCCAGCTGGGTCATACGAGCGGTCGATGTTGAGCTAAGGGGACCACAGCTCTTCAACTCTGCGGTAAGTGGTGGTCTCTTTCGAGGCTGATATCAACGCCTCTCTTGTTATGCACATTGAACAGATAACTCCTAAATCTGCTGCTGATCGCGAAGTGGTTGATTTGATTGCTCATAGGGTGGCTGTCAGTTGAAACCCAGGCGTGGTGCCAATGACGAGGCGGTGAAAGTTGCACAAAACCCCGAACATCCCACCATTACCGTTACGGTTGCCACGATAACCAGGATCTCAATGTCACTTTTAAGAATCATCCCCTAAATTGCGTTTAATTGTTGGTAGAAACCATTCTTCTTCATTAATTCGAAAGTCTCCGTTGGTGCGTAGCATTATACGATTGTGATACCGCGTCCTTAAAGAACTATTGTGCCCCTTTTACTGGTTATAGTGTACCTATTGATCATAGTATCTTCAGCAACCCTATAACCGTCAGAAACTTTAGTATGTTCCCTACTTCCAGATCTTTCAGCTTTGCATCTGGTATTAAGTGTTCTCCCAGATGCCTTGACCTACTTTACACAAGTGCCAGACACTGTCCCAGGACGTGTATAGAAGTTTCATCACACTCCGCACAAAACCTGCAAGCAGTGTCCCAAGATATCCCTTGCTTCCCTAGGTGATAGTTCAGCCGACAATGACCAGTGAAAATTCCCACTATGATTCGGAGATTCTTTTGGGTGAGGTTTAAATGATCGTTTGTGCGCATGGGTTCGTATCCCCCAATAAGCACCCTGGACTGCTTCATCCCCGGTAGGCCCGCTGATTGTTGTCGCCTGCCACCGAGGGGTAGGACCCCGGGAAATGAGTTCTGAGAAGCAGGTGTACCCTGTCCTCCTCATTCTCGGTAAATGTCCCATCTTCCTTTTTCAAGCAGACAGAGGATATTCCCCCGTCTTTGGCTACAGCCTTGTACAGCCTAGTTGCTTCTGTGATCTGTTCAATCCCTTCACAGAATTCCCTGAAGCTGTTCCGTTTCGCTTCCCTGATCGCGTTGCTATACGCAGTTAGTGCATTTTTATACCTCTGCCAGTCCTCGGTTTGTTTTGCCCGGTTAAAGAGTTTTCGTGCCTCTATTCTCATTCTGGCTAGGTTCTTGTTCCACCATGGTACATCCCTTGATGACTTGACTGTCTTGGCCGGACAGCTGGCCTCATATGCGTCAATGACGATTGTGTTGAGGTTTTTCACCACCGTTTCTAATTCCAGTTCGCTCCTGATGTCACCGCTCCCTTGAAGGTGGGCAATGTTGTTGCTCAAGTGCGTTGTGTAGGATTCCCAATCCGTTCTCTTGGGATTCCTTATTATTCTTTTTATTATATCGGAGTTACCCTCAATTTCGAATCTGATTATCCTGTGATCAGACATTGAGGGTTCATCCGACACCTCCCAATTCCTGACCATTCCGTTCATTAGGGTATTTCCTAGAGTAATATCTAGTACCTCCTGTCGGGTGCTGGTCACAACAAATGTTGGAGTGTTCCCTACGTTGTATATTTCTAACTTATTGCTAAGAATAAATTCGAGAAGGTACTCACCTCTACGATTGGTGTCGCTGCTTCCCCCAGACTTTGTGGTGGGCGTTGGCATCGCAGTCGAGAAGAAGTGGTAACGCCCTCTACTCGCAATACTTCGCCAGTTTTGCGACTTGTTCCGGTGGAGCCCGGCTCTCGTCTCCTGGGAAGTATCCCGATGCTACAACTGCCTCTCGAGTGCTCCTCCCGGCTTCCAATGGGACTTGGATAGCCACAAGTTCCCCCGTTAAGAACTCTGAAAGACATATGTATTTTAAATTACGTTTGAGAATTATGCAAGCTCGTGGTTTTTCACAAGGGGAGTCCCAAATTACCTGCATGCTTCCTCCTTGCAGACCGCGAATCTGCCCCCGGTACACCCAGGGCTGCTGAGCCAGCACTATTCCAATGTTCTCCTTGGAATTTGCCCTTGCAATCACTGCAGATGCAGCTCTCGCATGGTGGAGGTTTATCTGGGCAATCTTAGTGCTGGCCATTGGCTCCGTTATTGTTTGGAGCTCTTCTCCACTGTCGGAGTGTCACCCTCCTCCTCCGACATGGCGCTTTCCTTCGCGTTGCTGTCCACCCTGAGCCCTAGGAGTCCCATGTCTAGGTCGTCCAGCTTCTGCTCTTCACTGGGCAACAGATCTATTTCCCTGGTTGATCCAGTCCTTTCCGCCTCTATGGCGGCTGAGCAATTAGGAGGCTCATAAGGTCTTCCGTTTCTATTGCCGCGGCGTTTGGCAGAAAAACTGTCTCCATGTGGGCTCCTGGTATATCATCCCTAGCACATGTTGAAATTTCCACCCCTTCCCAGTCTGGCAATCTAGGAACTATGGTTCTAACCCATTCTGCGGTGTGTTCCGTCGCGCAGTCCACCAGTATAAGGCCTGGTCAAAAGCGTATCCCGGTGAACACCAATTTCGACGTCCAACCCTTCATCATCTGCTTGACGACAAGTTCCTCAATGATTTCCTGCTCCTCCCGAGTGAGTATTTGCTCGGGAAACCTTTTTGGCAGTATGGCCAGTCGAATGCCCTTGACCGCACTAGCATAGCTAAAAGCGGGCTTCCTGGGTTCTGCCTTCACTCCTGACCTGCCCGGGTTTTCTCCCCCCTTGGGTTCAGGTTTGAATTTTTTGGGAGCATTCTCTTCATGCGGGCTGATCTCTGCTCGCTTCACTGATACTCTCGGTAATCCTAAATATTACCCTCGTTGCCTGCATCTGTATGTGCAGATGGAGACCGGTTAATCCCAGAAGGACCTCTAGGGATGTCGTTGGGCATGTCCCCATTGTCCCAATGATACACACTTAAGCTTGTGTAATTATCTAGTTTGTGTGCTGAGTTCGGCTCTGTCTGCCCAGATTACCGATCCATAGGTAATCATTGGCCTTACTTTTGCAGTATATATCCAAAGTACTATGTTCGGGCTGTAACCCCATTTTTTGCCTGTTATGGTCCTATAAGTCATCAGAGTTCTCGGAGCTTTCCGATAAGTGTTTCCGACATGTGTTTTCCAGAGTAATTTTTGGTCTAGCGTAATTCCCAAATATTTGATCTTTGTTTCTCGTTTCACTTCCATGTCATATAAAAGGCTCTGAGGTGAAGCAAACGAAACCTTTCATACCTGAAGTCGAGCTTCCAGTTTCCCGACTTGTTTTTATTGTCGGAGAGGACACCCTCCTATTCGTTCAGGTTTTCAGATGCTAACTGATTCTTCTTTTTAAAAGACGGTATCAGACTGTTGTCTCCCACAGATGCTAGGTCCCTTTCGGGTGGTTGCCTTCTCCACCTTGTATTCAAATATTCAATATTTTCCACATCACCCGCATAAATTTCCTAAATTAACAAATTCCTGGAAAAACATTCAAGGCCTTAAATATAATTATTTCCATTTAATCTTTGGGGATGTTTTACACAAAAGCCGATAATCACAGTTTGATTTACATAAAGAGAAGATTTCAAAGGAAGGCCAGGTAATCGGATAGCGAAGAGTTATTGAGCTGGAGGGCACTTGTAATTGAATCCTGGGTAAGATTCCCAGGCTCAGTTTTCACAGGAATTTCCCCACGAACAGAATTCAGCCATTTCCGTGAATGATAACCCATAATAAAAATTAACCAAAAACAGCAATTTGAATTCTCCCGGCCGCTTTCATTTTAATTTTAATTTCCATCAATTTATTTTCACGGGGACGGTGTTTAGCATGAACGATAAGGGGTGCCAAGGTCTCAGTTAACTGGAACTGGTCAGGTACATGTTGATATATTTTTAGCCTCTCTAGTCATAACAGCGGAATAATGCGTGAAGCATGTATTCTGGGAAATGCTTGTTAACTTAAATTCCATTAGTTCGTAATTTGCTCCTGATCTTGTTACCGAGCAGAAACCTAGAAAATCCTTTTTTCGGTTTGAATTTTACTCAATACGACGGAATTTCTAAAACTTTTAATTAGGACTCCAGCTCTAGTCACCATATTACGTCTCCATAGATCCTTCCTACCTAAATCGGTTACCAGCTCCTTGCTCTAGGCCAACTGCATAGCAGATACATATACATAGGTTCAATCCACCCCAAGCAGTCATACAGTCATGGCCGACAAGGTACCCTCACCACGGAGCCTACACCCACCACATCATTCAAATCATCCGCTCCGTCTGCAATGGATATTGTAATTCGTTCGTTTTTGCCGTCTTTTTGGGAAATATTAAAATGTTTTTGGCGAAAACGAATTGTTTTTCGAGTTCTGCGCTAAATTACAATGTCAAGTGTCAAAAATTTAATTTATTTGCAGATTTATGAAAAGTTTGCCTTTCACGTTGTCCTTAGTTGGTATAATGTCTGTGTAGTACCAGCTATTGGGGTTGGAGGCTGGTCCAAATTCCATTTGGAACCACCCAGTGAGCTACAATGGATTCTTGTCAGTCAGGCAGAAATTAAATTTGCTACGATTGTGGGAATCCTAGCTGCGCCCAGATGAGCCAATTGACTCATTAAATTTAATTTGGCAGTACTTGTGTCGGCTGGATTGCCACGAAATAAATATTTATTAACGCAGTGAATCGTATTGATATTGAGCGTTTATTGCCACGGCATTTGCCATGGGAAAATTTCGTCACTGCAGGAGTGTGTCCTCTGGTTCATTAGCGAGATGCTGAATAGAAAATAATGAAATTCTGGGATACCCTTGATTGGTGGTTGCGTGACATCATGGAATGAACTGCAGAGCGTGAAGCAAAAAAAGCAATTGCAGACCATTTTCACAATGGCATACTCGTGAAATTACAAAGTTTAGGATTTTGGGAGGGGGTTGATTTCTCGGCGTATAGAGAAGGTTGGGAGGGCGGTTATCACACGATAATGCTGCTAATGGTAATATAGGGACAATAACATTGGGGATAATGAATAGGACAAGTGAGTAGATAGAAAACTAGTGTCCTTTTTGGGCAAGCGGGTGAGACATTTTTTGAGCCCAAATCAGGTCCATTTCTGTTAAACTTGCAAGATTGAAGAAAAGTGCATCACAAGAATTTTTTAAGTTCTGAGGATGGTGGCTATTGCCAGGAATCCTGCTTCTAGCGGACGTAATTTACTGATTAGTTTAGTATAACCCATCCTCCTCGGTCCAATAGTTTCCCAACGTAGACAGGTCCTTCGTGTGTAGAAAAATGGTGATGTTATCATAGTCAAATGTCGATATCCAATTATTTCTATTATTTAGTTATTTCTAGGTCTTTCCGAGAAGCATACACTCCTACTCTATTGTTTTGTGCGCTTATCGGTCACTCTGGGAAACTCGATTTCATTGAATGATATAGCTCCATGGGGCCAACCTATCTCTCCTCGAGGATGAGCTGTCTCTCCTCTAAGGTGATGTGTGGCCTCCGAGGGGCTAAGCCTCTCGTCTATCAAGACCGTTAGTGAGTGGCGATAGCCACATCCTGTACGAGGTGACCCTGCTGTTAACACAACGCTACGGATCTAGACTGGGGAGTCAAAAAATACCTCCGCCAATCTAGGGTGTTATGCGAACCGTGCCATTGCACAGTTTGCAGTCGGGGGTAACTGATTGTATTGGAACGGAGCTTCGCTGAGAACTGGTCACCTCAGTGAGTACGCTTGACCTCACCGTACGGGGGCTATGACACGGCGGACCTGCTAACCACCATACTCGCGCATAACCACCAAGCGGGACCCCGTACTGCACACAAACTGGCTAATTAGGCCGAGGTTCATCTCCGAAATACTGAGAGCTAAGTGATGACACTCAAGAAAGGAGAAGTTGGGACGTCAAACAGTCGATTCAAGGGCAACATTCATTCAACTGCGAGGATAGCAATCAACAAATACCTCTGCTCAAAAAGCAAAGACAAGCAAAAGCACGTCTGAGATGAATATATCAGACGTTAGAAAGAAGACAGGTCTGAGCAGAGAACGTGCTAAAAGGCACCTGCGTTATCTGAAGGAAGGCCTGAAACCAGAAGAGGCCGTTAAGAAGGCTCATGACAGACCTAAGCCATCTTTATCGGAGCCAAGAAAGCGGGGAGCAGCGCAGATGAGCTCCCAAAAAATCCTGAATCCATGAGGGGAGAAAACCCGGGCAGGTCTGGGGTGAGGGCAAAAATCAGAAAGCGTGCCATTAGATATGTTAGTGCGGTCAAGGGCATTTGACTGGCCATACTGCCAAAAATATTTCCAGAGCAAATATTCACTTGTGAGGGGGAGGAAAATATCGACGATCTTGTCGTCAGTCAGATGTGCAAGGGATAGACTGCGAAACTTGTATTCATCGAAGTACGCTTTCGACCAGGTCATATACTGGTGGACTGCAAGCAACCAAATGTCGGAGGTGTCATATCAACTAACGATTTGGAAACATACCTGTGCACATGCACCGAGGAGCCGAGGAAAGACACCTTGGAGAAGACAACGGATGAAAAGCATAACGAGTTCTCTGAAGAACTCTCGAATGCCCGCGAAGTGGTTAATCTGATTATTGGCACGGCATCGGCCATTTAAAACCCAAATGACATTATGGTAGGTTCTGTTTTCGAACAGTGTACAACCAATGACGAGGCAGTGGAAGTTACAGAAATTCACGAAACTCCCACCATTATCTTTGCCACCGAGCAAGATGTTGTCAGAACCCTTTAAGAATCTTCCCCTGAACCGCGCATTGCGTCGGAGGTCGCCGTTGGTGGGTAGCATTGTACAATTGGGATGCTGCTTAGCCTGGACCGGAATCCAGCAGTTAGGAGTCTGTCAGAACCTGGCTCCCAGTTATGGTTGCGTCAGAAACAGCATGACATCGGATCCCCGGCTTTTTCCGCCTGACTTTCCAGAGTACAAAAGTACTTTGTCGGAAGAAGGAGAAGAGTCCCACCATTTCACTTCCGTTAGGCCCAAAATGTCCAGTTTACATCGCTGGAATTCCCATCCAAGTTGGAGGGAGCGATTATTCTGGGGCCCCTTGCTACCGTTGTCGAGGAGCGTGTGTGCATTCCAAAACCCGATCATAGTCCGTTTTTGATAGTCAAAACTCGTAGCCGCAACGCGTTGTTGACGTTTCAATTGGAATAAAGTTTCAAAATTTGGAGGTTACTAACCCATAAATTTTTATCCCTTTTATTGGCGTCTTACGGCAAGTAGGGAAGGCTTTGAGTGTATTTTTAAGCCCCAAATCACAAGGTACATCGTTGTATTGCAGCCACTAATATCGGGGATAGCATTCTGGGAGCGAAGGCATCGAAATGTTAGAGTGCTGCCAATATTTAAGATAATCCGTTGTGTTTTGGGGGCGATCTCTAAAACGTGTGTTCCAAGTAAGGGTTTGATTGAGCTATACGTCACTCCAGGGCTTTGGTGTTGAAGCCTTCCACAACTAGAACTCTCTCTCTTTTGTATTTCCTATTCCATCCCCCAAATGTCTTGAATCCAGACCCGTATGAACGCGGTACCTGAAACTTAATATATGCCGGTACCAATATGCCAGCCCGATGTGTCCGCTAGGGATATACGTTAAACCTTGAGCACCTACAATATTTAATACTACATTTAAAATTTAAGATTAAATTGGATAGTTTTGGTATAGATAGCGTCATTTTGCTGACTTGTTGGTATACAGACCTGTTGGTTCTCCCGCGCTTCTTCTTTCCACCTGTGGAGTCACTTCTCTTTTTTGGCGGAGTTCCTTCGCGTGGTCGCGTTCTTTGAGATCTCTGCATTACCTGGCATGCAGCGTTCTTCCGCTCCGGTGTTAGCTTATATTTATAGTCGAATCAGCCGTTTTAACTTTTTGTGCGAGGTAGCAAATTAGGTTAAAAATGGTCCCATCTGAGAGACCCGTGTGTGCTTGTGGATCCTGTTCCGCCAAAACGGGGTACTCTGAAGAGTAATTTAGTTTGACATTGCTAGTTGAATAATTTCGTTGGGGTAGGAAAGCTACTGGTTTACGCGACAGCCGCTATTAGTTATAGTGCAATCACACTTTTGCACAGGGCCTTTTTCAGCGCATTTTACAGTGAGATCAGCCTTATATTGAGAGAGGGTGTCAAATAACTGCTTCAAATTGCTATCTGTACAGGGAGTGCACGTTACATGGTAAAGTGTGCGAATCGTTTACCCTTTTTCTTTGCCGAGTCCATCGTAGTGTAATGAGTCCAGTCCGAGGTTCCTTTTGTAGTTCGTAGCAATTGTTTTCCTATAGAGTTGTCAGCCCTAGCCAATCCACAACCCGGATGACTAGTTAGTCCCTTTTGTCCGGTTTTTAGGCACGGGAGATTCATTCTTCTCCGTTTGCAGTTTTTCGTTCACAAAGAACTACCAACGATTATTACGCAGAGGTAGAGATAAGGTTTGGTAGTCAAGCTGTTCACGTTGGTTCAGCAGGCGTCTCTACAGTTTTTTGGACCTATACCTAACTTCCATGGCCTTCATATTATATTACCGAGGGAATGAGAACTGTCAGAAGATCCTCTGAGCTTCTCTGCCGCTAATTGGTCATGGAACCGATGCCAGCTTTCACACGTGGGCATGTGTTTACTCCTAGTTCGAGTCAAGTTGTTAACTCTGAAACTTTCCAGTAGTATCTTAAGTGAACTGAATGTTGCTGACATGCTGCCATTGTTTCTTGACCTTAGTGTAACTTCTTTGTTTTGCGGAATGCTTCCCATGAATATTTAAAGCTGCAATTTTTGTTCATGATTTTCGGACGCCTGAGAAAGTTCAGTGAATTTTCTTGGAGAACTGAGAGAACGCTTAAACTTTCATTATATGGAAATATTCAAAGTTTCAGACATTTGCGATGAAGAAGTGATAATGGAGGAGATGAGTTCAAAATTTCTCTCCATTAAGTCTTCAATTACTCTTCTCGTCTGCTGCACGAGTCTATCTTGAAAATATTCTTAGCTTACTTTTAACTCTACCCACAAACTCATCACTCAGAAAATCTTTAGAAAAGTTACCACAATTGTCCAGTTCCTCCCCATTTTACATTATCAATTTGGGGCCACCATTATCAAGTTTCCTAAGAGCTGATCTCTTGCTTACTACTCAAGATGCTTGAATTCAAAGTGAAAATTAGTGTCGGACGGAAAAGTGTGAAGAAGAGAAAATTAGGGCCATTTTCCTCGAGACAAGTTTCAAAATTTTAACAAACTCCTCGTTTAATGTTTTCAGGCAGTAAATTCCATGAATATCTGGGATTCTAACGTTGTCTCCGAGCTTATCCTAATAAATTTTTCGGGGAAGGACCTTGATAGGAAACAATTCAAATGCATGTTTTCATTTCTCCCGTCGTTTTGATAAAGAGAAAAGCAGGACGCGAGGAAAAACTTTTTTAATTTGCGGCTGACACTCTTGGCTGCCAGGCCATTTAGCGGGGGTAAATTATCTTGTCAAAACTGATTTATTGTCCATTATCCTATCTGTTGGCGAATTTTCTTTAAATGTAAGAACTTTGTTGTGCTTCGAGAACATAATTGTGTTTATTTCAAGCGTTAATGGGGCAACATTTTCGGGTCACATCTCTATGGAGTTATCTATGTTGGAAAGGCATAGAAGGAATTTGAAGAAAAAAAAATTCCAGTGAATTGCGTGTGACAAGCGGACAGATGCATAGATCCTCCTTCTGATTTTCTTCCCCGCAGGCACATCATCAGGGACACATAATCGATTTGTACGTAAACGTAAACGGTTACAGGAAATAAACAGCGAAAACAATGCCGTAATGCCGGCAAAATTATAAGCAAAATTGTTAGCACAAAAACTTGAAATTCGTGTAGCAAGTAGGTTTCTTCAGTATCTTATATTACTGCATCTGTAAAGTGGATGGTTTGAACATTGGGACAACTGATTTAATGGAGGAGATAATTGAGAAGAAGGTGGTCAAAGGGTAGTATAGGTCCCAGGGCGAAACGTGGATTGGTACCCACGATGGAGCATAAAACCTGAGAATCGCCTGCTGAACCAACACCAACTACTTTACTATCAAACCCTATCTACACCTCCAGTTGGTGGCCGTTAGGAGCTCTTTCTTAACGAAAAGCTGCAGACAGAGAAGTATGAAGGCGAGTCTCCCGCGCCTAAAAAACGGGACAAATTCTACCAACTGGTCCTCCAGGTGCAATTCATCGGCTTCGAACTGGTTTAATGTGGAGGCGACCAGTTACATCAACTGGTTCATCAACTTGTGCTCAAGGTATGGGGCAGCGAACCAATGGCTGACGATTGGCATCGAGACATTATTTGTCTCATACATAAAAAGGGAGATATCACACAGTGCAGCAATTATGGAGGGTATCACGTTGGTGAGTACCATCTATAAGATCTTGCCAGGCCGGATAGCCCCATACGCTCAGAACATCATTGGCCCATACCAAAGAGGCTTCACTCCAGGCAAATCAGCAACAGATCAGATTTTCTCTGTGCGGCAAGCGATGGAAAAACTGTTGGAATATGAACATCAGTTGCACCATCTATTCATCCACTTTAAAGCCATCTCTGATAGCATAGCCAGGGTAAAACTGTACACGGGCATGAGAGAATTCGGTATCCCGACGAAATTGGTAAGACTGACTAGGCTGACCCTGACCAATGTGCGAGGCCAGATAAAAGCAGCAGGATCATTCCAAGACCATTCGACATCAACAACGGTCTACGACAAGGGGATGCCCTATCATGCGTCCTCTATAACCTGGCCCTCGAGAAAGTGATCCGTGATGCTGAGGTAAATGCAAGAGGTACGATCCTCTTCAAGTCCACCCAACTACTGGCCTATGCTGACGATATCAACATCATGGGAAGAACCACCCGAGACGTGTGTGTGTGTGTGTGTATGGTGGGGGAGAAGCTACAGCTTCTGAGCACTCAGGTCGTGTTGGCCCATTGTACTCGCCTCCCCCGTCTAACGGAATATTCCGGATTCGTTAACGTATCGCAGGATTTCCATTAGTGGATGTGATGCTACCCGTCGCAATTGGAGGACATCGGCACCAAAGATGCCTGATGCCTGATGCGTCCATAGGCGGGGCATTCACATAGGAAATGCTCCGTGGATTCCGCTTCCTCATTACAGGAGGGACACGTATCATCTTCGGTAATTCCTATTCTGAACATATGCCCAGCTAGTGAATTATGGCCTGTCAGAATGCCCACAATACACCTGCAAGTCTTCCTGGTTTTCGACAGGATAAACTTTGCGGTACGTAGGTTGGGTTCTGGTAGGAAAAGTTTGGTGTGTTGAGCAGCATTTAAGCTCTGCCACCTATCGTTATGGGAAACTTGTTCCCAGTTTTTGAAAACAGATTTAGCCAATGCTACTGATACCCCAATTGCTGGCTCGGGTCCCGGTATAGGGGAGATTGACCCCTCTTTCGCTAAAGCGTCCGAGATTTCATTTCCCTCTATGCCACAGTGACCAGGTACCCAGAGTAGTTCCACCGTATTGAATCTAGACATAGAGTTCAAACGGTTTCTGCATTCCTGAACGATTTTCGAGGTGATCAAAGGACTGCTCAATGCCCTCAGTGCAGCTTCACTGTCACTGCAGATTGCGATGCGCCTGCCCTTCAACCGCTCGTCAATCACCCAGTTTGCCACCTTTAGGATCGTATAAACTTCGGCTTGAAAAACCGTTGCATATTGTCCCAAAGGAAAAGCCCACTTCTCGTTTTTATTCGAGAGGTAGACTCGGGCTCCAGAACCCTCTTCTGTTTTTGAGCCATCGGTGTAGAAGACTTCCGTATATCCCGCCACGCATTCCTCTGGGTCTTCCCAGTCCTCTCTACGCTTCAGGGTAACTACATATCTTCTACCAAACAGATGTATGGGGACACGAGAATCGGAAGGCATTGTAAGAACTGGATTTAGTCCTCCCAGTAACTCTTCCAATGCCCTGTGCCCCCCACATCCGTTGTTTTCCCATAGATCTAATCGAATTAGCCTATGAGCTGCTCTCATTGCAGTGCTTTGAATAAATATATCCAGGGGCTGCAAATTGAGTAATGCATTCAGAGCTGCGCCGGATGTCGTGCTCATGGCAACAGTGATACCCAGACAAACAGTTCTTTGCAGTGCGGCTAGTTTACGGTGAAAACCTTTTTGTCTCACCTTAACCCACCACACTACGGATGCATATACGAACATCGGCCTAATGATGGCAACGTATATCCACATTACCACATGAGGCCTGAGTCCCCATGTCGAGGCAAAGGTCCGTCTGCACAGCCCATAAGCTGTGAGAGCTCGTTTCATCTTTACCTCTACATGTTTGTTCCAAAGAAGTTTTTTATCTAGAGTGACTCCCAGATATTTCGCTTCTTCGGAGAGTTGAAGGGTAGTACCCCTCATCTCAGGGAGACAAAGTCCATCCAGTTTTCTCCTCCGAGACGTGCAAACTGCCTTCATCCAGATCGAGCAGGCGGCAATCGGGGCGAGATCTTGGACTGCACATCAATGAAAGCAAGACAAAGTATATGGTGGCAACGTCAGCACCGAAAACCAACCAACCAACAACATCAAACCGCACTGGTCAAACGGGAAGAATAAAGATAGGAGAATACAACTTATAGACCGATGATAATTTCTCCTATCTAGGGTCAAACATCACAACCCATAACAGCTACGATGATGAAATCCGCGCACGGTTGTTGTCAGCCAACAGAGCCTATTTCAGCTTACAAAAACTATTCCGCTCGAAACGTTTCGCCATAGGGTCAAAGCTCTCTTACTGTACAAAACTATGATCTGGGCAGTCCTCATGTATTCCTCGGAGACTTGGGTTCTTAGCAAGAAAAATTGCGAACTCTTGGCCGCGTTCGAGAGAAGAATCCTCCGAAGAATTTTTGGCTCCCTACCCGAGGATGGACGACTCCATAGCCTAAATAACGACGAAATCTATGAGCGATACCATCACCGGCAAGTTGTGGATAAAATTCGCCTCAATAGGTTACGGTGGGCGTTTCACTTAATCCGTATGGATGAGAATGATCCACCCTGGAAAGTCTATAAGGGCAATATCTATGGTAGAAAAAGAAGGCTAGGCAGACTCTGCTTAAGATGGAGCGACGGCGTAGGTCAGGACGCCAAACAGCTTTTAGGAATATCGAATTGGTGGACCTCGGCGCAAAACCGGGATGTCTGGAGTTTCTTATTAAGGCAGGCCTAGACCGGATACCGGTTGTTGCGCCGTTGATGATGATGATGAGTGTCAGAGGATTTAGACCTTAATCAATTCAGCGCAGACTAGACCTTACTATCTTACAATCTTACTATCTTACTATCTTACTTTTTTTTTTTTTTATGGATGGAGGTGGAAATCTTAGAAAGACGCTGCTGCGCCAGGTTGCAGCAGTGTGTGGGATTCACACCCACTAAAACCACCCCCACTCTTCCGCCCCTCCCCGCGGGACCACCGTGAAGTATTACTTCGCGGGGGAGGCTCTGGTTCGCTATACCAGCTCGTCCATGTCACGTCTCCGTCTCGCCGCCTTCCGAGCTCGATCCAACTCCAGGAGTTTTGTCTGCACCACGGCTACTGCCTCATTTACCGCCATCCAGTTTTCCTCCGACTTCAACATCTCTTCCACCAGGTTGGAGGGCTCGATGTCCGCCCCTAAGATGCTGTTCAACCTCCTTTTCTGCTGCAGAAATCTGGGACAATGGAACATAACGTGCTCCGGGTCCTAGAGTGTAGCACCGCATTCAGGACAGTTGGGAGAGTCGTCCAACTCGAAGCGATGCAAGTACTTCCTATAGCCACCGTGTCCCGTAAGGAACTGTGTCAGGTGGTAATTCAATTCTCCGTGCTTTCGGTTGACCCATTTCTCGATGCACGGGATCAATGTATGGGTCCACCTGCCCTTGTCGGAGTTATCCCATCGTTGTTGCCACTTGCCACACAACTCTATCCTGATGGCTTTTCGGAAATCCGCATTCACCTCACTGGTAGAGCCAGTGTGCCTCGCTCGCTAGAAGATCTATAGGGATCATTCCTGCGATAACACACACTGCCTCCGTCGACGCCATCCTAAATGCGCTGCACACCCTTAGCGCAATTGGCCGGTATGCCGAACATATCTTCCTCCGGTTGACAGCGTGGTGCAACGCTCCCGCCCAGACAGGGGCCGCGTATAGCAGGATCGACCTCACTACTCCGGCGATGAGTAGCCTGCGACTATACTTCGGCCCTCCCACGTTAGGCATCATCCTTGCAAGGGATGAGCTGGCATTTGCTGCCTTCTCTCGCGCATAATCCAAGTGTCCCTTGAAACTCAGTTTGGCATCGATCATCACCCCCAGGTATTTGACAACCGATTTTGAGACGACCTCACGATTACCAATCTGGATGGTAACCGTGTTGTTCTTCCTACGGTTGGTAATGAGGACCACCTCCGTCTTTTCGTCCGCCAGGTCCAGCTTGGCCATTCGTAACGATAACTTGATGGTATGAATGGCTTCATTTGCATAAAGCTCGAGGTCCTCGGGATACTTTGCAATTGCTACTACCGCCAAGTCGTCCGCAAAACCAATCAGCGTTGTCTCCTCCAGCACGCGAAGGCCAAGCACTCCGTCGTACATTATGTTCCACAGCAGCGGTCCCAATAGAGAACCTTGAGGCACACCTGCTGTCACAATGTACTCCTTCGGCCCGTCGTCCGTCTTGTACCAGAGAAGTCTGCCCGAAAAGTAACTCTCGATGAGTCGAGCCAAGTAGCTAGGAACACCCAGTTTGGCCAAAGCGCCCTTAATCCAGCCCCAGTTGGCTGAGTTAAAAGCATTTTTGACGTCCAGCGTCACCAGAGCACAGCATTTGCCCATGGCTATTGCATTTCGAGCCAATTCCACGACCTTTGCTACTGCATCGACCGTAGAACGGGCTCGCCGAAACCCATATTGCCGCTCTGAAAGACCACCCGCAAGCTCGATGAACGGGAGCAGCCTGTTGTATATCACCCTCTCCAACATCTTCCCTATGGTGTCTAAGAGACAAATAGGGCGATATGAAGAGGGCATGCCGGGTGGTTTTCGGGGCTTCGGTAGCAAGACCAGCTTCTGCCTCTTCCACTGGGCGGGAAACACTCCATCCGCCATGCACGATTCGAATGTGCTTGCGAACCACCTTGGTCTGGCCTTGACTGCCACCTTCAGAGCCCTGTTCGGAATTCCGTCCAATCCCGGAGCCTTGCTGTCCCCAATATGTCTGCAGATTTCCCAAAGTTCCTCTTCAGTAACATCAGGGATCGAGAAGACGTCCTACTGAGCTGCCAGTTGGGGTTCTCTTTCGTCCTGCTCCTGCTGCGGGAAAAGAGTTGCAATTATTTGCAACAAGAGCCGTGGGCATGTCACCTGAGGTGATTTTCGCCCGCGGATCTTCTTCATTACAACTTGGTAGGCTGTACCCCACGGATTCGTATTAGCCTCCATGCAGAGCTTCTGGTAGCATTCCCGCTTGCTTCTCCGAATGACCTTCTTAAGGTAGCTTCGCAGATCCCTGTATTCCTCCTCATGCTCCTGGTGCTCCGGCCTTCACCTTGTCCTATGGGAAAGTCTCCTCGCTCGGAGACAAGAGGATCTCAAGGCAGCGATCTCCGTGTTCCACCAGTAGTTTGGCCTCTTGCCGTGGTGCAAACGTCGTCGTGGCATCGTAGCGTCGCATGCTTCGGTTACACGCTGAGACAGCTGTGTGACCCTTTCCACCGCTGTTCCATCCGGATCATGGGCTCCCTCCAATGCGGCCAGGAATGTCTCCTCGTCGAAAGCTTCGATAGACCAGCCAACCGCCTTAGCCTTTCCACCTCCAGAGCGTCGTTGACTGCTTCCCCGGTTCCCACTGCGGAGGAAGATGGCCTGGTGGTCACTGTGGGTGTAGTGCTCACTCACTTGCCAAGCCATCCCCCTCACTAGTGAAGTGCCAACAAATGTCAGGTCAACGATCGAACCCGACCCTCTTCCTCGAAAGGTGGGCACGCATCCAACGTTGGCCAGCACGATGTCCAGCTCCGCAAATGACTCCAACAGAATTTGACCTCTGGTGTTCGTCGATCGGCTTCCCCACTCCAGGGCCCACGCGTTGAAATCGCCCGCAATGATTTTAGGGCTGCGGTCTCTATCATCCAACACCAGACTGTCTAACATCTCCTCATATTGTGCTAAGGTTGCATTAGGAGGAGCGTAGCAGCTGTAAATATGGACACCGTTGACCTTCGTCCTTATAAAACCGGCTGCCGGGGGGGCCATGACTTCCTGAATGACCGGACGCCCAAATTATTGCCAGACGCATCCACCCGCCCAAGTATCGCCGTAGTTTCTGTACGGCTCACAAATAACCGCAACATCGACATTCGACTCTCGAATGGTTTGCAAGAGCAGGTCCTGAGCTGCCTCACAGTGATTGAGATTGATTTGTATCAATCTCATTTGCCTGTGCGGTTCAGCTCCCTCCTATATACTGGACATCTGCTGCTTCCCGCAATATGCCGGCCGTCCACGCCCTCTTTCCCACTACATAACATACACCGTGGATCTCCGGTGCAATCTTTGATGAGGTGGCCCTCTTCCCCACACTTCCTGCAACTCCTCGACCAATCATGCTGGCTAGTGCATGCCGCCGCAAAATGGCCGAAATCGAGACATCTGAAGCATCTCTTTAGAGAGATTTGTTCCTTGAGCCTGTACACGACCCAACCTAGGTCTTTGCATTCAACCACTATCTTCTGTTTCCGAGCTCTTACCTCAGCTTCCTCTCCAAGTACACTTTCCACCTTCCCGCGGAAGTTATCGGCCGACTCGTCGGCGGATTTACTTAACTCCAGCACCAGATTCCCTCTCTGTGTTCGCCTGATACGGCTCACACTATCCCCCAAATCCTTCAATTCCGGGTCCGACTTCACCTTTCGGAGGATGTCGGCATAGGACATATTTCCCTTCTTGGAAATAATTATTATTTCCGGGCAAAGCTTCTTTTTGTCCTTTTTCCTCTTGTTGCTCACCTTAGTCCATTGTTCGGGCCTCCGGGCGTTGGTTTCTTCCACTTTTGTAGGTGTTGTGGCTGCAATCGTGAGATTACCGACTTTCGCGGGTACTCTCGCCGGCTCCGCTTTCTTTGGTGAAGAGACTTTTTTCTTCTTCGGGACTTGGTGTGGTCCAAGAGGCTCGCTGGTACCGTCTCTAGCCCGTTTTCCTGTCTTCCCGCCTGCTTTATCACGGGGAGGCGTCACCTGCGTTTCCCTTGTGACCTTGCCAACTGACGCTTGGGAATTCTTTTCTTCGAGTGCCTTGATATAAGACAATTTAAAGCCTCTTATCAAGGCTAGAATATTTTGGTGGATATTCCGCCTCTCCTTGATGAACTCGCACAGTTCATTTATTCGTTCCCCGAGTGTAACGAACGCCATTCCGGTATGTTCCCGTTTGCTTTCGCGCCTTGCGCCACAAGGAATGATCTCGATTAAGGGACTATTCGTATTTCTTTCAGAGTCCCGCGACGAATCTCGACTACCAAAAAGAACCATTGTTCTCGGTGGTGATCTCCCAAGCTTCGAACTCCTCCTAAAGGGATCCGGTGTGGACCTAATTTCCACTCCACCATTATCTCTTACTATCTTACTATCTTACTATCAGTGCCTTAGTAGTGGGAAAGTTGACTACTTTGTCATCTAATGCTACAAGTGATCCTAGTGGAGTGGAAATGAGATCTACACTGAAGGCAACTTTACCCCTAGGCAGTCGAGATTCGTCGAGGGACTCGGAAAGCCGTAAGATGGAAAGACATTCTTGGCACACTAGACAATACTTTCCACGTGCCGAACTATCTCTTACGGATATTAAGGGACTATCTGAGGAACCGCTCCCTGCTCTATCAAACACTAGAGGGTCAGAGAAAGATGGAGGGATCTCTCCTAGGGCCGGACCTCTGGAACGCTGCTCATGATAGTCTACCTAAACTCGACATGCCAGAAGAGTCGCGCCTATGCAGATGATGTTGAGGCGCTTGTTGCTGGATGCACTATCGAACAGGCGCAAAGCAGACTCGGCATATTGATGCGCCGGGTAAGCGGTTTCAACCTTGCACTGGAAAAAACCGAAGTAGTCATCCTGAATAAAAAGAGAATTCCGACCCTGTGTCCCATATCGTTCGCCGAGTCGATAATCGAGTCAAAACGAGCGGTAAAGTACCTCGGGCTGACTCTTCACTCGAAGAGCAAATCAAAGCAGCAGCGAACAAGGCTGCAGCTGGAGTTTCGGCGATAAGTAGGCTAATGCCAAAAATTGGGGTCCTATGCCTAGCAGGCGACGTCCCCTGATGAGTTCAACGCAGTCCGTCCTGCTCTACGGTGCAGAGGTATGGGCTGATGCTCTTGACAAGGAGGTATATCGTAAACGTCTCGTGTAAGTACAGAGACGGTGAGCTTTGCGGGTGGCGTCTCCGTATCGCACTGTCTCTGAACCGGCCGTGATGGTGATCGTGGAAGTGATCCCCGTTGCCCTTCTTGCTAAGGAGCGTCAAGCCATATACAAGCGCAAGGGAGGTTGTTGCTTGTGAAGAACGGCAATGCACCCTTGACGAGTGGTAGCTCTCGTGGCTAAACGAAACTTGAGGCAGCTGGACTGCGCACCTCATGTGAAACTTAGGTGCGTGGCTGAATCGGAAGCATGGTGAGACTGACTATTTCCTTATACAATTTTTAAGTGGGCATTGAGGTTTTCAGTCTTACTTGCACAAGATTGGAAAGGCGCGACCTCCGGGTTGTATGGACGATGCCCATCACACTTTTTTTCTTGTGAAACGTGGGAAGGCATTCGTCAGCAGCTCTATTTAAACACAGTAGACCTTTCTCCAGATAACATTGTCGAAGCGATGCTGAGGAATGGTGACAGGTGGAGCCGTGTTGTCCATTACGGTCGGGTCCTTCTCGTTGATAAGAAGATAGAGCTCGACTAGTGGAGGAGCCGGATGGCAGGGGTTTCCTTGAACCAACAGTTCCCTTTCTTCTGTTCCCTCCCGGTGGTGATCTTCTTGATTTGAAGGCTCCTCAAGGTGGGAGAGTTCGGGGACTAGCCCGAAGTAATGTGATAAACGGGAAGCTGCGAGAGCGTGGCTGTGACATACGGGTTAAACCAGCAACTGATTATTTGGTACACTGACGGATTCCTCACAGCAGAGGGAGCGGGTGTTGGTGTCATTGGTAGAAGGCAAATGTACTTCAAGCCAATGGACAGGTACACTAGCATATTCCAGGCGGAAAAATACGCCACTGGCAGATGTGCCTCCTTTAATCTCCAAAGGAACTACAGAGGGCAGAAAGTAGCATTCTCACCGATAGCCAAACAGCGATCCAAGCACCAGGTGAATTCTAAACTGGTATGGGAATACCAGAGAGAGAGACTGAATACACTCGGATCGTCCAACGAGGTCTGGATACTTTGGGTTCCAGGCCATGTTGGGTTGGAAGGCAACGAGGCAGCGGATGAACTAGCCAAGAAGGGTGCACGAACGCCTTTACACGGGCCAGAACCCTTTTGTGGAATCGGAAACGGTTTCATGGCTATGACTCTAAGAAATGAAGAGGAACGGTTCATGGATGGAGCAGTCCAGGGTGCTTATTGGGGGATACGAACCAATGCGCACAAAGGATTGCTTAAACTTCACCAAAAAGAACCTCCGAATAATACTGGGAATCCTCACTGATCACTGTCGGCTGAACTATCATCTAGAGCAGCTAGGGATATCTGTGGATACTGCCTGCAGGTTTTGTAAGGAATGTGACGATACCTTTATATACGTCGTGGGACAGTGTCCGGCACTTGTGCAAAGTAGGTCGATGCATCTGGGAGAACACTTAATACCAGATGCAAAGTTGAAAGATCTGGAAGTAGGAAAAATACT
This sequence comes from Hermetia illucens, assembly GCF_905115235.1. Taxonomy (NCBI): domain Eukaryota; kingdom Metazoa; phylum Arthropoda; class Insecta; order Diptera; family Stratiomyidae; genus Hermetia; species Hermetia illucens. Next base: position 82,064,733 of record NC_051854.1, on the reverse strand, counting down.
AAAGTTCCTGGCGGTTATAGGCTTGCTTGAGATACTATGATCAATAGGTACACTATAACTAGTAAAAGGGGCACAATAGTTCCTTAAAGACCCGGTGCGACTTTCCCTTAACAGAATAATAATAATAATAATGGGACAAGCGGTTCCAGGGTGGTGTTTGGTTGGTAGTTCTACGATGTACCGAACCGGGAGTCCAACACTGTTTGTGTAAATGATTTCTCTTACCCTATCAAAGAAAAAATGATCACGAACAGGTGTACTCACCGGGATAAAGCCCCTAATTCCCTGAGGTCTGGCCTACGATTAGCCGAACCCGGAACTCCTGGACAGATCAGTGCTCACTCGGGGAGACGCGGGAACTACTAATAGCGGTTAAATGCAGGCTACCCAACCAGGGCTATCTACGAATACATGCTAACCTACTATCTAGGACGTAGGGATAACATCACCAAGTGGGTCAGGACTACTTGCTTGGCCACCGTTAAGGAACATGGACGATCCAGTTCAATGGGATGCTAGAAAGATGGCCCAGTACACAGAAGACCACTTTCATAAGGGAAGACGACATTTAGAGTTCTGCTACTCGTTCTACTTGTCCTCCGAACAGCCAATCGTGAAGATATGCGAGGAGAAACTGAGACTCTCCAGTGATCCCTTACTCGACATAAGATCAGACCTTAACACCACCGGTTTGTTGCGTTCGCCGAAAGACGCGCTGCCGAAGCTTAAGCCATCATCACTCCCAGTCACGCCGAAATGTCGTCTCAGTCTGAAATATACGTTATAGGTGTGCCTTTTCCAACCGCCAAAGCAACTATAGGAGCACTGCGCCTATAGTTGTTATTCTGACGACAGTTAAGCGGGAATCAAGACGTTTAGGTCCAACCAGGTGAACTCTAAACTGGTATGTGAATGGCGTAAAAGATTCAACACACTCAGGCCGCACAATAGGGTCTGAGTATTTTAGATGACAGGCAATATTGTGTTAGATGGTAATGACACAACCAACAGGCTGGCCAGGAAAGGGCAGGAAAGCTGCTATGAGGGCTGGAACAAGTGCTTGCAGTATTGTTTGAATTTCACCAAGAGATGTTGCAGGGTAAATTACTACTTCCACATCTTTAGCTTCGCCGGATATCTGCGGATACCAGCTGTTGACTTTGTGAGGAGGGCGATGAAACCATCCATGTCTAACACTTGCGCAAACTAAGGTAAGGCAACTGGAAAAGAGTTAATACCAGATGCTAAGCTGAAACACTTGGAGAGAGGAAGCATCCTAAAATTCCTCTCGGTTACAGGCTGCATCTACGTACCAAATAATTAATAAGTATAACCATTAAAGTATAGTATAACCATTCCCTGGACATTATCATTATTATAACTGTGCGAGATATTTTTTCAATTTATATACACTTACTCAATTCTCCTGAAGATAAAGATTTTTGTTGAAGGGGCGTATTTTCGGTCAACAACTAAAACTAATCTTGTATTAGGTTTTATGCCCAATAAAAAGCTCAATCCAACAGCCGTGAAAGGGGCTCTAAACATACATAACACTCACGGAAAACATCCCCCAATTCAGACCATCCCCTGTACAATACAACCTTACATAAAATTTTATATTAAGCATGATCCATCTTACATGGTTCACAAATTTTTCTCGTGCTTCCTTGGCCGGGCTATAATCGCTTCATTTCCGTAGCAACGAAAGAGGAGGTTTCGTCCTGTAAATAATAGACAACTAGAACGATTTACGGCTTTCAATTTAATAGTACGTGACCAGCATACCCGTTTAAAATCATAATGTTATACTCGAGAACATATTTTCAAGTAAATCTACTTAAACCTCGTAAGTCAGTCCTACCCTTGCTTGGTGTTTTGTTAGTACATGAAGTGAACGTACGACCAGAGGCAGGCTTCATCCTTTCAACTTAATAAAATTTTCAAAAACAAAGTTTTATACCCGAGAAACGAGGGTTACACAAGCTGAGATAGGGGTGGAAATGAAACGTCTCCTTTGTCGTCTACAGTTTGCTTTCTGTTTCTTTTTGGGCGTGACTCGAATGATAAAATTTAAAAGTTCACAAGTAAAGTAAACTAAATAGTTTTTAAATGAGTTTGAATGGCAGACAACATCCTTGAAGGAGTTTGGAATAAACTTCTGAGACTGTGCACAAAGCGAGCCGGGCACTGTGTGAATTCTGACCTAATGCACTAGAAGCGACTTGACTGTGGGAAGTGTGAATTTAAAATCCTCCAAGAGAAAGCGACGGAGATAAAGCACGATTCCCTTAAAGGTACAAAAGTTGCTGCGATTTAGATTTGGTATGTCTGCCTTTGTGACAGCAAAAGGAAAAAATCTATTTTTGCATCGAATTTAGGGGAATTGAGTACGACGTTTCATAGGGAATTATTCAGACGGTATTGCGGGAATAGTAAATCCTGCTAGAAAGTGCTACCCAAAACCGGAAGTCCAAGAAACTTACGAAGTGTTGACAGTCGATGTTGAATCGAGGTAGTTAGCAAACTGGGTACCAATAAGTTCCCAGGAATAACCGGGAAGATACTGTATGCAGCCACGTTAAAGCCTCTCTCGTGCCATTAGAGAGAAATAGTTGGAAATACCGACTGACCTGAACACTGAAAATTTCTCCAAAAAATCATCGGGGAGGAAAAACCCTTCACCACTACTTTAGAATGAAGATAAATGACATAAAGGTTCGTTTGTCAAAAAGCTTGGAAAATTAAACATAAGAAGAGAGGGGGTGTGGGTGGTGCTCAGCAAGGTTGTGTGTCAATAAGTATAACCGTTTCTGAGAAAAGTGCATAGACAGAGAGACAAACGGGCTCCTCTATGGGTGTATGGGTGTTTTAAGTGCTGGCAGGCAGATCTAGTCTGGGAATCAGACATACAGCGGCTTTGTGCGGGCGAAAATAAACGGGGTATATGTGTACAGCTGTTACGCCCCACCAAGTCTGACACTGCCCGAATTCGAAGAAATGCTTGACAGTCTTGTTCTCGATGCAAGGGGTCGTAGTCCAAGGGTGATTGCTGGGGATTTCAATGTTTGGGCCCGTGAGTGGGGTAGCAGAGAGACAAATGCAAGGGGCCGCAGTCTATTAGACGCTTTTGCACAGTTGGATGTCGTTCTCGCCAACAAAGGATATGTAAACACCTTTCAGAAAGGGGGGTGTACCTCAATCGTAGACCTAACTTTTGTCAGCCCTCCACTGGCAGGTGGTATGTCCTGGTGCGTCAGTAAGCACTACACTCACAGCGATCACCAGGCAATCTTCTTTGGGCTATGGCTGGAGTCACCGGGCAGAAGACCATCATGCCCGAAACCGAGAAAGGTGTCAGGCTGGTCCGCTAAAGCTCTGGATGAGCAGACCTTCATGGAGGTGTGGTTAGACCAACCTAATAAAGCAGGCACCTCTACGGAAAGAGCTGCCCATGTGGCCCAATGCATCGCCAAAGCGTGTGACGCATCCATGCCGAGCAGGTGCTCTTTCCCCGGTAGAAGACCAAACTACTGGTGGAATGCTGAACTGGCCAGCCTTCGATCAGCCTGTCACCAAGCCAGAAGAGCGGCTCAAAGAGCGGTAGGCAGAATCGACCAAGGGCAAAAAGAGCGCGCCTATAAGGAAGCTCGCAAAAACCCTCAAGCTCGCCATCCAACGGAGCAAGAGGGAATGTTTTAAGGAGCTCTGTTTAGAAGCGGACGTAAACCCGTGGGGGAGTGCCTATAGAATCGTGATGGGGCGATTCAGAGTCCGATCATCTTCGCAGATCACGTGTCCTTCACTCTTGTTAAAAATTATCCAGGGGTTATTTCCTCAGCAAGAGGAGGGCATAGACAGCTTCCAGCGACCTCTGAACGACACGGCAATACCGCCAGTCACCAGTGACGAGCTGCTCGAGATCTGCGCTAGAATAGGAGATAATAAAGCTCCGGGTCTGGACGGCATCCAGACCGGACATGTTCGCCGAATTGTTCGAAGCGTGCATGTCCGAGGGGATATTTCCTGCATCATTGAAGCGACAGAATTTGGTGCTACTGCCTAAGGCTGGCAAACCTACAGGTGAGAACCTCCTACAGACCTATTTGTCTTTTGCACACTGTGGGCAAAATGCTAGAGCGAGTAATCTATAACAGATTATTCCCTGTTGTTGAGAGCCTGGGAGGTCTCTCAGATCGGCAGTATGGGTTCCGTAAAGCCAGATCAACCATTGATGCCATCAAAATGGTTACTGACTTGGCCGAAGATGCAATCCACGGAAAGGCGGTACTACCAAATATTGCATAGTAGTGACCCTGGATGTGAGAAATGCATTCAATTCGGCCAGTTGGAACCTAATACAGGAATCTCTGGCAAAGATTGGTATTTCCGTTTATCTTGCAGCTATTGTCAACAGCTATTATATTTACGAGAACGGAGGCTTTGGTATGACACCGATGACGGACCCCATCAGTACGTTGCCTCCGCGGGTGTCCCACAGGGCTCCGTACTGGGCCCACTGCTGTGGAACATCATGTACAACGATGTTCTTAATCTTCCCCTTCCGGAGGAAGCCAGGGTGGTGGGCTACGCCGATGATATAGCGCTGGTTGTTGTCGCAAAGCATCTTGAAGATGCTGAGTTACACTCATGCGATGCGATCTGTGCTGTTAAGAGTTGGCTAGAGGGTTCTGGTTTGACACTTGCGGAGGAAAAAACGGAAGCGGTCCTCATCACCAAGCGCCGTAAAAGAAATTTTGGGAATCAGATTATCACTTCTAAGCCTGCGATCAAATACTTGTGAGTGATGACGTGCAGTATGTCTACGATAAAGCATTCACTGCGAGTGTGGCCCTGGCAAGAATGATGCCGAACGTGGGAGGGCCCCGGCATGCTTCCAGGTTGCTTACAGCTAGGGTAGTGAGTTCGATCCTGCTTTATGCAGCTCCAGTTTGGGGACTGAGTTCAGTCTACAGAAGAACAGCCCTAAGGGTGTGCTCGGCATTCAGGACTGTCTCAGATGATGCAGCATTCGTCGTCTCTGGAATGATGCCCATTGATATCCTGGCAGATGAGATGACGAATATATATACTGCGAAGTCTATCTCTCCGTTATCGCAGAGGAAGAACGCCTAGAAGATCTCTTAATAGATGGCAAGAGCGTTGGGAACGCTCGGGAAAGGGTCGGTGGACACACAGACTCATCCCTGCCATCAAGGAGTGGTTGGAGAGACGGCACGGTGAGATTAATTATAATCTTACTCAGTTTCTCACGGGGCATGGAGGATATCGCCGGTACCTGTTCAGGTTTAAACTGGATACCTCACCCAGAGGACCCAGAGCATGAGGAAAGGAAGAACCTAGAGGAGACTCTAGGAGAGGTGCTCGTACCAGAGAATCTGGTGCGAAGAATGCTAGCATGTCTGGAAGACTGGGATGCGATCAACTCCATGGTCGTAACTATCCATAGCAAACTGCGAAAGGCAGAGGAGATCAGTGGGTGGGTAAGAATTCCACATGCTGGCGTGTTCAGGCCAGTGTCTTTTGAAGATTTCCACCTCCTCAAAAAAAAAAAAGGCAGATCTAGTCTATTCCGTAAGTGCGGAGAACCAGGCCATTTTGCGAAGGATTGTGACGAAAAATCCAAATGCATGTTCTATGTCGAAGTGAAAAATAGCGACAGTGCCTACATTGCAGGAAGCAGTTTACACTCAGTGTTCAGAAGGGTGCTCATAAATAAGTACAAATGAAGTTTATGCAATTAAATCTGAATCACTGTCAAGCGGTCCAAGACCTGCTCTCCCAGAGCGTGTTTGAAAGTAATGTCGATATAGCTATTTTCTGCGAACAATATCAAAGTCTGTTGAACAAAAATTTTGCATCCTTCTTTATCAAAGATTGCACTGGAGGTCCACGATGAATGTTGTTCGAAAGGAGAGAGGGAGTGGACGATCGGTACGTTGCAGGTGGCGCCAGTTGTCCGGCATATAGCAGGGAGCTGAATCGTAAGATCAAATGAGGTTGATGCTAATCAACCTCAACTGCGAGGCGGTTGAAGACCTGCTCGCGTTCCACGAACGATGCAATAGCAATGGTCGCGCATCTGATTCGGGAGGCATCAAACTTTGGTAAATACCACGTGGTAGTGACGCTGGATGCCAGAAATGGTTTTAATTTGACCAACTGAGGATGGTATAACAGAATCCGTGCTAAACTGCAGATGCCTCCCAAAGCTCCGTATTAAGAGTTATGTTAATGCATGACGGAGCATCTCTCTGACAATGTTGTCCAGAGAGATCTCCCCCGTATCTACATAAAGCTGCTGACGAAACCAGTCCCATTTTTCAGAAGAGAGAAAGGTGTGTTTAGCGTTGTCCGCCATTCCATTGCAGAACACATAATCAGGAGATCGTGCTTTGCCAACCTTGTGTAGGTAAGACTGAAAATCTTCATGCCCGCTTAGAAGTTGGGTAAGGAAGTAATCAATTTCACCGTGCGTTCGGTTCAGTCATGGACCTACATTGGCAATGAGCCGCGTAGTCCATTTGCCTCTTGGCTTATTTTGCTAAGAGATTTGGCACTCACTAAGGGTGCGTTGACGTTCTTTACGGCAAAAACCTGGCTGAAGTTTTCGATCTTGCAGCTGTAGATAACTTTACGCTCCTTAGCAAGGAGGGGAAAGGGGAATACCTCCGCGATCGCCATCACGGTCGGTTCTTAGACAGTGTGATAAGCAGACACCACTCGCAAAGCTCCCCGTTTCTCCAGTTGCGCCAGGCGCTTACGATGTTTTTCATTATCAGGGACATCAACTCATACCTCCGCGTACTGACTGTGTTCCTTCCATAAGAAGACGTCTACTAGCCCCCAACATTCGCCATTAACCGACTCCTGGCCGAGAACCCAGCTGCACTCTTGCCGTAAAGTTCATCTTCGAGTCGAGCATTAAACCAAGGCATTTAACCCCTGGTTTCGGCACTATAGTTAATATACCGGTTGATATGGGACGCAGGGTTGGATTCTCTTTCTGGTCAAGATGGTTACTTCGCTTTTTTCCAGCGCAAGGCGTATACCATAAGTATTCATCCATCCGCCTAACCGTCGTGTTAATATGCCAAGTCTGCCTTGCGCCTGTTCAACTGTGCGTCCGGCAACAATTGCCGCAATGTTGTCTACAAAACCAACCAAGTGCTACTCTTCCGTCCTGTTGAGTTTCAGTAGACTATCGTACGAAGCGTTCCAGAGGTCCGGTCCTAGGATTCCCTGTACTAATCCTCCCAATATCCGCAAGAGATAGCTTTGCACGTGGAATGAGTTTTCTAATGTGCCTAGCATATCTGCTCATCTTACGGAATTGAAGGCAGTTCTGAGATCAAGCGTTACGAGGAACACTACCCCTCCAGATCGGCGGCTATTTGCCTTGACTTGACGAACACCTCCACGACCTACATAACAGCAGCTACCATGGATCTCCCTGCTCTGAATCTGAACTGCCTTGGGGATAAGTCCCCGGCAGCGTGAATCGTTTCAGCGAGCCTGCTCCTGATAAGATTTTCGAGCACTTTGCCGACCGTGTCAAGCATACACAGCGCACGATATACAGATGTCGGCTCCGGGCCTCCTTCTCCCTTGCTGATTATCGAGTCTCGCAACCTTCAGCGACAAGGAAAAATGCCCTTCTCCAAGCAAGCGTTGAATGCCCCGCGCACCAAATCTGGCCGTTTGCGGGATACCATTAGGACCTGGCGCCTTCTTGCTTTTCACGGTGGGAATTGCTCTCCTGTTGTAAAAAGGGCGCAATCTTTGATGCTTTCCGTGCTATTGACATCAACCCATACGGGATGTGTGGTGAATGATGCTCATATAATGTCGTCCATCTGGTGGGTACTTAGTATGTCGGGTTTCCGCAGAACCTTGATAGTCTGGGGGACAAGTTTATAGCCAAGTCTCCATGACCTGTCATTTACCTCGCTGACAACGTTCTGACAGTCGCAAACTGACTCTTCGTATCAGAAACGGCGTCCTCCAGAGCATCAAGACGGCGTCGAAAGTCCAGTATCGTCTCATTCGGCGTCAGGTAAACGTTCAAGAACCTTATCCCTAAACACCGCATCCTGACAAACTCATTTCCTCAGCCTTGGGCAAGATCACGACTTGAACCCCTTTCCGAATCCAGATGGCAGTGGCACTCGGGTCTCTGGTCCGGTAGTGCTCACAGATTATCTAGCCTTCACCTCCGCAGCGAACTGTGCTAGCAACTGATGAGTGGTTACACTTCGATGCATGTTAAAATGTAGACACGCACTCACCAGACGCGCCACGATCCCCGCAGAAAACGGAATTTTCGCTTTCATTGCAGGTTTTTGGTTGGTGACCTACCTGATGGCATCTGCAGCATGCTGTCCTCCTGTCGGTTATCTTGCTGACGTGCGTCTATAATGCAGACACCTGAACCACTTGATGGGAATTATCTGCATTCGTACCCTGCATACTACCCATCCAATTTTGATTTTCCCGCTGCTAAGGAGTTTCCTCGTATATTGCTCGGGGACTTCCACCACAGCGAAATTTTGACTTCAAGAATTTACAGATGTGATACTTATCCGGGCATTGGTTACCTCTGGACCTTCACGCTTCATGACCTCGTAGTTTTTGACCTTTTCTGTGAGGCAGTCAAGATCTCGGTTTTTTAGAGAACAGATAGGGTCTAGACTAGAAACGAGAACCTTTTCCCCAAGTAACCCCTTGACCGCTTCGCAGAGCAGACTTTTGCAAGTCGTCTTCGGACCTAATTCCGGCACCCTTCGTTTCCCGTATGGAAGACACTCCTGCCTAATTGTCTTCGGATTTCATCCTGTAGCGGATTTCACTGAGAACCTACGTAAACGTCTTGCTTTCCATGAGCGGAGCCGACTGTCTAGCCCTTCTTCGTTTCCTCGTCTTTTCAATTATTGGATTTTGGTTTGTAGCCTCCTTGCCTGTGTACAAATGGGCCACAGGTGGCGTAGCGATTTCTTTTCTTTTAACCTTCTTTGCCTTCATTTTTAGGCCGAGGAAATTATGATACTTGGATCTCCTTTAGGCACGTCTTCATGTTTCAGCTTTTTCTCTAGTTCGCTTTGCAGTGGGCTATCCATTTGGCGCTTGCAGTGTTCTCAGCGGAAAGTGCGGCTGTTTCTGCTTCCTAAGCGTCTTCCACTGCTCTCCACATTCACTTGTAGAAGGAGATTGGGTTCAGTCCTCCATTTCCATTAACCCGTTTCTGACGCATTTGCTGACATTCCTCTGGAGGAACTTTCCCGACCACACACGGTCCATCACTTCTGCTCATTTCCTTTCCTCTCGGCTTTAGCTAGGACGGTCGACTGGATTTCCACTCGGTTTGTGTCCGAATTCACTCGCTACCTTCTGTCTGGACTTTTTTCCAGAACAGGGAAACTACAGGATATTGGAGTTGCCGTTCCCGCACCTTCAGTCGCGTTACTTGATAAGGCTTCCACTTTATTTGGGCGTCGCGGGATCACATTGAATATTTCAGCCCTCGTTGCCTTTTTCGCTGGGAGCGACGGTGAGTGACGCAGTTTCGCTTTGTGGCCGAACGCAGTTAGCTCTTCCTTTTTCCTTTATATTTCGTCGATTATTTGTGTTAACATGGGACATTCCATGGGAATTTTACCAGAGCATTGTATGCAAGTTAATTGGCCGTAATAGTCAGGAACGGATATACCCTCGCGGACAAAGCCCCTACCGAAGTTCCTCAATGACTGACCTTCATTTAGCTGATCCTGGAATTCACGGACGGATCAGCGCTTGCTTGGGGTAATGCGATCTACTAACACCGGCTCAATGAACAGTACCCGACTAGGCTTTCTTAGGGCTACTACCTAGGACACAGGAATGCTGCTAGTTAGGGAGTAAGAGCTACTTACTCGAACACCGCAGCGACGTCACTCCCCCCATCGTAAGTAACCTGTTAAAGGTCGCTGACGACCCCTGAGGAAATTGGGGATAATAACGCTCGATTGAAAGAACAGAACATGAAGATGGCTGTTAAAATCAGGCTCGCATGATCTATAAGCATATTTGAATCGTGCATGGTGGAAAGAGTAGAAGAGCGAGAGGTAGGTTCTACTACCGAAGCCCAAAAAACCACATCATGCTCTTCATATCACCCTATCTGACTTTCATGCACAATCAGGAAGATATTGGGAGGGTGGCATACAATAAGTTACTCCCATTTGTTGAGCTAGCGTGAAGTCCATAGGAGCAGCAGTATGGGTTTCAGAAAGCGCGTTCTGCGGCAGCAATGGCCGTGGATTTGATTCGGGAGGCACTGGATGTTGGTGGTGACGATGATTGCCAAAAATGCCTGTAACTTAGCTGACTGAGGATGGAGTAAAGGAATCCTGGCTAAACTGCAGGGGGCAGACATAGAACTTTATAGAAGTGAAACTATTGATGCCATCAAAGCGGATTACGAATGGTTAAACTGGATCAATCACATGAAAAACAATACTGTCAAAATCCGGTGAGGCAGTGTGTCATTGGGGGAATGTATCTCTTAGTGAATGAGGCGCACTGTCCTTTCCAGGGAAAGAGATTTCTGAAAAGCCACTAGAAAGGAGCTGTACAGAAGATGACAGTAACGGTGGGATGATTCCAGAAAAGGCCACTGATCCCATGTTGGTTCTAGCGAAACGATGGAGGTTCAGTTACTACCTAACACAGTTCCTTATGGGACATGGTGGATACAGGAAGTAACTTCAACACTTCGTATTGGACGATTTCCGAGGCTGTTCCGAGCACGTCACTTAATTGTGCTAGTATAAACCAGGACTCTGCCCGCGAAGTAATACTTTAGGTAGTCCTGTGGGGTTATAGGTGGAGAAGTGGGGGTGAGAATGCCATACACTGCTGCAACCTGTCGCAGCATCATCTTTCTAAAATCTCCACCTGGCATCAGGATGCACTGTATCTTGTTCCAGCTTGTTCTCAATCAAATATTGCATGGCTGGGCCTCCAAATTAAATATGTAATGTAGTTTTTATCCTAATCGGGAAGAGCACCCGGTCCCCATAGACTGTTGTATGCTTGATGGAAATGATAATAACCTTTCACTTTCCTAGATTGAAAAATAAAAATTTTGTTCAGATAATGTGAGGAAAGGAGTTTTCGAGGCTTCCAGCCAACATCATTGATGCATATTGTTTAGATGCTACCATTCTAGGGGTAACAAGGGAATGGGGGATTTTGATTTTCCAACTTCTATGAAATTCAAACAAAACTGCAGGAACCTTTCAAATATTTAAAAAGGTTCCGGCAACAGCTCCACACATTACCACAAGGCAAACAAAAATCCTCGGCACGTTGGAAAAGTTTCAAACCGAATAGCAAATTGCTCTTCCCATGTTTGCACCGAAAACCATATTGTAATTGAGATATTGGAGTTTCGGGGTTGTATGTTCCGGAAATTGTGGAGGCGTAGCTAACATGCCCTCAGTGAGATTCAATTTGTCCATTGGTAATGATCGGTCGGCTAATGTGGTCTGCTTCGAAACCGCGGAAGCGGCCTCATTCGGCCGGTACGAAACTCTGGGAAGAATGCCTATTTCTCTGTACCACTGGAGCGGGGAGTGCCTGATCAGGGAGTCCTGCCGTCTACAAACAAAACCAATATCTAGAAACATCAATCATTGCCATATCACCATCAGCGTAGGCGCCAGTGTGTGTGCACGCATGGAAACTTTTGATGAAGTTCAAATTAGCTTTTTGTGTAATTTTGCAAAGTTTACGTCGTCCTTGCCAGCTCCTCCCAAGCGCGCCAGGACAAATATGATTTTATACCTCAATTTCGACTTCTTCGCGATTTGTGACTTGCCTGGATGATTTTCCTCAAGTTTTCCAATTACTGCTTTACTTGACCGTGTCCTGACTGTAAACCGATAGCAATTAAGAAGATAATATTCCGACAGGAGCACCTGTTCGCCAGGATGCCTTGCCGGTGGAACGACGTCGTGATTTTCGACAAAGAAGGAACGATTTCCCGAATGCGCTGTTACATGAGATATAGACATTTTGTGAAACATCTGGTTTTTATGGACGACATCCTTATCCTTTGTGTTCGTATTCAAATTGAAATTGGCTTGGTTGGCTGAAGGGCGAGGGTGGTAAGCGGTTGTCAATATGCTAGGAGATTATCTAGTAGAAAGGAGTTGTGGGGTATCTTGATCCTAGCGGCTGTGAATGGTTTTGTGGGAGGCAGTTAACCGGAATTTATTGGCGGAAGATCGAGTTTTATTGGGAATTTATGATAAATTAGAACGCTTCGTACCTGTTGTACCTTTTATTGTAAGTATGCATCCTTTAATGGGCCATCAAGCCATAATCGTAATCTGCCTTGAAATCGATGGTGATTCGCGTGATGGAATTTTAGGGTAAATGCATATTAAAATCTGAGAAGTATGTACTTTCGCATTTGGGTCCATTGAGCACACCCCAAGCTCTTGGGTTGAGAATTGAAGGAAGATCCGTTTCTCCTGCGCCTGTTGAACTTTGACTTTTAGATATGTAGTTCTGGGACAATGTCACATTGTTTCACTGCGGTTTTAATGTTGCGTAACTTCCGCATGGATGTGGGTGTATAGGATAGGAAAAAAGCCCAACCCCAAGGCATTCTATGCCCCCATCTATCAGAACATCACATTTTCCGTTAGTGGGTGAGGTTGTACCTGATGTTGAATGCGTCCACAAACCGGACAATTAAAAAGTGCTCCTTACATTCCGCTTTCTTATTCCAGACTGGGCATTTAAGATCTTCTAAAATTTCCATTTTGAATATATATCTAAGGTAAGCTGGTAAGATATGACCAATCAGGTCACCAGTTGGTTATCAGATACATTGGAGTTTATGGAAAAATCGAATGTAGCTATATTGATTCTTTCTATATGTAGAGGAAGTTACTATGGAAGTCAATTTATCATTGAGTTTTCCAATGAAACAAACACTTCGGAAAAGGTACCCCTTCCATTTAATTGTTCTCCCGTCCTCATTCTCAAAGGTGATCTACGAGCGAGGCGATGAGCCGCGTAGTCCACCTGCCTCTTGGCTCATTTTGTCAAGAAAGTTGCCACTCGGTAAGGGTGCGTTGACTTTCTTCACGGGCAACCACCTCTCGTAAGTTTTCGGCCTTACGGTGGTAGATAGTTCTGCGCTCCTTGGCAAGGAGGGCAACGGGGATCGCTCCCGCGATCACCATCACAGCCGGTCCGGAGACGGTGCGATAAGCAGACGCCACTCGCAAAGTTCCCCGCCTCTGCATTTGAGCGAGGCGTTTACGATGCACCTCCTTGTCAAGGGCATCAGGCCATACCTCCGCACCATAGAGAAGAACCGACTGCGTTGCTCCCATGAGGAGTTGTCTCCTAGTTAATATAGGGTCCCCGACATTTGCCATTAGTCGACTCAGGGCTGCTACTCCAGCTGCAGCCCTGTCCGCTGCTGCTTTGATTTGCTCGAAGGAGCTCATCTTCGAGTCGAGCATTAAATCAAAGTATTATTCGCTGGTTTTGTTTCTATAGTCAACTCGACGATTGATATGAGATGCAGGGTCGGGATTCTCCTTCTGGTCAGGATGACTACTTTGGTTTTTTCCAGCACAAGGTAGAAACCGTGAGCAGTCATCCATCCGCTTACCCGTCACATCAAAATGCCAAGTCTGCTTTGCGCCTGTTCAACAGTGCGTCCGGCAACAAGTGCCGCAACGTCGTCTGCATAACTGACCAGGAGCGACTCTTCGGGGATATCGAGTCTCAGCAGACTATCGTATGAAGCGTTCCAGAGGTCCAGCCCTAGGATGGATTCCTGTGCTACTCCCGACGTGATTTCCATACTCTTTTGACCCTCTTGCGTCTCATAGAGCAGGGAGCGGTCTTTCAGATAATTCCTCAATATCCGCAAGAAATAGCTTGGCCCGTGAAAGAAGTTCTCTAGTGTGCCTAGCAGATCTGTCTATCTTACGGGATTGAAGGTATTTCTGACACCAAGCGTTATGAGGAGCACTATCCGTGGAGACCGGCGGCTGTGTGCCCCGGCTCGATTAACCGCATCTACGACGTCCATAACAGCATCTACTCTAGATTTCCCTGTTCTAAACCCGAGCTGCCTTGCGGATAAGTCCCCGACAGCACGGATCGCTTCAGCGAGTCTACCTCTGATAAGCTTCTCGAGCACTTTTCCGGCCATGCCAAGCATACACAGCGGTCGGTATGCAGACGGAAGCTCCGGGTCTCCTTTACCCTTGCTGATCAGCGCGAGTCTGGCCACTTTCCAGCGACAAGGAAAAATGCCCTCCTTCAAGCAGGCATTGAACACTTCGAGCAGTAATTCTGGCCGTTGGCGGAACACCAGTTTGTAAACTTCCGCAAGGATGCCATCAGGGCCTGGCGTCTTCCTGTTTTTCATAGTGAGAACCGCTTCTTCGAGCTCTCTCATTGTGAAAAGGGGGCAGTCCACGACGCTTTCCGCGCTATTTACATCAACCCATACAGGGTGTCTGGGGAACAATGCCCGCACAATGCGGTCCATCTGGTCGGTGCTCAGTATGCAGGGCTTCCGCAGAGCCCCGATTTTCCGGGTGACAAGCTTATAGCCAAATCCCCACGGGTCCTCATTCACCTTGTTAACAAGATTCTGCAGCCGCGAGCTTTGCTCGTATTTATAGCGCTGCGGAGTCTCCTTTTTGTTGATCTATATTGTGCCTTTATGACACATGCCTCCTCGTTGGCGTGCATATGGACACAACCACGACCACCATGAAACTTCTATAACGGGTCTACTAAAGAATTCCCGTGGAGTATATCTCTGCAAGCATGGTATCCATGGTAATCTGCAGTGAGGCTTGGCAAGAGCTACTTCAAATGAATGCCCTACGGCGGCACATCGGAGGCATGAACCACGAGTGCATTGACAGGGTAAATTCGGGGGCCTTGTTTGAATATATTTAAATTTTTCTTTGGTATGGTCAGAATGGAGATGTTAAATTTAATAAGATCCTTTTGAATACTGGCGATTTTGGAAAGCCTAAACTATTTTAAGTATTATACATATTACAATTGTTCATGGATATTAAACAAAGAAAAAAAGTAATAAAAGCAAGGAGGCTGCGGCGGTAGGTCTTTGGTGACAGTGGGGAAAGTCTCGCTCCAGTCTTTGCTGGGGCATTTTCCGCGCAGCTGCGGTAGTTTCGTTCCGGCTGAAAGAACAGCTCATATGCCAGCTGTCAGTGAATGAGGAAGAAAAGCTGAATTACTTACTGAATAAACTGATGCTAGGTGACCGTACCCCTAGGCAGGTGCATCGAGAAATGAGGCAACTGGGTAGGAATAAGGCCCGGTCAGAGCTATTGAAGTCCCTCTAGTTGAAGTGGCTCTCAGAGAGCACGCGCGTCATTTTGGCTTGGGCGGACCAAGGGTCGCTGGAGGTGTTGCTCGCCACGGCCGATAAATTCCAAGAAGTGTGCGCACGCCCCGTAATGGCGGAAGTTTCTAGAGACACAAATCGGGAAATTGAAGACCTGGAAGCAATGGTAACGACATTCACGGACGCAGTCTCGAAACTTACGGCGAGGGTAGGCACTTTGGGTACGTTCGGGAGGTAGGTTTCGATTGCAGTCACGGTCAAGTTCTGTTTCTCGAAAAGGGTGTTCGAGTAAGCATGAAAGGGTTGTGCCGTGGCTTGTCGAGATTTACCGACTTACACGTACCACAGTCTTGTGGACGTGCAAGAGTGGTTTTCACACCCAAAGCGGGCAGATGTGACCATAAGTTCAAGAAGAACTTTTGACCAATCAGCCTCACCTCTTTGCTCTTGAAGGTTCTAGAGCGCATTCTGGACATCTACTTAAGGGTGATTATGGGGAGAACGCCTTTCTCTAAGTCGCAGCATACCTACCACAGAAACCGCTTTCTACAAGGAAATTATCACGGTTAAGCGATCACTGCAGTACAAGCGGTATACTCTAGCTCTCTTCTTGGATATAGAGGGTGCATTCAACAATGTTAGTACCGACGCGATCAAGGAAGCCTTGACCAGTATTGGATTGGAGGGTACTTTACACATTGGATTATATCCATGCTAAGAACCAGTATAATCTAGTCGGATCTGGGAGGCAACCACTTGACCAGAGCTGTGAACAGAGACACATCCTTGGGTGGCGTTATCTCTCCATTACTCTGGTTAATAGTTATGGAATAATAATAATAATTTTACGAACATTGGACAGCAGGTGAAGGTGGTGGCGTATGTCGACGACTTGGTGATATTTGTGTCAGGAATATTTTCCCCTATTATGAGTGACATCATGGAAGGAGCGTTGCGAAAGGTGTGCCTGTGGGCCGCAAGATCCGGACTCGGCATAAACGCAACCAAAACGGAACTGATGCTATTCACCATCAAAACAAGGGTACCTGAATTTAACCCAGTGCGGCTGAATCAACAAAGATTGGTTCTTTCCTCCAAAGCTAAATTTCAGATTGAACATAGGAACTGAGGGTTAAGAAGGCCTGTATAGCCTTCTATGCCTGCAAGAGAACCTTTGCAAAGAAATGGGATCTCCCGGAGAGGATGGTTTTCTGGATGTACACAGCTGTGATGCTATTGTATGGTGGCAGGCTTTGAATAGAAAGTATAATAGAACAGAGTTTAATAGGATCTCTAAGTACTCCTGCATCTCCTCCCCTAAACCGAATGCTGGGCAGTGAAGCCTTACGGCCATAGTAATATCCTAGACGAAGTACGTCGGGAAATTGGGGTATTCCCCACGGACCATGCCAAACGCAAGCTGAACTTCTCTCTTGCTGTGGACTTTGCAACCAGAGCATAGCGGAAGACCGGAGGCGTGTTGTAAGGCTACGACACGGTATTCTTCAGGCGGAACAAGGTTTCGCCAGTGTATTCCTAGCGGAAGTACTGGCGATACTGGAAGCCTGTCGATGGCTGGACATGATCCGAGCCCCAAGCGTAACTTAACTATTCTGACCGACAGCCAAGTGGCCATTAAGGCCATGTGCTCAGCGACGACATTTTCTAAGCTGGCGGGGTAGTGCAGAAACGCGCCGAACAGTCTGACGGTATGCTTAAAGTCACCCTCGGGCTTTCGGATTGGCCAGGAGAGGCTTTTTTTAGGCATTCCTTCTGTTTGTACAGTGAGTGTCTCGCTGGACTGTCAAGGGCGGAATCTACTCACACTACTTAGCAGCCGCTGGCTTCAGATGGCGAAGGCTCACCACCTGTGTCAAATCAAGGAGGATTTGGCCCGCTTATATTAAAACTCGATCACGAGAGCCGCTGTGCAAGACGGGTGCAAATGCATACAAGATTCCGGCAATCTGCACGAGGCACTGGACCACAGGAAACCACGTCGTCAGGTTCGGCATACTTTACAATTCGCAGTGCCGAAATTGCGGAGAAGTGGGAAATGTTTAAGCACTTCCTTTGCGATTACCCATCTCTAGCTAGAGTCAGACTGCGGACACTGGGTAAACTATCCTTTGGGGACCTTAGGGAGATTTCTAACTGCAGGTGGGAGAGCCTTCGTGAATGCTACGGACTGGCTCTGAAGATCTGATCCAGCTGGACTCTGCCTCTCTACCCTCATAACAACAGTTACTGTCTTAGGAGTTTTTGGCATCAAAACAGTGCACCACAGCGCTCATTGGGTTCCTCCGAGTGGCCAATAAAATGTATCTACTAAGGCAGGTCTAGACTGGATATCGGTTATTGCACCATTGATGGTGATGATAAGAGGGAGGTCTATTCTCCAAAGTCTCATCATCTCACTTCGCTTAGGTCAGAATATACATCCAATATCGCCGGATTTCAAGCTGTTCTAGAGATCGAGCATTCTGGGACCTATCGATTCTATTGTCGAAGAACGTGAGCATATTCTAGAAATAGACTAATGTCCTTTTTCGATAGCTGAAGGCTGTTTCGGTTTAGTTAATCCAATCCGAGCTATGCTGGCGTCTATGTCGCAAAATAGTTTCAGTTATTATTCAGTTGTCCTTCCACCAATTCTGATTTTTTTATCCGTGGTATTCTTGGCAAGAAATAATTGATTTTTTTTAGGTTTGATAACCAAATCATTATTTCTGAATGAAGGCAGATATTTTGCTCATGTTAGGGGAAATTCTTCAAATGGACGATGCTAAAGAGCAGATCATCTCTGATAAGATATCATCATTCAAAAATAATTTACTGTTTGAAATCGGTACTGGTTCCGGAACGGAAAGTAGAGCTATTCCCTCAATCACCGGCTATTCACCTGAAGGCATCCTGAAATCCTGAACGCATCCTGAAAATATAACTCCAGGATACAACCGAAATCCATTCAATTATTGAGTAGCTGTTGTTCCATGATGAGGTCCTTGCAGTTATCGCTCTAACTGCACGCTCCTTTCCACTATTCATTCTTTACATGGGTAAGAGTTTTATCCAAGCGGGATTCAATCAAGTACCAATAAAATAATGCAAGCCGAGTCTGTGCTTGTAAGTAGCATAATTTTCAGAGGTGGGGCTACCCCGTAAGGATTCACCCTGAGGCAGCGGACTCAACCTTCGATCTCTCAGATGCATCAATTGCATTGATAATCTATGCAATCCATATTTTAAGCCAATACAGGAAGTATGTATTGTTTGAGAATTAATATAAATTCACAACGTTTCCTATTGGGCGAAGTCTGCTCGGTTCAGAACTTTACCGAGGTCCGGTCATGAAGGAGAGATAAGTTATCCTTCCTCACTCAACTATGGCTGAAAGTTCATCAGCATTGCACATTCATTGAAACAAAAAAAAGATACTTTTGAAGGGCATTTGTAGACGATCCTTCCCGAAAGGATTTACACAACAGAAATATTCCATTCCTTGCTTCCGACATCATCCTCCAGGGCGTATTCACTATTGTGTCCTGTTGCTTATTTGAACAGACGAGTTGGTTTTGTTCCTGCTGTCTTCCGGTCGAAAGCAAAAGCATCTTTGAAAATGATGCGGGGGCAAAATTCACAGTTTGAAATGAAAACCTTTTAAGTTTGCACAATGTTGTAGGTTGCAGGATTAGGCAAAGGCTGCCTGCCGCCTACATCTTACAAGTTTTCCCAAAGGGGAAGGATTGAGCTATATCGAAAAATGTAGGCACAGAACAACTATGGCTTTAATATGAGAGCATTTAGGAATAGTCGTACGTGTGAGTGGGAAATTAATTTACTAGGATTCCTCCTCGTTTGTGGTAAATTTCCAGAAAAGTTTCGAAAATTAGCAGGTAAGGTCTACATATTTTCGCGGAAGTATGAATGGGAAACGTTCGGTTTTTCCCTCTCATTCATTTCGCAACCTCCTCTCCGTTCTAAGCTCGGATAGATTTCGCCTTGTGGTTAATTTCGGCTGGTCCACCAGGCCGACGTAATTCATCTGCTGTTATTTCATTTCCAGGAATAGCTGAATCCTGTATTGCTCGGTTGAATATTAGACAACATGTAGGGAATTCATGGCAAATATACGAGGAGGAGAGGATGCGAAAATTGGAAAATTCAATCGAATTCCGACTCATTAAAATTCAATAATAGAAGGAAAATATCAAAGGATATATTCAACTTTACATAGCCAGGAGCGAAATTCCGTTGGCGGTCAAATGCATTTATTATCAACGATTCATTTTTACCATTTGAATTATTGAATGTTGTTACATCGCCTCCAAAAGCGCGCTAATTGCTTCAATGGCTTCATTTTAATAATCTATGACTAGATTGAAATGCAAATTTAATTGTTTAATCGATTCAGTCGCGCAAATGGTAAATCCCACGATATATACAGGGTGCGGCAGCATAACTTCCTTTTTTAAAATGCGCGCCACTCAGTTAGTTGATGTCATAGCGGAGCGCTAGTGGTCTCGTTCAAGAGGGGATACTGTAAAGTTTTGTCCCGACATGGTTCAGTTGCCATCATGCGTTGGAATAGTGAGGAGCGTGCCTTTGCCGTTGAGGTTTACTTTTCAAGCGGATGTTCGGTTATTGCAACACAGCGTGCATTTCGGAATCGCTTTAATTTAGCCCCGTTGGCTCCCGTCCCAGACCGCAAATCAATTGTTACATGGGGTACTACATTCAGACAAACTGCAAGTGCGACAAAAGGAAGAACTGGAGTCCCTTGGCCCGTTAGATCACCTGAGAACATTGAAGCAGTGAGAGCGTCAATGTTGCGATCGCCACGGCGTTCTGCGCGCAAACACGCATCTGCCCTTGGACTATCCGATCGTTCTGTGAGAAGAATTCTTCGTGATAATCTTCATTTTGATCCCTATAAGATGGCGATAGTTCAGGAACTTTCAGAACGTGACTTCAATTCTCGGATGAACGCGTGTGAGCTTCTTCTTGATGTCGTTCCCGAGGGTGCTATTGTTTTGTTAGCGATGAAGCCCATTTTCATTTGTGTGGGTCGGTTAACAAACAAAACATGCGCTACTGGGCTGACACCAACCCTCGAGAATTGCATCAAAAGCCTTTGCATTCACCCAAAGTCACAGTATGGTGTGCAATTTCCTCAGCTGGAATTATTGGTCCCTGGTTTTTTGAGGAAAATGAAGTTACAGTGACAGTGAATTCGGACCGGTATGTATACATGCTACAGAATTTTTTTTTCCCACGGCTAGAAAATTTGGATTTGGGGGACACTTGGTTCCAACAAGATGGTGCAATAGCACACACTTCAAGAGCATCGATCGCTGTTTTGAGGGAACACTTTCCAGAGCGCCTTATCTCAATTAGAGGCGGTTTCGAATGGCCGGCACGCTCTCCCGATCTGTTCCCTTGTGATTTTTTTCTATGGGGTTTTTTGAAATCCCGTGTTTATGTGAATCGTCCAAGAACCCTACAAGATTTGAAGACCAACATCCAAGAAGAAATTGCCAACATAACACCTGCTATGCTAACAAGAGTCATGACAAACGCCAGAAATCGGTTTACGCAATGTATGGAGATTGGGGGCGTCACCTAACAGATTTGATCTTCAAAACAATGTTAATAAAAACTTTAGACATGTACCTACATTATAAAAAATAAATAAATATTTTCCGATGCATACAATAGTTTTTATTGAGTTTTGAAAAAAGGAAGTTATGCTGCCACACCCTGTATTTAGTTAACTATATTCATATCTAGGAAGCTGCACTTACTCTTGCTTATACTCTATCCCAAGCCGCCGCGATCGCTACCGCCAGTGGGAAGCGTGTAGCGGGAGTCTTCGATGAGGAAGGATCATTGACGCCAAATCACCCGGGCGATGTTTTCGGCAATGATCCGTCTGGAGCTGCCTTTACTGCCCTCGGTAAAAAGATCAGGGAACTGTGTGAGTTTATAAAGGAGCGCAGGAACAGTCATCAAAATATAAGGGTGATGATAAGAGGAATCTGTTTGGTGTACGGCAAGGCCCAGGGCGAACGAGTAGGGAAGTTGTCGATTGGAAAAGTGAACCAGAAACCCAAGTATCGCCTGTTCAAAACACAAAAGGGGAGAAACCGGGGAAGAGGCTGCGCGAAAAGCTGAACGACTCAATAGGCCAGCAAACTCCGAAAAGAAAAAAGGACTCAACTCCCAAAAAGGCGGAGTTCATGAAATTTATGACTAAAGCTGCCAGTGAAACTATTGCAGCGGCGACGTCGAGAAAAGGGATCGGATCTTCAAAGACGGATGCTTGAAGGAAAGTGGAACCGTGGAAAAGAAATGATCGGAGGAAGATAATACCAGAGGTGATTATCATGTTCAAACGAGGCGAAGGGTCATACGCCGACATTCTCAGGAGAGTGAAGGCCGACCCCGAACTCACCAATTTGGGAGACAATGTCAGCCGGATTAGACGGTCCCAGAAGGGAGATTTTATGTTGGAGCTTAAAATATCCAAGGATGTAACCACGGACAAATTCTTGGACCAAATCGGAAAGACCGTCATAAGGGCTAGCAGTCCGGAAATCACTATAATCTGCAAAGATATAGATGAAATCACGACGAAGTAGGAGGTTCGTGAAGCTTTGGAGAAGCAGTTCGATCTTGCCGGACTATAAGAGTCAGCGGTGACAATGCTAAGGAAAGCCTACGGGGGAACACAAACCGCCATCATCAGCTGTTCTAACTGTCCCTGCTGTTAGCAGCAGGGAGAGTGAGAATACGATATTTTATGTGTCATCTTAGGGACCAGGTGGCGTTAAAGCGGTGATTTAGATGCCTTGACAGGTCGAAGCAATGCAGGAAATGCGGTGTGGAAGGCCATATCAGCAAGGACTGCGGAGCTGACCAAAATTGCCTACTGTACAAAGGGAAGGAGGATGTGGATCATCGGCACATTGCAGGTAGCAGCAGGTGCCCGGAATACAGGAGAGTCCTTAACACAAATCGCAGATGAGGTTGATACTCAACCTCAACCACTGCGAGGCGGCGCAAGATCAACTTTCGTAAACCATCCGCGAGAGAAACATCGATGTGGCCATAATAAGTGAACCATATCGAAACTATGGTGGTAGCGTTTGGGTCAGAGACCAAACGGGCCAAGCAGCCTTTGGGATTGTGGAGAACAAGCCTTCGAGGAAATAATGGAGCACCCGGAGGAGGGCTTCATCAGAGCGAAGGTGAAAGGCGTCCACATCTATAGCTGCTATGTTCCACTCAGTGCTACACACGCTGAGTATGAGCAGATGCTTGCCGCTCTTGTTTTTGAATGCAAGAGGACGTTGGCCGACGATAAAAGCAGGCGATTTCAATGTGTGGGCTCTGAAATGGGGCAGCCGGACAACTAATGTGAGGGGACGTGTTCTCCTCGAAACATTCGTGGAGCTGGACGTGGTACTGGCGAATGTTGGGGCCTCGTACACTTTCCGGGGAAGGGGCCTGGTGTCTATAGTGGGCATGGCATACATGAGTATCACTTTAGCCAGTAGAGTCGCTTGGCATGTCACTGAGGACTATACTCGGAGCGAGTTCGAAAAGAGTTCTTGCAGAATGCCGGGTGGTATGCTCGGCTGGACAGCGAAAGCTTTCGAGGGGGACACGTTTTCCGCGGTGCTCAAACCCGGCATATTCCTGAATGGTATGGCTAGAGAAAAAGGCACCCAAATCACTCGATGTATACGATGCTACTATGCCCAGTAGACAACCCAACTATTGGTGGAACAATGAAATCGCAAGTTTGCGAGCCGCATGTTTCCGGGCAAGGAGGCTTTGCCAGAGGCTCAGGGGAAAACCCGGTGGCGACGGTCGAGAGGAGGTACACAGGCAATTGCGTGGCCGCTTAAAAGAAGCCATTCGGAGGAGCAAAAAGAACTGCTTCAAACAGTTGTGTGACCATGCCGACATAAACTCTTGGGGCGAGGTCTACAGAGTAGTAATGAAAAGGTTGTGGAGATCATCCCAGGTGACCTGTCCGCGCCTGCTCAAACAGATTGTTACCACTCTGTTCCCTCACCATGAAAATAGGGGAAGGCAAAATGTTGCCCAGCTAAATGACGGCATAACACCTCCAATAACTGTGGAGGAGCTGCGAGAAATATGTGGTTGGTTCGGTGACAACAAGGCCCAAGGTTTGGATGGCATCTCAAACCGAGATCTGAAACTGGCAGTGAAGACTAGGGCCAACCTTTTTGCCAACACCTTCGAGGCGTGCGTAAAAGAGGGAATCTTCCCTGCCCAGTGGAAAAAGCAAAAGTTGGTGTTGCTTCCGAAACCTGCCAAGCCACCTGAAAACCCAGCGTCGTATCGTCCTATCTGCCTGCTAGATACAATGGGGAAGATGATGGAGAGAGTCATCTACAACAGACTCTTACCTATGGTTGAAGCCAGCAATGGTTTGTCGGAACGCTAGTTTGGTTTTGGTGGACGCAATTAAAGTTAACCTGGCTAAAGGTGCACTGATTTCTGGCGGCTGCTGTGCCGTGGTGGCGCTGGATGTCAAAAACGCATTGAACTCGGCCAACTGAAACATAATTAAAGAGGCGTTGGCTGACATAGGTGTCCCCGGATATTTAGCGAATTTGTCGGAAAACTACCTCTCAGAGAAGACTCTCTGGTACGGGACGGATGAGATTCTAAGATTTTCCACCTCCGTATACGCACAAAAAAAATGTATATATATATTTGACAATGAAGAGAACTCAAAGTGCCGCATACTGTCCCAAGGTCGTTTGAGCGAGGACGAGGGAAGAGTTACTATAGTCTGTATGGTCGTGTAACATCTAGGTGTCTCAGGAAATTAGTGGGGTAAACTCTACCTGGACTAACAGCATTTACTGTTAAGACGAGGAGTCAGCGCCTCGTATTGCTACTGACTGACAGTGATAGGACAGCTTGAGGCGAGGGTACGGAAAATGCAGTGGTGTGGTTTGGGATCCGATTGTGTTAGTAGCTACCACCACAGTACTGTTGGGGTGTGAACAACACGTACATGTTCAATTTTACCACCAGAGGGGCGTTTACATCGCCGAAAAGTTTTTGCAAGAAGACCTCTCTCTCTTCATTGTCAACCGTCATGGTTTAACGTATGAAATCTCCTTGTTAAATAAATGATTCATTTTCGATCAGACCGTATGCAAAAAAACCAGTGAGATCTTCTCTTCTGTTTCAATCTCGTGTTTTAGTCATCACCTCGAATGCCGAGTGGAGTCTGTGGTAGTACGTAGTAATCTGCCTTGGGTACAATTCCTTCAGCGGGATTTTTCCTGACTGAATTCGCATGTGATTGCGAAATACCTGGAAGTTCTTAAAGCTTTTTCCTTGACATTCTTGATTCTTTTGAATTTGACGAATTTGGCTGATTCCTTTGGGTGCTTTTTGAGTTTATAAGGGAATTTGTTCCGTAGTACCCCCTGATAAGTTTTTGATAGCTAGGGGCAACCCAGAAATGTCTGGTGCAAGCATGGACGTTTCGGATCCTATTGTGAAAATTTTAATTTGGCAACGGGCAAATTAGTTGTAAAAAGAGAAAAGAACGCTTTGAAATGGGCAAAACAAGGTGCCAAAACGTGTTCCCCTAGTATGACGCTGGCTCAAATGAAAAAGCACCCTGCAAGCGAACATGGTAAATTTTTGAACGTCATAAGAGCCAATTGTACCAACTGGTCCCTCAGTTTGGGGGTTGGGTAGGGGTGACAACCATACACGGAAAACCAAAGTTACGAAGCTATAACAGGAGCCTCGGCCTGGACCGATAATACAACGACGAATCCGGCAACGACTTGCGCATTTTCTCATAGAACGTGCGCTCCCTGTACAAACCGAAGGCTGCTGAGTAGCTAGCCAGCGTTGCAGGAAATGCGTTGGACAGGGACCGGTTTCCTCGAGAAGAGCCACTACACCATATATTATAGTGGTCATTCAGTAAACCATGCGCTTGGAGTAGGTTTCTTAGTTAGCCAAAAGATGAAACCTGCTGTTATCGACTTTGAAAACATAAGCGAACGGTTATGCAATCTGCGCTTGCGAGGCAAGTTTTGAAATATAAGCCTCATTATCGATCACGCCCGAACAGAGGCGACTGCAAAGTCGGAGAAGGATACCTTCTACGAGGCAGTAGAACGAACTCTCGAAATTTGCCCCAGATATGATATCAAAATCATATTTGGGGATTTCAACAGTCAAGCCCATGTTCAGGCGATACATTGGCTCCCATAGCTTACATCAAAGTACAAATGATAATGGACTGGGGATTACTCACTTAGTAGTGTCACACGAAATGATTGTTGGAAGTACCTAGTTTGGCCGGAAAGCGGTCCACAAACATACATGGGCCTCTTTAGACGGGACCACTTTCAACCAAATTGACGACATGTTGATTGAACGCCGCCAACTCTCAGCCTTGATGAATGTCAGAACATATAGGAGGGTCAATATAGACTCGGATCACTATCTCGTTGGCATGGCGCTCCGAGCTCGAATAACAAAACCAATAACAAAACCACCCAGAATCCCCAGAATTAGGTGAGAGTTAACACTGAAGCTATCCACAACACAGCCCTCTGTAACACCTACATGCCAACTGGATGCCGCAACAACCGCAGTCAACAGAGATCCTGGAGGTGAAGCATCAACAAATGTCTCATCTTCCTACATTTTATAGTGGGAACAGTAAAACGCAAATCGATTATATTCTCATAAGACGCCGACATTTTACCATTGTCACTGATTGCAAAGCCGTTCCCTATGAGACCATCGCACCTCAACATCGGTCGTTGATTGCCGTCTTGCGAATTGAGCCACCGATAAAACAGTGTGAGGAACGCACTGCCCCGCGACGCATTAAATGGTGGCGATTTGGTGAGAAAAAAGGAGAAACGACCTCACTCATACGATTACCGACCATTACGAATGTGGAAGAATCGCGGAACCAAATGAAAGACACGATCCACAAAGCGGCCTCTGCAACCCTCCGAGTTACCAAGCCGGGTAAGCGGTTCATCAACCGAGATACTTGGCTTTGGAATGATGATGTTGAAATGAAGGTTCGTGAAAAGAAACGTCTCTACCACAAATTTATCGACTATAAAACGACTGCTAATTGGCAAATTTATAAGAATACCAACCGGGAAGCAAAGAAAGTGGTGGCTGTCACCCGAGCGAACCGTTACAAAAATCTTTAAAAGCCGTAACGAACGTACACAGGATATCGAACACTTCTCTTGCGTTAATGACAAGAACGGTACTTTGCTTACCAACCGTCCAGCCGCAACGGATAGGTGGCGAGAATACTTCGAGCAGATTTCAACTGAAGAATTTGCTCATCCTACACTTCCACAATCATTGCCGACATTTGGACCAGTTCCACCAGTCAACGCAACTGAAGTCGAGGAGGCAATAAAACAAATGAAATCGGGGAAAGCAACAGGACCTGGCGACATCGCATCTGAGCTCTGGAAAGCGAAGAGCTGGGACCCAACACTGTGGCTCAGTGAATTCTTTAATCGGGTTATTAAGGAAGGAAGAACACCATCTGGCTGGCAAGAAAGTACCACCGTTCCAATAAGGAAAAAGAAACGTAATCCCGCAGAATATTCAAATTACCGTCCAATCCGATTACTTTCCCATACCATGAAGATTTTTGAACGCATTCTTGACAACCGTATTCGCGAAATCGTTGAAATAACCGTGAATGAAGCCGAATTTGTAAAAAACTGTGGAACTACTGACGCAATACACGCTGCGCGGTTACTCATGGAGAAACACCGTGAGAAGCATCGCCCTCTTTACATTGCATTTTTGGACCTAGAGAAAGCGTTTGATCGTGTACCACACGAACTCATCTGGTATGCTTTACGACAACACTTAGTGTCAGAATAACTCGTGCGGTGGCTTCAATTCCTCTACCATGATCGAAAAAGTAAAATTCGAAGTATGGCGGGTGTATTTAAACCGCTTCGTGTCTCTGTTGGTGTTCATCAAGAAGCGTCCTCTCACCACTCTTCTTTGTTCTTGTTATGGACACCGTCACACGGGATATCAGACGTCCAGCGCCCTACACACTGCTCTATGTAGATTATGTTTTCCTAGCATCTAATAGCAAAAATGATCTCAAGCAACTTGTCCGAAAATGGAATGATCGCTTCATGCAACACGGTCTCCGATTTAATCTAAACAAAACTGAATTTTTGACAAGCGATCCCCAGGAAACAGACATAATCACTGTCAACGGCAGTGATCTGGCAAGAACTGAGCGATTTAAATACCTCGGGTCAACGCTACCAACCATTGGAGAACTGCGTTATGAAATTGCTTCACATATTAACGCAACCTGGATGAAGTGGTGTTCAACAACCTTGTGTTCTTTTTGATCGATGTATCAACGAACGTCTCAAATCTAAAATTTACCACAATGTCGTCCGTCCTGTCGCTCTCTATGGTTCTGCGTGTTGGCCAACTATAAAAGACGATGAACGGCGTCTTGCGGTAATGAAGACGAAGGTGTTACGCTGGATTATCGGCGTGACACTTTTGATCACATCCGAAATGAGGATAATTGCGGTCGTTATGGGGTTGCACTGATCGTGGAAACATTGCGAGAGAGTCTTCGATGGTATGGTCATGTAATTCGTGCTAACGAGAATTAACTTGCCAAGATTGGTCTGAACATCGAAGTCGATGGTAAACGACGAAAAGGCAGGGCGAAACAACGGTGGCTTGATACGCTGGATGGGGACTTAAAAGCCTCGAGATTGCACCCAGACCAGGCATTCGATAGAGCTAAATGGCGGAAATGATCACGATGAGCCGACCCCGTTTGTGAACGGAACAAAGGCTGAAGAAAAAAGAAGAAGAGGCTAGTGGGTGGTCGATCAGAACGCCTGTATGGGTTTCGGTGGGTTCGTTCTACCGTCAATGTGAGGACAATATTCGTCAATCAGGCTCGAAAGGCAATGACCGCTGATGCTCGGTGGTTACGCTAAATATGAAGAATATTTTTAGTTTGGCTAACTAGGGTTAGATTAAGGGCACTTTGCCTAAACTGGGTGTCCCTGGCTGCTTTGGCTGGTTATTCGAAAATAATCCTCCAGAGATGATATATGATATATATATATATATAGTTAAAAAAGCCCACGGACCCTCTTCCCGTCCAACCGGACCGAGGGGCGACCAACCTAAGGATGGGCTGAAGGTAACATCCAAAGGCCCGCATCACAGCGATGATGCGTTTTAACGCAAAGTGTGTGCGACCATGCGAAAATGTATTACTACATCCCGATTGTCGCAAACACTTCAGCCAATGACGCGGAGGTTCTACACTACAGAGACATGGATCTTATATTGAAGACAGTGCGGATCAAGACTGAAACCCATTAGGTCAGATTGTTACCGGGCAGGACTCTTCGGACTATAGCACAGGTTGCAAGGATATCCGCTTTTTGCATCTCCATGTATAGTCCAGCCCTAAGATCGAGCGTTTTCAGCGCTTTATGTAAGTTCTGCGGGACTAATCCCGTCGCTGAAATTACTACTGGGACTACTTCGATCTTTTGTAGTCTCCAAGTTTGTTTCATATCGTCTGCCAAGGGGCCGTAGTTCCGGATTTTTCGTGCTGTTTTTCAACAGTGTTCCGGTCCAACGGTACGGCTACATCGATTATAAAGCACGCTCGTTCTTCCTTCAGAAGCAGAACTAGATCTGGTCTGTTATGAATAACACTGTGGTCGGTGGCAATAGTGTGATCCCACAGTAGTTTGACCCGATCATTTTCCAAGATTCTCTGCGGAGTATACTTATAGTAAGGATGGTAGGTTGCCACTAAGTTATACTTCAACGCAAGGTTTTGATGGAGAATCTTGCAGACGGAGTTATGACGATTGGTGTACTCGGTACCGCTCAACATCCTGCACGCAGATATTATGTGCTGGATGGTCTCCTCTTCACAGTTGCATAACCTACAACTGGAGTTGGTGATTGAGGAGTCGTGAAGAATGTACCGTTTATAATTTTTTGTTGGGAGTGAAGCATCCTGAATTGAAGTTAGGAATGCTTCGGTCTCATAGAAAAGTGCCCCATTTGTCAACCATTTGTTGGAGGCTTCGATGTCAATGCCTGACAACAACAAATTTTTTATATGACCTCCGTGAATGGGTTTCTCTTTCCACATGTCGATCTTCTGTTGGACTGAAGTAACATTCGACATGGGATCCCATTCTCTGCTTCTCAAGTTCAAAGGAGATAATTTATTATCTGCCATGACGGTAGCCTGATGTATTGGCTAGAGGATTGTTTCTCATAGAAAAACTCACGAAGAGAATGCACTTGATTGTAGTGCAACGTTTTTAAATCAAGTGCCCCCCTTCCTCCCTGATGACGTGGGATAGTGATCCTCAATTTTTCGGCAGCTCTATTGTGCATGTTGTTGTTTGCAAGAACTACCCTTACCCGTCTATTGACAGTTTCTAAATCAGTATTACTCCACTGTATCACACCGAAAGTGTATAGAAGGACGGGAATGGCGATAGTGTTGATTGCCATGATTTTATTTTTCCCGTACAGCTCAGTTTTAAGGACAAGATCCAGACGCCGTTCAAATTCCCCCAGCAACTTAGATTTGATTATTGCCACAGCAGGTGTTGTTGCTTGCAATTTGCTGAGGTATTTGTAGACGTCGTCCGAATCCATGCCCTCAATTCGGATGTTATTTTGGCTGTATCCTTCGTTGTCGGTGTGTTTTCCCCGAACAATTGTTTTTATGCGACATTTCTCCAAACCCAACTGCATGCCGATATCCCTGCTGAACTGGATGGTGATGTTCCAGCAAGGAGCGAAGTTGGTTCTCGTGTTTGGCATACAATTTGATGTCGTCAATGTACATTAAATGGCTTAATGTACATTTCGACAATATGCCATGCTTGACTTGGAACCCGTATTTGCTTTCATGCAAAAGATGGGATAGCGGATTCAAAGCCAAATAAAACCACAGTGGGCTTAGAGAGTCGCCTTGGAAAATGCCACGCTTGATTGGTATCTCTCCTGATGTTTGCGAAGATACCGATAGCTTCGTGCTCCAATTCTTCATTACTGTTCTCAGTAGAAGAACGACATTCGGGTTGATATTATACAAGCGTAACACTTGTAGTAACCACGAATGTGATATGGAGTCAAAGGCTGATTTATAATCGATGCAGGCTGTCGAGATGCTTCGTTTTTGGTGGACAGCCTGCTTTACAGGTACCGTATCGATTATAAGCTGTTCTTTGCAGCCTCGGGAGCCTTTTGCGCATCCTTTTTGCTCCTCAGCTATCAATTTATGAACATCAAGATGTTTTGAGATGTTCGCGCACAGAACTGAAGTGAAGACCTTGTAGATGGTAGGAAGACAAGTAATTGGTCGACATTTTGAAGGACAAGAGACACCCTGTTCCTTGGGGATGAGGAAAGTTATCCCCTTGGTGAAAAATAGTGGAACTAAATCAGGATCGGCAATCATCTGATTAAATTGATTTGCTAATATCCTGTGAGTGCTCTTGAACCGCTTCAGCCAGAAGTTGTGAATCTTTTCAACTCCTGGCGTCTTCCAGTTACCTGCCTTGTCAAGGGCTGCTTCAACGTCGACTTCAGTTGCGTCAGGCATGGTCATTTCGGGGAGGGCCTCGCATGAACGCATAAGGTGTGGGAGCCACGCTGCTTCTAAATTGCAACGGCTGGATTCGGTCCAAACACTTCTCCAGAAGTCTTCTGCCTGATCCAGATCGAGGTTGCTTTCCCGACTTGAGTTGGTGAGATTTTTGTAGTATCCCCATTGGTTTTGGAAGAACAGGGTGTTGTCTGTCCTTCGCTGAAAGCTTTTTTGATACCTACGGATGCGATTGGAGCATACCGCAAGTTTCTGCTTCAGCACCTCGAGGATTTATTCGATTGGCATATCATTGGACAGATGGTAGTTTCCAATGATGTTCGCAACGCATCTATGCACTCTTGGTGATGGATTTCCAAGGAGTGCTTGCGTCACACGACCGATCTCCTTTCTCAACTTTTCGACTCTTTTGTTGAGTCGAAACACCCAGAACGGTAAAGTCCTTCTGGGCATACCTCTGTTATTCGCTCTAAGATGTTGATTATGGAGAGGAATAACCGTGGCAGCTGCAACGTAGATCAGGCTGTGAACCTCTGTAGCAGTAATCTCGCTAGCCAAACGATCGGCCAAAATTCTGTCAACGGCAGCAATGATGTTAGTAGTTGCCGAAGTAAACTTCAGTTTTGGGATCTTTGGCCTAGCGTCTGGGAGAATCTCAGCATACTCTGTGAATGCGACCTGGAATGCGGTCAAAGCCTCATTATAAATTGGGTCGACATCCCCAGTTACTAAGCTTCTCCTGACTACTGGATTCATGGAGTGCCTTACAGGTGGAGTACTTGTGTTACTCCTTTGACTAGTCCGGTAATTTGATGACTCCAGCCCGAGCTCAAGTGAAACTTCTTGGAAGATTTGTTGCCTAGTTGGTAAGGCAACTCGGTTGTTATTCACGATCACCCGGTACTGGTTGACGACGTTCTGTTTCGGAACATGACTTAGCTCCGGAAATCGGGTTATGAACGCGTCATGTAGTCGATGTCTGTACCCTGATGGATTCCGTTCCAAATCCGTGACACGGTAATAGGCGCGGACGATAAATTCGTTGAGTTGGTTCGTCCAAACCATACGACGCCTAGGTCTCCCGTCCCTGGTGGTTGACGGCATAACCGCCAAAACATCCAAGGGCGAAGAGCCGCTCTGATGTTGTTGAACGACCCTTAACCGTGTTGGGTACTGTCTTCGTGTCCCTGGGGTCCCATTAAAAGAATTTAAATTGTTTTCCCCAATTTTATTCCCACGAGTATTGGAGAAGCAGTCAACCCTGCAACAGAGCCCCAATGTTGCAATGCCCCATGGTTACCTCCAAAGGTAGGGAAGGTATTTGGAGGGGAGCCGCTGAAATACAGTGTAACGTCACTGCAATTCATCCGATAGGCGCGTCGATCCCTTCACCCCGGATTACGGATTTGTTAAGGAGGTTTACTCCCCCTGAACGGGACGGGAACGGTAAGGGAGGACGAACACAAAGGGAAACGTTCTGCTTGTCCGCGGCTACTTATTTACAAGATTAACTTGCGATATTCGTAGCTGACCCGGTGGGTCATGTCATTATCCGCTACCCATGACACGCGCCAGGTCGCATGCAGCTCTGCGTTTGCAACTCAGGTGAGGATAAATATATATATGACAAAAAGCCCACGGACCCTCTTCCCGCCCAACCGGACCGAGGGGCGACCAACCTAAGGATGGGCTGAAGGCAACATCCAAAGGCCCGCGTGACAGCGATGATGCGTTTTAACGCAAAGTGTGTGCGACCATGCGAAAATGTATTACTACATCCCGATTGTCGCAAACACTTCAGCCAATGACGCGGAGGTCCTACACTACAGAGACATGGATCTTATATATATATGATATACTTCAGTACTGGCGGATTTGGCTTGTTCACTTAGTAGAATCCCTGACATTGGTTTCCCAGAGCTCTGTATCTCTGCAGCTTAGTTAATTTCTTATCCGGTGGTCCTTCAGAGGGGGTTTCAGACATATGGCTTCCCTCTAAAGCAGTTGATAGCATCCTAAGAGCTTGCAAATTCTCACCAATATTGATACCAATTGCATGATATCATCTCCATTTTATGCTGATTTTATTCTCACACCTTCTATATACGACCCTATCCTTAGTATTTGGTGATTCGTCTTCTAAATTTTACGCTGCCATGGCGGGGAATTCTTAAAAGGTCCTTTTTGGAGGTACCTGACAGCGCTTCAACTTATCGACCCGTGCTAACATTAGAATCTTTTTGAACACAACTACGCTGTCTTGATTAGATAGAGTATGGCTAAAGTTCGAATGCGAGTTTTAAACAGCGCTTTGGAAATTCAGCTTGAGATCCTGGCAAATACTGTGCCACTAGTGCTTCCTGAGGTGGCTTCAGCGAATTCATGACTAATAGGTTTCTCCGGGGTTGATAACGTTACTGACCTGTGGTTCTAGAGTATTTGGGGACCTTCTAACTTCCCCTTAGCATCAGCAGCGGTTTCCCGTATAAGTTTTTCCATTAACAATATGAAAAGATACTTGTGTACTTGGGTTGAATTTACTGTTCTGTCTTGAATGACAGTAGCTTCGGGACTGGCCGTAGTTTAGTCGGCCAGTCAGTACTATGTTGAAGATAATGAACATATTTAAAATATTTGGAAGCAATTTTCAAAAGCAACCTTTCGCTAAAATCATAAACTATTAACTGTACATCCCTGTTATTTCGTCTATTCGTCATGCGAATATGATCCTATCCTAACAACATAGTGCACCTTGAATATCTAATTACAGAAGAGATTGTTCAAAAATCTAAGAGCCAGCGTATATGCAAATGAAAGTGTCACATGAAAAATTTTCAGATATAAACTCGCCCACCCAACTGCCGAGCTGGGTTTTAAATAACTCGAAATAAAAAATATCCTTATGAATAAATTTTTAATATCGAGAACAAGGCACAAGAGATAAAACCTAGGCAAGAGAGCAACCCATTGCATGGATTCAAAAATTATGCAAGCGAAGATTCCCCGTATAGATTCCTTGGGAAGGATACATGACAAAAATTTAAGGATCATAATTCTATGACCCTACACTTACACACGCTCGTTTATCTTGGTAGTGAGCTAAAGAACAAAGAGAGAATCCCAAAGCTCTTGGGCTTAATATAAAAAATTGGTTAAATTTGCATGAAAAGGATATTCACCGTGGCATGGAAACGAGTCCTGGAAAAATTCATCCTACGAGAAGCTTTCTGTAGTCATATTGCAAAAATGTAATCTAAATTTATTTTTAACTTATGGATTTTAGCTGTGAGTGGAGTACTCTCGACAGAGAATCAGAAATGCAATAAAATTAAAGGACGATGCTTATGTGTGTAGTGCATCCTTCTGGTGCGCCGAACGTCCGGAATCTACGTGTTATTGGATGTGTTTGTTGCATGGCGGCAAATTCAATATTTGCTAACCTGAATTGAATCAGATACTAAACTGTCGAATCGAGTGAACTATCTATCATTCGTTCTAGTATTTTGTGGATGCCAGAATGTTTCAAGGGTCTCAAAGTTCAATCATATAATGCAACGAAATTGATGGAAAATGAAAGAAGTGCTTGCCAAACGTATTCGTTGAATGATGCTCAATGTTTCGTCACTAGAAACTGGACTGGACATTCAAATTAGATAAGAGATCCTGATAATAATGTTACTGGCATTGTTCCTAGGCTTGTGACGAATCTGTAGTCCTTTGCGCATTTGTTCGTAGTGTTCAATTCTTTGAAGGAAAGGAAACTGAAGTAAACAGCCAGCTATCGTGCCATGGGAACGATTTATAGTGCGGTAATTAGGATTGATCAGCCGCAAAAAGAGGATGAAGTAAGGAAGCCGTCCTTGATAATAGTATTGGAAAAGTTTTCCAGTGAAGAGTGAACCACCAGCAACCGGTACATTCCGGAGTCCGCGCAATTGTCTACAACTCTCGGGCAATGTTCATGAGGTGATTTAAGCTAGCTCTGGAAAGGTAGCAGTTGCGGCGTGTATCTATCAGGAGCCAGCTCGACCCTAGTCGAGTAGTGTGCATTGAACCGTGTCTCGAGCGAACGGCGATCGCTCCGTGGGTTCCGGGATCAGCTATGCGAACGACAGCCTCCAGGGAACTAGGGTAAGGACTTGGAGAGAGAAGAAAAGCTTGTTAGGAAATCGACAGTTGTGAAACGTATACGGTCTACAAAACTAGAATTGGAAAGAGCGCTTGAGATGAACCGCATCGTACAGATCAACATGAACTGGAGCGCAACCACACCAAATAGTTAGGGCAGTTCGTTGCAGAAGTAAAAGCTGATTTGACAATAATCCAATTTAGTTTAGTTTACTGGGGGGAGTCACAGCTCCGAGCAATCAGGGCGTTGTGACGCCCATAGTACTATCCCCGTAAATCGCCTATTCAATGGATTCCTATATACGGCTTTCGCAGGTTCTGAGAACATTCTCCAGAGAGTGTGCAGATTCTTCATTGAAGAAAACCTTGCCAAGATGACTTCGTCTGAGATCTGAGAATGCCACGCAGCTGCATATAAAGTGCAGAGGCGCCTCCTCCTCCTCCTCATATTAGCTGCACCCCACCACCTCAATCTTTTCCTTATGGTAGTTTAAAGAGGAGTGTCTTGTTAAAAGCCTTAGTAGGGTTTTCATGTCCCACTTCTTAAGGGACAACAAAAATGTCGCTCTGGCGACCCCAGGTTCTGTTACAAGGATTTTCACCAGTTGGCAAGAATTCAAATTTCTCCACTCAGCCGCGTGAATCATTGCAATTTCACCCTTCAGAGTAGATTTGACAGTGGATGCCCGGATGCCAAAAATTCTGGCACACCATTGTGGATTCAGACCCTCAGCGAGCCCGTCTGTCAGCCTCCTCACTACCAGCGATGTTGGAGTGCCCCGGCACCCACATCAGCAATGTTTCGTTCAGTCGACCAAGTTTTAGCAGTACCTGATGGCAACTCCACACCAACTGGCTGTATATGTCGTTGCTGTTTAGTGCTGATAATGCCGCTTGGCTGCTGGAACAGATTGGTGCTGCCAATGAAATAGCATATATATCCGCCTGGAATATGGTCGTAATTTTTACGAGCGGTCTAGCCAGTTCCATAATCGGATTTCCCGAGAACACCCCTGGGGATCTTGCATGACTGACCCGTCGGAGAAGACTATTAAGTTTGTAATCTGAAAAGACTCACAGCTATTTAATGGGTTTTATTATACACATATACACATCTACTGTACACGTTTTGCGAAAGTCCTTAGGTCTTACTTATGGCAGTCCTACAGCACCAGAACAAAATGGATATGTTTCTTCCACGTTAACTTGGAGTCTAAATGTATTTCTAAATACTCGACTTGTGAATTTCCGACCTTGCTAAGGTGGGTAAGGTGGCAGCTGAAGTTCCTAGTGAATATAACTAGTCCAGTCTTCCTAGCATTCATCATGAATTCAACTATGGATATCATGATATCATGATTTTTGTCCTCCAAGAGCCATAACATAACAGAAGAGGCAGAACTCCTCCTTGTGGGCAGCTGTTAACACATCCTGCTTCAATTGACTTCTGGTCGACCAATAAGTCATCAGAGCCCTCGTGGCTTTCCGATAAGTGTTTCCGACATGTGTCTGTCGGAGTAATTTTTGGTCTAGCGTAATTTCCAAATATTTGACCTCCGTTTCTCGTTTCACCTCCATGTCATGTAATCTTATCGCTCTCAGGTGATCAAGCTTATGTCTCCTGATGAATGGTACTGTCGTGGCTTTGGCTGGATTGATTGGCAATGCCACCTTCCTGCACCAGGCACTAGTAACCCTTAGTCCAGTTTGGATTCTATCACATAGAGTATCTTCATATTTGCCCCCATAGATTAAAACAATGTCGTCCGCGTAACGCTGGACTTGTATTCCACTATAAGTTAGCAGGTCCAGGAGTTCGTCCACTACCATACCCCACATAAGTGACGATAGTATCTCGCCCTATGGACAACTTCGACTAGTATTCCTGACAATAGAATTTCTACCTGTCGGTATTTCTATTTGCTTGCTTTCTAGCATTATGCCCATCCAGAATGCGAGCGTGATTCCCACTCCCTTGCGGCTCAGGGCATCTTGTATCTCTGTGTGCGATGTGTTGCCGAATGCTCCTTCGATATCCAAAAATGCACACAGTGCCGTTTTTTTTGTTTCAATGGCATCCCGTAATACATCTGTCAGCTGATATAGAGCAGGTTCAGTTGACCGTCCTGTCCGGTAAGCTTTAGAACGTTAGTTTTATTATAGTTGTCTATGACCTTCTCCACCGTTTTGAGTACGAACGATGTTAGGCAAATTGGCCTGAAAGATTTAGGGTTAAAAGAATCCTTTTTACCCGCTTCCGGAATAAAGACCACTTTTGCCCGTCTCCATGCCTTTGGTATGTATCCCAGTGCTATGCTCCCCCTTACCACCCTCAGAAGAGACTTTAAGGTAATTTCTAGGCTTCTCTGGATTAGTGCTGGAAAAATGCCATCTGATTTCAGCGGTTTAAAAGCTCCCACTGCTCACCTTAACCTAGCTTCTGAGCATACCTGTTTTGCTAGTTTTCACTTCTCTCCCCTTTTATTCGTTGTTGGGGTGTCAGGCAGAATGATGTCGCCTGCCACCGTGGGGTGGGACCCCGGGAAATGAATTTTGAGAAGCAGGTGTACCCTGTCCTCCTCATTCTCGGTAAATGCCCCATCTTTCTTCTACAAATGGACAGAGGATGTTGCCCCGTCTTTGGCTAGAGCCTTTTAAAGCCTGGTTGTTTCTGCGATCTGTTCGATCTCTTCACAGAATTCTGAGAAGCAGGTGTACCTTGTCCTCCTCATTTTCGGTAAATGCCCCATCTTCCTTTTCAAACAGACAGAGGATATTTCCCGTCTTTTCCTACAGTCTTGTAAAGTCTGGTTGCATCAGTAATCCGTTCAATCCCTTCACCGAATTGCCTGCTATACGCAGTCAGTGCATTTTTGTACCTCTACCAGTCCCCAGTTTGTATTGCCCGGTTGAAGAGTTTGCGTGCCTCTGTTCTCATTCTGGCCAGGTTCCTGTTTCACCATGGTACATCTCTTGATGGTTGGCCTCATAAACGTCAATGACAACTGTTTTGAGGTTTTCCACCACTGTTTCTAGTTTCAGTTCGCTCCTGATGTCACCGCCTCCTTGAAGGATGGGGGGCAATGTTGTTGCTCAAGTGCGTTGCATATGATTCCTTATTATTTTTATCATATCGGAGTTACGCTCAATGTCGAATCTGATTATTCTGTGATCACACATAGCGGGCTCATCCGATACCCTCCAATTTCTGACCATCCCGTTCATTAGAGTATTTTCCAGAGTTATGTCTAATACTTCCTGTCTAGGGCTGGTCACAAATGTTGGAGTGTTCCCTAAGTTATAAATTTCCAACTTATTGCTAAGAATAAATTCAAGAAGGTACTCACCTCTTCGATTGGTGTCGCTGCTGCCCCAGACTTCGTGGTGGGCATTGGCATCGCAGTCGAGGGGAAGTGGTAACGCCCTCTTCTCAAAATACTTCACCAGTTTTGGGACTTGTTCCAGTGAAGCCCACCTCTCGAGTTCTCCTCCCGGCTTCCAATGAGACTTGGATAGCCATAAGGTCCCCGGTGAGGAACTCTGGAAGACATATATATTTTAAATTACGCTTAAGAATTATGCAAGTTCTTGTTTTTTCACCAGAGGAGTTCTAAATTACCTGCATGCTTCCATCTTGTAGAATCTGCCCCTGGTACACCCAGGGCTGCTGAGCCAGCACTATTCCAATGTTCTCCTTGGAACTTGCCCTTGCAGTTACAGTAGATGCAGCTTTTGCATGGTGGAGGTTTATTTGGGCTATCTTAGTGCTGGCCATTGGCTCCGTTATTAGTTGGAGTTCTTCTCCATTGTCGGAGTATCTCCCTCCTCCTCCGACATGTAGCTTTCCTGCGCGTCGTTGTCCACCGTGAGCGCTAGGAGTCCTAGGTCTAGGTCGTCCAGCTTCTGCTCTTCACTGGGCCGCAGGTCTACTTCCCTGGTTGATCCAGTCCTTTCCGCCTCTATGGCTTTCGAGACTTCTTCGGGGACCTCGGTATGGTTTTCAACCGGTGTTCCCTCTGAGGTGTCTTTCCTCGGCTTTTCCCTGCGCACATGCACGGGTATATTTCCAAATCGATAGTTCTTATGACAATTCCGACGTTTGATTGCCTTCAGGGATCGGTCAACTACCGTGATCGTGAGTAGCTTACCTTTTCCCTCCACCTGACTTCTGAAGACTCTCCATAGTCGTATTTGTGCCCCTTCCCAGCCTGGCAATTAAGGAACTATGGTCCTAATCCACTCTGCAGTGTCTTTCGTTTCGTAGTCCACCAGTATAAAGCTGGTCGAAAGCATATCCCGGTGAACACAAGCCTGACGACAAGGTCTTCGATGGTTTCCTGCTCCTCATGAGTGAGTATTTACTCTGGAAATATTTTTGGCGGTATGGACAGTCAAATGTCCTTGACTGCACTAGCATAGCTAATGGCGGGCTTTCTGAGTCTCAGACGTGCTTTTCCTGGTCCCTGCTTTTGAGCAGTGGCGTTTGTTGCTTGTTGTTCACGCAGTATACCACCTTGGATCCATTGCTTGATGTCCGAACTTCTCAGTTGTTGCGTGTAATCACCTGGCTTTCAGTATTTCGTTGATGTGCCTCCGCCTGATTAACCATTTTGTGTGCGGTACGGAGAGCACTGAACCCAAATAAAGCTTATTTTTAGACCCCAGGACCATACTCAATCACATCGTCTACACGCTAGCAAAAAACTCTCTTTGGAGCAGTGGCTAATACTTCACTCATTGAAATCAGTGGTAAACATCCATCTGCAATACTTTGGATGCTATTGCCTTCAGCACAAACTGACTCCTGCTACGGAAAAGTCCAGCAGAGATTAAAAAATCATCTACCGCATACAAGTGTCGTTCTTATCTGCGAGAAGGATCTTTATGAACTTCGAGGAAACTCCAAATGTACATAAATGAGAAAAGTAATACCAACAGAGCAAATAATTGATTTCCTGATTTCGACACTTGCAAAGCGTTTCATCGGAGGACCCTTTCCAAAAGACTTCTTAGGTTCCTTCGCAATAATACAACTCCAAGTACCTGACTGCCATCGCTAACCCCCAAACTTCGCAAATCGCGCAAAGACCATTGAAAATTTCCATAAAGATCCTGGCGAGAAATGTGATACCAAACACAATATTCTCTCAAGGACAAAAATTCAATCAAGAAATCAATTTCATGTGAGGAGTTGGGGATTGATAATTCAATTCATGTCCTTGGTGAAATTCTTTAGCACTCGAGCTTGTTAGGATGCTTACACTCAGCCGAGGCCATTAATCTGCCTTAACTGTTGGCGAGAACAATTCGAGGTTGTCCGTTTTCCATCCAAGCAAGCATAATTTATTACTCGGAGATTGCCTTCTATTATCTTGGAGTATTGTATTGTCGTCGATTTTGTCTCATCGTTACCCCTAAAGATAAAACGATACTGATACTGCCGCTCTTCTGCTGATGTAATATGAGATTGAGAACAAAAATATCTTATCCACTTGCCCATCTAACGTCAAGGACTTGGGCGGTAAGACAAACTATCGGAGTTTACGTAAAAAGGAGCTCCGTCCGTGGATTTGACGTCGATCCATAATAAGACGCAGAATGGCCATCTTTCGGAGCAATGATTATCGCTTTGACCATTACGGACCAAATTCAATTTTATTGAAGTGTCCTTTGTATTCCGGGTCAAGGAGCCGCGTCATATGAAGGCTGGGTTGACTCTCCCGAGTTTCATAACTCACAAAATACTTGACTGCATTGAATAATTTATTTCACGGAAAAACGCTTAAAAACACCCAAAAACCAACTCCATCCTGATCACAGGCAGGACTACTGAGCGCTGAAACTCTCACAAGGTCGCCGCAGGAGTGCTAAGAATCATTAAGTGCGGAGGAATACGTACGTATTCAAAAATGAATGACTTTCCTTAATTCTCCCAAAAGATTGCTTCCCACTTCCACTTCACACCTACAACCCCCAAATTCCATTGCGAAATGCTAAACTCACAATGAAACCCCGCGTACATCTCGACATTCGCACTTCCTTTTCAATGGCGCGATGTCTTCTGAAATTCCAATTTTGATTTTCGTTGACAATATAAACGCCATTAACACGAAAAAAAATTTCGCTACGCCACGTTCCTGCGGTTTCCGCAGGCTTTAAGTGATGCGAAGTGGTAATACGGAGCCATTTATCATTTCTTAAAGGACACAACGTGGCTCGTTTTCTCGCGAAATATTCGTCGCTAAAAAGGCATCCCGCGGCGTCGTCCTTTTATCTCGGCCCATCGGGAGTGGGGGCATAACTATTTTTAATTGGATTTCATTAGAAGGCGCTACATCACACTTTGCCCCCGCATAACGGGGGAGCGGCATTATCATCTCATATTAATTTTTATCTAGGGAGAAATTGCTGTTGCGTGAAAGATGGTACGGTTACGTTTTTCATCAGGACGCGGCTTATCCTGCCGACGACATGGGGCAATTCAAATGGATAAGACTAGGACATAAATGTTTCCGCGGTCTAGGAACGCGTGAATGGCTGAAGCCGATGACGATGGCGTAGACGATGATTTATATTTGCAAGGATTTGGCGAAAATTATGAGAGCGTATAGAGTGTATCCTTTCGAGAAACGAAGATACAAGTCGAAGCTGGAGCTTAATGTCCTGATGATGCTCATTCATTTATCAAAGTTGGAATAGTTAATTTAATCTGGAATCTTCTAGGAGTTTTTATAGACAGCGAGATAGCTGGGAATGGCGAATTACTTACTCCAGGAAAATATGCTCCGGGAGATTTCAAGATGTATGGGAAAAAGGATTTAATTTTTTTTTTAAATATAATATATGGATGCAAAGAAGAAAGTGAATTAATTTTTTTAAAGTTAAATTAGGGATACTCGTAACGAGAAAATTAGGGATTAACCACAACTATTAGCGTGCTCGTGGGAATTTAGTTTGACCTGTGGTTGATACTCCGCAGATATTAGCTAGATTTTCAGCTATTTAAACGCGGTAGAGATGTTTGACAGGATCTTGGATGGAGAAGGTGGAAACCTCTAGAAGGCAGGCCAGTATGTGGAAACCACTCGCGACTCCTCCGCCCCGTTGAATCATCTTTGGCTATTGTATCACAAAGCGGAGTTTGCTTTTTTAGCTTCTTTCTTTTATACGAGGCATTCTCAACCGTCCTTTCCTGACTTCTTCTTCTGTTCCCAGGTGACCGCGGATCGTTGCGCTCATGGACTTGATCGTATCCCAATCCTCCTTTCATGCTAGCATTCTTTAGATAGATTTTGCCGGCGATAGTGTTTTACTTTGAATTTCATCCGCGAATCTTGAAGGTTAGAAGAATATGCAGGGTCTTCCGGGACCCCATTGGAAGGTGGGCAATCAGATCAGGTGTCCAATTTAAACCTATCCTATACTCAATGGCCGGTGAGAGTCTGGGTGAGATTATAATTCCTATGCTTTCTCGCCAGCCACTCTCTGATGGTAGGGATCTATATTGGTGTCCAATGACACTATTTTGAGTGGTCCTGTCGTTGTTGCCATCTAGTTATAAACTTCATCCTTTGGGCTTTTTTCGCCACCGCTAAAGGATTTGATGGACTTGATGTAATTTTTGTCTATTATCTCGGTTGCCTAAATGGCAACCAACACCATTCACGAGATGACGAATGTCGTATCTAACGATCCTAACGACAGAACACAACCTTAGGGTTGTTCTTTCTTCTGTAGACCGTACTCAATTTGTGTGCATAACAGGTTCAGGGAGGCGGGAGGGGGGGGGGGTTCAGCGGCAGTGCGGTACGCAGGCGCTGCCTACAAAGCTCCCTGTCTCTGTATTTGCGCGAGAGGCTTACGTAGAGCAGGACCGACTACGTTCTCTTCAGGAGGCGGTGCCTGCTGGACGTAGGACCCCCCATATTTCCCCCCGCGCACTTCGGTCTCCTCATTATCAAAAAGCAGCATGGTTTCGTGAAACATAGATCAACGGCTTCAAATCTTCTGGTCTTTACCAACTTTGTTGCTAAATGCTTGAATTCACGACAGGAGGTACATGCTATTTATACTGATTTCTCCAAAGCCTTTGACACGGTTGACGATCACATTCTCCTCTCTACACTTTCATCGCTAGATTTTCCT
This sequence comes from Hermetia illucens, assembly GCF_905115235.1. Lineage (NCBI taxonomy): Eukaryota > Metazoa > Arthropoda > Insecta > Diptera > Stratiomyidae > Hermetia > Hermetia illucens. The sequence continues at coordinate 82,021,336 of NC_051854.1, read as the reverse complement.
CCCTCAGTCATCTCCTGGCTTTCCTCCTATCTCTCATACCGTTCCTGCAAAGTTTCTTTTCATGGTCACTCATCTGGTTCCTCCTTCTCTCCTTCCTCTTATGTTCCCCTAGGCTCTACACTTGCCTCCCTACTCTTCCTGTTTTTTATTAATGACCTCGCCTCCATCCTCACCTGTCCGTATTTGCTTTACACAGACGACCTTAAATTGTTTGCCTCTGTTTCGTCTCCGTTGGACTGTGCTCTCTTACAGTCCAACCTTGATAATTTAGCCCGTTGGTGTTCAGTCAACAAGCTAACACTCAACGTCAACAAATGCATTCCCTTAAACCCTCCCCCTCATCTTTTTACTATTCTCTCAGTGGACAACCCCTTTCACTACTTACCTCCTTCAAAGACCTCGACGATAAACTTCGTTTCAATTCCCACTTCGTTGACATCATCAATAGAGCTTCCAAAATGTCTGGTTTTATTCGACGTTCCTCCTCCGACTTTACCTCAATCCAGGCCTCCTTAACACTCTTCAATTCCCTTGTCAGAAGCATCCTTGAATATTGCTGTGTAGTCTGGTCCCCCTACCGCATCCGTGACGGCCGCGCTCTTGAAGCTGTACAACGCAAATTCAGCCGGACCCTCTTTTACAAAAAGAACCTTCCACGGGTTGATTATCCGCCACGACTCCGCACCCTCAATCTCCCCTCCCTACAGCAACGCCGTATCTTCCTTGATATGTGTACTCTCCGCCAACTTATATTACTTTCCGTATCGCTTCGTCTCATAACACACGTAATGCGAACATTTTTTATGTACCCTTCGCCGAGCTCGAGATTTACTTTCACTCTCCGATCCCGAGGTTTTGTCGGTCCTACAATGCCCTAGAGCTTGGGCCTTTTGACTCTACGTCCCTCTCTAGCTTTAAGCGTAAAATATGCCATTTACTTGCTTCTCCCTCTGAGGACAATATGTAATAAGAAATTTGCTTTCTGTGTATTGTCCTCATTAAATAAATAAATAAATAAATAAATTATGCGAATAAGGCCAAAATTCTACCTGCCGCCATGTTCGCTGTTGCTTTGATTTGCTTAGAAGAGCTCATATTTGAGTCAAGAGTGAATTCGAGTTACTGTACTGTTGGTTTTGACTCGATTATCGATTTGCCGAACGATATGGGTCGTAGGGTCGGAATTCCCATTTTAGTCGGGATGACTACTTTGGTTTTTTCCAGTGCAAGGTTGATACCATGAGCAGTCATCCCTCCGCCTATCCGTCGCATCAATATGCCAGGTCTGCTTTGCCGTTTGACAGGTTCTCCAGCAGCAATCGCCGCGACATCATCTGCATAACTGACCAGGCGCGACTCATCTGGCATGTCCTAGCCTAGCCTATTTTAGGAAGCGTTCCAGAGGTCCGGCCCTAGGATGGACGCCCGTGCTACCCAAGATATGACCTCTATCCTCCACTGACCTTCTAGTGTTTCATACAGCAGGGAAAAAGTTCGGGACGTGGAAAGTATTGTCTGGTGCGCCTAGAATTTCTTTCCATCTTACGGAATTAAAGACATTTCTGACGTGAAGCGTTACGAGGTGCATCACCCGTGGAACTCGGTAGCTATGTGTCTCTGCTTCACGAACGGAATCTACCATTTTCATGATAGCATCAACTGTGAATATTCCTGTTCTAAAGCCAAACTGCCGTAGAGATAAGTCTCTGGCAACATGTATCGCTTCCGCGAGTCTACTTCTGATGAGCTTTTCGAGCACTTTATCAGCAGTGTCAAGCAAACAAGGTGGTCGGTATGAAAACGGCAGCTCAGGTTCATCTTTCCCTTGGCAGATCCGCGCAAGCCTCGCCTTCAAACGAGAAGGGAAAATGCCCTCTTTCAGGTAGGCGTTGAATGGGTCAAGCAGTAGGTCTGGGCGATGATGGAACACCAGTTTGTATACCTATACTTAGATGCCATCGGGTCCTGCCGCCTTCTTGTTTTTTATAGAGAGGACTGCCTGATCCAACTCTTTTATAGAGAAATGTGGGCAATCCCTGGGCGCTCTCTGCATCGACGTCATCATCCTATACCTCGTGCGCAGGGAATAGTATTCGTACAATGCGGTTGATCTGCTTGGATCTTGATGAACAGGGTTTCCGCAGTCCCCCGATTTTTTCGGTTACCAGTTTGTAACCGAGTCTCCAGGGGCTTCCAATTACCTCGTCGACTAGGTCGTGCCAGCGGCGAGCTTCGCTCCGTTTATTATTCGTTTGGATGTTCTGTTAAGCGACGGAGTCTGTAACACTCCTCCGGAGCTCTGCAATTCCCGCCGTCCCCCAATACATAGAAGGCTTGCCACCATTCAATGCCCTCTTGGGTATGGAAGAATTTACGACAGTGTCAACTAGTGATGGCGGGTTTGGAAGTGATGATATGCCTCCCGATTCTAATGCGAGTGTAATTTCTCTTCCTCCTTGTGTGATTAGGATCAGTTTCGTCTTTTTCTTCACAAGTACCAACTAAGCGCCATTCAATCAAGCCTTAACAACAGTGATTCTTTCGGATGGATATAACTGAGTGTTTTCAAGGTGCGTCGCAACCACAACCATTGCTGTGTCGTCGGCGTAACCTACCACCGTGGCCTCCTCCGGAAGCAGCAGATTAGGTATATCATAGTACATGATATCCCGTAGTAGAGGATTGAGTACGGAGCCCTGTGGGACACCCGCGGAGAAAACGCACTCATAGTATCTATCATCGGTGGTCTCAAAGGCCACTTTGGCGTTCAACAACCTAGAGCAATCACTTATAGATTAGATTATTAGAAGGTTTGTCAGCCTTAGGCAATTTCTGCCTTTTCCATGCAGGAGGGAATATACAATCACACTTGAAACGACTCGGCGAACATGTCTGAACTGGATTTCACGGCTAGTTTATAGGCCTTATTTGGCCCTCCGTCCAAGCCCGCAACTTTGTTGTCACTTATTCTGCAGTAAATCTCCAAAAAATTGTCTATGGATACTGCTGGTATTGCCGTCAGATTTATAGATCTCCAGTCGATTCTACCTAGCGTCCCCTGAGCGGTTTGTCTGTAGTTGGTTCACTATTCCACCAGTAGTTGGGTCTACTAAGGAATGGGCATCTCCTAGTTACAGGCGCATAACATAGCTTGGAGATACATTGTACCATATGGAGGGTTTTCTCTTGGGGCACCAGCCTTAGTAGGTTGGTCTAGCCACAATTCCATGAAGTTTTGCTCTTCCAATGCTTCTGTTGTGGGCGTAGTCTTCGTTAACGCTCCAGAATGTACAACACGTCAGTACAAGGTTGATAAAGATCAGGTGCACGATCGAAGTAGACCCCTCTTTCCGAAAGTATGCCAGGTTTGCCCAACCTGGTTTTTTTTCACCTCAAATATGAGATTGCCTTTCTATATCCTGTGAATTGGCATTTTCGCCTAGGTTTCTTGGTCGGGGCCAGTCCTGACATTTCTTAGTACCTCCGTGTAGGACAGATATCATTTTCGTTTCCCTTAGGTTTCACTTCGGTTGCCAACGATCGGACTTCCGTTGTGTTCCTTCCTCTGAGGCGTTTGATCATTTCTTAGAGGATCATCGTTTTTCAACCTCATTCTTTTGCATGGTGGCAGGTCAATGCACTACAGTTAGGTGTCACTGGAGTCACCTGTGACATTGTTTTGGACGAACATTTTCGACATTTGTTTAGGCCCTCCTTCTTCTCCTGCAACCTATTATAGAGAGCTTCAATGGCTCTGCTTTTGATAGCTTGGTGAACTTGCGATTGTCCTTGATAAATTGGCACCAGTATTTTTGCCTTAAGCTGCATGACTGGTAGTTTCTTCTGGTCCAGTTCTCTATGGGTTTTGGCGTGTTACTCCTCAAAGAAAATCATTTGCTTTTATGGCATTTACTGTGATTTCCTGACTTTCAGTTTCTGTGGTCTTTTCCATTGTGGGTATCGAAACCGCTTCCGTTGGGCGGCGATTTTCTTCTACCCCATCATTTTTGACATTTGTTTTTGTTTTTTTTTGGTAAGGTCATCTTCCGTTTGAACAACTCCTTCTCCAAACCTGCCAGCTTCTCTACGGGCTTGAAAATGTCACCCTGTAAGTGTTGGTCCCTAGGGAGGTGGAGGGAATGTGGACCACACGACATCCTCATCTGAAGCGTTGATGAGGTGCGATATCTCCCAAATAAATTTGCAGTAAAGCGGTCACTGTACAAATAATTCGTCGGATCATTGGAAGATTCATATGCCTCATGCAAGAACCATGGGTTGATGGTGGGGAAATTAGATTCAGACATGCCCATCTGTTGTATGACAATGGAAGTGCCAGACCTCCAAGCTATCTTGAAAGATTCTTTGATGCTCTGCTTATTTTCTTATGACGAGGATTAAGCTCCCAGGGAAGCATTCCTTAGAGCTATCCAATATGTGAAAAATAAAGGCATGAGGGTAATGGGTGGATATGATGTGACGATTTCTATATCTGTTGGGGACGTTCAAACATTAACAGGAAGGGATCAAGATAATTAGCGTTTTTGATAAGAATCGAATTGCAGATTCTCAACTTAAATCCACTTGCTTTAATGCGGCCAGACGGAGCCTTTCGACGTAGGCTGGAGAGTATCCCACGATATCAGGCTCTATGATGGCAAGTGAATTGATTTAGTAATTGATTCATCTCCAACCATTCCATTCTGGAATCCGCGGTGGATAGAATGTGTGAAGCACAAGATAGAACTGATCCCCCGTTACAATTCCTGCGAGGCATATCAAATCAATATATTATTATTGAGAAAAGAACCCAGAGGACCAAGGAGACCTTTAACCTCAATATGTCAAAGCAGGATAAAAAATGGAACGACAAGAGTACTCCTAAATCGAGCCCTGACATCTAATTCAGCTGTTGGGTTGAACTAGTATAAAGATACTCATAAGGTTCTAAAAAAGAGCATAAGGCAGGGTAGACGATGGTCATGGACATGCTTTTGTGAAAAGCCTAACTTGCTTGAGGCGGTCTTGAAGTTGAAGTGGATGCTTGTCAAGGAAAATAACCAGCGGCTGGGTAACCAACGTCCATAGAGCGGGAGGTACAGAGAAAGTGATTCGCTGGTAAACTACCTGTTTCAAGTGTACTTTGCAGGCAGCATACAAGATTTTAGCTTAGGGGCGACAGTCGCATACAGCATTCAACCGAGAGGCTGGACTTTACAACTTAAACATACATTCATACATACTCGTATTTGTACTATATACTGTGCAATTAAGGTAATATTTGTTCCCAAACCCTCCTGTACGGATGATTAAAAACTTCCAATCTATCAGTGAGTCTACCTTCCTTTCCATTAAAAGAACTCGATTAGTAATCGGTTCATTTTCTTCTTCTTTTTCTTTAGCCTCTGTCCCGTTTACAAGCGGCGTCGGCTCGTCGTGATCGATCTTGCCTTTTGGTTCTATTGAATGCTTGATTTGGGTTCAATCTCGAGGCCCCATCTAGCATATCAAGCCACCGTTGTTTCGGCTGGCCTTTTGATCGTTTACCATCGATTTCGATGTTCAGACCAATCTTGGTAAGTGAATTCTCGTTAGCACGAATTACGTGACCATACCATCGAAGACGCCTTTCTCGTAATTTTTCCACGATCGGTGTAACCCCATATCGTTCGCGAATATCCTCATTTTGGATGTGATCAAAACGTGTCACGCCACTAGTTCAACGCAACATCTTCGTCTCCATTATCGCACGACGCCGTTCATTGTCTTTTATAGTCGGCTAACGCTCAGAACCATAGAGGGCGACAGGGCGGACGACATTGCGATAAATTTTAGATTTGAGACGTCGATCACAAAGAACACCAGTTGTGGAACGCAACTTCATCCAGGTTGCGTTAATGCATGAAGCTATTGCATAACGCAGTTCTCTATCGGCTGATAGCGTTGACCCGAGGTATTTAAATCGCTCATAAGAGATACATACATTCCTAGATGCACTGAAGGCAACGTGCTTGCCAGAAAGGTAGGTTCACAGAAATCCATGACCTCACAGAAAAAAACTGAAATAACGAGGTCCGACAAAGAATACGCCTAAACGTTATTCCCGGCGATTTATGACATGACAAGACAGCATGGAATCGATCCCATTTTAATAAGTTGGGTCCTTCATATGATGGAGTGGAGCATAACGGCTTTACACAGGATAGGATTTTCTGCTCGCTATTATGGCTGCTGGTAATGGACACCTTGCTATGGTTTACGGTGGACACAGAGGGGTTTGCGCATGCTTTTGCGGACAATCTAGCCACAATAATGTTGCGGTCACAATTTCACCTTTAGGAAGCCTCTCCCGAACTGAGCGTAAGTGCTCGTATGAAGCCTTCTTCTCCACTAAATCGGAAATTTGGGCGTAGCAGAGTACTCCTTAACCTGGACTGGAATCTTGCAGTTAGAAGTCTGTTAGAAACAAGGTTGCAGGTGAAGAGCGCACGGTTTATGGAAGCCGTCAAAGCAACCCGACACCGGATTTGCGTCTACTACCACTTGGCTTTACAACACAGGGGGGAGGGGGGGAGGGGGTGTACTGTCCAGATTGCCACCATCTTGCTTGGCTGATGTCCAGAATGTCTACGTTATAACGTTGGAATTCCCACTCGAGTTGGAGAAGACGCGCATTCTGGGGACCCTCGGTACCGTTGTCGAAGATCGTGCGCAGATTTCAGAACCCAATGATAGTCCGTTTTCGATAGCCAAAGGTCGTAGCCGTAAGGGTACGAGGCCTTGTTGACGTTTCGGTAGCAATATGGTCTCACAATTTGCAGGTCATTAGCACACAAATTTGAGTCGCCTAAACGAAATTTTGAGTGGTCATTATTCACTAAGTGCTCTAAATGCTACACACAAATTACGAGATGATGAGCCGCATAGATTACTATGCAATAAAATTTCTAATCCTTGAATCCATTGATAACACCTCGCAAAAGTCTTTCATTCCCTGTGAATTGCTATCGTTGATGGCAATAAAACCTTTGCCTGTGGACCTTCTGCTAATAGAATAAAACTTGCTGCGGTTCAGTATCCTAATGACCATTTCTTCCAGCTCCAATAATTTCGTATTCCCAGTCGAATTTAATTATTCCCGACATCATGTCCTTTCGACTATGTATCTCCCCGATGGATGGAGAGGGATCTGCATAACTTTCGAACGTTCCTGAAAATAAAACCTTAAAGAAGTCATAAATTTTAAATTTACTAAAAGACTTAGTGCCCTCTTTCATTTGGCTTCCCTTTCCTTCCCTTCTTCCCGGGCTCGGTTCGCTGTCCTTGCTTACAAAGATTCTATGTTTACCGTTGGAGTTTAAACACATAAGAAGAAAAATATTTCTGGGAAAAATGTAAATAAATCCCAAACAAAGTCTACCATAAGAAATTTACTTTATATTCAACCCCCGACCGATGCTTGGTGAAGGAAATAGAGTCACCAGACGCAGAATATACTTAACATTTCCACATAGTAAATGCTATTTAGTGATAGGACGAGTAGCAGTCGGGATGATAAAGTCCAACAAAGGAGATATAATCTTCATAACTATCTCTACTTATCTTTCTTGCGGAAGGTTTAAGAAGCACACGAAGTAGCAAGTCGGCAGGGTAGAAGGATACAGGATACAAGCCGCAAAACTTTGTCGTTGTGGTTTCGTCAAGAGCAAGCATACAATGCGGTAAATTATAGTCATGGTTCTTACTCACTACAGCGCCCCGTTTTTCCTTCTGTTAACAAAAGACGCCTACGTAAATACACATCCATGGGTCTGAAGATGGACCACATATTTTTCTAGTCCTCCATTTGTTTCGTCCTTAAATATTCCCCTAGCAGCTCTTCTACTGGGCTATTATCTCGCATAAGTCGAGCGGCCGCAGGTTTTCATGCTTTTCCTTTCAGTTATTTTGCGATGCTTACTTTCTTCAAATTGATCCTATTTCAACAAGAGAAAGAAATTTTATTTATTTTCCCAATGCGAATAGGACAATAGTTCCGGAGGAAAGTGTTAAGGTCACTCAAGTTTTTCTGTTGAGAGGAATGCTCATCAGGGATAATGAAATATGGAAGGAAATAAGGTTGTCCACAAAGTTTTCGCACAAATCAAAGACAGAATTCAGCAGATAAGTTTATAAAAACCTTTAATTATTTAATCTAATATATAATTGCCTCCATTAGATACGACTTCCCTCCATCTATCGGACAACTTCAAAATCCCCCCTCTATAAAACTCTTCCCCCTTCCCCTCAAAGTACGTGCGAAGTGCACTTTGGAGGTCAGCTTCAGAAGTCATTTTTTTACCATCCAGAAAATGTTGGAGGGACCTGAACAAATGGTAATCAGAAGGAGCAAGGTCGGGACTATACGCAGGATGACTCAAAACTTCCCAGCCAAGCTCACTCAATTTTCGCTGAGTAGTTAAAGATGTATGCGGCCGGGCGTTATCATGATGAAAGACAATATTTCGCCTGTTGACCAATGCTGGTCGTTTCGAACGTAGCTGGGTGTTTAATCTGTCGAGCTGCTCGCAGTACTTATCGGCGGTAATGGTCTCGTTTGGTCCCAAAAGCTCGTAGTGTATGGGGCCACGAACGTCCCACCATATACTGAGCATTCGCTTCTGCTGATGAATAGACGGCTTTGCTACCGATGGACCCGGTTGATCTCGATGAGTGTAGGCTCGTTTCTTCGCTACGTTTTCGTACACAATCCATTTCTCATCGCCAGTTACCAATCGATTCAAAAAAGGGTCGTTTTCGTTCCGTAAAAGGTTAGCGGAGCAAATTCTCACTCTATCGGCCAGATTTCGCTCAGTCAGTTCGTGCGGTACCCACTTTGTGCTCTTCAAAACATATCCAAGACGCGTAATGGCTACTGCTACTCCTGATTTTGATACACCGAGATCCTCTGCAAGCACACGTGTCGAAAGAAAAGGATTCGCTTCCAGTTTGTTGCGCAGGATATCGTCGTCAATCGTATAGGGTCTTCCTGAGCGAGGGTCATCTTCAAGTGTCAGGTCTCCGCTGTAGAATTTTTCGAACCAATCGTAAACTGTCCTGCGCTTTACCTTTCCTTCACCGAATACCTTCGACAAATTTTCAATCGCCTTCGGCACCTTCGTCCCCATTTGAAACTCGTACAAAATGCAATGACGAAAATGTACTTTGTCGAATTCCATGTTTATCCTTGAATATCCTTCACAACACTGATCCTTCAAGGATAATTTACCATGCATTTTATAATTAGGACTCTGACCTTTCCATTGGGATATCACATGTTGTACCTGCTGTTTTGGTTTGTCTGCTAATTGCTTTTTAATTGTCACATTAATATTTGTGCGAAAACTTTGTGGACAACCTGTAGAAAAGGAATTATGGAAAATGTAAGAGGATTGGTCTGACAAGCTTCAAAATGTTACCGCAAGTAGATTAGTGGTAATTAGATCCTTTTGATTTCTTTTTATTGGGGGGTGTAAGTAATTACAAGGTGTAAGCTGTTGATGGAGAAGTTCCCTCCTATACTGAGATGCTGCACGAACAATAAGTGAAAAAGTGACTATGGATATAGATGACACCTCTCCTAAATAACGACGATAAAGCCGGCAAAAAAAGTATAGACGCTCCAAACCGGGCCAAGAGGAAAACTTCATATATTTTTCCACATATATATAGGACATCATGTAGTTCTTCGGCGATCCATTCGCTGGTCATCCCGGGGTAGTGGGCTCCATTGCAAACCGTATGATGGAGCTATCGCCCTTTCGCCAAGGTCCATGATCCGCTAAGAGAACAGGTATGACAGCAGTGTATCGTCGACGCGTTTTAAGTAAAATCACATGGGCTGTGATTATTTACTAGTTCTAAGATAAGGGTACGTGTATCTATTGATTTGAATGATATGTGGTCATGCCCTTTCTTCACAGAATCTTCAAACGCAGGGTCTTAGTGGTGTACAATTCAGTCACCGTTGCATCATGCAATGTAATGTTATTTACTATTTTAGATTTGGAGAAGGAGGGGTTCGAGCGAAGTACCACCTTATTGAGCACACCAGTGACTAAATCGAAAGAAGATCGCTGAACGGCAAATCAAAACCAGCCGCATTTGTTTAAGAAGAGCAACAGCAAGAGGTGCTTCAGGACCAAGAAAAAGGCTCATTTAGGAAATTAGCTAACTCTGAGATCTCCGCTAATACCATACATCGTAAAAGATAAAGTACTGGAAATGCTAATAGAAACGTGCAAAAGCACATAAAAGGAGTAACCACGTTGTCGGGACTCATACCAAGCACAGCCCCGATCCGGAGGAATTACTCTTCAACCAGCTTGGGGATAGAATATTTCAGCTGTCCGAGTTTATCCAGGGCAAGCACAGCATATACGAAAGCATAAAGAATATGGTGAGTGCTATAATAGATAGCAAGAGGAGGAAAGGAATACAAAAGAGAAGCCGAAACCTACTCACAGGGCACCCCTAATCGCATCGCCATTGAATTACGGTCAAATAAAAGAGTATCTCCTAGGGAATCAACAGCGTTTAGTCTGCTATTTAAGGGAGCATATCTAACTATGTGTCCGGATAGCTGAATGGTTAGAGTACAAGGCTATCGTACGGAAGGTCACGTTTCAAATCTCACTGGTGGCAGTGGAATTTGTATCGTGATTTGACGTCGGATACCAATCGACTCAGTTGTGAATGAGCACCTGAGTCAAATCAGGCTAATAATCTCGGTCGAGCGCAATGCTGACCACATTGCCTCCTACAGTGTACTCCAATGTACCGTTACGGTCTTGAATGAAGTGCTCTAACACACTTCGAGGCCCTGATCCAATATGGATTGTTGCGCCAACGATTATTATTTCCGAGTTATCACAATCTCGGCAGAAACCGGATTTTACCTAATACGAGCACTAAGTGTCAGGCATTTAGGCTCGGACGATCCTACCTACTTAAAAACTAAAGGGGCGCTGGCGGTGGTGGCCAGCGGTAGGTTAATGGGAGAATCCGTCGAGGACTCCCCGAAACATCGAGCACATATGCATAATGGTGTACTTGTGCATGGTTTGAACCAGGCTGTGCGAAAGCCCCAGGACATCAAGAAAAGTCGTGAGAGATTTAGGTACAATACCTGTAGCTGACAATATTATGGCAACTGCAACCACCCACTCGAGACGTCAAATTTCTTTGATTTCCCGAGCCAGTGGCTCATAGTTCACCTTTTTCTCCACGTATTTCCGTTCGATGGTGCTGTTGTGGGGGAGAGTATCAGTTAGTAGGTCGTTGGGACTTTCGACGGGTACCGGAGCATGCTGGTACCATCGCTGATTTGCTGAAAATAAAACAAAATGTACCAGCCTCTGCAAATTCTCACCAAACAAATCAGACTTGTCGGGAGTTCTTGCGACTACTATCTGAAATGCAGCACCACGTCACCTCACAATCTACGACCCGTTGAGCAAGCGAAACTACCTGGTCGATACAGTTGCTGAAGTTTCAGTTCTTCCCGGTTCTTGTGGCGACTACTGACGTCTAAATGCTCAGACGACTCCAGATCGATAGCCCATTCCACTCGTCCAACATTTTGGGTACTCGATCGCAAACTGCCGTATTTTCACGACCTTGGACTTTGCATACCATTAAATTCAAACATCCCGAAAACGGCAATATGCACACCTTTTGGATCGTTCGAGTTAACTAGGATGATTTTGGACTGTGAAACACGGCGCAAACCTTTTAAAGATTCATCCACTCTGTACTGGGAAACCGCCACTTCTGTTTCGTATATTGGGATGATGTTCTGGTTGCGTCTTCCTTTGAGTTCGATCATTTAGAGCACCTCGAGAGCATTTTTCAACGTCTTCTTGAGGCCGGTCTAGTTCTTAACGTTGAGAAATGCAAACTTCTACAATCGCAAGTGAGAGTCCTTAGCCACCTGATTACCCCTAAAGGCATCCAACCGGATCCAATCAAGGTGCAAGCGATTTCCAGCTTTCCGCTTCTAAAAATTGTTAAGGACCTGAGAAGTTTCTTGGGCATGATAAATTTCTATCGTTGTTTCTTGCCCAAGGCCGGCCACCAACAATTGAACCTTAATGCTGTTTTGTCTGAGCCGAAAACCAAGACTTCCGTCTGATTGTGTGGTTCCCAGAGGCTGTTCAGGGATGCGAGACCGCCAAACAACAGCTGGTGGATGCTACATTTCTGGCATTCCCTCAGCAAGATACATTCCTAGCCACATTCGTCGATGCCTCAGACATTGCTGTAGGTGCTGCTCTTCACCAAAAAGTGAATAAAATCTGGCAGCTGTTGAGTTTCTTCCCCAAACATCTGAATCCCGCTTAACGGAATTTCAGCACCTATGATCGTGAGTTTCACGTTGCGTACCTTGCAATTAAATACTGTCGGTATTCCCTCCAAGGTAGATTGTTTACATTATTCATGGACCAGAAGCCACTCACTTTTGCTTTGAAACAAAAGCCCGACAAAGTGTTCCCTCGCCTACTTCTGTACATGAGCTTTATTGGCCAGTTCACTTCCACGTGTATGAAAAAGATAAGTGGTTGCTGAGGCTTTGTCACGTGCTGCAGAGGTCAAGATCTTTTCTACTGTCGATTTTCCGGCAATCGCCGAGGAGCAGAAGGACGACGCAGAGCTTCAGGACCAACTCTAAATACACATTTAGGGAGTTTTTTATCTTCGGCTCAACATCCAGTATATACTGCAAGATCTCTTACAAGGGGCCAAGGCCATATATTCCGGTCCGAAAGGAAGCAGCTCGCGCGGTTCACGCTTTGGCGCACCCAGGCATTCAGAGAACGAATTAGTTAGTCACCCCAAAGTATTTCTGGCCGTCCATGAACAAGGACATTAATTCTTGTGCCAGACAGTGCTTCGCATGCCAGAAGTGTAAAAATACAAACCGTGTGAGGGGAGAAATAGGAGGTGTTCCCTCGGTTCACCAAGCGTTTCCACACAAACCACCTCGAGATCGTTAGCCTTTTGCGAGACTCACACTGTTTCAGGCATTGCCTCACAATTATCGACAGGTTCACGGGGTGGCCTGAGGCAATACCTCTGGAAGACATTGCTGCACAATCTTGGGATGAGGTCCTCTGTCGAGAATGGATTCCACGTTTTGGTGTGCGGTCAATTATAATCACCGACTGAGGAATGCAGTTTGAGTCCTCAGATGACTTTTCTCAGAATTGGACAAACTCCTCGACTTTAAACCACCTGCAGTCCAATGGGATGCTTCAAAGTTGTCCAAGACAACCCTTCTTGGTCGCAGGTCCTGCCACTCGTTCTACTTGGCCTCCGGACAGCCAATCGAGAAGAATTTGCTGAAAATCCCTCGGAGCTGGTATACGGGGAGAACCTGACACTCCCAGCGACCCTGTTTTCGACATCAGATCGGGACCCAATGCTGCTGCTCTGATGCGTCTGCTCAAGGACGCCATGCCACAGCTAAAGCCAACCACGAGGAAACCATGGCTGACGGGTCCAGGGGTCTCGAATCTAGTATGCATGTCTTATTTAGGACGGGCGCACCTCGGAAGCTGCCCTAGTCCTTGGCTCGACTAAAGCTCTTCGTCCAGCAAGATAGCCCTACCAGGGCGAGAGGCTCGAATTAAAGTAATTGAATTGTTACTTGATAAAAAAAAGAACAATTTTAAAGTTTGAAATAATAATTTTATTTTTAGCAAAGTTTCTGCTTTAAGATCCAGTGACCTAATTCTACTTCTTCTTCTTAATTTATTATGAAAAAGTGCTTATTCTACTTGAATTGCAGTCGCCATGTTTTAGAATAAGGTTACAGCTTGGCACATTTAATATGTATAGCTAAGCAAATTATTCTTTGAGTACTATTTGTAAGCAAATTTAGATTTACAGAAAATAGGAATTCTAGATTGAAAGAAGATATGTCATGCATGTGTCTTCTTGTGGTATGTATTGTAGATATTAGACGAATGATGCCGCATCGCGCAGCCAAGTTGAGGGACCCGTGCGTCTGGTTCCTCGCTGAAACCCCCATTGGTTGGTTGGTTGTGGCGGAACGTGCAGCTTGTGTGTCGGATGCACGGAAGTGTGAATCGTGGCGGTCATGACATCAAACAACAATTTTTGACAGCTAAAGTTATTTCTATTTGACATCAAACAACAATTTTTGACAGCTAAAGTTGTTTCTATTTAATTTATATTGTGTCGGGTTCCTGCCTTGCTTGAAAAGGTTCCGAAAGAACATCAGCAATCAGATTTTTTTCTGGAGACAGGCTCGAGCCGCCTTAACTTGATCTGTAAGCCATTAATATTCGCACCTGGTCATCTTTCATTTACATGATTTTTGTCAATAAGGTTAGGGGTGTGAAGCACCAAAGAACCCTACCCACTTTCACTAAATGGCTAAGGGGTTGATAGTCAATATATGTAGGTAATCGTGGTTTAAAAAAGTGCTGGTACTTCTGGTCACCTCTAATTATCTAGCTCAAAACAATCGATAAGTGAATCCGCTTTCGGCCGCAACTACACTAATGATCAAAAAAAAGTGGCCACCCAAACTTTTTCCGAAAATCCAAACTTGAACCCTAGTTTCTCCCCAATTGATAACAATTTCAAATATCTGTTTTACAAATACTATGGTAGGAAGTGTAAAGGCTATTTATAAATAAAAAACAAATTTTTTATTATTAATAAGAGGTATGTCCTCCTTTATTTTTAATAACATTATCAATTCTGTTTGGCATAGAATTAATTAGTACTTCTAAATACTCCTCGGAGATTCTATTCCAGGCACCCAAAACAGCTTCCCATAGCTCGTTTAAGTTGTTAATTGTCTTGTCGTGAATCTCACAATCAATATGGTCCCATATATTTTCGATGGGATTTAAATCAGGGCTTTGAGCAGGCCAATCAAGAGTCCTTATATGTTTTTGGGCCAACCAATCGGATATGAGCCTTGTCTTATGGCATGGTGCATTATCTTGTTGGAAAGTTAATAGGCGAGGTGTTCTGAACCTGGCTAGACTTGGTACCAGTGATGTTTCTAAAATATTTTTATATTCAGCTGAGTTGATTTTTGTATTCACTGGTACCCGGTGCAGTACACCTACTGTTTTTGAGGAAAAACAGCCCCATACCATTATTCCAGGGTTGCCTTTCTGCATTTCCTGGATGTAATCCTCACTGTATTCCTCGCCTGACCTACGAAGACAGCGTTGCGGCCTGTCCGATCGAAGGCAAAATTTTGATTCGTCCGACCAAATGATTTTAGTCCAGTCGGTGTTTCGATGGTCTTTGGCCCAAACCAATCTTGCAGCTTTGTGCCTCGGTTTAAGCGCCGGAACTTTTCGACAGCGCCGACAGCGAATGCCAACATCTTTCAAACGGCGTGAAATCGTGTGGCGACTTACTAAGTTTCCGCTGGCTGGCACAAAATCTTTAGATATTTGTGCGATCGACGATTTCCGATTCCTCAGCGCGTGTTGTTCCAACGCTCTCGTGTCTCTGCTATTCATTTTTCGTGGTCTTCCGGAGCCTTTCTTACGTGCTACACTGCCGCTTGCTTGTTTACGTCGCAAAACTTGCTGCACGCCGCTTCTCGAAACTTCGACATCCGATTTTTTAAAAATTCTCACGATTTCGCGTTGTGATTTGCCAGACTCGCTTAGTCCTACGATGCGTCCTTTTTCTTCCTCCGTTAATTGCCTGTAGAAAAAATGTATACACTTTTCTTGAGTTTCTTTTCAAACAAAATGATTTCTTGAAAATAAGTTAAATATATGAATTTTTAATCTTCAAACTGATTTCTCCGCTTGCTTCCAGGACTCTACCAGGATTATCCTTGTGAAAAGTCCTTGAGGCAAGCCTAATTTTTGATGAGTTTTTTCTTACTATCCTTTTCTACTAAGTTAATGATAATAATTACTTACCGCTGTTTTGGAGACATTTTAATTCGACAAATTATTAAAAATATATTTCAAGCACTATTTCCACCTTTGAATGATTTTTCACTATTTCTAAATTTTGTATCCTTGCACTTCGTCTGTTTGTTAGGAACTTTGATGTTCTGATGTCCCTTTTTATACCTGCTTCATTGCAAAATTACGAAAAACCCCGAAATATTACATGCGGCGGCAATATTTGACACTCTTTCGACACCAGGTAGGTGGCCACTTTTTTTGATCATTAGTGTATCTACAAATTTGTTCAATTGTATCTATAGAATATGAATTTCGTCGCACGTGTGTTTTTATGAAGGTTTCCTCTTTAAAATCCCTCTGATTTTTATTTCGGATAAATTACATGATTCCGGGAAGTTGGATGAAATAAAGGGTGCGGCAGCATAACTTCCTTTTTTAAAATGCCCGCCACTCAGTTCATGGTGTCATAGTTCCGCTTTGACATCAACTAACACGGTTCAGTCGCCATCATGCGTTGGAATAGTGAGAAGCGTGCCTTTGCCGTTGAGGTTTACTTTTCAAGCGGATGTTCGGTTATTGCAACACAGCGTGCATTTCGGAATCGCTTTAATTTAGCCCCGTTGGCTCCCGTCCCAGACCGCAAATCAATTGTTACATAGGTCACTACATTCAGACAAACTGCAAGTGCGACAAAAGGAAGAACTGGAGTCCCTCGGCCCGTTAGATCACCTGAGAACATTGAAGCAGTGAGAGCGTCAATGTTGCGATCGCCACGGCGTTCTGCGCGCAAACACGCATCTGCCCTTGGACTATCCGATCGTTCTGTGAGAAGAATTCTTCGTGATGATCTTCATTTTCATCCCTATAAGATGGCGATAGTGCAGGAACTTTCAGAACGTGACTTCAATTCTCGGATGAACGCGTGTGAGCTTCTTGATGTCGTTCCCCATTTTCAAAAACGCCCATTTTCATTTGTGTGGGTCAGTTAACAAACAAAACATGCGCTACTGGGCTGACACCAACCCTCGAGAATTGCATCAAAAGCCTTTGCATTCACCCAAAGTCACAGTGTGGTGTGCAATTTCCTCAGCTGGAATTATTGGTCCCTGGTTTTTTGAGGAAAATGAGATTACAGTGACAGTAAATTCGGACCGGTATGTAAACATGCTACAGAATTTTTTTTTCCCACAGCTAGAAAATTTGGATGTGGGGGACACTTGATTCCAACAAGACGGTGCAACAGCACACACTTCACGAGCATCGATGGCTGTTTTGAGGGAACACTTTCCAGAGCGCCTTATCTCAATTAGAGGCGATTTGGAATGGCCGGCACGCTCTCCCGCTCTGTCCCCTTGTGATTTTTTTCTATAGGGTTTTTTGAAATCCCGTGTTTATGTGAACCGTCGAAGAACCCTACAAGATTTGAAGACCAACATCCAAGAAGAAGTTGCCAACATAACACCTGCTATGCTAACAAGAGTCATGACAAACGCCAGAAATCGGTTTACGCAATGTATGGAAAATGGGGGACGTCACCTAACAGATTTGCTGTTCAAAACAATGTAAATAAAAACTTTAGAGATGTACCTACATTATAAAAAATAAATAAATATTTTCCGATGCATACAATAGTTTTTATTGAGTTTTGAAAAAAGGAAGTTATGCTGCTGCACCCTGTACAAACCACATTGGAAATTGCCATATTTCCATTTTAATTTTGGTGTTGATTGGGATATCTTCATCGCTTAAATGCGATATCTGCTCCTGTTTGAGCTCATTATTAAGCCCCGCCTCATCTTCAGTTATAAGATTTGCGAACGTAGAACATGAAATTCCAATTTCCAAACGGAGTAGGTACTTCTACAATTTCTAGTCCTTCTATTTGAGAAAAAAAGAAGACGCCACAAAAAATTCAGAATTAAAAACATAACAAGCTTCAAAAATTCATCTCTAGTACCTGAAAACACTTGGAAGTTTCCTCGTAGCTCAAAATTCTCTTGAATTCATTAAGTAGGAACTTGCCAGTAAAACTTTTTAATTAAATTTACACTTTAGGTGAAGTATGACTACCTGGCGCGTTTGGCTTTCGGTATTAAACCCTCCGTGAAATATTTCCGAAATTTATTTTTCTTTATTTTGGGGATGTGAAAGCTAGAAAAGTTTTCTTTAATTCCAGGAACCCAAGCATGTGTGAGGATATCCTACATACTTCGTACTATGCATTTCGTTTTCCAGGAATCTTGTTCGAGAGTTTCGTGCAAGCAACAGAACGTTTGAAAGCCGCTAAATACAGGTTTGTTCGGTTTGAGAAATAACCTTCAATTCCTTTTAGGATTTTTCAATAAAATTCCTTGGAAACATATAATTCCGAGAAATAGCTAAATAGGAGCCAAATTAATATCTACAAAGTGAATTCGGGGCTGAATATACTCAAAACTGGAGTCTAGTGAGTTGTCAGGGCTCAAAATAGGCGAGCTAAATTGCATGGGGTGCTAGGCATCGTCGGAGTAATTATAAATTTTGAAATCGAGCGTTGTCAGCACGACAGACGTGATGTGGAGTTGAGCTGGATATTAATGCCTGTAATCAATTTACTAAAAATAATTTTATTCGCGAAGTATTAAAACAGGCTCCGGGGCTTTTCCGAAAATAAAACCATTTACGGCACATTCCAGGCACTTCCATCAAGTCCTTGTTTCGGATCGAATCAATTTGAATTGACACAACCATTTAATTTCCCTTCCCTACCAGTAATCCTCCCTAAAACAAAACACAGCAACAATATGTTAGTAATAATTGTTTGTCGATGCCTGCATTTCGCTTTATTGTGCTGTTGTTTGAATTTAGCGACGCAAGGACTCTCGATTTTTGCACTAAAACGTGAACAAAGGGAATAAAATATATACGACCCGAATAATTCCTGTCTATATTTGCCCTTGTGCCCTCTCGGGCCTTATGGAAAACACCCACCCCCAGCATAAATTCGTATTTAAAAACGTGTTGCTGTTGTAATGGGCCAAATGGCAGACTGATAAAATATTCAAGACAGGATTTGTGGTGTCTGTCAGCATTGAGGGCGAGACAAGGCCGGGAGAACTTACTTCTGAGCTGCTGGCATTTATATGTTTGCTTCCACGCTGGAGAAGTTGACGTCAGCGTAAAATAAATCAAATATGCAGGGCAGTCCCGTGGAGCAATAAATCGTAGGCTGTGTTTGGTAGCTCTGTTTCATATGTGTACACTCGTAACGGCCTTTCTATGCGGAGTAACCCTTGATGATTGCAAAACAAACGAATTCTATACAAGGATAAGGGACGAACCATATATTTTTCCCGTTTGTTGGACAATGCTATTTTGATGAACGATAGTTTGGTTAGTATGAGTGTTTTTTATAATGATTACACTTGTATTGGGAAGGGTGAGTTATGGGAGCTAAAATACGTGATTAGATTTTATAAGATGGTCCTGTTCCACTGGAATATATATAAGATGTACACATTCTTACACTTATATAGGTCGAGAAGTTGCAGGAAATGTGGGGAAGAGGG
Source organism: Hermetia illucens (assembly GCF_905115235.1). Taxonomy (NCBI): domain Eukaryota; kingdom Metazoa; phylum Arthropoda; class Insecta; order Diptera; family Stratiomyidae; genus Hermetia; species Hermetia illucens. The sequence goes on along the minus strand of NC_051854.1, from coordinate 82,001,832 downwards.
CCACTTCATCAAAGATTGCACCGGCGATCCACGGTGTATTCCGTGTAGTGGGAAAGAGGGCGTGGACGACCGGCATGTTGCGGGAAGCAGCAGATGTCCGGCATATACGAGGGAGCTGAACCGCACAGGCAAATGAGATTGATACAAATCAATCTCAATCACTGTGAGGCATGTGGATGTCGCGGTAATTTGCGAACCGTACAAAAACCACGACAGTGTGACTTGGGCGGTGGATGCGTCTGGCAACGCCGCAATTTGGAGCTTTAAGGGCGAAGGTCAACGGTGTCCATATTTACAGCTGCTACGCTTCTCCTAGTGCAACTTTAGCACAATATGAGGAGATGTTAGACAGTCTGGTATTGAACGCTAGAGATCGCAGCCCTAAAATCATTGCGGGCGATTTCAACACGTGGGCCCTGGAGTGGGGAAGGCGATCGACGATCATCAGAGGTCAAATTCTGTTGGAGTCTTTTGCGGAGTTGGACATCGTGCTGGCCAAAGTTGGATGCGTGCCCACCTTTCGCGGCAGAGGGTTGGGTTCGATCGTCGACCTGACATTTGTTAGCATTTCACTGGTAAGGGAGATGGCTTGGCAAGTGAGTGAGCACTACACCCACAGTGACCACCAGGTCATCTTTCTCAGCATTAAAAACCGAGGAAGCAATCAACGACGCTCTGGAGGTAGAAAGGCTGAAGCGGTTGGCTGGTCTATCGGAGCTTTCGAGGAGCAGACATTCCTGGCGGCATTTGAGGGATCCCATAATTCGGATGGAACAGCGGTGGAAAGGGTCACACAGCTGTCTCAGCGTGGAACCGAAGCATGCGACGCTACGATGCTGTTTGCACCACGGCAAGAGGCCAAACTACTGGTGGAGCAAGGAGATCGGTGCCTTGAGATCCTCTTGTCTCCGAGCGAGGAGCTTTTTCCGCAAGACAAGTGGAAGGTTGAAACACCAGGATCGTGAAGAGGAAAACAGGGATCTGCGAAGCAACCTTAAGAAGGCCATACGGAGAAGCAAGCGGGAATGCTACCAGAAGTTCTGCATGGAAGCTAATACGAATCCATGGGGTACAGCCCACCAAGTTGTAATGAACAAGATCCGCGGGCAAAAATCACCTCAAGTGACATGCCCACGGCTCTTGTTGCAGATAATGACAACTCTTTTCCCGCACCAGGAGCAGGATGAAAGTGAACCTCAGCTGGCAGCTCAGCAGGACGTCTTCTCGATCCCTGGTGTTACCGAAGAGGAACTTCGGGAAATCTGCGGACGTATTGGGGATAGCAAGGCTCGGGGATTGGACGGAATTCCGAACAAAACTCTGAAGGTTGCGGTCAAGGCCAGACCAAGGTGGTTCGCAAGCACATTCGAATCGTGCATGGCGGAAGGAGTATTTCCCGCCCAGTGGAAGAGCCAGAAACTGGTGTTGCTACCGAAGCCCCAAAAACCACCCGGCGTGTCCTCTTCATATCGCCCTATTTGTCTCTTAGACACCATGGGAAAGATGTTGGGGAGGGTGATATATAACAGGCTGTTCCCATTCATCCGTTCATCGAGCTTGTGGGTGGTCTTTCAGAGCTTCAATATGGGTTTCGTCGAGCCCGTTATACGGTCGATGCAGCAGCAAAGGTCGTGGCTTGGTTACTTGGCTCGGCTGATCGAGAGTTATCTTTCGGATAGACTTCTCAATCCATCAAGTCATGGTTACCAATGGCAAAGCAAGACCTGGCGGACGAAAAGACGGAGGCGGCCCTCATTGCCAACCGCAGGAAAATCAATACGGTTAATATCCGGCTTGGTGATCGTGAGGTCGTCTAAAAATCAATTGTCAAATACCTGGGGGTGATTATCGATGCCAAACTGAGTTTCAAGGGACACTTGGATTATACGAGGGAGAAGGCAGCAAATGCTAGCTCATCCCTTGCAAGGATGGTGCCTAACGTGGGAGGGCCGAAGTATAGTCGCAGGCTAATCATCGCGGGAGTGGTGAAGTTGATTCTGTTATACGCGGACCCTGTCTGGGCGAGAACGTTGAACCAGGCTGTAAATCGGAGGAAGATAAGTTCGGCATACCGGCCAATTGCGCTAAGGGTGTGCAACGCATTCAGGACGGCGTCGACGGAGGCAGTATGTGTCATCGCGGGAATGATCCCTACAGATCTTCTAGCGAGCGTGGCACACAGGCTCTACGAAAAACGGAAGGCAAATCCAGCCGAGGTGAATGCGGATTTCCGAAAAGTCATCAGGAGAGAATTGTGTAGCAAGTGACAACAACGGTGGGATAACTCCGACAAGGGCCGGTGGACGCATACATTGATCCCGTGTATCGAGAAATGGGTCGGCCGAAGGCACGGCGAATTGAATTAGCACCTGACACACGGTGGCTATAGGAAGTACTTGCATCGCTTCGAGTTGGACGAGTCTCCCAACTGTCCTGAATGCGGTGCTACACCCGAGGATCCGGAGCACGTTATGTTTCATTTTCCCAGATTTCTGCAGCAGAAAAAGAGGTTGAACAGCATCTTGGGGGCGGACATTGAGCCCTCCAACCTGGTGGAAGAGATGCTAAAGTCGAAGGAAGGCTGGATGGCAGTAGCTGTGGTGAAGACAAAACTTGTGGAGGTGAATCGAGCTCGGAAGGCGGTGGGACGGAGACGTGACATGGACGTGCTGGTGTAGCGAACCAGAGCTTCCCCCGCGAAGTAATACTTCACGATGGTCCCGCGGGAAGGGGCGGAAGAGTGGGGGTGGTTTTAGTGGGTGCGAATCCCACACACTGCTACAACCTGGCGCAACAGCGTCTTTCTAAGATTTCCACCCCCATCCATTAAAAAAAAATCTATATCGTCTAGATTTTCGTCCTTTTTTTGAGGGGCATAATTGGTGAATGCGTTTACGCACTGTCTGTTGAGCCCCCGCAACGGTTTGCCATTAAACTAGCGATTAAACACCTTTCGGTCTTTAGAGAATTATTCTGAAAGCTTCCCCCTCAGAAACCACCTTGTCGTGCTGGGGGACCCTGTGTTAGTTTATTACTATAATAAGAGAGTCTACAAACACATTAAGTTGGAAACAAAAGATTGTAACTCGCCAAGTGGTAAGAGGTTGTAGACTTCGAATCCACCCTCGGCTTTGAGAAACCTAGTCGTGGCCGAGGCGCGGATTTTGGAGGCCCCACCAGATTCATGTTCCGTCACGGAGAAAACTGTGGTAGACAGACTCTCCACTTCCTGCACCCGGTGCCTACGGCGTGATAAGCCAGAAACGATAGTACACTCCCTTAATGAGAAGAACTGGAAACCTGACTACGGTCGGTCTGTCGGTGACATTGTTACCTAACTGTTTCGAAAAACATAAGAGGAAGGCTCTGCAGAAGGAAAATTCAGCCGCAAAGAAGAAGGGATTACAGGCTTGCCTGTCAGAAACTTCTCCTCCCCCTCTAGCAAGAAAAGCGAAAGAAAGGGAAGTTGGTGATATGGGTGCAACTGGTCTAATTCGGAAACCGTGAACCTGAGAGGGCTCCCATCCGGCGACAACGGAAGGCATTCTGAAAGAAGGTGAAGTTTCTTAGGAATGAGGACATGGCCGTTACTACACCACCAAGTGCGGCGATATTCAGAGAAATCGGACGCAAGAAAGCGGAACTTTCGGCGGAAGATGAGGACAAGTAAGCAACCCCGGTGAGATCCATACTGAAAACAGGAGACTTTTCAGTTAGACTACACTTATACCTGCCAACAACAGCTAATTAATTTGCAGCATGCCAAAGCCTCTTCCTATTTATTGGCAGGAAGGCTGGTAAAGTTGCAGGACTATCCTTAAATATTTCTGGTTCTGAAACCATGGGTTCGTTTCAACAAAATCTGCGGTATTAGATCAGTCAAGGGGAGTAGGGTCTTCTTCGATGAGTGATCCCCGGGACCGAGAGCCTGCCTTCTGATGTCAAAATTTTTACAGGCAACCAGGCTGAGAGAATTCTGCTCTCAGGACCTTGTTGGGGTCAACTTACAATACCAGGTTAATGGTAAGAGGAGAAACGTCATAGTTGCCTCTGCTTACTTACCCTATGATTCTTTGTGTCCCTCGCCGTCGCAGGAGCTAATGTATGTGGTAATGTATGCAGAATCAAATGGCCTTGAACCCTTAATGCGGTCCTAGAGGAGAGAAGCTGTTTAATTTCATCACTTCATCCTGTTTCCTGACTGCAAACGTAGGGTGCGCCCTTACGTTCCAGAAGAAGTGAAGTAATTGATCTAACACCCTGCACTTCAAAGTTGTTAGAGTTGATTAGAGGCTGGCGGGTGCTAGATGAAGTCTCATCCTCAGATTACCGTTACTACCGTACTGGAAACGAGCAGCCTGTAATACAAAGACGGCGAGCGCAATGCTGACCACATTGCCTCCTACAGTGTACTGTAGTGTATCGTTAAGGTCTTGAATGAAGTGCTCTAACACACTTCAAGGCCCTGATCCAATTGGATTGTTGCGCCAATGATAATGATTATTATCATTATTATTATACTGCACGTGTTGATTATAGCAGAGCTTCTTGTCAATCACCACCCCCAAGTATTTGGCGGCCGGCTTGGAAGTGATGATATGATTCACGATTCTAATACAGGCGTAATTTCTTTTCCGGTGCTTAGTGATGAAGACCGCTACTGTTTTTTCCTCCGCAAGTGTCAGACCAGAGCTCTCTAGCTAACTTTTAACAGCACTGATTGCCTCGCTTAAGCATAACTCATCATCTTCGAGATGCTTTACGACAACAACCAGCGCTATGTCGTCAGCGTAATCCACCACTGTGGCTTCCCTCGGAATAGGAAGATTAGGTACATCGTTGTACATGATGTTCCACAGTAGTGGGGCCAATACGGAGCCCTGCGGGATACCCTCGGAAACAATGTACTCCATCATCAGTGCCAGACCAGAGCCTCCTTTCAGTTAAATAATTATTGACCACAGCTGCGAGATAGGCGGGAATACCAACCTTCGCTAGGGATTTGCGTATTAGATTCCAATTGTCCGAATTGAATGCATTTTTGACATCCAGGGCTACTACCACGCAATATTTCCTGGTACTACCCTTTCCGTGGATTGCATCTTCGGCGAAGCCTGTATCTAATTTTATTGACGTGGCTTTACGAAACCCATACTGCCGATCTGAATCTGCTGATCTCAACCGGGAGTAATATATATAGATTACCCGCTCTAACATTTCCCCCACAGTGTCCAAAGGACATATGGGTCGATATGAGGATAGTTCACTTGGAGGTTTACCAGGCTTAGGCAGAAGTACCAACTTCTGACGTTTCCATGCCGCTGGAAATATTCCCTCGGACATGCACGCTTCGAACAACTCAGCGAACATGTCCGGCCTGGATTTCACGGGAAGCTTAAGGACCTTATTCGGTACTTCATCCAGGACCGGCGCTTTGTTGTCTCCTTTTCAACCGCAGATCTCCAGCAGCTCGCCTCTGGTGACTGGCGGAATTGCCGTCACATTCAGAGGTGGTTGGAATGTGTTATGGCTCACCTTTTGCTGGGGGAATAACCCCTTAATTATTTTTCAGCAAAAGGATGGACACGTGATCTGCGGAGATGAATGGCCCCTGAATCGTTCCATCACGATTCTATAAGCACTTCTCCACGGGTTTACGTCCGCTTCTGAGCAGAGTTTTCTAAAGCAATTCCTCCTGCTTCGCTGCTCGATCTGGGCAGTTCGTACGTTTTGGGTCGTTCTTCCCATGATGTCGATATCATCAGCAATAGGCCAGCAGTTGGGTGGACGTATCGTACCTCTGGCATTTACCTCAGCGTCATGGATCACTCGAGTCTCGAGGGCCAGGTTAAAGCGGATGCATGATAGGGCATCCCCTTGTTGAAGACCGTTGTTTATGTCGAATGGTTTGGAGAGTGAGCCTAGTCAGTCTTATCAATTTCTTTGGGATACCGAATTCTCTCATGGCCGTGTACACTTTTACCTTTTCCATGCTATAATATTTGGCTTTAAAGCCGACAACTGATGTCCATATTCCAACAGTTTTTCCATCGCTTGCCGGACAGTTAAGCCCATGAGTGTTTTACGTAGGGACCTGCCGTGGAGGCTTAATCCTATGGTCCTCTTTAGACACGGATTGATTTTGTGACCACAATCAGAGCCCCTCTGAGACAAGCAACAACGTTACCAGTCTATACCAAGTGCATGGCTTAGCATTCATACTGGTGGATGCAAGAATTACCTAAATCTCTACCGGACTAAGGAGTACGGCACCCGTGTTGAAACGCAACACCCGCCGAGGCCCGAAGGTCTCTTCTCGCTTGAGCACAACCACCTTGAAACTCCCACTAGGGGGGCCAATCGCAAATAATCGAGCTGTACTCACATACAACGGGAGTTCACCCGAAGTATGAGAGTCCAGGGGCTTTCCCGGTTTCAATGGTATCAGTATACCCCTGGTAAGGTTTCGTGACCAATTTGCCACTTCAGATGAGTCCCCGTGCAGACTCGGGTCTGATCGCCCTAATTAGGCCTTTGGAGCATTCGCCTACTGCAGCACGGCCGGTAACCCAAAGTGAGTACAGCGTCTCCCGATGCCACCACTATGGAGGTTCTTCTCGGCCACTTGGTTTTGGTTCAGCCGACAGGGTTGCCGCCCCGTCTTCCTCACCGCCACCTCTGAGCACCATCGCTTGCCGGACAGAAAACATTTGATCTGTTGCTGATTTGCCTTGAGTGAAGCCTCGTTGGTATGGGCAGTAATGTTCTAGGCGTATGGGGCTATCCGCCCCAGCAAGATAGCGGAGAATATCTTACAGATGGTACTTAGCAACTTAATACCTCTATAATTGCTGCACTGTGTGATATCTTCCTTTTTATGTATGAGACAGATAATGCCTCTTTGCCAGTCGTTAGGCATTGATTCGCCGTCCCATATCTTGAGCACAAGTTGGTGAACCAATTGGTGTAGTTGGTCGCCTCCATATTTAACCAATTTGGCTGTAAGTCCATCAGCTCCTGGCGACTTCTGGTTTTTAAGCCGATGAATTGCACGGACTGTTTCTCCTATACTTAGTGGTGGCAGCATTTGTCCGTCGTCTTCAGTTGACGGGACCTCCAACTCACCGATGTTCTGGTTGTAGTTCATCAAAGTACTCAACCCATCGCTCTAATATACCCATTCTGTCGGAAATCAGATTTCCTTTTTTGTCTCGGCAGGATGAGCATCGAGGTGTGTAAGGTTTCATCCTGTTGACTTGTTGGTAAAAATTCCGTGTCTGGTGCGCTTGTTCCTTGTACTTTTCGAGTTCACAGATATGTTGGTTCTCCCAGGCTTCCTTGTTCCATCTGTGGAGTCGCTTCTCTGCTTTACGGAGTTCGTGATAAGCCTCTACGCATGCCCGCGTTCTTTGAGAATGCAACATTACTCGATATGCGGCATTTTTCTGTTCCGTGGCTATTTTACATTCATCGTCGAACCAGCCGTTCAGAGTCTTTTTGCGGCTGGGGCCAAGTATCTTTGTGGCCGTATTTATGATGACGTTCTTCAGGTGATTTTTAAGACAATTTGTTGATGCTTCATCTCCAGGATTTCTGTTGACGCGGTTATTGCGGTCTCCATTTCGCCCTTATAGGTGTTGCGGAGATCTATGTCGTGAATGGCTTCAGTATTCACTCTTACCTGGTTGCGAGGGGGGATTGCAGGTGGTGTCGTAATTTAAGCTCGGAACACCATGCCAACGAGTTAATGGTCCGAGTCTGTATTGGCCCGTCATATGTTCTGACAGTCACGAAGGCTGAGAGGTGGCGGCGTGCAATCAGCATGGGGTCAATTTAGTTGAAAATGGTCCAGTCTGAAGAGGCCCACGTATATTTCTGGACCGCTTTCCGCGCAAACCAGGTACTTCCAGCAGGTTCCATTTTTTAGCTGACTACGAAACCTACTCCGAGGACATGATTTACTGGATGGCCGCTATAATATATGGTGCAGCGACTCTTCTCCACGAAACCGGTCCCTGTCCATCGCATCTCTTGCAACGCTGTCACATCAGCCTTATATTGGGGCAGGGTATCGGCTACCTGCTCAGCAGCATTCGATGTACAGGAAGCGGACGTTCCATGAGAAAATGGGTAAATTGTTAATCCGTTGTCGTTGCTGGGTTCGTTTTGAAATCCGTCCAGTCCGCGGCAACTTCCATGGTTTTATAACATCGGTTTTCCATGTAAGGTTGTCAGCTCTACCTAACCCACAACGTGGAAGTCTAGTTGGTACATTGTGTCCCGTTTTTAGGCGCTCAGTCCAAGAAAAATACTTGGGTGAATGTATACACAAAAAATCCCAGGAAATTAATAATTTAAATTACTTAAGTTATTGGTCCTTATTGCCAATATATTTATCTTGACCTTGAACTTCAATTAGCTCTTTCACCACCATCTGCAATATGTTGAGTGACAATAATCCGTGGCAATCAACAGTTGCTCAGTACACAAATCGATAAAGTTCATGACAATGGCTGTTTACAGAGGTTGCGATAGGATATGCGGTTCCTTGACTAGGCTTGTTCGCGCGGTAGACTAGGGGCAATGTCAATAATGAAAATCGGCACTTTTCTGGACACTGGTAGAACTAAACCTTAAGGTACTTTTTGAATGCCCAGGTCCTGGAGAAACCTTTTACGGGTAGCGTATCTGACCGGCAACTTTGAACTACAAGTTTGACTGCTATAGTAGAAGATTTTGGAAAGCCCTTGGGAATACGAAAGAGAATGATTGAGCATCATTTACAGATTGCTTAGCCTAGTTGATAAATTTGAAATGAGAAGTACCATAATACTTTGAGAGTATGAGCTGGTCGGGATATACCCGACTCCTCTGTGCGGAAGAAGTATGCAAACTATCCCAACACCGCAAACTGATGTATCTACCGAAAAGTTAGATAGTTGATGTATCTATTCAATTGCTTATAAACTTGCAGCACATTCAGGTTCTTTTGCGGAATAATCTCTTTCCATCAAATAAATTATTCAACCCTTTCGGCCTTGCTCGCTTCCCGAGTGTACTATCTTTGCAAGGAATATTTTGTTTTACTTTTCGGTTCTTCCCTCGCCAAGATTAATGCCGGAGGCAACTCATCTCGACTCAATTCTTCACCATTTCACATGTAGTGATACCATTCACATTACAGCCGCCTCTCTCGGTTTTGACTTTGACTTTGAATCCAGTAATATCAAATGTGAGAGCATGGTCGGGGGGTTGCCTGAAAATGGCATCCGGTAGGTCTAGGTACTGCTCCAAGGAGGCAATGTTTATGTATCTCGTGAAAATCCCGAAAGAAAGGCAATAATTTATGGTTAGCTTATTTTCGTTAGCGTGGCTGGCATTATGAGATCCATCTACGAAAATATGTGCAAATAGAACAAGCCGCAATGTTTCTCGTTTCAGGTGAAGTTGGTTCCTTGGAAACTTGCGAGAGTAATTTTGGTAATATTGTGGCGAAATGTGGTACGAAGTTTAACAGGTTAATAAGGGAAGATGGTTATTAATTCACGTTTTTGTTTGAGGTATTATGCACGTAATTTTTTGGATCGGCTGGTGAGAGTTATTATCCAGTTCATTATTTATAATCTCCGTTGGGACCTTTTTTGTTTCGATTCCTCTACTCAACAAAAAATGGGGAGAAAGAATGTCTGGGTGGGGCTGTTTTTTCGTAAAATGGAATTCCAGCCCTTAATCATCAGTTTCTAACACATTCACGTAGGACGTCCTCTTGCTGTCGGAAAAGGATTTATTATTATGTTGGAGTTCCCGTTGTGATGCTGAAGAAATAAGACCCAAAAAATGAACACTTTGTCTGTCTATCAATCTGTCTGCTTCATGCCGTGTACTTGAAAATAATGGGGTGGTGTATTTCCATGAAATTCCTAGTTATGATACGTGAAAGTATACGGGAAAGTTAGTTGGCATAATACGCACGATAAAAGTAGGATCGCAATAATTTTCCCTATGGTCAGGTAGAGCAAATTGATTTCTTCATTCATTTTTCATGTCAATCTCAGAGTTTCTATCGATGTTCTTCATTTACTAAATGGGTGGAATAATCAGATGCTATTAACCTTCTGGAAAGGACAGGAAGGACTTTTTTTTAGATTTTTCGGTTGTTTCTGAGAATGGGTCCCCTTAAAGAAATGATCACTTTCGACCGTCTGCACTCCTCACCTTTCTAGCAAATTCAAAAACTAGGACTTTGGAAAGTACTAATCAACAGCTTTTATTTGATACCCCACATGACTATATTTGGTGAAAAAAAAAAATTTCACTCTCCTTTTGCATGTATGAAGACCCCCTTTTAAATTCGACGCAGAAGGGTGTAATTCACTGTATGCGAGAGCGTTCACAGTTTCTAATTTTCCATCAAATTTGGTGCCAATGGCTATAGTCGTCTCCGAGAAAAATCCGTGTGACGGACAGACAGACATCCTGTGAGGAGTGGCCAAATCTCTCATCAGGCGCGACCCCAGCTGGCGGATTGGGGCATACCTATTGATAAATATGTGTTCATGCACTTTTTTTTCTTACTATGCATGGGCTAGTGCTTGCTCATCTCTGGTGCGTAGACCAAAATGGCTATGGGAAGGATATCCACAACCTAAAACCACCATGGAAGACGAGAGAAGGAGGTAAATTACGGTGCAGGGGCTCGGAACCCCAGTACCGGCAGCTTTTGGAAGTGAGCAAGCGGGATCGTGTGTGTGCGGATAGCTGAGGGGTTAGAGCGCAAGGCTGTCGTACGGAAGGCCGCGATTCAAATCTCACTGGTGGCAGTGGAGTTTGTATCGTGATTTAACGTCGGATACCAGTCGACTCAGCTGTGAATGAGTACCTGAGTCAAATCAGGGTAATAATCTCGGGCGAGCGCAATGCTGACCACATTGCCTCCTAGTGTACCGCTACAGTCTTGAATGAAGTGCTCTAACACACTTCAAGGCCCTGATACAACATGGATTGTTGCGCCAACGATTATTATATTATATTATAAGCGGGATCGCAGTTGTGTAATTTTTTTCCATGGATCTCTCCCTTTCGGCTTTTTTGACCTCCGATAAGGGAAAGATGGTGTTATAAATGTTCATCATTTCGGTTGCTACGATGTCAATTGGCATCATTCCCGAAATGACGATCGTTGCGTCATCTGAACACACCCTTGAGGCTGTTCTTCTGTAAACCATAATCAGTTTATGCGCATTGCCTAAAACATGCAGTGCTTTTTTCCAAAACCGGGACTGCATACAGCATGATAGAAGTCACCACTATGAGCTATGAGCTATGAGCTATGAGCAGCCTGCAAGTATGCCGCGGTTCTCCTACGTTCGGCATCATCCTTGCCGGAGTCATACTCGTGGTGATGAGGACCGCTTCCGTTTTCCCTCCGCAAGTGCCAGTCCAGCACTTTCTAACTAAGCCTTAACAACAATGATTGCTTCATTTGAGTACAACTCGTCATCTTCGAGATGCTTCGCGACCACAACCAGTCGTCGGCGTAACCCACGACCGTGGCCTCCTCCGGAACCGAAAGATTAATTACATCATTATACATGATGTTCCACAGTAGTGGGTCCAGTACAGAGCCCTGTGGGACACCTGCGGGGACAATGTACTCCTGGGGTCCATCATCGGTATTATACCAGAGTGTTCGCTGTTAGAAGTAGCTATCGGCGAGGTAGTTGGGAACACCAATAGTCGCCAGAGATTTTCGTATAAGGTTCCAGTTAGCCGAGTTGAATACATTCCTCACATCCACGATCACCACCACACAATATTTGCTGGTACAACCTCTTCTATGAATTGCATTTTCGGCCAAGCCAGCAGCCATTTTGATGGCATCAACGGTTGATCTCACTTTAGGGAACCCATACTTCCTATCTGAAAGGCCTCTTGGCTCTCGATGACTGGAAGTAATCTATTATAAATAACCCGCTCCAACATTTCCCTCCTAGTGCCTAGAAGACATATGGGTCTACAGGAGGACGGTTCCCCTGGAGGTTTGGCAGCCTTAGGAGGGAGCACCAGTTTCTTCCGCTTCCATGGTGCAGGAAAGATACCCTCGGACAGGTGCGTTTCGAATAGCTCGACGAACATATTCGGTCTACATTTGACGGTAAGTTTGAGGGCCTTATTCGGTATGCCGTGAATATCCGGGGCTTTGCTGTCGCCTAGTCGACTGCAGATCTCCAACAGCTTGTTTCTGGTGAATGATGGAACCGGCATCACTTTCAGGAGGGCGCTGGAAGGTGTTATTACCCCCTTCTTGCTGGGGAAATTACCCCTGGATTATTTTCAACAAGAGCATAGTACACGTGATCTGCGGAGGTGATCGGCCACTGAATCACCCTGTCACGAGTTTATAGGTACTACCCCACGGATTTATGCCCGCTTCCAAACAGAGCTCCTTGAAACATTCCCTCTTACTCAGCTGGATGGCGAGCTTGAGGTTCCTGCGGGCTTCCATATAGGTATGCTCCTTTTGCCCTTGATCGATCCTACCTACTGCTCTGTGGCAAATCGATTGAAGGTTGGAAAGTTCACTATTCCTTCAATAATTGGGTCGTCTAGTGGGGAATGAGCATCTCCTAGTCATCGATGTATCACATGGTTTAGAGATGCTTTGTGTAACATGGAGAGCTTTATCCGTGGAGGTGCTTGCTTTGCTAGGCAGGTCTGGGCCACATCCCCATGAATATTTGCTAATTCATCGCATTTGCAGACCATTTTGGTGCTTTATTGGATTTTGGGGTGCGGGTCTCCTGCCTTGTGGCTTCGTCTTTAATTCAAAGGTGATTGCCTGGTGGTCGCTGTACGTGAAGTCCTCGCTAACTTGCCGGGACATGTCACCTACTAGCGCAGAGCTGACAAAAGTCAGATCTACAATTGAACCAGATCCCCCTTTCCGATAAGTGTTTTCAACACTTTCTTTGGCCGCTGAGAAGGCTGCCGATAGCCCACTTCAAAGTAAACTGGGGAAAAAGCGGAAAGAGGATGATGTGCCTAAAGGAGACTTTGTCAAAGTTGTTTTCATGGCCTAAAAAAGAGGGCGAAAAAGGATAAACGGAAACAACTGACTACGTCGCCAGAGACCCGTCTGTGCAAGGACAAGGAGGTTGCAAACCAAAAGCCAGTAGTAGAAAAGACGAGGAAACGAAGAAGGATTAAATCGTCGGCTCTGCTCATTAAGCGGACGGAAAGTAAGACATTTGCGGAACTCCTTAGTGAAATCCGCTACGCGATGGAGCCTGAAGACAACGGAGCAGAGGTGTCTTCCATAAGGAAAACTATGGGTGGTGGAGTTCTTGTCGAACTATGCCCGAAGACGACAAGAAAGAGTACGTTCTGCGAAGTGGCCAAGGGGGGAATATCTAGAGGTAACCAATGCCTGGATAGGTATCACCTGTGTAAATGCTCGAGGTGAAAAATTCGCCATGGTGGAATTTACCGAACAATGTGCGCGGAAACTACTTAACAGCGAGAAAATCAAAATTCGATGGGTAATATGGAGGGTATGAATGCGGCTAATCCTCACCAAGTGCTACTGGTGTCTGGACTATGGACACACGTCAGCAACTTGGAAGGGGCCATACAGGAGAATAGCATGCCGGAAATACGGTCAGGTAGGTTACCAAGCGAAGACCTGCAATTAAAGCGAAAGTTGCATTCTCTGCAGGGATCATGGCGCGTTCGGTGAGAGCGTCGCACACACTGTGGGTTCGGGACGAGGTCTAATCTTTAGGATCGTACAGTAAAAGGCAAGGGCACGAATGGCACGATCCGCATTTTACAAATTAACATGCACCGGAGTGCAACCGCTCATCGGTTGTTAGCGCAGTTCGCTGCGGAGGCAAATGCTGATCGAGTGCTAATCAGCGAGCAATACCGAAACTGCGACACGGCTTCATGGCGTCTCGAATTATCGGGCACCGCTGCCATCTGGGTTCGGGACGATGTTCGGCTTCCTGTTATTGTCCAAGGCCGAGGGAATGCGTTTGTCTGGATTCGGTGTTGGGGGATAACGTTTTTTAGTATTTACTTGACGCCGAATGAGACGATGCTGGACTTTCGGCGTCGGCTTGATGCTCTAGAGGACATGCCCGGCCAGACTGGAAAGGGAAACGAATTGACAGCTGGCGAGTCCTAGAAGAGTTCTCGGTAACTGACCACCTGTACATTGCGTTCGAAGTGGTTGACGCTACTTGCCGGTGAGCATCAACGCGAGGCTCCTCCTGGCTGTGGAATGTCGCGAGGGTGAATATCGGGAAGTTCGTCGAAGCTCTTGGAGCAGGTAGAGCCGTGCTGTATGGTGCTCCGGAGGGTGATAGTCTCGCAGCTGACATCATTATATATTCCGTAATGAATGTGATAACGGCGTGTGAGGCTTCCATTCCCCAGTCGCGACAAGCGGTCATCATCATCAACGGCGCAACAACCGGTATTCGGTCTAGGCCTGCCTTAAGAAGGAACTCCAAACATCCCGGTTTTGCGCCGAGGTCCACCAATTCGATATCCCTGAAAGCTGCCTGGCGTCCTGACCTACGCCATCGCTCTATCTTAGGCAGGGTCTGCCTCGTCTTCTTTCGCTACCGTAGATATTGTCCTTATAGACTTTCCGGGTGGCATCATCCTCATCCAAACGGATTAAGTGACCCGCCCACCGTAACCTATTGAGCCGGATTTTATCCACAACCGGACGGTCATTGTATCGCTAATAGATTTCGTGGTTATGAAAGCTACGGAATCGTCCATCCTCATATAGGGGGCCAGCCTATGTACTGGTGAACGTCAAAAATTGCCGACCTACGAAGGGAATGTCATAAACATTTGACACAACATTTGCACACCGGCGAGGAGGCTTACGTCATAAAGGTAGAGTATAGATCAGTAAAAAGGAGACTCCGCAACACGATAAATAAAAGCAAAGCTCGCAGCTGGCAGAACTTGGTCAACGAGGTTAATGTGGACCCGTGGGGACTTGACTATAAGGTTGTCACTCGGAAAATCGCATAAGCTTTGCATACTAAATACCGAGCAATTGGACCGCATTGTACGGGTATTATTCCCCGATCGTCCTTAAGGGTTGATATCAATAACGAGGAAATCGTTGGAGATTGTCTCCTTTTCACAAGAGAGAGCTCGAAGAAGCGGTTCTCACTAAGAAAAACAAGAAGGCACCAGGTCCTGATGGCATTCCGGCGGAAGTTTACAAACTGGTGTTCCGCCAATGGCCAGACTTGCTGCTGTTTAACGCTTGCTCGAAGATGGCCAAACTCGTGCTGATCAGCAAGGGAAAAGGAGACGCGGAGCTCCCATTTGCATATCGACCGGTCTGTATGGGTGATACGGCCAGGAAAGTGCTCGAGAAGCTCATCAGTAGTAGACTCGCTGTAGCGATCCGCGCTACCAGGGACTTATCCCCACGGCAGTTCGGGTTCAGAGCAGGGAAATCTACAGTAGATGCTATTATGGAGGACGTAGATGCAGTTTATCGAGCCGAGGCATACAGCCGCCGGTCTCGGCGGTAGTGCTCCTCGTAACGCTTGATGTCAGAAAGAAAAATCAGAAGGATCCATTTTAGGGTCAAATCACTGGAACGCTTCGTGCGATAGTTTGCTGAGACTCGATATGCCCGTTGCGGTATTTGTTGCCTGACCCACTGTTGTACAGGCGCATAGCAGACTTAGCATATTAATGCGACAGATAAGCGGATGCATGACTACTAATGTGCGCTGGCAAAAACCGAAGTAGTTTTCTGGACCAGAAAGAGAATCCCGACCCTGCGTCCCATATCTACTAGGGCATCTCCTTATCGGAACAAAGTAGTCTGTTCTGCTCTATGGCGCGGAGATATGGGCTGATGCCATTCGCAAGGAGGTTCATCGCAAGGGCCTTGCTTTGAACTTTGCAAGTGGCGTCTGCTTATCGCACTGTCTCAGAATCGGCAGTGATGGTGATCGCGGGAGTAATCCCCGTTGCCATCCTTGCCAAGGAGCGCAAAGATATCTCCCGCCGTAAGAGCGAAAACCTACGAGAGATGGTTGCCTGTGAAGAACGTCAAAACGCCCTTATCGAGTGGCAACTCTCTTGGCAAAATGAGCCAACGGCTACCCAAGAGACTGCGCGGCTCATCGACAATTTAGACCCGTGGCTGAACTGAACACACGGTGAGGTTGATTACTTTCTTACCTGCACAGGATTGCGAAGGCGCGATTTCCTGATTGTGTGTTCTGCAATGAAGTGGGGGATGACACCGAATGCACCTTTTTCTTTTGTGAAAGGTGGGATGGCTTTCGTCAGGAGCTTTATGAAGACTTATGCTCTCCTCAGACAACATTGTCAGAGAGATGCTGAAAAGCGCCCGCAGCTGGAGTCGTGTTGCGCATTATGTTCGGTTTCTTCTTATCACGATCAAGATCGGCCGGCGGAGGGGCGGGGGGAACTGTGTTTGCCTCCTTTTTGGCTATAAACGATAGTACGCTTCTGGCAACATAGGCTAAGCATCTGCCATTAGTCCTGTTGGTGGACTTCGTGGGTGGTAGCGGACAAACAAAATCAAATAACAGCAGCAAGACTGTTCGGTTCACTAACCGCCGAGCCAAAGCCTGCTTCTATTGTATTTGCGCTAAATTTCCGAAACCTCCCCCCTCTCAATTACCTGGTTACCTTTCTTAAGTTTTTTCCTAAAAAGCACTCTTCGCCACTTTCCCGTAAGACTTGGGTCGTCTATCACGACAATAACACTCTGAATCACGTTTAGGCACATGATAAAAGTAGGCTTAAGCTTTTTGAAAAAGGATTTGTGGAAGAACTTCTTTGAAAATTGTCTCCCGTTCTAGCTTTATGTCCTGGTAAATGTCGCCCCTTGCCATCTTTCTTAAAATCTCACTGGTGACCGGAAAAATAATTCATATTTCCTCCCTTTTTCGTTGAAAGTGCTTGAAATGTCGTAGTCCCAGATTAAACCTCTTTTATAAGATTTGAAAGTGGGATCCTCCATTCTTGACAATCCTCAGGGCTATGGTCAATATATAGTATTTCCACTTATTAGAAATGAGATCACCCGCCTGCTTCCGTCACTAATCAAATCACCAGGCATGTGCCCTTGCTGTGGATTTAGCCAGTAATGTGGAAGATAATCTAATCTCAATCATCTTCACCATACATTAGGGTTCTTTTTCGTCTTGCTCTGACCCTTGCCTGTCTACCATTCTCATATAGACTTATGGTATCCTCAGATAACAACTGCGCTACAATTGGGATTGAGTTTTCATTCAAGCTCGAGATATCTTAATTACAAAGGACCATTTTCGAGGAATAGTCCTACCAAATTCCTCCTTGGTGCTATCGCAAACAAACAGGATGAGTCTTTTGCTTTCCTTCCTTCCAATTCCTTTTCGTCCCTAAGGAAAATCTATCAAAAACACGAACCGGCTTTCTTTCGTTTCATAAAAGTTCAAAAGTCATCATAAGCCTGTTCCCGTGTGATAACACTTCGGGATAAGTCTCGCAGAAAACATAATTTTGCACCTGACCGAATTATCCTGGCAGTTTTTATGGTGGGCGAGGAAGGACAAAAAATCAATATCAGGCAAACAGCCTAAAATAATGTGAGAAAAATCGCCTAATACTCTCTTTGCGATTTTGTAACGACCGACCTGTGTCGCTGGCGCTGTCGTTTTTATTTAATAGGGAGCAGCCCGTCTAAGGACATCTGTTACGGTAATATAATAACGGAGCCTGGACTATAATGGGGAGAATTCAATATATTAAATATTCCAGATAATATTGAATTTACGGGGTGAGTCCTTGATGTTGGGGATTTTCAGGTATTAGTGGGGATCAGATTTTTTTATGCTGATGCAATTGAGTGTGGACCGGAGTTTGCTCGGAGCGGAGCGAGGACTGTGATTCTAAAATGTCAATGCCTCTGCGGGGTGGACTTGATTGACAGCCATGCTTCTGCTTTCAAAAAGGTTTCCACGCGGAAATAATGTTTAGTAGACATCAGGGCCCGTAGAATTTTCTAGGAATAGTTTACACAATTAGATTGAAATCATTGACTTTTGCTTCGTCCTAACGTATATCCCACTGTCATTCCTTTCTGAGAAATCATCTTCGAGATACATCCTTCTTAAGGAAGTGAAATGGATACGCGTCTTTCTGGAATCAGCAAACTTGCATACGACTTGAAGCACTTACGAAATAGTAAGAGCCCAAGAAGGACCCACGATCCTGCAAAATATTCCTTTCAAAACGTTCCTTCCTGCAGAATTCAGATCATTCACCGGCGCATCCTCTTTTGAAAAAGTCTCCGTAAATTGCTACACGACTGAAAACAAAATGATGTGAACAAAAGAAAGCATTTTGTTAGGGACATCTGTAAGTACCGAAGTAGTAAAAAGGAATATGTAATGGAAATGGACGTAAAAATTGTCGCCGCAGGATATATTATCCCAGCAGCTCACGCCGCAACGTCAAGATAAGTGAGTCACACTTTATCAATGTCCCTGACGTATTACTCAAAATGAGTTTCCGGTGTTAACATCATTTATAGCGTATTCTTTGTTATGGCGCTAATTCTGGAAGATTTATATTTTGAAATAGGTCGGCCATGAGAGAACTCTCCATTGGGATGGGGGCAGGCATTTTCGGTTCTTTCCTTACGAAGGGGGGGGGGGGGCGAAGAGGGGTCGAAATAAGTATTGAAGTTAGTCAAAAAAAGAAATAAGGTTCTTCGAGCATTTGTATTACTTACCTAGACCGGGCGGGGATGGCTAAGTGTACTTTGTGCACTTTTCGTCGTGCCCTACATTTGTCCAAGTTAGGAATTCCTTGGAAGAAAACATACGAACGTTGTAAAAAATGTCCCTAATGACTTTGAAATAGAAGTGTACGTAGGAGGGGATGTGTTTAAGGTAAAACCTGACGCGTCTGAATAGTAAACCCAGATGAAATGAGAAAGTTTGAAATTTACTCCCCGTTTCAAGCGTTTTAAAGTCAATATTGGTCCCTGAATTCTTTGAATTGATCTTATTTTCTGTGAAATAAAATAGGTGGAGTTTGGTGTTATTAAGGTATGATTAATGTAAGTGGAAAATGGCAGTTTCCAGCAAATTTGCTTTTCATAACAAAGACATTATGAACATGGTTTTTTACTTACAAAAAAATGGGGCAATAATTGAACTCTCTTCTCACCTGTACGGATTTTCTCCAAACTGGTAAGAAACTAGTTGAGTTAGGTATCCATGGTTAGTTGTTAATCACTGTCGAATACCCCCCTCCTCCCGTGTGGTGTTCATGGTGGGGTTGTGCCTTGTTGTGGGATTATGGTTTCCGTCAGATGACAGTGCGATGATGGTTTGTCTTTGCCATTGTCGCTTAAATATTCCAGAAAATACCACTTCGAAAATGAAGAGACCATAAGCTGCCAGACTTTTCTCTTCTTTTTGTATCAGTGGCCGCCTGGAAGAGTCCAATTAGCGCTGCAATGTGCCAATTTGATCCCACAAACTACTAAGGCCATGACTGCTGCGTGAAGGAGAATTTCAACGTCAGTCTGTGGTGCTCATGAAAAATAGTTGCTTCCCTCTCAAGAAGGCCAGATTCGTGGTGACTTAGCGTAAGTGCGCCAGTCTTCATCATCATCATCATGAACGGCGCAACAACCGGTATCCGATCTAGGCCTGCCAGTTTTGCGCCGAAGTCCACCAATTCTATCTCCCTAAAGCTGCCTGGCGTCCTGACCTACGCTATCGCTCCATCTCAGGCAGGGTCTACCTCGTCCTCTTTTTCTAACATAGATATTGCCCCTAGAGACTTTCCGAGCTGGATCATCCTCATCCACAAGGATTAAATGACCCCCCCCCCCCCCACCGTAACCTATTGAGCCGGATTTTATCCTCAACTTGACTGTCATGGTATCGCTCATAGATTTCGTCGTTATGTAGGCTACGGGATCGTCCATCCTCATGTGGGAGGCCAAAAATTCTTCGGAGGATTCTTCTCTCGAACACGGCCAAGGGTTCGCAATTTTTCTTGTTAAGAACCCAAGTCTCCGAGGAATACCTGACGACCGGCAAGATCATTGTCTTGTACAGTAAGAGCTTTGACCCTATGGTGAGACGTATTGAGCGGAACAGTTTTTGCAAGCTGAAATAGGCTCTGTTGGCTGACAATAACCGTGCGCGGATTTCATTATCGTAGCTGTTATCGGTTGTGATTGTCGACCCTAGATAGAAGAAATTATCAACGGTCTCAAAGTTGTAGTCTCCTATCTTTATTCTTCCCGTTTGACCAGTGCGGTTTGATGTTGTTGTTTTGGTTGGTTTTGGTGCTGACGTTGTCACCATATATTTTGTCTTGCCTTCATTGATATACAGCCCTAGGTCAAAGCGCCGCCTACTCGATCTAGATGAAGGCAGTTTGTACGTCTCTGGTCGCTCTTGCTAAGATGTCGATATCGTTAGCATAGGCGAGTAGTGGGGTGGACTTAAAGGAGATCGTCCCCTCGCATTTACCTCAGCATCACGGATTACTTTCTCCAGGGCCAGGTTGGTAGGAGGTCCCCTTGTCTTAGACCGTTGTTGATGTTGAGTAGTCTTGAGAATGATCCTGCTACTTTCATCTGGCTTCGCTCATTGGCGAGGGTCAGCTTAGTCATTCGGGATACCGAAGTCTCTCATGGCCGTGAACAGTTTTTTTTATTTAACCAATTGTGCAGTAATTCCATCAGGTCCTGGCCGACGAATTGCACGGACTGTTTCTTCTGTACTTGTTGGTGACAGTATTTGTCCGTCGTTTTCAGTCGGCGTGACCTCTAACTCGCCGATATTCTGGTTGTTCAGCAGTTCATCAAAGTGTTCAACCTATCGCTCCAATTTGCCCATTCTGTCCCAAATCAAATTTCCCTCTTTGCTTCGGCAGAATGAGCATCAAGGTATATAAGGCTGCACGGTGCTACTTTGTTGGTAAAACTTCCTGTACTTTTCGAGTTCAGAGACCTGTTGGTTCTCCCAGGCTTCCTTTTTCCGTATGTGAAGTCGCTTCTCTTCTCGTCGAAGTTCGTGATAAGTCTTCGTTCGTGCCCGCGTTCTTTGAGAATGCAACATTGCTCGTATGTAGCATTCCTCCGTTCCGTTGCTAGCTTACATTCATCGTCGAACCAGCCGTTCCGACTCCTTTTGCGGCTGGGGCCAAGTATGTTTGGGGCCGTATTTATGATAACGTTCTTCAGGTGTTTGTGAAGATCATTTGTTGATGCTTCATTTCCAGGATCTCTATTGACTGCGGTTATTGTTGCATCCGTTTCCCCCTCAGAGGAGTTGTGGAGGGCTGTGCTGTGGATGGCTTCAGTGGTAACTCTCACCTGACTGTTAGAGCGGATTCTGGCCGGTGTTGCTATTCACGCTCGGAGTACCATGTCAGCGACATAGTGATCCGACTCTATATTCATCATCATCAACGGTGCAATAACCGGTATCCGGTCTAGGCCAGCCTTAATAAGGACCTCTAGACATCCCGGTTTCGCGCCGATGTCCATCAATTCAATATCCCTAGAAGCTGTCTTGTGCCCTGACCTACGCCATAGTTCCATCTCAGGTGGGCTCTGCCTCGCCTTTTTTTGCTACCATACGTATTGCCCCTATATAGATTTTCCGGAATGGCCCATCCTCATCGATACGGATTAAGTGACCCGCCCACCGTAACCCATTGATCTTCAATCTGACGGTCATGGTATCGCTTACAGATTGCGTCGTTATGTAAGCTACGGAAATCTATATTGCCGCCCCCCCCATATGTTCTGACATTTATCAAGGCTGAAAGCTTGCGGCGTTCGATCAGCACTTGTTCAACTTGGTTGAAAGTAGTTCTGTTTGGAGAGGCCCACGTTTGTTTGCTGCCGCCTTCCGAGCAAACGAGGCACTTCCAACAACTATTTCGTGTGAGACTTCTAATTGAATAATCCGCAGTATTTACATTCATAAGTATACTTTTGATATTATTCCTGGGACTGGCTTCTACTGCCTCGTAGAAGGTATCTTTCTCCGACTCTGCAGTCTCCTTTGTAGGGGCATGAACGTTATTGGGGCTTATATTTCTAAATTTGTCTCGAAAGCACAGAGTGCAAAGCCGTTCCCTTATGTTTACAAGGCCTATAACAGCAGGTTTCAATTTTTGACTGACTAAGGAACCTACCAGTTGGTAGAATTTGTCCCGTTTTTAGGTCCCTGAGACTCACGTCCACCGTTCTCCGTCTGCAGCTTTTAGTTAAGAAAGAGCTCCTAGCGGTCACCACGTGGAGGTTGAGGTAGGGTTTGGTAGTAGAGCTGTTGGTGTTGGTTCAACAGGCGATTTTCAGGTTTTATGCTTCGGCGTGGACCTGTACTACTCTTTGATCCAGTCAGACTTCGCCATCTGAAATTGGAATCTGCTGGAATTGTGAATTATCCTGTCTTCGGTCGGTGTGTCATCGGGCCAGATGAGGGCCTCAAAGAGCAATGGCTCTCTCTCTCATTGATAAGTTTCACCAGGAGGTGAAGCAGCAAGCTTAGAAGGAGCTCGAAGAAACCTGAAGCTGGCTATAGAGTGAAGCAAGAGGGACTACTTCAAATAAATTTGCGCAGAAGCAGATATAAATTCATGGCGATGCGCCTGCAGTGTTCTGATGGGTGGTTTTAGAAGTCAGGTAACTCTCCAAATTACATGTCCCGATCTCCAACTGAAAATGGTTCAGGGTTTGTTTCCTCAGAAGAGTAGAAACGGTTACAGTCTCTAGACATCTTTAGACGTGGCTGTAATGCCCCCAGAGACGACAATAAGTACTGGAGATTTGCGGTAAGTTGGGAGACAACAAAGCGCCGGGCCTCGAAGGCTTTCTAAACAAATTCCTTAAGCTGATTGTTAAGACGAGGGCAGACATATTCGGAGAGTTGTTTGAAGCATGTTTGGTGGATGGAATCTTCCTCAAGACATGGAAAAGACAAAGGACAATGTTGTTGCCTAAACCTGGTAATTCTCCTGGTGAACCATCTTAATACAATCCAATATGTCTTTTGGACGCTATGAGGAAAATGTTTGATTGGGGGGAGGGGGAGACTTACCAGACCGACAATTTGGCTTCAGTACGGCTAGATGAATGGTCAACGCCATCAAACTGGTTACTGGCTTACCTGAAAATGCGAAGTACGGAAGGGGTGGTATCGTGCTGGTATTGCCCTTGTCTTGCAAAATGGGTTCAACTCGGCCAGTTGGAACTTTGCTAGTCGACTGCTAGCTGATAAAGAAAGCATTATCACCGCGAGTGTTTCACAGGCTGTAGGGACCGCTATTATGATAATGATTGTATAATGATGTCCTCAACATCCCAGTTGCTAGCGAGGTCAAAATAGTGGGTTACACCGATGACATAAACGAAGCGGTGTACACGGTAGCCGGAATAATTTTGAGCGACATTTTGGCCGATGAGATGGCGCATATCTATAATGGAGCCGATTCCTACTCTGACCGGCACGAGAAAATCGATGAAAGGGACGAGGAGGAGGAGGAATCGTTAAGCAGGTGGCAACAATGGTGGAAACGGGCGGAAAGGGTCGATGGACTCTAGATTAATCAACATCAACGTCTGGACGCAGAGATCGCATCGTGAGATAAACTATGGGCTCATGTAGTTTCTCGCGTGACATCGCGTTTACCATATATGTTTCTATAGGTTTAAACTGGATAGCTCACACAAGTGTCCCAACTGCGACGGTATTTCTTCCATTGTGCTAGATTCGCAGAGAAAAGGAAGAGTTTGGAGTTGACATTGGGAGGTACAGTCTTCTTTTTCTTCAGCCTTTGTCCCGTTCACAAGCGGGGTCGGTTCGTCGTGATCGGTTTCGCCATTTGGTTCTATCCAATGCTTGATCTAGGTGTAATCTCGAGGCCGCTGTGTGGATCTTCTCTTTTATTTGGTTCCACGATTCTTACATATTCGTAATGGTTGGTAATCGTGGATGTGAGATTGTTTCTTCTTTGTTCTCACGAAATCGCCTCCATTTAATGCGCCGCGGGCCAGTGCCTTCCTCACGTTGTTTTATCGGTGGTTTAATTCGCAACACGGCAATCAACGCCCGATGTTGAGGTGCGATGGTCGCATAGGGAACGGCTTTGCAGTGCAGTGACAGTGGTAAAATGTTGGCGTCTTATGAGAATATAGTCGATTTGCGTTTTACTGTACCCCCCAGACAACTTTTTGAAGGTCATGAGTGTCCGCAAAATCAATTAAACGCTCGCCGCCCTCATTGTGCGCTCCAAACCCATTTCCGTCAAGGTACCTGTTACCTGTCTGCAGGCACGTGGCAAGTCTTTTCATCGAGAAGTTGCCAGAAGGCATCAGGTCGACCTGTCCGTGGTGCGTACGCGGTGAAGAACTGAACAGTGCGATCTGTTGGTATAATGGTGAGCTTCATCAGTCAAATTGTCCGACTTCTTTAATGGCATCACGGAAACCCTCTGAGATGGCAATGCCAATACCATATTGAGTGTGTGGGCTACCAAAATAGAAAAGTTTGTAGTCATTTTTACCGTGTTCGCGTTCAATGCCGCAGCTTTTGACATCAGACCATCAGGTTTCTTGCAGAGCGCAGATATCAATGTCCCTTTTCCGAAGGGCTCTTGCGAGTTGCTCGGTGTTTCTAGTTAAGATATCAACATTTAGCGTGCAGACACGCATTTTTTTGTTCGTTTTGTTCGGACTAACTTGCTTACGTCTTCACGCTGTCCATGCGTCAAGAACCCTTTCCCATTTCTCGACAGAACCGGGGCCCGTCCTACCGCGTTGACTGAGGTGGACGTCCTAGCATTTCTCCGAGGCTTGTGACTCAATCCGATTATCATGTTTGTAACGACATTGTATTCATTTTCTTGGTCGGCGGGACCTGTCACCAAGAGAAATCAGGTAGGATTTAGCATAGGGGAATAACTCCAACTATACTTTATTTATCTCTTTCCCTGATCTCAGGATTTTATTTTTATTTTACTGAGGATAGTACAGAGTAGGTTGCCTGCCTCAAATCCTCCTCCTTTACCTGGGGTTGGGACCAGCATACTTTGTTAATAGCATGACGGAGTTCATTGGGAGGTGCAGTAGTACCAGAAAAAATAATCGAGAGCCAAGAGCCAAGAGAACTGAAATGCAGTTAACGGCATGGTGGGGCAGATTAAATGGTGCTTGACATACAGACGAGGCGAGAAGGGCGCCATTGAAAGCATTCCATAGGCGACGGGAGCGGCTAGAGTCATGTACACCCCGTGACGAAATATTTTGAGGTAGTTCCGCGGGGAAGAGGACAGTAGTTAGGGTGCGGTTTTAGTGGGTAAAAATTCGATACACTGGTACATGTGTACCAGTGTCTTTGGAAGATTTCCATCTCCAGAAAAGGAAGACGAGAAGTTTTGGAGGGCTATATATCGCCCTCGAAGAGAGATAGGTTGACTCCCGGTAATATATCACCCTCAAAGAGAGGCAGCTTGTTCTCAGGGAGCTACATTTATTCTGTGTCAGTCTATGATACAGGCTAACTTAACTACTGGGCTCTTTTAGAAAATCGTAGTATTCGGACACTGCGATAGCGTCGGTTACCTTTGAAAAAGGGAAAGCTCTTATACTGTCCGGATGGAATCTTTCCGGGGGGGGCTGGAGGGGATGTAGAGCACTTGGAGCCAAATGCATGAACCACCACGTAAGTAGTTTTTTTAATTTTGATTGCTCCTTCACGCCTCATGTACTTTCACCCATAGTTTGGATTTGTTCTGAGTTCAGATAGATATTATACAATAGTTAATCCTTTAGAATCCTTTACGTATTGTAAATTATACTCAATATAAGAGAATGGAAAGTGAAGAGGCCTATTGTGTAGCCATATCCTAAAAGCGTTCCAAATGGAAACTGCAAATAAGGATACCATAGTTTTCAAAGGTGTGCTGTTTTCTCTTTACTTCTAAACAAGTCGGGAAACCGGAAGCTGGACGCTTCAGGTACGAAAGGTTTTGTGTATTTCTTAGTACGTAGCACGTAATATATCCATATATTATGTGGGAATATCCACTTTCGGATGATATTGATATTCATAGTCTTGAATTTGCAAAGAAGCGACAATTTTGACGTATTATAACTTTGTTAGTAATAGTGCGATTTCGACCAAACTTGGTAGGATCATGCTCTATGTTATACCCTATATTGTTGCGAAATTTCGTGGTCCTAGCATGAATTTAAGGGGGGTTCTGCAGCGAATTACTAAAAATTATAGTAATATACTATTATTAACTTTATTTATGCAGATATCAGTGTGGAAGGTATTTCGGAGCCCAGGCACCATATAGTGGCAGCCTCTTGATTTTTTTCAGATTTTTCGGTTGAGTAGTTTCTGAGAATGGCCCCCGTAAAGGAATGGTCACTTTCAACCACCCGCACTCCCCACCTTTCCAACAAATGTCAAAACTAAGACCAGCTTCGAAAAGTACTAACCGAGACCTTTAATTTGATACCCTACATGACTATATTTGATGAAAAAAAAATTTACACCCCCCTTTTGCATGTATGGGGACCCCCCCTTAAATTCGACGTAAAAGGATGTAACTCACGGTATGCGTGAGCGTTCACAGTTCCCACCTTTCTACCAAATTTGGTGCCAATCGCTATAGCCGTCTCCGAGAAAAATGCGTGTGACGGACAGACAGACAGACAGACAGACAGACAGACAGACAGACAGACAGACAGACAGACAGACAGACGGACAGACAGACAGACAGACAGACAGACAGACAGACAGACAGTAAACCGATTTTAATAAGGTTTTGTGTTTACACAAAACCTTAAAAAGGGTGCAAATGAACCTCCACGTATCAAAGAAAAAAGGATGTTTACAAACATCCTCTATTTCTTCTTTGCAGTAAAATAAATGCCACTTCGCACAACACATGCATATAAATTGGAACACATGTCTGAACATCAAAACTTCAAAAGATCCGTACTTTCTCATAAAACAAGGATGTCTAGAGCTCTCCAGGCGCAATCAATAACGCAACGTACAAGATAGCCTTGATGCCGTGGTACCAAGCGCAAATTTCAAAACACACATTTTCACGTTAGCATAAAAGAACCTTCAGAGATACGAAAGGAAAACCAAAGCCAGCATCCATGGAGACGCTTGCAGCGTGTACTTAAAAGGACATTTCGCTGCAAATTAACTACGTCGAGTGCAATGGCCAACTCGTTAGCATGGAAGCTATCATCACATCTGCAGAAATGCTTATGGCAATGGACTAGGACGCCCGAGAGAAAGGCATTTCGTGGAAAAAGGCTCATTTGCTCGGTCATTGACTTCACCTGGACTTTATTCAGGGTAGTTCGCTCTGGAATTCTAAATATTAGCGGAAGCTATTTGAGCTCGAAAAGTAAATATATGTATGGCAGCGAGAGAAGTTTATAATTTTCACATGCTTATGAATAACAGTTTCTTCTGCTTCAAAAAAGATGGGGAATATTTACTTTTCTGAAAAGGCTGCTGAGGTATCTAGTTACGGCTACAGCTAGTTGCGTTCCTGGAATGCTAAAAGGAAATCTAAGGACGAAAGTTTTCAAAGTGAAAACCGAACTGAAAAGGTTTAGTGACTGTGAAAAACCTGTGGCAAAGCACTAGCAAAAATTCTCCATTCAGATGATATCTTTTCTCTTAAATTCTTTGCGTGCTGTGCAGTAATCTTTAATCTTCCTGGAAAATTCTACGAATTCAGTTTTCTTTCATAGATACTCAAAGAGGTATGTTGTACTGAAGCGCTTTACGAATGTGTACCTGAAAGAAATAATCGGATGATTGCAATGCTTTCATTCATTTTTTGCTCAATAAAGTAATCTAAACTAGCCTTAAACTTCAGGATTGACGCTTAGGGTAACGGTGACTCTTTTTTTTCGATTTCGTCGAAATCATTCTGTCTTTTGAATAGAGGAAAGGTTCAAAGGAGCATTAAGTTTCCTTAATTAGAGAGATAAAATGATTGACACAAAGTGGTACCTTTTTACCCTGAAGGAATCTATCTATCATTTGCTCAGGAAGAATACTTTACTCAATCTTCCATATGCCTCTTTTTGTTCAATTCCATATATCTACGCTGTCTAGTTTTTCGAAGAAATCTGATTTTTTGATCCACAAAAACTGTTGTTGAGGGATCGAAGTCCCCCAGTACTCCCAGAAGCAGGGCTGAGCTAAGTCGAAAACATCTCTAACAGACACGAATTCGCACCTGCGGGGAGTTGCCACATATCTCTTCAGGCGCGACCTCAAGTTTGGTGGGCCAAAACGGCTACATTGAGAATTCCTAGACCATAATACCAACAGTGAATACGAGAGAAGGTGTGCAGTTACGGTATACAAGTTCGGAACCCCAGCACCAGCGATTTTTGGGAGTGAGAAAGCGCACCTTTAGTCCGCAACACCTCGGTGGTGAAAAATTGGCCACCGTGGCATCTAATGATACAAGTGTTTTAGAATTGGAGGATGAAACACGACTCCATCAAGAACACTAATAACAAAATCAAAGGAAGATGGGTTGAAAAAAGATTGGTGTCCAAAAAACGAGATTTAGGCACCGAACGTGTCTATTCAAGTGGTATTCCAGCACCGACAAAATTACCCATTCAGCTCAGGTGCCAGTAGCGGGACCTCTGTAAGTTAGGGCTCAAGAATACTTTTAAATTCTTCCACGTTTGTCGTAAAAAGCGGATTATGGTTGGTTTCTAGAATGTGCGCTCGCTGCTCGACAATGGTATCCAGGGTCCCCAGAATGCTTACATTATCCAAGACCAATTTTAAAAGATAAAGGCTCGAAATTCTGGCTCTAAGCGAAATAAGATGGTAGGACTCTGGAGAGAACTCATCTCCCTCTTGCGGCAAAGTGCTTTTGTACTTTGGAAAGTCAAGCTTCTGACGGCTATCGCGAGGTGCACTCTTTTGACCTGAGAGCCGGTTTCTGGTAGACTTCAATTGTACGGTACTATGAACCAATGGAGACTTCCGATCTTGTGAAGAAGGATACTTCCGCGAACAATTCCACGCAGTTTAGGGGAGGCTTCAAATAGGTGACATTGTGATCGTGCTGGCTGACCTGAATATTAAGAATTATATTGATTGCTTCGAGATCAGCAGTAGATTTAGAAGTCGTCTCCTGAATATCCGTAACGAGAAAGGCGCTGATCTGATGGTCGCTTGTGTTCGTTTGCCTGTTGCATCCGCCATTTCTCGGTGGGTTGTGAAGCTGCGACTCCCAAGTTTCACATCGACCGATTGTATGATCCAGCTGTCGTTCGACAGTAGGAGGGCTATCTCCCTGATTGGACGCAAAAATACGGAGTAACCAGCTTGAGAATATCGATGAGCATTGGACTGCTGTAAAAATGCTCTCTTCTCGGGTGCAATGCGGGTCGTTAGTCAAGTCCCAAAGAGTGCCATAAGATCTGGCTGACTGCAGAATCGTGGAAGCGGGCCGATGAACGGAAGGGGTTTAAGACACTTTTGGCTGTTGCGAGTGATGGCAGATGCGACTCACTCGAAATGCGATACCGTGTGCCCATGACAGATGACAATTTGCAATTGCGCTGGTCAGAGAAGCAGAATAAGCTGCAAATCGGAGGGATTTTACAAATGTGTACTCCATCAGGGAAGAGCTTGCAGGTGACCGCAAATCTTTCGATGGTTCTCTGAAGGATTTTAAGAGTCGACTTTTCGATCTGACTAGCAAGAAGTACCATAGTTCCAATATGGAAAAAAAGGTAGTCCAGCAGAATGTTCAAATTACCGTCCAATCCGGTTACTTTCCCATACTATGAAGATTTTTGAATGTATTCTTGACAACCGTATTCGCGAATCTCGTCGAAATAACCGTAAATAAAGCCGGATTTGTCAAGAACTGCGGAACTACTGACGCAATACACGCTGCGCGGTTACTCATGGAGAAACACCGTGAAAAGCGTCGCCCTCTTTACATTGCCTTTCTGGATCTAGAGAAAGCGTTTGACCGGGTGCCACACGAACTCATCTGGTATGCTCTACAACAACATTTAATGCCAGAAGAATTCGCGCGGTGGGTTCAATTGCTCTACCACGATCCGAAAAGTAAAGTTCGAAGTGTGGCGGGTGTATCAAAACCGCTTCGTGTCTCTGTTGGTGTTCATAAAGGTAGCGCCCTCTCATCACTCCTCTTTGTTCTTGTTATGGACACGGTCACACGGGACATCCAAAGTCCAGCGCTCTATGCACTTCTTCAT
The DNA here is from genome assembly GCF_905115235.1 of Hermetia illucens. Lineage (NCBI taxonomy): Eukaryota > Metazoa > Arthropoda > Insecta > Diptera > Stratiomyidae > Hermetia > Hermetia illucens. The sequence goes on along the minus strand of NC_051854.1, from coordinate 81,971,489 downwards.
GCAGATGATGTTTTCCTAGCGTTTAATAGTAAAAATGATCCCCAGCGACTTGTCCAAGAATGGATTGGTTGCCTCATGCATAAGTTTTTGACGACCAATCAGCAGCACTGAGCGATTTAAATATCTTGGATAAATGCAATCAGCCAATTTAAAACTGCGTTATGAAATCGTTTCACATTCCCGCACTAGCGCAATCTAGATGAAGTGGCATCTTGCAGCTGGTGTTCTTCATGATCGACATATCAACGAACGTGTCAAATCTAAAATATACTGCAATGTTGTTCGTTCTGTCGCTATCTATGGTTCTGAGTGTTGGCCGACTATAAAAGACAATGAACGGCGCCTTGCGGTAATGGAGACGATGATGTTACTTTGGACTATTGGCGTGACACGTTTTGATTACATCCAAAATGAGGATATCCGCGATCGATGTGTGGTTGCACCGACCGTGGAAAAACTGCGAGGTAGGCGTCTTCGATGGTATGGTCATATAATTCGCCCTAACAAGGATTCACTTGCCAAAATTAGTCGGAACATCGAAGTCGATGGTAAGTGACCAAAAGGCAGGCCGAAATATCGGTGAATGGGGATTTAAAAGCCTCGAAAATGTATCGACATCAGGCATTTGATAGAATCAAATGGCGGAACCGATCATGATGAGCCGACCCCACTTATGAACGGGACAACGACTGAAGAAAAATAAGATAAAAATAAAGAGGGACTGTTCCTCCAAGTAGAATGAGACCATTTCAGTGATCCATGAATAAAAAAACGGAGTAGAGTCGCTGGATTTGCCGGTCTCCCCGCAGAGTTATTTATAACCACCCCTGCGGTTACTGCAGATACACTATTTCCACTCGTGAGGAAATCTTAGGGATCCGAGCCCTTTCTCACAGAGGGGAGGAAGGGGATAATCGTTAGGATTCCAAAGAAGAGCACTCGTCCATTCGTCGAGGAGGGTATCTGTGCGCTTCCTACCTTCGCATAGATAATGGTTAAAATAATTATTGGACGCATTAAAGAACATTCCGAAAGCTTGATCAACAGAGAGCTCCAGATCTTTTGGCATTGACCACACCCTACGGATCGTTTTGAATAGTGTGTGGAGTGTAGATTTTCGCTGCATCGGCTTTACATCGATCTCGAGAAAGTTTTCTATAGTGTCAACACGGAGTGTATCAGACATATTCTAGGCAGAAGGATCACTCTGGAGAAATATGAGGGCACAATATGTCACATGGTTACGAGGTAAAATTTCGGAGGATTTCGTGAGACAAGGCCTTGCATCTAGTCACCAATATTACTTCTCCTTGTTAGCGATGACGTTCTTCACACTTGGCAATCACTTTATTCGTCAAATAACTCGGCTATGCTGATGACATTTGTTTGCTTTTTTAGCGGATTATGAACCCATGCTCAATGGCTCCGGGCTTGGAAATAGAGACAAATAAAGTTAGACTGAAGATAAACGTGAACGAAACCAAGGTTCTCAGTCTGGTGGGTATCGCACTCTCTATATTTGTATTGTTGGGCAGAAAATCTTAAGCGTCGTTGTATATATAGGAAGCGTGGTTTGGGTGTTACCCGTCGCGTTAACGGCGCTAGATCCGCTTTCGCTGTCCTTTCTAAAATCTAGAAATGCAGTTATCTCGACACCAAAATCAAGATTGCTGGTCTGTGCAAGTGTTCTTTCTGTGTTCCTATATGAGAGTAGCACATTGAAAGTGAACTTCACTGTCACTCGAAAACTGCAACCTTTTATCAATACCTGTCGAGGTTGCATCCTCGGAGTACGCTGGCCTGATACTATTACAAACAACAAAATAGTATGGCGCACAGAACTGACAGTCGTCGGTGCTTTGATGGGAAGGCGAAAATGGCAGTGGATAGATCACGCATTAAGGAGGGCCGGGAATTGTATTACTGGCTACTCCATGCAGTGGAATTCACTCTCTTAAGATGACCGACAAGTGGGTTGAACCAAAGACAGAATGGCGCAGAATTGTAGATACGGAGTGCAAGCGTCCCGGGAGATCATGTGGCAGCTGAAGGTCATTTCAGGTAACCGCGAAAGATGGCGCGTAAGTGTGGTTGGCACGCTATATTTTACCCAGGTGGAAGTGGTAGTTCGGTAAATGATAATGGTGGAGGAGTGGGTAAAATGAGTAACTCGCCCAAAGACTCACTGAAAACTCAGCTCTAATCCAGAAGTATTGTCTTTCGTGCATCATCATGGACAAGCATAATGTGCACCAAGCTAAAACGTCAGCTGGTGAAGCGAAACCCCAAGGGAAATAAAACACTAATCTTCAGCAAGAAAAATCGATTATAAACAAGGAAACCGGAAGCTGATCGCTTCAGATGTGAAAGGTTTTGTATGTCTCCCATGAAAGGATATTTGAGTGGGCATTTGTCCCTTTTGTTACTAGCTCGTGACGTTTATGCGATTGGTTTGTCAGACTATTTATCATACTTTAAGATAGCAAAAGCCACAACTTTGACCTGTTACAACTTCGTTAATTATAATTAATTATAATAATTTCCACCAAAGCTGGTAGTATAATGCTTGGTAATATAGTTTGCGTTACTGCAAAATTTGATGGTTTTAGGATGCACTTAAGAAGTTCAATTTCTAAAAAATGTACTTATAATTAGTATTTTATTATCTTATTTATTTTATATTTTATATATTTTTAACTTTAATTAAAGAAAAATCGGTATGGAGATAATTTTGAAGCCTCGATGTCAAGTGCATGAACCACCATCATTTTTGTTCAAATTTTTCGTTTGAGTATTTTCTGAGAACGGATCCTTGAAGTGGTTAATTCTTTTCGAACCCCCCCAACTCTTCCTCTTTGCAGCCAATGTCAAAACTAATATTGGCTTCGGGGCTAATATTAATCAAGACCATTATTTGACACTCCAGATACCTATATTTTGTAAAAAAAATGTACATCCCGTTTTGCGTATACTATGTTGATTCCCTTAAACTCAACGTAGAACAATCTTACTCACTGCAGGCGTGTATCTGTATTAATAGGAGTAGCGGTTTCTCAGAAAATGGGTGTGGAACATAGACGAACATAGACAGAGAGCGAACCGATTTTTGTTTTGTTTAAAAAGGTCAAAGCTGACTCCGACATAAGAGACCTAGGCGAAAACGTCAGGAAGATCCGAAAGACCCAGACCAGCGATCTCCTGTTTAAGCTGAAAAAATCCACTATATATCGGAAGAACTAGCGGCTCTCGTCCCGAAGCTTTAAACTTGTTTGGGGGGAATATCGGGGTGCGTTCTTAAAAACATGAGATCTATATACAGTGCAAGGATAACGATGAGGTGACATCCAGAGAAGAAATCTGCTCTCCCTTGAAACAACAATTCAAGTGGGATGAAAGGGAGAAGAATCCATCAAAAGTTTTAGAAATGCTCATGTCCATACTTAAACAGTTACAATGCGACCACCAGCGAAGGTAGAGCTAAAATTTTTGGCCATCAGAAAAGTTCCACTTGCATGTGTTGTTTGCTCTCTAAGGGAACACATCTCACTAAAGAGGTGCTTCAAATGTCTAACGTTTAGGCACTTCGCGAAGGCATGTTCCAGCGGCTTTCATCGGTCTAATCGATGCCGGAAGTGTGAGAAGAAAGGACATATTGCTAAGAAGTTGTATATGGACCCAAGGTGCATTTTATGCAAAGGAAAGAAGGACCGGGATAACCGGCATATTGTCGGCAGGCACCTCCACGGATAGAGTTTCGATATAACGCAACATACCACAAAAGCATGTAACACATCGATGTCTATGCTCATTCCCTAGTAGAAGACCCAACACTAATGGAATGCTGAACTAGCAAGCCTTCAATCGACTTGTCACCGAGCTCATAGGGCGGTAGGTAGGATCGATCAGACGCACAGGGAGTATGCCTCTAAAGAAGTTTAGAAGAACCGCAGGTTTACCATGCAACGACCGTGAAGGAACGCGCGCCTATAAAATTGTGATGGGAAGATTCAAAAGCCATTCATCCCCTTAGAACACATGCCATACCAACTTGCTAAAAACCATTCAAAAGTTCTTCATCCGCCGGGAGGAGAGGACTGACCCTTCCATTGACCTCTGAAGGTGATGCCGATTCGGGCAGTCATCAGAGACAAACTGCTGGAGATCTGTAGTACAAAAGGCGACAGTAAAGTTTCGGGTCGGAATGGGATAGCGACCAGAACCCGTAAGCTGTGAAGTCGTGAAATCCGGAAAGGACCTGCTTGCTATCCGAGGGAAGCTTTCCTGCATCATGAAAAAGGAAGAAGCTGGTACCGCTGTCTAAGGCTGGTTATAAACCCATGCCTTTTAGACAATATGGGGAAAATGCTAGAGCGGGTAATCTATAAAAGATTTCGGGTTTCTGGGAGCCAAGGACACCTTTTAAATCGACAATATGGGTTCCGTAAAACCAGATCAATCATCGATGTGATCAAGTTAGCTACTGGCTTGGCCGAGTAGATAATTTACGAAAAGGGACGTACAAGCAAATATTGCGTAGTGGTAACCCTTGGCGTGAAGAATGCATTTAATTCGGCCAATTGGGTCCGTATAGAGAGGTCTCTGGGGACGGTTGGTGTTCCAAGCAATCACGCAGATATTGTCGATAGTTATTTGCAAGGATGAAGGTTCTGGCATGGCACTGATGACGGACCTCGGAACTACGTTACTTCCACGGGTGTTTCAGAGGGCTCTGAACTGAGCCACCCCTAATGATGTTTGTAATCTTCCGGTTCCGGTGGAAATCACAGTGGTGAGTTAGAACGACGATATAAGACTGGTTGTGGGCGCAAAACGCAAGTTATGCGAAGCGATCAGTACTGTTAAACGTTGATTGGAGAGTTCCTGTCTGATGCTTGAGGCGGAAAAGATGGAAGCCGTCCTCATCACACAGCGTCGTAAAAGAAATTATAATCGAATTTAAATTAGGAATTATATCATCACTTTAAGCCTGCCATCAAATACTTGTGATAGACGCAAAGCTCAGTTGTAAGCAACACGTGTAGTATGCTTGTGACAAAACTTGAACTGGCGGGGATGTTACCGAACGTGGGTTGCTGATAGCCAGGGTGGTGAATCCGATCATCATCTATGCGACTTCAGTTTGGGGAAAGGCATTGCAGATTGCAGTTAACGCTAATAAGCTGAGTACGGCTTGCAAAAGAGCAGCACTAAATGTGTGTTCTACGTTCGGACCGTCTCAAATGATACGCGTTCGTCATCTCGGGGACGGTTCCCATTAACATCTTGGCAATCTTGAATGAAAAAAGCCTAAAGGGAGAAATCTATAGGTAGATGGCAAGAGTAACCGGATCATCCCAAAATGGATCTCTGGACAAAAATCCTAATCTCTGATATCGGGGAGTGACTGGAACCCCAGTTTCTCGCTGGATTTTGAGGATACCGGCAATATCTGTATTGGCAAATTGGATACCTAACCTTATTGTTCAAACTGGGAGGTCACAGCCCCTAGAAGAATCTCTAGGTGAAATGCTATGACTAAAAGATTTTGTCTGGAAAATGTTGCTTGTCAGGAGCATTTAGATATGATCAACTCCTTAATCATAGCGATCCAATGTAAAATGCGAAAAGCGGAGAAGGCAGGAAGAAAGTAGCTCTGCCTAAAGTGGGCTAGTTCCGGTCCGTGATGGAATACCTAGGTGGTTTTAACGGATAAAAATCCACAAATATTTTCGGGCTAGGTCAATATTTTCCGAAGACAGGCCTGCTTAATAAAAAATAATTCGGAAACCAGAAGCTCGGCGCTTCAAGTATGTTGTTTTTTTACGCAAGAATATTTGGATATACGATAGTTTCACTTATATAGCTCGCTAAATAAACCCTAGATTTAATTCGATGTGGTATTGAAATTTTATCTTCTAGCTAGTAATAATTTGATATGAAGGCGGCAGCTTTGACGTACCGTCATCATTATCATTGGCGCAATCGGAATCCGGTCTAAACCTGCCTTAGTAAGGAACTCCAGACAACCTCGTTTTGCGCCGAAGTCCCCCAATTTGATATCCCTACAAGCTGTCTGGCGTCTTGGCCTACAGCATCGAGAAGCTTCTAGAAGGCATCAGGACGACCTGTTTATGGTGTTGATAGTGACCAGCTGATATAATAGTGAGCTTCATCAGTCGGTCATCAAATTGTTCGACTTCTTTAATGGCGTTACGGGAACCCTCTGAGATGGTGATGCCAATATCGTATTGAGTGTGTGAGCTACCAAAATAGAGAATCTTGTAGCTACTTTTACCACAAGTTGCAACTTTTGGCACCAGACCATCGGGTTTCTCGTAGAGCGCAAACATCAATGCGCCTTTTCCGAAAGGCTCTTTCCCTGTTGCCCCTTATTCTTGCAATATCATTGAAAAGGTAATCTTCGAGCTGTCAAATTGGTGTGCTGGTAGAATTGAGTGCCTGAGTAGGTTTCCAAAAGCGAAAAGGTGCGACTTCACCACGGCGGACTAAATTGACTACCAGGGAGTTCCTCTGTTTTGCGCATTAAGCCTGGGTTTTAAAGTTCCATTTATGCGGATGGTTGGTGGTTGATGCCCAAATGTATATGGTTGCGTTTTCCCGGATCCGCGTATTACCACAGAGTTTGAAGTTTAGACGGTCATTGGTTCTAACAGTAATATTGAGGGACTAATGTTCATGACCAACTGCTACCTAAACAGACTTAAGTTGGAGGACATCCATGGTTACATAAAACCAAAGATAAAACCAATTCTTCATTCAATTCTTCTGTTGGAGGAATCTATTGGAATATGCCTAAAAATTGTTCAGCTCTTCCATGAAAAAATGAAGCCTTCGTCCTATAACAAGAAATATATCGATCGATTCTATCCCAGCTGTCCACACAATCCACTCATGACTCCAACAATAGTTTCAGCGAAATTATTGCTCGTCCAAAACAACATATAATTAATGGGTACCAAAATCGAAACTGTTGTGGCCAACCAATTTCAAGGGAATTATTTGTGGTTTCCAATCAAATGGGATGAGATGTAATCCCCATGTCCTTTTAGCCAGCTTGAATGACACTGAGTCTGCAGAATAGAATTAAGGGACATCCACAATTTACATAGGGTTCATCGCATCCCTAGCATTCTACACGTTCCTACCGACACGAAGACAGGAGATAAGTCAATAGCAGAGGCGACGTAAATATCTCCGTATCCAATGCAAGTGGCGAAAGGACTCCGTGTACGAGTTGGCACTGGAAACCAACTGTACACATGGACAATGTGTCAAACGTGACACTAAAAAGCTTTGGGAGGGCTTTGACCGAAATTGGCTACTTTCCATACTAAATGCTCATTGAATTCTCCGTGATTCTTCCTCCACGCGCCTTTCAAACTTAAGCCTGAAGAATGCGGAGGACCTGGTAACAGGAATTGAGTTATCTTTGGGTGATTCATGTTCTAAGGAAACATTTTGAGTTAATGATTTTCAGGGAATATGTTATTGGAAGCATACACATAATGCGATTATAAGTTGATCCAAATTGGAGTCATGTTTGGATATTGGGCAACAACCTTTAAAATGTGTGTTGAATTATTTATGATCGGAAAGTTTTTAATTACTTGGAGACAAAATAGAATGTTCTTTGCTTTTAAACGTTTTTCGTTTTCTAAAAAGTTCCTTGTCATATGGTAGATACGCAGAGCTTGACTAGCATAATTTATCCTGAGAGCATTTAACCGCTACAGTCTGTTTTGGACTGTACGCGTAGCCCATCCTATCTATCCTATACTCTTTCCAGACAAAGGATAAATTAATCCGTTTATTTGCTTTGCTATAGAAAAAATTACGGCTGACTACACACAGACTTTCACTGACCTGTATTTAATTCAGTATCGCAGACAGAATAGTCCAAATGAAAATGTCAGGTTGGGGTCCATTTCGCTTGGACACACAGGACGAAGTTGCGAGATGAGGTTGGATGAGATCGATTATTGATCTCCTGTATTATATTTAGAACCCGGTCAACTTAACTCCATATCATCTTCTGGGCGCTAGAAAATTACCAGCCAACGGAGTGGTGAACTAATGAGAGCCAAAACGATAACAACCCAACATAACATAGGTCTCATATTTGGGTATCGGTTAGAAATGGCTTGGATATGAGCTGACAATTGTGACATTCTGTTATGTAGCTTGGCGGAGAGGCATCTTATTCAAATTGTGCTCTTCCAAATGATTAAACTGGCTTCGTCACGAAAATAATCTTAGCATGGCTGTAAGTATGAGAAAACTGGATTTAGATGAGCTCTTGGCCCGCCCTTGTGTTTGGCCCCAAACATAAGTTCTTATATAAGGGTTTCTATCAACCTTCGTTCTATCTGGGATTCACAACCTAAAAGTTTTAGCTGCGACTCATAAAAGGCAGCACTAACAAAGATAATTTTGAACTATTATAGCTTTGTTAGTAATAGTGCGATTTCCACCGAACTTGGTAGGATCATGCTCTACATCATAGCCTATATTACCGCAAATTGCATGATTCCAGGATGGATTCAAGGGGGTTCTGAAGTCAATTCCTAAAAATTGTGAAATATTATTAACTTTATTTGGACATATATCAGTATGGAGGCACCATAAAGTCGCAGCTTTCTGATTATTTTCAGATTCTTTGGTTGTATAAGTTCTGAGAATGGTTCCGTCAAAGAAATGAAAATTTTCGAGCCGTCGACCTCTTCCCTTGTAATAATAATATAATATAATAAATTTAAATGAAGACTTTTCATTTGATACCTCATGACCTTCACCCCCCCCCCCCCCCCACACAAAATCCATGTAAAACGATGTCACTCAGGGTATGGGTGACCGCTCAGAGTATCCACGTTCGCATCAAATTTTGTGTCAATACTGTTTCACAGAAAATGCATGTGACTTACATACAGACGGACAGACAGATCTGAAGATCTGATAGATCTTGATGAAATTCACGAGGTAACTACTAAAGAAGTCCTCGAAGCTGCGAAGAAGATTGTCGCTGATAAAGCCCCAGTTGTATGGTATTTTGAACAAAACTTTAGTGGCGGCCGTTAAAACAGTTCCAAGGTGCTTCGCTGAAACATTTACAACGTGCCCCAAAAAAGGGATTTTTCCGGCAAAGTGGAGGAAACAGGAGCTTTTGCTAACCCCGAAGTCAAATATAACTTTAGGTGATCCTTCATCTTATAGGCCTATATTCCTATTAAACGGCGTCGACAGACTTTCCGAAAGAGTCATCTACAATAGGCTTGTATCGAAAAAGAGAGGGTGGTCTCTCAGATTTGGCAGTTCAGATTCCGAAAAGCAAGATCTACTGCCGATGCGATCAGTACAATGCTGCGAAAGCAATAGAAGCCAATTAGTCTTGCGTGATAGTTACTCTCGAAGTGAAGCATGCCTTCAGTACTGCAAAATGGAGCAAAATAATTGCGGATTTAGTCAAATTGGGCGTTCTCAAACACCTGGCGCACATAGTCATAGAATTTTTCCGGGAGAGGCTATTGTGTTACGATTCGGACGATGGACCTAAAGCGCATAGAGCAACTTGTGAGGTTCCACAAGGGTCAGTTGTGCGTCCTTTACTGCGTATAATAATGTTTGGCGGAATTTCAACGTTGCAACTGTCCAAAGGAGTGACAATCATTGGCTTCGCAGACGACATAGGACTATGCTGGCGCATCGGCGTGGAAGCTAGAAGCAAATGAAAGAAAAATGGCACTCCAATATCTTTTGATTCGGCTAGAGGACGGTGGGCTCATAGGATTATTCCGTCAAGTTAACTACGACCTAACCGATGGTACCTTGCGTACTTTTATCTCTTCGGGCGTGATGACTCCCCTTATTGCTCATCATGCGAGTTGTTTACGGGGGATGTGGAGCGTGTTGAGCGAAGGCGGAAATTGACACAGGGGTCCGGTTGACACTCGACAATATCAACCATATGTTAACCTTTGAAAAAACTTGGAGGGCGGTGGAAAAATTGCTTGGAGACGATCCACAATCTGCTGAGGAAGGAGCACCTTCAGAGGAAAGGAAATAACAATACAAGTCGCAGTTCAAATAATCGTTATCCGCAACGTAGTACCGAAATGGCAGTCCTGTCGGGTAAGCGAAGGACAAGGTGGTGGTTTTAGTGAGTAAAAGTTTCACATAACCGTATGGCAGGAGCCAGCGGAAGATTTTGCGCTTTTCTAGCTTCCTACCTTCCACAAGAGAAAAAGGTGTGATTGTTGTCGTCCACAACTTCATTGCAAAACACACACACTGCTTTTGCTTCAGCCCCGCACCTAAGTTGCCAATGAGCCGTGCAATCCATCTGCCTCTAGTAACATTTTGCCAAGGGATTTGCCACTCATGTAGGGTGCCGTTCTTTACGAGCAACCACCTCCCTCGGCTCTTCTCCCTTACGTTTGTACAGGGTGCGGCAGCATGACTTGCTGTTTTAAAATGCGCGCCACTCAGTTAGTTGATGTCATAGCGGAGCGCTAGTGGTCTCGTTCAAGAGGGGATACTGTAAAGTTTTGTCCCGACACGGTTCACTCGCCATCATGCGTTGGAATAGTGAGGAGCGTGCCTTTGCCCTTGAGGTTTACTTTTCAAGCGGATGTTCGGTTATTGCAACATAGCCTGCATTTCGGAATCGCTTTAATTTAGCCCCGTTGGCTCCCGTCCCAGACTGCAAATCAATTGTAACATGGGTCACTACATTCAGACAAACTGCAAGTGCGACAAAAGGAAGAACTGGAGTCCCTCGGCCCGTTAGATCACCTGAGAACATTGAAGCAGTGAGAGCGTCAATGTTGCGATCGCCACGGCGTTCTGCGCGCAAACACGCATCTGCCCTTGGACTATCCGATCGTTCTGTGAGAAGAATTCTTCGTAATGATCTTCATTTTCATCCCTATAAGATGGCGATAGTGCAGGAACTTTCAGAACGTGATTTTAATTCTCGGATGAACGCGTGTGAGCTTCTTCTTGATGTCGTTCCCGAGGGTGCTATTGTTTTTTTTAACGATGAAGCCCATTTTCATTTGTGTGGGTCAGTTAACAAAGAAAACATGCGCTACTGGGCTAACATCAACCCTCGAAAATTGCATCAAAAGCCCTTGCATTCACCCAAAGTCACAATGTGGTGTGCAATTTCCTCAGCTGGAATTATGGGTCCCTGGTTTTTTGAGGAAAATGAGGTTACAGTGACAGTGAATTCGGACCGATATGTAAACATGCTAAAGAATTTTTTTTCCCACGGCTAGAAAATTTGGATTTGGGGGACACTTGGTTCCAACAAGACGGTGCAACAGCACACACTTCAAGAGCATCGATGGCTGTTTTAAGGGAACACTTTCCAGAGCGCCTTATCTCAATTAGAGGCGATTTGGAATGCGGGCAAGCTCTCCCGATCTGTCCCCTTGTGATTTTTTTCCATGGGGTTTTTTGAAATCCCGTGTTTATGAGAACCATCCAAGAACCCTACAAGATTTGAAGACCAACATCCAAGAAGAAATTGCCAACATAACACCTGCTATGCTAACAAGAGTCATGACAAACGCCAGAAACCGGTTTACGCAATGTATGGAAAATGGGGGACGTCACCTAACAGATTTGATCTTCAATGCATACAATAGTTTTTATTGAGTTTTGAAAAGAAGAAGTTATGCTGCCGCACCTTGTATATGGCTTCACGTTCCTTAGCAAGAAAGGAACGGGGATCACACCCGCGACCACAATCACGGTTGATTCAGAGACAGTGGTGTATGAAGATGCCACCCGCGAAGTTCCCCGTCTCTGTACTTGCGCGAGACAATTACGATATACCTCCTTGCCAAGAGCGTCAGCCCATACCTCTGCGCCCTAGAGCAGGACAGATGACGTTGAACTCAGGAGACGTTATCTGCTGGACGTAGGATCCCCAATATTTGCCATTAATTGCTTTAGGCCGAGACTCCAGCTACTGCCTTGATTTGCTCAAAAAAGCTCATCTTTGAGTCAAGAGTCAGTCCAAGAAAATTTACCGTTGGTTTTAACTCAATTATCGGCTCATAGAACGATAAGGGATGCATGGTCAAAATTATCTTTTTGGTCAGGATGACTGCTTCGCTTTTTTCAAGTGCAAGGTTAAAGCCATAAGCAGTCTTCCATCTGTTTACCCGTCGCATCAATATGCTAAACCTATTTGGGCCTATTTGACAGTGCTTTCAGCAACAGTCACCGCGACATCATTTACATATTCGACCAGCCGCGACTTACTGGCATGTGTAGATTAAGTAGACTATCATAGGAAGCGTTCCAGAGGTTTAGCCCTAGAATGGATCCCTGCGCTATCCCTGGCGTGACCTCCATCCTTCTCTGATCGGCTGGCCTTTCATAGACCAGGGAGCGGTTCCTAATATAGTCCCTCCATATCCGTAAGAGATAGTTCGGCACATGGAGAGTATTATCTAATGTGCCTAAATTGTCTTTTCACCTTACGAAATTAAGGGCATTTCTGACGTTAAGCATTACGAGGAACACCACCCGTCAAGCTCGACGGCTATGTGCCCTGGCTTGACGAACGATATCCACGACTTGCATGACAGCATCAACCCTGGATCTGCCTGCTCTAATACTAAATTGCCATGGGGATAAGTTTCTGGCAGCGCGTATCGCTTCAGCGAGTCTACTTCTGGATGTATGGACGGCAACTCAGGGTCGCCTTTCCATTTGCTGATCAGCACAAGTCTCCAACGAGAAGGGAAAAGGTCCTTTGCCAGGCAAGTGTTGAATACGCCGTACAGTAGGTCTGGCTGATGTTGGAACACCATCGGGACCCAGCGTCTTTCCGTTTTCCATAGAGAGGACTACCTACTCCAATAGAGAAAAGTGGGCAGCCCTTGGCGCTCTCCGCATTGTCGTCATCATCCCATACGATGTGGCACAGGAAATAGTGCCTGTACAATGCAGAGCCCTCTTTTGACTGATCTGTATTCTGTCATTATTGGACATGCCTCCTCCCGGTCGTTTAGACGTTGTGTCTAACGACGGATTCTGTAACATTCCTTAACGCCGTCCGTCAATACATAGAGGGCAGCTTCACAGACCGTAGTTAGGGTTCATAATTGAATTTGCAATAGTGTCATCTGCAACGTCACTACCCCAGGAGTACCCTCACTTCACCTGTTCCAAGACTTTCGACAAACCTCTCGTGCCGGGGTGGCGCACAATGAGAGTTTGTGGCAATTCCTTTGATGGCAACGTATTGATGCTCGCTTGCTGAGAAATCTCCCAGAACTAGACACCCGTCCACCAGCGAAATTGGAATGACGGGGTGAATCCGGTGTTTAAAACTACAAGCCCTGTTCCCGCCGCAATTTCGGTGTTTGATAGACACTGGAAAACCTTACCTCTAAACACCGCATCCAGACAAAGCCGTCTCCTCGGCTTTGGACAAGAACGCTAAAGTGGGTGCTGTCTCGTGAGTACTAGATCAGCTTTGGTCTCCGCAGCGAACTGCGCTAGCAATTCGTGAGCGGCTGCACCCCGGTGCATATTGATTTGTAGGATGCGAATCATGTTGACCGCGTCGTAGCTTTTTCCAGTCCTGCTCTGAAGATGAGCCGGCAGTGTGCGCAACGTTCTCAACATCAGATGCACGACGGTCCCTGTATAGGACGCAACTTACTATATCGTTGCAGGTGTTCGCTTTGTGGCCTGCCTGAACGCATTTGCGGCATGTTGTCCTTCTGTCAAGTCCTTGACAGGTAGCAGACGTGTGCCCATAATCCAAACATCTGTAACATTTGGTTATGGGGGCCCGGATTCGTATCCTACAGACTACACAACCAATTCTGATTTTCATGCTTGGAGGTTTCTCGCGTATTGTTCCGCAACTTCCACTACAGCGAGTTTCTGTTCCCCGGGAGTTCGCAGAGCAGATTGGTTATCTCAGGACATTCGCGTTTGATGGCCTCTTCTACCTCGTTCTTTTCTGTGAGGCAGTCTAGTTCTCGTATTTCCAGAGACCACGTGGATTCCAACCCTAGGTTGCTGCCCTCTGACCTAATTCGACTAACGTGTAATGGCTTGAACGCCTATATGATAGCCAGACTCGGGAATTCGGGCAGTTCTTTGAACACTTCAGACCCTCTCGTGTGATTTTACAAAAGTTCAGGTGTCCTCAAATAGATGCTTGTGTAAGCATCCGACCGAACTTTTTTAATTTGTGTTTAGTTTTTATACTCCTGCCATGCATTTAATTTTAAAATGGTCAATCAATCCAAAGTCCGTTTTCTAGTGAAAAGGTTAGCTCAAACTGGAGCTTTTCTTCTGTGTCGTAGTTCCATCTAACTTTTGGCGTATAGTAACATCTTGGCTTGCAGCATGAACACTGATTGATTTAGCATAGCGCGTCAACCATGCCTGCGCGCTAAAATGCGCTTCAACTCCCTCCAGAACTTCTCGAGACGCTTGCATTCTTCTTTCGTAGCTATGTGCTCCGAGGGCTTGCTGGGTTTGCGCTATAGCAATGCATTTGTCGCCCTTCTTTAAAGTGTGGTCTATCCACTGCCTTGTGTGCAATAATAAAGACGGTGTAGCCAGATAATAGTACAATTGAACAACTCATTGCGACATAACTGAATCAATCTGAAATTTGATAATACCCGACTTGATTACGTTTTTTGATGATTTGACCGGAAACAGTGTTAAATTTCCCGCCATTTTGTACAAGAAAAAGTATTCTCAACACCTTTGTAACAATTATCTGCTTATGGGCTTATCGTCATTCTAATAAATATTGATCTCTTACTCCTAATGGTAAACAGCTTTACGAAAATCTTGAAAAAGCCTCTAATAAGAACAATCTAAAATCTAAAACCAAATTCTAGCCCGTTCGTTGCCTTCATTTTGCCCAAAGTTATATAATTTATGGCGAGAATATTTCCAGATGAGTTCAATATCTGGAAAGGTCAACACTTCCTAATAAGATTAGCGAAAAGGAGATTAAAAAGTTTGGAAAAGATAGGCGGGTGGTTATGAGGGTTGATGTTGAGAGCTTCGATAATTATTATAAGAATTTTTGTCAATGAAGCTATACCGGAACTGGTCTAGAAGTGTAGCGTTTATATCCATAGCTCAAAAAGGTTTCGAATTTTATTTATAAGGCAATGACCGCCTTGAACGGAAAAACTTTTTAAACACAGTTTCAATGCAGCCAATTTGACGAAAATTGAAAAATTTGGTTAACCTTTATATTTTATTTGCTCGGGAAACTAAGGGTCTAAGGGTCTTCGCAAAATAATTTTATATAAAAATCTGCGTAACATATTGTTACCTTGATGTCTACGTGGATACGGATACGGATATTTGTCAAAATTCCAAAATACTTTTGATGTGAAACCCGAAAACTTTCGTAATCGGGATTCGGCATTACATATAATTTTTTGAATGTGGATGACTGAATTGCTTAGCGTCCTCATTTATAGATAGATTTTAATCGCAATTAATTAGGTAACATTTAAGATATTGGATTCGTTTGCATTCTCATACATTTAGTAAAATTTTGTTCAAACATTAGTTTAAAGTTGGAAGTGGTACGAGTGACGTGTCATCAAATATTATTGCATCCATTGTTATCGCCTAAGATGCTTAGCTAGTGTAATTCAAGAATTCCATTTATCTTCTCCTCCTGGTTATAAAAATTGTTTGAGGATGGTCCCTAATCCTATCACATTGTATCTACCCATATATATAATTATTATTATTCTGTTAAGGGGAAGTCACACCGTGTCCTTAAAGAACTATTCTGCCCCTTTTACTGGTTGTAGTGTACCTATTAGTCATAGTATCTCAAGCAAGTCTATAACCGTTAGGAATTATAGTACACTCCCGACTTCCAAATCTTTCAACTTTGCTTCTGGCATTAAGGTGGTCAAAGGGTAGTATAGGTCCCAGGGCGAAACGTGGATTAGTACCAACGATGGAGCATAAAACCTGGGAAATGCCTGCTGAACCAACACCAACAGCTCTACTACCAAACCCTATTTCCGCCTCCACGTGGTGACCATTGGGAGTTCTTTCTTAACGGAAAGCTGCAGACGGAGAAGGATGAAGGCGAGCCTTCCGCACCTAAAAACGGGACAAATTGTACCAACTGGTCCTCCAGGTTGGGGGTTGAGTAGGGCTGACAACCCTACACGGAAAACAACTTGTTTCGAAGCCACAACAGGAAAAGCGATACCATGACCGTCCGGTTGTGGATAAAATCCGGCTCAATAGGTTACGGTGGGCGGGTCACTTAATTCGTATGGATGAGGATGATCCCACTCGGAAAGTCTATAAGGGCAATATCTATGGTAGAAAAAGAAGACGAGGCAGACCCTGCCTAAGATGGAGCGATGGCGTAGGTCAGGACGCCAGACAGCTTTTAGGGATATCGAATTGGGGTACCTCGGCACAAAACCGGGATGTCTGGAGTTCCATATTAATGCAGGCCTAGACCGGATACCGGTTGTTGCGCCGTTGATGATGATTAAGTGTTCTCCCAGATGCCTCGACCTACTTTGCACATGTCCGGACACTGTCCCAGAACGTGCATATAAGCTTCATCACACTCTGCACAGAACTTGTCGGCAGTGTCCGTAGATATCCCTTGCTTCCCTAGGTGGTAGTTTAGTCGGCAGTAACCACTGAGAATTCCCACTATGATTCGAAGGTTCTTCTTGGTGAGTTTAATTATTCCCAAATAAGCACCCTGGACTGCTCCATTCTTAGTAGGCCCACCCAGTATAGTTCCCTCAACCGTTCCACTTCATCTCATAGCCATGAACCTGTTTCCGATTACATAGAAGGGTCCTGGCCCGTGTAAAGGCGTCCTTGCGCGCTTCTTAGCTAGTTCGTCTGCTGCCTCATTGACTTCCAACCCAACATGCCCTGTGACCCAGAGTTTCCAAACCTTGTTGAACGAACCGAGCGTATTCAATCTCTCAAGGCATTCCCATACCAGTTTAGAGTTAGCCTGGTTTGACCTTACTGTCTCGATCGCTGTTTGGCTGTCAGTCAGAATGTTCTGCCCTCTTTAGTTTCTTTGTAGATTAAAGGAGGCACATCTGTCTATGGCGTATATTTCCGCCTGGAGTATGGTAGTGTGCTTATCCATTGGCTCCAAGAACGCTTTTCTTGGACCAATAACCACGTCACCTGCTTCCTCTACTGTGAGGGATCCGCCAGTGTGCCAAGTAATCAGTTGCTGGTTTATGCTGTAAGTCACAACCACGCTCCCCAGTTTGCCTTGCTACTCCAATGTATTTCAAACTTTCATGTTATCCCTTGGTAACAATAATTCCGGATACCGCCTAAAAAGAATATCTAACTTCCTTCGATTTCGGCAGCTCCCCGTTCCACTAATACTCACGGTATATCTGTATGTGCAGATGAAGATGGGTTAATCCCAAAAGGACCTCCAGGGATGTCGTTGAGCATCTCTCCATTGCCCCTTTGATACACAAGCAAGCCAGCCTTTGGAGTTTATGTAACTTCCTGGCTTGTGTGCTGAGTTCAGCTCTTCCTGCTTAGATTATCGTCCCATAGGTAATCATTGGCCTTAATATAGCAGTGTATATCCAAAGTAGTATCTTCGGGGTGCAACCAAATTTTTTCCTGCTCTAGACCTGCAAGTCATCAGAGCCCTCATAGCTTTCTGGCAAGTGTTCAGAGCAGTTTTTGATCTAACGTAATTCCCAAAAATTTGACGTATGTTTCTCGTTTTACCTCAATGTCATGTAACCTTATGGCTCTCTGGTGGTGAAGCCTATGTTTTCTAGTGAATGATACTATGGTAGTTTTGGCTGGATTGATACCCGACCTTCCTGCGTCAGGCACTAGTAACCCATAGTCCAGTTCGAATTCTATTACATAGAGTATCCTCATATTTGCCCCTATAGATTAAAAAAATGTCGCTCGCGTAATCCTGGACCTGTAGTCCGGTAACAACGTAACAAACATGGAAAACCTGCATCACATTTCCTTCTTCTCACCGGGATTACCTCCTGCAGAAGTTTTTCCTTGAACTTTTGTTCACTAAGTTTCTTGGATGTCTAACCTGCTACTGAAGTTTTCTTGATATGCTTTTCTCCTGTGCTACGCCCCTCTTCGCAGATGCTACCCCAATACCCGGTCCAAACGTTAAAATCGCCAGCTATTATTTTTGGGTGGTGTCGCTTTGCTTCGGAAACTTATCTTTCCACTATCAAAACGAGCTCATCAAGCTTGTGGCTTGGCGCAACGTTGGAACTAAATATGTGAATGCTGCCTACATTAATTTGTGTGAATCCGTCCTCTGGGCTATTGCTCGTATTTTCGATTGCTCAGTTTCCGCATGCCCAGATTGCTGCTTTGGCGGTTCTGTCTGATATAAACACAAACAGCACTGTGCAGATCATTCACATATGATGGCCATGTCAACTTTATTTTCTAGCATACTTTGGTAAAGCTGGTCCTAGGTTGCCTGGCAATGATCCGTCTGTCTGTCTGACACAAATGTGGGGGGTGGGTGCGAACCGTGAACGCTCACGCATGCAGTGAGTTACATCGCTCTCCGTGGAATTTTAAGGGGGGTCCACATGTACGCAAAAGGAGGTGTAACATTTCTTTCATTCTCGTCTCGATTGAGAGCCATACAGAGCCTATTTCAGCTTACAAAAACTGTTCTGCTCGAAACGTCTCACCATAGGGTCAAAGCTCTTACTGTACAAGACAATGATCCTGTCCTTAGGTATTCCTTGGAAACTTAGGTTCTTAGCAAGAAAAATTTACGAACTCTTGGCCGCGTTCGAGAGAAGAATCCTCCGAAGAATTCTTAGCCCCTTACATGAAGATGAAGGATTCCGTGGACTACGTAACGACGAAATCTACGAGCGATATCAGGACCGTCAGGTCTGATACAATTGCGGGCCTCAATAGGTTATGGTAGGCGGGTTACTTAGTCCGTATGGATGATCCAGCCCAGAAAGTCTATAAGGGCAATATCTATGGTAGAAAAAGAAGACGAGGCAGAGCCATGTAGCGATGGTGTAGGTCAGGACGCCAGACAGTTTTTAGGGATATCGAATTGGTGGACTTTGGCGCAAAGCCAAGATGGCTGGAGTTCCTTACTAAGTCAGGCCTAGAACGGATACCGGTTGTTGTGCCGTTGATGGTGATGAATATATGCATATACATTACGTGGTAGGGACGGGGAAATGTTTTCATGAAAGAAATAGACAAAATATTTTTTGCGTGAAGCGTCCTGCTTTCAGTTTGCTGACTTGGGACGCGGGGGTTCCGCTTTCTATAAACCTCTTCTCGTTAGTTCTGCCTATGCCCATTGGGAAATAAAGGCGGTTATGACCGGATATCATTCGATAGTCCCCACTCTCCAGCAAGAACCGCTGCCAAGGAATCCCAACTTGATGCCGTTGATTATGGTTCTACACCCAAGTTCAGGATCCGTAGTTCGATCTTTTAGAGAAAATTTAATAGTCTCGATTGTATCCTGCCAATTCTAGAACTTTCCCTATAGAAGCAGGAGTATCAATATCGCATCCTGCTGTTACCCTGATTCCTTGACCTTGAAATATCAGAAAGCTTTTATGATTGCTGCACTGGGAATTTGCCCTCATCGTAGAGAAAATTGTCAGGCGACTGAAGCTTCTATTTATTTGCCTGTTGACTTTTTATGCTTATTTTAACCGCTGTAGTGTCGCCATCGCATACGTCGTTAATCAAGACAGCCTTGATGTTTTTTTAAAGCACCATGAAGGAGTTGGAACTAGCATTTCTAGTGACGTACAATAGGTTGTACATCACAGTTTAAGCCCCTGATTTTCTCACTAACATCTCTCAGTTCTTGTATGAGGTATGTAAATGTCTTGTCAGTGGCAGCTTTATAATACTGCAAATTTAACTTGGAGATATTGCATTACCGATATTCTATTTGCTCCCGAACCGTCTTAACTTGATTCAGTATAGTCGATAGTGAAAAAAGTTCCTAGCTTATCTGCTTTCTCTGCTACCTGGCAGCAGTCAGGTCGAGCTGTTGAGGTTGCTCTCCACACCAAGTTGTTTCAGAGCATTAGCGCCATTACCTTCCTCATCTGGAGCTAGAGGAATCATTTGTTGAATAATGGCAGCTCATAAATACTTTTCAGAGGTAGTCGGGGATCCTCCCACACATTTCTGAGGAAGGAGCAGTACTGTCTGTGTCAATACTTCGCGCTATCGTCTCAGCTACTGCGAGTGCATTAAATTGGTGGCGAAAATATCTCATGCCACTTCCGCAGTAAGCAGGGTTACTTTTTAAGGTTTTGTGTAAACACAAAACCTTATTAAAATCGGTTTACTGTCTGTCTGTCTGTCTGTCTGTCTGTCTGTCCGTCTGTCTGTCTGTCTGTCTGTCTGTCTGTCTGTCTGTCCGTCACACGCATTTTTCTCAGAGACGGTTATAGCGATTGTGACCAAATTTGGTAGAAAGTTGGGAACTGTGAACGCTCACGCATACAGTGAATTACATCCTTTTACGTCGAATTTAAGGGGGGGTCCCCATACATGCAAAAGGGGGGTGTAAAATTTTTTTTCATCAAATATAGTCATGTGGGGTATCAAATTAAAGGTCCCGATTAGTACTTTTCAAAGCCGATCTTAGTTTTCACATTCGTTGGAAGGGTGGGGAGCGCGGGGGGTTGAAAATGATCACTTCTTTAAGGGGGCCATTCTCAGAAACTACCGAAGCGAAAAATCTGAAAAAAATCAGGAGGCTGCCACTATATGGTGCCTGGGCTCCGAAATACCGTCCATGCCGATGTCTGTTTAAATAAAGTTAATAATAGTATATTACTACAATTTTTTGTAATTGGTTAGAAACCCCCCTTAAGTTTATCCTAGTACCATGCAGTGATATAGGCTATAGTATAGAGCATGATCTTACCAAGTTTGGTGGAAATCGCACTATTACTAACAAAGTTATAATACCTCAAATTTGTTGCTTCTTTGAAAATTGAAGACTATGAATGTCAATATCACCCGAAAGTGGATACTCTCACATAATATATGGATATATTACGTGCTACGTACTAAGAAATACACAAAACCTTTCGTACCTGAAGCGTCCAGCTTCCGGTTTCCCGACTTGTTATCGCTTTGTTGACGAGCTCCTAAACCATGGTTATTAATTGTGGTCCTAAGTTGTTTAGGTAGATCTTGACCGAATCATGAACTCCGAGTCGGCTCCTGTTGATCGGTGGTGGTTGCATCTTTTACCTTTTATCTGAAAGTCCGCTCACCAGACCAATGAGAGAAGAATATGTCCTTCGACTGAGGCATTCCTTAAAAGCCCTCGTCTTTTATAGACAATTTGGCAGCGTTATTTTAACCACAGTGTCCAAACTGAATTCCAAAAATGACAACTTTGCTAGTTACATATCCCTGGAATGCTTCATATACACATAGTGTCGATGATTTTCTGAACTTTTTAAGGCCAAACTTTAGGATTTGGGTGTATTTCAAAACTTTCCATAATCCTTGGAGAAAATTTCAAGCAGGCGCACTATTTCCATGTGGATTCTACCTGAGACAAATGTTTCCATATCCTTTGGATTGTGGCAGCTGAACGCATGCCTGTGGTAAAAGAAGAGCCTTGCTGGAAACGGTAGCGAACTGTAAAATCCACGTTTATTTTGGAAGTATTCCCCTGATTTGGGGCTGGAATTTCTGGAAAGCTTCCATGTCGGTCCTCTTCAACAAATATTGGGTTGCGTTGGGAAGTAATGTGGCATGTGTAATATTTCTCCTCCGATCCTAAAGCTGGACGTAGTTAATGGAGAAATCAGGGTGCATTTTTAAATATTTATATTGCGTAACAGGAGGAGGTTGTAATTAGCTGGGCTGAGGAGTGTTCGCTGGTGGGAATTAACGCCAGGTAATTATGAAGAGAAGTATGGTAAGTCTGACGTCGTGGGCCCGTGTGTCTCCCCTGTGGCTAGGTAAATGGTCCTGAAAGAATAATTTTCGAATTTGCGTTCCCTGAGTTCGGAAGGTTAGTGTTTGAGTCGTCTATATTACTCCAGTAGTACTGCGAGTTATTATGTCTGAGCTGATGCGGTTTTTCTTGGGATTTTTTATGATTGCGATAAAGTAATTTTTTGCTTCACTACGGAGCTTCTTTCCAACTGTAATATAACTAATGAAGATTGGGTACTACCACACCCGCCTGAACTATGATATAGTGCTTGCTTATCAACCGTAGGAGACTATACATATTCATTTCCGGATACCTATGGAAAATTGGAGAATACTTCCTAGTTAACGGGTTAACAAAAGGAATAAATTTGGAGAGAATTTCAGTTATGAATTTTTTTTGTCGAAGTAATAGGTTTGCTGCATTTCGGGAACCAAAAATTTTTCTCTACCAGTGATGAAGGAGACTGATGAAGGTTCCTGAAATACAGTATGTATATGTGTCACTTAAATAAACAAAACTAGTCCGGAAACCGAAAGCTGGGCGCTTCAGGTATGAAAGGCTTTGTTTGCTTTTTCTGTGAGTATATTTGAGTGCAGAACTATCCCATTTGTCATGTCATGTGGTAGTAAATTTACACGGTAAAGTTGACTTTGAACTACTGTAACTTTGCTAGCAATAGTATGAGTTCCACTTCCAGCGTAGCAAATATCACAGAAGAACCGACAGGAGAAGCTGACATCAGGGAAAAAGAAATAACCCGGCCTACGTGCGACATAACCAACACCAGCGCGAACTTAACCAAAATGGACGAGTTCACCAGGGTGGGTTTACTAATCATAGAGCTGATGGAGTACACCTCGCCATTAAAAATCAGGTACGGGTCATACGGACTTCTTATAACAAAGCCCGTGAAGAACTCGGCAATTGCCTCACACTGTCAAAGCAGACAACGGCAGATAGAGCAACACAAGCATCCCCAGCGACGTTGCTCTACAGAAAAGATCTGGCCGAAACCGGACTTCGAAAAATTATTTCACAGCCAGGACACGAAACACAAAAGCGTGTCAGGAAAATCTTCGCGGATTCAACCATACACCAACAGGTATAAAAGAAAAAAAAGGAAGGATCCCCCCTTCAAAATATCGGACAATGCTGCAGTAAAAGAAACCAA
Source organism: Hermetia illucens (assembly GCF_905115235.1). Lineage (NCBI taxonomy): Eukaryota > Metazoa > Arthropoda > Insecta > Diptera > Stratiomyidae > Hermetia > Hermetia illucens. Next base: position 81,948,309 of record NC_051854.1, on the reverse strand, counting down.
AACACAAAGGGATCCAAGCCCAAGTTGGACTTTGGTTAAATCAAGGAATCAAGGAGGTGAAGCAGGATTACGAAACGCAACCGTCAAGTAGCGCTGATAACAACAGCAAAAGAAGGTATGTCCAATGCTGATATTTTACGAAGGGTTAAGGTTGATTCCACGCTGAAGGAGCTTAGCGACGAATTAGGCGAACACAAAAAGGAGGATTACTGTTCGAACTATCGAAGGAAAAGAAGGATCACATTGACCTACCAAGGAATATAGAGGCTTCACTTGGCGAGCAAGCGATTGTCCGCGTAAGTTATCCAACGGTTTCGATAGAATGTAAGGATCTTGACGAGGTCACTACCAACGAGGGAATTTGTACAGCGCTCAAACAGCAATTGAAACTGGAGGACGTGCAGGAAACGGACATAAAAAGTCTAAGGAGAGTATATGGTAGACAGCGACCCTAACTATGTGTATGACCTCAGGTACAAAAGCACTGTCATCGGTTGGGTCGTGTGTAGGCTACGCGAGCAAATTCCACTAAAAAAATGTTTTAAATGCCTCAGATTCGAACATATGGCGAAGGATTGCACTAGCACCATCAATAATAATAATCGTTGACACACCAATCCATATTGGATCAGGGCCTTGAAGTGTGTTAGAGCACTTCATTCAAGACCATAACGGTACACTACAGTACACTGTAGGAGGCAATGTGGTCAGCATTGCGCTCGCCCGAGATTATTACCCTGATAGGACTCAGGTAGTCATTCACAGCTGAGTCGACTGGGATCCGACGTCAAATCACAATACAAATCCCACTACCACCAGTGAGATTTGAACTGCGACCTTCCGTATGACAGCCCTGTGTTCTAACCACTCAGCTATCCGGACACTAGCACCATTGACAGATCCAAATTGTGTAGAAGATGTGGAGAGGAAAATCATTTGGCGAGGGACTGCAGTTAAAACCCTCATTGACTTCTATGTAGGGAAACCAAAAATCACGATTGTAACCACATAATGGGTAGCACCACGTGTCCAGCCTACAAGATAGCTCTAAGTACCCTACGTAAATGAGAGTCATCCAGCTGAATCTTTTTTTTTGGATGGAGGTGGAAATCTTAGAAAGACGCTGCTGCGCCAGGTTGCAGCAGTGTGTGGGATTCACACCCACTAAAATCACCCCCACTCTTCCGCCCCTCCTCGCGGGACACCGTGAAGTGTTACTTCGCGGGGGAGGCTCTGGTTCGCTATACCAGCTCATCCATGTCACCTCTCCGTCTCGCCGCGTTCCGAGCTCGATCCAACTCCAGGAGTTTTGTCTGCACCACGGCTACTGCCTCATTTACCGCCATCCAGTTTTCCTCCGACTTCAACATCTCTTCCACCAGGTTGGAGGGCTCGATGTCCGCCCCTAAGATGCTGTTCAACCTCCTTTTCTGCTGCAGAAATCTGGGACAATGGAACATAACGTGCTCCGGGTCCTAGAGTGTAGCACCGCATTCAGGACAGTCGGGAGACTCGTCCAACTCGAAGCGATGCAAGTACTTCCTATAGCCACCGTGTCCCGTAAGGAACTGTGTCAGGTGGTAATTCAATTCTTCGTGCTTTCGGTTGACCCATTTCTCGATGCACGGGATCAATGTATGGGTCCACCTGCCCTTGTCGGAGTTATTCCATCGTTGGTGCCACTTGCCACACAACTCTCTCCTGATGGCTTTTCGGAAATCCGCATTCACCTCGCCTGGATTTGCCTTCCGTTTTTCGTAGAGCCAGTGTGCCTCGCTCGCTAGAAGATCTATAGGGATCATTCCTGCGATAACACACACTGCCTCCGTCGACGCCGTCCTAAATGCGATGCACACCCTTAGCGCAATTGGCCGGTATGCCGAACATATCTTCCTCCGGTTGACAGCGTGGTTCAACGCTCCCGCCCAGACAGGGGCCGCGTATAGCAGGATCGACTTCACCACTCCCGCGATGAGTAGCCTGCGACTATACTTCGGCCCTCCCACGTTAGGCATCATCCTTGCAAGGGATGAGCTGGCATTTGCTGCCTTCTCTCGCGCATAATGCAAGTGTCCCTTGAAACTCAGCTTGGCATCGATCATAACCTCCAGGTATTTGACAACCGATTTTGAGACGACCTCACGATTACCAACTTGGATGGCAACCGTGTTGTTCTTCCTACGATTGGTAATGAGGTCCGCCTCTGTCTTTTCGTCCGCCAGGTCCAGCTTGGCCATTCGTAACCATGACTTGATGGTATGAATGGCTTCATTTGCATAAAGCTCCACGTCCTCGGGATGCTTTGCAATTGCAACTACCGCCAAGTCGTCCGCAAAACCAATCAGCGTTGTCTCCTCCGGCACGCGAAGGCCAAGCACTCCGTCGTACATTATGTTCCACAGCGGAGGTCCCAATAGAGAACCTTGAGGCACACCTGGTGTCACAATGTACTCCTTCAGCCCGTCGTCTGTCTCGTACCAGAGAAGTCTGTCCGAAAAGTAACTCTCGATGAGCCGAGCCAAGTAGCTAGGAACACCCAGTTTGGTCAAAGCGCCCTTAATCCAGCCCCAGTTGGCTGAGTTAAAAGGATTTTTGACGTCCAGCGTCACCAGAGCACAGCATTTGCCCATGGCCATTGCATTTCGAGCCAATTCCACGACCTTTGCTACTGCATCGATCGTAGAACGGGCTCGCCGAAACCCATATTGCCGCTCTGAACTGGTGCAACACGGAGATCGCTGCCTTGAGATCCTCTTGTCTCCAAGCGAGGAGACTTTCCCACAGGACAAGGGGAAGGCCGGAGCACCAGGAGCGTGAGGAGGAATACAGGGATCTGCGAAGCAACCTTAAGAAGGCCATTCGGAGAAGCAAGCGGGAATGCTAATACGAATCCTTGGGGTACAGCTTACCAAGTTGTAATGAAGAAGATCCGCGGGCGAAAATCACCTCAGGTGACATGCCCACGGCTCTTGTTGCAAATAATTACAACTCTTTTCCCGCAGCAGGAGCAGGACGAAAGAGAATCCCAACTGGCAGCTCAGCAGGACGTCTTCTCGATCCCTGATGTTACCGAAGAGGAACTTTGGGAAACCTGCAGACGTATTGGGGACAGCAAGGCTCCGGGATTGGACGGAATTCCGAACAAGGCTCTGAAGGTAGCGGTCAAGGCCAGATCAAGGTGATTCGCAAGCACATTCGAATCGTGCATGGCGGAAGGAATGTTTCCCGCCCAGTGGAAGAGGCAGAAGCTGGTCTTGCTACCGAAATCCCGAAAACCACCCGGCGTGCCCTCTTCATATCGCCCTATTTGTCTCTTAGACACCATGGGGAAGATGTTGGAGAGGGTGATATACAACAGGCTGCTCCCGTTCATCGAGCTTGTGGGTGGTCTTTCAGATCCAGCTGAATCTAAATCACTGCCAAGCCGCCCAGGACCTACTAGCACAGAAAGTATGTCAAGCGGAAATCGATGTTGCTATTGTCTGCGAGCAATACAAAAGCCTCCATCACGGCGTCTGGGAAACAGACATAGATGGAAAGGCTGCGATGTGGGCTTGCGGCAATCGAGCCTTACAAAAAACAATGAAGCACTGCGAGCACGATTTTTTAAGGGTTAAGATCGATGACCTCTACATATACAGCTGCTATGCCGCCCCAGGTATGGCAATACCAGAGTATTGCAACATGCTAGATAGACTGGCGAGAGACACCAAAGATCGCCACCTCAAAATTATTGCTGGCAACTTCAACGCTTGGGCAATGGAGTGGGGAAGCCAGGAAACAAATGAGGGGGAAAGAATCCTACCCCAGGTTTTCTCCTGCCTAAACGTCACTTTGGCTACATTGGAAGCGTAAACATCTTTAGCTAGGCTCCATTGTAGATCTTACTTTTGTAAGTGATTCGTTGGTAACGCATCTACACTGGCCTGTTAGCGAAGAATACACGCATAGCGACCACCAGGCGATATATATTACTATTGATAAGGGACCCAGAAAAATAAGTCCTTACCTGAAGAAATCAGAAACAGGCTGGTTAAAAAGAGCACTTGATGAGGATACATTCCTGGAGGTATTGCAGTGGGGGAAAACAGAGAACTGTTGAAATTTGCATCGGAACGGATGTTGTTTGCTCTCAGTTATCGCTGAAATACCTGGGAGTAATATTCGACTCCAAGCTGATCTTTAAACCCCACTTAAAGCTTACTAGGCTGAAAATGGCAATTATCAACTCAACACTGGCCAGGACGCTTCCAAATGTAGGCGACCCGAAGCACAGTTGACGATTACTCTTAGCGCGAGTTGTCAGCTCTATACTTCTATAAGCGGCACCAGTGTGAAAATCGCAGACAGTTCAAGCTGCATATCGATTAAGCGCTCTTCGAACATGTTGCGCCTACCCAACAACATCTTATGAGGCATGCGTGATTGCGGGGATGATCCCCGTAGATATTCTAACCGATGAGGTAAATCGTCTGTACGAGAATCAGGAAGCGAGTCTAAACAAGCAAAATGAGCGTATGAGGTCATTGGCTGCATGGAAAACAGCATGGGACCAGGCAGAAAATGGTTTATTCCAGAGATAAGTATGTGGACTACGCGGAACCACGGTGAGACAAGTTACGATCTGACTCAGTTGTTAACCGGACGCGGTTGATGCAGGAGTTACCTTTATAGGTTCGGTCTAGGTGAATCGCCCGATTGTCCTTCATGTGAAGATGAAGCCGAAAATGCAGAACAAGTTTTCTTCGGCTGCTCAAGCTCAAGGAGAAAGCTTGAAACAGAGGTAAATACCCGTTTAACGATGGAAAATCTGATAAGGTAAATGGTGCAATAAAATACAGCATGGGACCCAGTAGTTGCAATGGTGAAACGGATCCACCAGCACCTAAAAGCGGCAGATGTACGGCGGAGAGATAGAGGGGAAATTACTGTAATTAACGCCACGCAAAGCGGTAGCAGCTCTTTAGAGTGAACAGTTAAGAACTGAATAGTCCCGCAATACCAGCACGGTGATCCCGCGGGTATAGTGTGGAGAAAATATGGGAGGTTTTAGTCGGTAAGAGTTCAGCATGCGTATTCATGATGGATTTCACCCAGTCAAAAAAAAAAAGACAGACCGACGAACAGACAGACAGATATTGAACTGCATTTAATAAGGTTTTGTTTGGCAAATAAAATTTTAAATAGCCAAATTTGTTTCCTTTTTTGATTTATGGACAGTTCCCAGTTTCTTAATATCTTAATTTTCGACATCTCCCCCATTCTTTGGAAGGATTCGGGATTGCGTTTACTCTCACTTTACTTCTACACAAATAAAAACAAACCTCTTATGTCTTCTCGTTTCAATCGCTGGAAGCGTTGATTTAAAAGTACGTTGTAGGTTAAAGCGAAAATCAGGAAGGTTAGGAGATCCTGGAGGAAGTAGCAGAAAGTTCCCTTCCCACGGACTGAATTTGATTAAGTTTTGAAATGATAATGGAATAAAAATATTGGAAAAAGGGAAGAAACTTCGTCTGAATCAGTCTTCTGTCCGCTTGTGTAGAGAGGACGGTGGAAGGGTTGTTTTAATCTTGTTGAATGGGAATCACGGCAGTAAGGATATGGAGAGAGGATAAAGGATGAACTAGTATTTTGATTTTAATAGCAACCTAAAAGGAAAGTTCAGTACAGCCGATCCGCGGATTATGTTTTTGCAACTGGTAAAATAAATTATAAACAATTTGGAAACCAGGAGCTGGACGCTTCCTCGGAAAATATCAACGTGCCCAAGAACCTAGGATATAGCTTCGGATCGGACGGATCAAACGGCAACGATTTTGGTAACGTAAAATGGGCTATTCTTTTAGATCTTGGAATGTGTGATCCCTTTTTCGAGCGGAGGCTTCTCCAGGAAGTATCCCGTCATAATATTAAAATCATTGCGGAACTTACACAATATTTACCTGCAGCAAAGAATGAGGAAGCGAAGAATTTGTTGTCGCCTTTGTCAGAAACAACACAATTAGGCAACTTTTAATTGATTTCAAACCGATTAATGAAACGAATCTGCTTAATCCGCTTCAAGATGAAGTTTCACAATGTGCAGTATATCAACTGCATGCACCAAGTTGATAATATACTGTTAGGACAAAGTCGATGTCGTTACAGATGAATTCTACACTAGACAGAATTTTTGACGAGATGCTCTCCAATGACATCAAAGTAATATTGGGAGCCTTTAACGCTAAAACTTGCAGCGAACTATTTCATAGGGATATAACAGGAGGGCAGTGCCTTCATAATGAAAGAAACGATGGTGGCCAAAGGCTCATCGATTTCGCCAGCAGCAAAAATTTTGTCGTAAACTTCCCCCGATTCCCCATATGAACATAAATAAAGTGGCGTAAGCATCACCAGACGGCCAGACATTCAATCAAATCGACTACGTCCTCTGCTAAGCTAGCTGCCTAAGACATATTGGACGTGAGGACGCTATGAAGTGCTAACTCTGACTTGGACCATTTCTTAGTTAGAGGAAAGTACCATCAAATTGCCAAAAACAGCCACAGCCAGAAGAGCTGGACTCCCAAAATCAATGTGGAAATGTTGAAAGATGAAACGGTCAAAGTGGGTTACATGTCCACAATCAAGGCACATTTGGACACACTACGTCATGCTGGTCCTGATGAAAGCAGCTCAAAACATCCTTGAGCATGTAGAACCAAGGAATCGCAACGAATGGTTCAATGATATCTACCTGGAAGTGATTAATAAGAAAAAGTTGCATATTGTCCCAAAGGAGAAGCCTTCTTATCGTTATTATTTGAGAGGTAGACTTCGGCTCCAGAACCCTCTTCGGGTTTTGAGCCATCGGTGAAGAACACTTCTATATCCCGCCACGCATTCCGCTGGGACTTCCTACTTCTCTCTACGATTCAGGGTAATTCCATATTTTCTACCAAACAGATGCATGGGGACACGAGAATCGGAAGGCATTGTAATAACTGGATTCAGTTCTTCCAGTAACTCTTCCAATGCTCTGTGCCCCCACATCCGTTGTTTTCCCATAGATCTAATCGAATTAGTCTATGAGCTGCTCTCATTGCAGTGCTTTGAATAAATATATCCAGGGGCTGCGAGTTGAGTGCGTTTAGAGCTGCGTCGAATGTCGTGCTCATGGTACCAGTGGTATACAGACACACAGTTCTTTGCAGTGCGGCTAGTTTACGGTGAAAACCTTTTTGTCTCACCTTAACCTACCACACTACGGATGCATATACGAACATGAGCCTAATGATGGCAACGTATATCCACATTACCACATGAGGCCTGAGTCCCCATGTCGAGGCAAACGTCCGTCTGCACAGCCCCCCCGTGAGAGCTCGTTTTATCTTCTCCTCTACATGTTTGTTCCAAAGAAGTTTTTTATCTAGAGTGACTCCCAGATATTTCGCTTCTTCATCTCAGGGAGGCAAAGTTTATCCATTTTTCCCCTTTTTGTGAATAATAACCTTAAGGTTTTATTTGGATTAACTGAAAAACAAAAAACAAATCAACGGCACGTTGTATATTCCTACACGCTGTTCAAAGATCCCGATCAACAGCAAGCACAGCTACGTCATCAGCACAAGCTTGAGCGTGTATTGGCAAATTTTGCAGTTCGCATATTAGCGAGTCGATTAGCATACTCCACAGAAGTGGCGAATGCACACCTCCTTGGGGGCAGCCCTTCGTTGCTTCTGCAGTCAGATAGCGATCGACATCCACCCCAGCGCACAGCAATCTTTGCGTTAGCATAGCATGGATTAATTAAAGCATCATCAACACCATGCGCTCTGGCGGCATCACAAAGTTTTTGAAAAGGCGCACAGTCAAAAGCCCCTCCAATGTCCACGAACACCCCCATCGCGTATTCACCATTCAAAGTTGCATCCTCTATCTTTGTGACCAAAGAATGAAAAGCAGACTCACAGTACTTTTCACGCTGGTAAGCATGTTGGTTTTCATTAAGTAGGAGCGACCTAAGTGCGTTTCCACGAATGTGATGCTCTCCAAACCTTTCAACAAGAATGAAGTCAAGCTGATCTGTCTGAAGTTCTTTGGATTAGAATAGTTATCTTTCCCAGGTTTCGATATGAAGACCACCTTAACCTTTGCCAAGAGGAAGGCGCGTAACCTAGAGCAAGACATCCTTGAAAAATATTTCTTAGAGGTCGCTCTAAGTACTTCATACCCTCCTTTAGCATTGCCGGATAAATGCCATCCATACCAGGTGCTTTGAAATGTTCAAAGGACAGTATGGCAGCTCTCACCATTTCATGGGTAACATGGGTTCCAGTTCCCCTCGCAACACTTGCGTGTTGGACCGGTTGCAACTCTCCCCCTGCCACTTCTCTCACCCGTTCTCCCGGGTCTTGTACTTTCAGGAGGGTCTGCACTGAATCCAGTCTAGACCTCGTGAAAGTATCGTCGGGTTTTCTAAGAGAGTCCAACTTGGCCGACTCATCCCTGTTGAGGACTCTGCACAGCCTTGACGTCTCTTTTGCGCCTAACAGTTCCTCACAGTACGCTCTAAAGGAGTCTCACCTAACAAGCCTCTTATATTCACGCTGTGAGTTCCAGAAATTTAACCAGTCTTTGTTCTTATTGCTTTTTCAAGCACGGTTCTGAAGTCGCCTGGTTGATTTCCTGAGTTTTTGCAGTTCCCGTTTCCACCAAGGAACTGTTTTACGCTTTGGCGTCAGCAAATAGGACAAACCTCTTCATACACTCTAAAAGTGTGCAGTTCAGAGTTTCCAATTCATCTTCCAGCGCCAAAGGAGTACTTAGTCGCCTAGGGAACTGTACTTTATTGTCAAGAAGTTCATTGAACTTTGTCCAACCCGTTTTCCTAGGGTTCCGTCTTTGAACTGCTCTTCTTGGCCCCACGAACGTAGAGGCGCACCCTACGTTCACAGTCATCAGAACAGCTGAAGTGATAAAATCAAACATCAATCCTCTAGGATTGCATTTGCTACTGCCGGAACAAATGTGATGAGTATTCGCATCATAACCTATCAAAAGTTCAAGACCACTTGATTCTGCATACACTACCAGATCCCTTCCCCCGTGCGTCGGCGGAGAGCATAAAGAATCATAGGGTAAGTAGGTAGAGGCAACTATGATGTTTCTTCTCTTACCTTTAACCTAGTATTGTAAGTTGACCGCAACAAGGTCCTGGGAACAGAATTGTCTCAGCGTGGTTGCTTCTAGCAATTTTGACATCAGAATGCAGGCCCTCGGTCTCGAGGATCTTTCATCGAAGAAGATCCTGGTCCCCTTGATTGATCCAAAGCCACAGATTCTGTTAAAACGAACGAACGGTTCTTGAACTAGAAATATATAAGGACAGTCCTGCAATTTTGCCAGTTTTGTCGCCAGTAGATAGGATGAAGCTTTGGCATACTGCAGGTTGGTTTGACTCTTATGTTTGTAGTCATAAGTGCAGTCTAATATGAAAACCGCTGCTAACTGAAAAGTCTGCTGCGTTCAGTGTGGATTTCACCGGGGCTACCAGCTTGTCCTCACCTTTTACCAAAAGTTCTGCATTCTTGCATCCGATTTCTCTGGATATCGCCATACTTGGTGGTGTAGCAACGCCCATGTCTTCATTCCCAGGAGACTTCGCCTTCTTTCGCGTGCCTTTCGTTGCCGTCGGCTAGAAGCCCTCCCCCACCGCTATCATCCAATGGAGATCAGATCAAGCATTTGATAGGGACAAATGGCGAAACCGATCATGACGAGCCGACCCCGCTTGTGAACAGGACAAAGGCTGAAGAAAAAGAAGAAGATAATATCTACGTTTGTATAATAATATGTACAATAGGTATATCATCTAGTTTGAAAAAAATATGAAGGAATATTTTACTGTTTTTGCCATATTCGAATGGAAAAATGTGCATAGAAAGTTTCCCACACAAGGTGAACATAAAACCTTTATACCCGAAGCACCAGCTTTCGGTACTCCAACCTGTCTTTGTTCGTCATGTCAAGTTTTAATTTCAACCTACTTTCTGAGGAGAAGGGAATGGGCACGATATATAGAAGATAGAAAAAGGTCCTCTTTCTAATCCCATTAAATAATTCCAGTGATTTGCAAGAAGGGTTGCAGAAGGGGCCACCCTTTCCCGCGCGGGGATTGATGAAGCCAATTTTACCATGATGGTATTAAAATACTCCTCGTTTGAAGCATCATTACGCTTTAAGGGGTGACTACCATGTTGAGTTTTCAATGGGATTTGAAAGAGCAAATCTGCCGCGTTATACAGGGTGCGGCAGTATAACTTCCTTTTTTCAAAACTCAATAAAAGCTATTGTATGCATCGGAAAATATTTATTTATTTTTTATAATCTAAAGTTTTTTATAATCTAGTCTAAAGTTTTTATTTACATTGTTTTGAAGATCAAATCTGTTAGGTGACGTCCCTCATTCTCCATACATTGCGTAAACCGATTTCTGGCGTTTGTCATGACTCTTGTTAGTATAGCAGGTGTTATGTTGACAATTTCTTCTTGGATGTTGGTCTTCAAATCTTGTAGGGTTCTTGGACGGTTCACATAAACACGGGATTTCAAAAAACCCCATAGAAAAAAATCACAAGGGGACAGATCGGGAGAGCGTGCCGGCCATTCAAAATCGCCTCTAATTGAGATAAGGCGCTCTGGAAAGTGTTCCTTTAAAACAGCCATCGATGCTCAAATGTCCCCCAAATCCAAATTTTCTAGCCATGGGAAAAAAAAATTCTGTAGCATGTTTACATACCGGTCCAAATTCACTGTCACTGTAAGCTCATTTTCTTCAAAAAACCAGGGACCAATAATTCCAGCTGAGGAAATTGCACACCACACTGTGACTTTGGGTGAATGCAAAGGCTTTTGATGCAATTCTCGAGGGTTGATGTCAGCCCAGTAGCGCATGTTTTGTTTGTTAACTGACCCACACAAATCAAAATGGGCTTCATCGCTAAAAAAAACAATAGCACCCTCGGGAACGACATCAAGAAGAAGCTGACACGCGTTCATCCGAGAATTGAATTCACGTTCTGAAAGTTCCTGCACTATCGCCATCTTATAAGGATGAAAATGAAGATCATCACGAAGAATTCTTCTCACAGAACGATCGGATAGTCCAAAGGCAGATGCGTATTTGCGCACAGAACGCCGTCGCGATCACAACATTGACGCTCTCACTGCTTCAATGTTCTCAGGTGATCTAACGGCCGAGGGACTCCCAGTTCTTCCTTTTGTCGCACTTACAGTTTGTCTGAATGTAGTGACCCATGTAACAATTGATTTGCGGTCTGGGACGGGAGCCAACGCGGCTAAATTAAAGCGATTCCGAAATGCACGCTGTGTTGCAATAACCGAACATCCGCTTGAAAAGTAAACCTCAACGGCAAAGGCACGCTCCTCACTATTCCAACGCATGATGGCGACTGAACCATGTCGGGACAAAACTTTACAGTATCCCCTCTTGAACGAGACCACTAGCGCTCCGCTATGACATCAACTAACTGAGTGGCGGGCATTTTAAAAAAGTAAGTTATGCTGCCGCACCCTGTACAATATGATAATGGTCCCACTTTGAGCTGCCATGATTTTTTAAGCGGGGTAGATAGTTTTTTTGCACTTTTTATTCATTTTGTTTTATTTTTTAAATGAATTCATAACATCTCGAGAATAATGTGTACACATTTCAAGTCGAAGGGGTAAAATTGACGACGACGTCTGTTGATCTAAGTCAAGTCTTTTAGGGTTCAAAATTCTAAATCGTCTTTTTGACACTTCCTATTTTTCAAGTCCATGTACGCCATAACTCAAAGTCTACTGTACCAATCATTCTCCAAGTATCCTTGGGAACTTTATTGTTTTTTTTTTAATATTTATTAATTTTAAATTTGCTTAAGTTAGACGATTTTTGAGCATAAGTCGAGATTTTGACTGCTACGAAAAATTAAATAATCGATAAAAAAATCTCTCCAGGGTTACCTAGAGAAATATCTCCAATCTCAATTTTGGTGTTTCAGATGATTCTATAGCGAAATATCGTGTACGCCGCAAAACAGTGTTTCCGCAGATTCACTGTCACTTCAATAGAAATTTATTATATGGAAAGTTACTAAGTAAGTTGATATTATCTGTATCCGCAAAAAAAAATCTTAGAAACATGTCATTTTTTCCCCGAATTAACCCTAGCCCCGCCTTCCGTTTCCCCCTTTAAGAGGCGTGACCGCTGAAGATCGCCTTCTGCATATCCTCTCCACTTTCTCGTCCTCATGAGGTGGGGTTGAAAATTCAAACTTAACCATGACGATTTAAAAACAAGTCGGGAAACAGGAAGCTCCTTTTCACCAAATTTCGTGTCAATTGGTATAGCCGTTTCTGAGAAAAGTACGTCTGAAAGACAGACAGACAGCAGAACGTGTACCAAGCCATTAGGAACATGATGAGAGCCATCAGAGTGCTTTACAATAGGTCCCAGGAAAAAGTAAAAGAGCCTAAGGAGAAGTCGGACATCCCAGCTCCAACAGTGTCATAGGCGACCCAGGTGACACCAAAGCACAGGGTCATCGATCTTCGATCAAGTAAGCGAGGGCGACACAAAAAGGAGGAAGCTTTGGGGAATCAACAGGCATCAAAAAGGAAAAAGGGGGTTTTGACCAGTCCAACAAGAAGGCAATTGTAATCTCCAGCAGAGGACATCTAACGTATGCGGAGATACTGAAGAAGGTGAGATCTGATCCCGACCTAAAAGAACTAGGCGGAAATGTCAACAAAATCCGGAGGACCCAGAAAGGGGATCTCATGTTTGAGTTGAAAAAATACAGCATGGGAAAAACTGACGGCTTTCATAACCAAGTTTTAAACCCAATTGGGGAGAATGTCGCGGTTGGATCCCAAAAATATGAAATCTATATCCAATGCAAGGATCTCGATGAGGTAACATCCAGAGAATAGATCTGCACTGCCTTGAAGCAACCATTCAAGTTGAAGGAACTCAGCGAAGGATGTATCGTGATCCTAAGAAAAGCTTATGGTGGTATTGAAACTGCCACAATGCGACTGCCAGTAGAGTTAGCGCAGAAGTTCTTGGCCGTGGGGAAGGTTCGGATTGGTTGGGTTGTTTGCCGACTAAGGGAGCAGATCGCTTTAAAGAGGTACCTCAAATGCTTAATGTTTAGACACTTCGCGAAGGCATGCACCAGCGGCATCGATCGGTCCGATTAATGTCGAAGGTGTGGGAAGAAAGGACATATTGCCAAGGAGTGCAATAGAGACCCCAAATAAATTTTGTCCGAAGGAAAGGAGGGACGGGATAATCGGCATATTGCCGGAAGTGGTAAATGCACGGAATTTAGGAAGGCGTTAACTGCTTTGAAAAAATGAGGTTAATACAAATAAACCTTTCAGATAGGCAGTATGGGTTCCGTAAAGTCACATCAACCATTGATGACATGAAAATGGTTACTGGCTTGGCTGAAAATGTATTTCACGGAAGGGGTTGTACCAGCATATATTGTGTGGTGGTGACCCTGGATGTGAGGAATGCATTTAACTCGGCCAATTGGAACCTTATACGAAAGTCTCTGGCGACGACTGGTGTTCCCACGGAACACTTTGATATAATACCGATGATCGATCCAAGGAGTAAGTTGTCTCCGTGGGTGTCCCACAGGACTTTGCACTGGGCCGACTACTGTAAAACATCGTGTATAATGATGTGCTAAATCTTCCGGTTCTGGAGGAGGCCACGGTGGTGGGTTACGCCGACGACTGGTTGTGGTCGCAAAGCATCTCGAGGATGCTGAGTTGTACTCAAGCGAAGCAATCAGTGTTGTTAAGGCTTAGTTAAGAGTGGTGGACTGGCACTCGCGGAGAAAAAGACAAAAGCGGTCTCCATCACTAAGCGCCGCAACGGAAATTACGCCTGCATTAGAATCGGGAATCGTATCATCATTTCCAAGCTGGCCATCAAATACTTTGGGGTGATGATAGATGGAAAACTCAATTTTAAGCAGCACATAGAGCATACTTGCAAAACGGCATCCACCATGAGTATGGCTCTCGCGAGGTTGATGCCGAATGTAGGAGGACCGCGACATACTTGCAGGCCAGGCTGGTGAGTTCTATCATGCTGTATGCAGTGCCCGTTTGGGGAAACGCGCTGCAGGTTTTAGGCAATGCATATAAACTGAGAACGGTTTACAGAAGAACAGCCTTAAGGGTGTGTTCTGCCTTTAGTACCTTCTCAGGCGATGCAGCGTTCGTCATCTCGGGAATGATGCCGATTGACATCCTGGCAACCGAAATGATGAACGTGTCCATCTCTCCTTTATCGCAGGTGAAAAAAGCCGAAACGGAGAGATCCATAAGCAGATGGCAACAGCGATGGGACCAGTCAGAAAAGAGTCGTTGATCTTAGAGGTTGATCCCTTCCATCGGGGAGTGGCTGGAGAGAAAGCATGGGGAGATGGTTTTAGTGGGTAAAAATTCTGGCATGGCGCACATTCTGGCCTGCCCAGGCCAGAGTCTTTTGAAGATTTCCACCTCCTTAAACAAAAAGATAGGCTATTACTTTTGAACAGCCACGAGTTTTCATCCACTTTGACCGTCTCTGAGGACGGGGTTGGAAATTCAACCTTTACCAAAGTGAATACTACGTACACTTTCAGAGGGAAAGGAAATTTCCAATCGTGAATATTAGATCAATTTCCTGGAAATTAAATTCAAAGCATTAAAACAGAAAATTTAGCATTTTGTTCCATGTTGTTTTGGTTACGCCGACTAATGATTGGGTCTCCTTTCCACAGGTCATAAATGTACTGCGTCAATTTTAAATAAACGAAACTCGAAAGGACATATTAAATTAATTAATTATTCAGGAGTTTTATATACGCATCTGAAAAGTACCAGCTTCTACCTTTTAACGGAATATAAAGCAATATTATTTCGGCTCAAAGAACTCGAAAGCTTGTTTACATAAATATTTATTCATTAACCTGAAATTTTCGTTATTTGTTGCATCAAGCAACCTCGAAATTATTTATAGACAACCCAATCTTTATAAGCTTCCAAATTTGCTTGTTGTTCATCTGACTCAGATTTTCCCGTCGCTTCCCAGAATATTTCCAAATTTATTATTTGAGAACGTTAGGAAAGCAAAGAATAATTTATCAATTCACAGAAGTTTAATTTCATTCAAATATATCCTAATATTTGGCAAATATGAAATGACTAATGGAGACCGATGCATCGGCCTAGGACTGAGTCCTTGTTTGATTGGGATTTCATGGAGCTTTCAAATGTTGATTCAAATGTGGGAACTGGAAATGTTATTGGTGTTATGTTTGGCGAATCAAATTTGTATGTTTTGATGCATAAATAGAATTTGCTCGTGATACTTATTGGGTTTCTGCGATCCTCAATCAATTAAGGAATATATAACGGACGGGACGTCGCTGTTGTGAAAACCAAGGACAGAGCTATCCAAATGCTCGAAAACTGGTGAAAATTTTGAATGAAAGTCCCCTAGCAGCTACATATTCGAGACTCCATTCAAAGCCTGGGGAATATGGTCGGGGAGGTCCCTTTTGGATACTTCCGCCCCGATCACGCCATCTCCAACTTCACTTCTCGGAAGGCCTAGTTTACTGGATTCGCAGGAGAATGAATCGAGAGAAATCGTACTCTAATAGAGCCAAAGCCAAGATCATTGGGTGAAAATCGATAGCGCATCGCATCCATAATCTCACTCTTCTGCAGACCACAGGTGGTTGCTGACTTCAGTCACAGGATGTACAGGACAGCTGAGAGTCCCTTAGGTCGGACATCATAAGCATCCCGGGACTGAGAGGACAATAAAAGAAGAAGGTCGGATGGCATGCTGTCACAACTGGGAATGTTCCGTGAATTGTCTAATTTGAACCTACCCAGGGATACATCATCTGCACTTTATCCCCTTAAGAATTGGGTGAGATAATGCTAATTTTCTCTGCTTTCACCCTGATTGTTAGTCCAGCAATTCGACTCCGAAAGTCCCTAACGTTCATGCCACCTAGTCAACCACTATTAGCGTCACGGTGACGTGAGTCAAGGTCAGCCAACTTGGCAGTTGGGGTGTACATCAAGAGGCAGCTGCTCCGGAGTCCTAGTTGGTTAAGGTTAGATTATTAGTAGATGGCATCGCCCCAAGTAAGAACAGAGATACTGTCGTGCTCTGCATATTTCCCCTATGACGCAGAAGACGTTCCCAGTGGAACATTTATCAGAGCTATCCAATATGCCAAAAGTAGAAGCATGGGGGTAATAGCAGGATTTGATGTCAACGCCCCACTACATATGCTGGAGAAGTTCCAACATCAATGCAAGAGAATCGAAACTACTGGAGTATCTAGAAGGAACCGATTTGCAGGTCCTTAATTTGAGTAATGAACTCACTTTCTTTAACGTGGTCAAGCGAGAGGTAATTAACATCACGGTGGCATCCCCTGACATCGCGGCTCTGGTTAGAGAGTGAAGAGTATCAAACGATATCACACTCTCGGATCACAGATGCATTGATTTCGTAATGGGCACAGATCCACCTCCACCTAGGTGATCACGATTAGCATGAGAGAAGTTTTCAAAGAAAGCTGTCCACGAAAGATGCCAAAGTAGGGTAAAACACCATGATGGAACCCGGATTTGACAAAACAGGGGAGAACTACAAGGATGCTCCTCAATTGTGCTCTGAAGTGTGATTCAGACGCTAGCTGGAATCGCTATAAAGAAGCACATAAGGCTCTAAAGAAGAGCATAAGATCGGCTAAATGATCATCATGGAGACGCTTTTGCGAAGAGACTAACTCTCTTGAGACAACCTCAAAGCTGAAGCGGATTCTGGTTAAAAAAACGTAGCAAGGAACTGGGTTATTTACGTTTACAGGACGGGAGGTAACTAGAAAGCGATGAAGAAACGGCAAACCATTTGTTTGAAGTGGACTTCCCAGGCAGCATCCGAAACGTAATCGCCCTCAACTGAGAGACTGGAATCTGGCATGCAAAGTAGTATCACTGGAGCGAGTAAAATGGACATTTAAGTCGTTCCAGAGATAAAAGTCTGCAGGTCCAGATGGTAATAGGGAATGGATGCCCTGGCTATACATATTCGGAATATATATCGCGCACCCTAGCACACGCTTATATTAAAATTAACCTGCGTGGCGTGTCGTTTTATTCATTCCCAAACCAGGGAAACCCATCTACCAGGCGCAAAAAGCTTCCGACCGATCAGTCTAACGTCTTTTCTACTAAAAGGGTTAGAAAGGCTAGTAGATCGGTTCATAAGGGATACACGCATTCCTAAGTGGCCACTTCAGCCTAGGCAATACGCCTACCAGAAAGGCAAATCCACGGAGACAGCACCGCATGTACTTACGGCAAAAATTGAAAAGGCGATGTCCGAAAAAGAAGACTGAACGAAACCAGCTTTTGAAATCCAGCCATCCACTGTCAAGTCTATTCTGAAGGGTGAAACCGCAAGGATTCACGCAGCCGAGTGGAGAAGTTTGGATTCTTGCCGTCAGGCGAAAATCCATATGAAAGAGCCCAGGGTCACCAGAGTGGCATTTTTGTTGTCCCTGAAGAAGTGAAATATGAAAACCCTAGTAGGACTTTTAACGGGATACTCCTCCTTAAACTACCATATGGAACAGATTGGGGTGGTGGTTTGCACTTTTTATGTAGCTGCCCGGCCTCCTCAGATCTCAGACGAGGTTTTCTTCAATAAAGAATTTGCACACTCTCTGCCTCAGATTCGCTAAAGCTTGCGGAAGCCGTAGGCGGGAAGTCATTAAATAGGCGATTTACGGGGATAGTACAATGGGCCTAACAATGGCCGAAGCTACGCTTCCTCCCGTAAACTAAACTAACTTGTCGTTTACAACCTTCTCCCAGAAAAACTACAGGAAAGGCGTGAAAAGCGGGTTGATGTCTGGAGGAGCTTTATTTTCTGCTAAAAGAACGATAAGTGCCAAACAAACCGCAAAAGTTCCGTATAATTTAGGAAAAGGCGAAAGAACAAAGATCCATATGGAGAAAATTTCATGCAGACAGTCTTCGTCCCTTATCGATATAAAACCTCAGAGAAATTTAAGCCCCAAGCGGTGTCTGTCAGGGTTCTATCTTCACATCGATGTAATTCCTTCTTGGTTGGAGAATGTGAAGGTCTTCAATGGACTGAAACACATCGATTACGATATTGGGATTTGTTTGCTCTCTCACTGACCAAAGGACTCTCGATTTGGAAATAGAGGAAAGCAGAGTTGAACAGAAGACAAGCACCTACGAAACCAAGAAGTTGATCAATTTGGATATTTAGAAAGCGGCGTTTCTGCCAACGGTGACACTGAACTCGATGTTCGACACGATAACAGCGGTAAATTCACCTTCGCTGCTTTGTCTGAAATTTGCAAATGCAGTTATTTCAACAACGAAACCCACCTGGGACTGTTCTGGGGTAATGTTCTGTACTGGACAGTACCGTTTGCTAAGACCTTTGCGGGGAGAGATACAGCTCCGGTAAATCTCGCGCTTTTCCCTGCTGTAGCATGACAGACATAATGCCATCTGGGCCCGGAGGTTTATACGTGGAGAAGCTGTTTATAGCCAAACCAATTTTATCCTCGGTAATTACTGATTTAATAGTCTCACATGGCTGGGGTTGCATATCCCCTAAGCAAGGCTCTGACCGACAGTCCTCTTTGCTGCCGTGGAAGTGCGTCGGAATTAGCAACTGCAGGGTTCCACCAGAAAATTCCTTACGTAAACCTTCCGATTTTGTAAGAAAGGATGGGCTCCTATGTTAATTTGACAGATTATTGTTGAGTCTCCCAGATTCCCTGATGCTTGTACTTTTTCAAGCAGTCCTTGTATAGCTACCAATATTTCTGCCTCTAGCACAGATTGAAAATCCCCATGGCCTGTTTCTTGAGGCTGGACAGGTCTTAATTCCATCACGGTGACAATCCCTTCTTGTTGTATTTGGCAGACACGAGACTTTAGAGGTAGTTATGAATGCCTTTTCCAAAGCCCCAATCTTTTCTCCAGTTCGCCTGTCGTGCTGATCTCACAGATTTGTGGTCCGGAGAGTTTGAACCTTGGGTCTCTGAAATTTCCAATTCTAGTTTCCCACCCTAAGAACCCCAATGTCGGTTAGTAGGGTGATATTAAGGACCTCTTGCCAATCGTCACTTTTCTCCGGAGTGGGTAAATGAAAAGTTGGCATGCTGCCCTATTACACTCCGACAGAATTTTCTTAATAATAAAACCAAAGAATGAATCACTTTTGTGATTGATTTCAGAGCTGCCCCAAAGCCTATGCTTGCATTGGTGTCCTAAGTTATCAAATTCTTTTCTACGATGCTGAACGTCAGATGGTACAGTTCTTCTGGTGAAGTGAATCGGCCGTGATCCATGCAAGCTGAGAAAGTATGCTCTAGTTTGATTACGACTAGGTCGCTGAAACTCAGCCCTGGAAGCAGAAAAGCGTGCAGGCTCTTCATTGCCCTTTATGCTCTAGATGTGCCCCGAAAAGTGTATCTTGTGCTATGAAATAAATTATAATATTTGCTTTGAAGGTTCGATCTCATTTTAATGATTCGGCCTTTTCTGATCTAGGTTTCCTGTATTAATGCAATGTAGTCCTAGGAGGAAGACCAGTATCTGAGGCGCACTTCTAGTGCTGCAGATTTATTTGCCTTATCCTCAGCGTGATCTTCATGCTGCTCCTTGATGGCGTCGACTCGATTTAGATCACCGTTCAGCTTCCCGAAGCGCAACACTTTCACCTTTGCGCTCCTGGCTGTAAACGCAATTTATGATCAGCCGTTTCCAGTGCCTCCACGTATTCTCCGCTTATTTGGAGCAGAAAAGTTTGTCTGTTCGCCTTGAGTTTCTCCACCTTGCTAACCGTCGTCCGTGGGAATCCTGGAGGTTTGTAGGCACAGAGATTGGCCGAGCTTGTCCTTATCCGTGCGGATTTTCGGGAATCAAATACGAGCGACTGGTCTCCAGGGTATTTCGTCGTATGGGATGACTTTCTATTTTACACCCAGAGGAACAGAGAAAGTCCTTGGGTAATTGGTCTTCCCATGTTATAAGGTAGACGGACCACCTGGGAGGAATCGAGCAAGAAACGAATTCGCCCTTGCCCTCCACTTTCGGGTAGGCTCGCGGCAACACTGCTCCACACCTTCGGCACTAGTTTGCCACTAGCGGAATTACCATCCGTCAGGGCCACACGCAAATGAATGTTGGCCACGTCGCTTAAGGCTTTCGCAGTTCGTGATTAGTAGGTCGGCGGTTGTTACTTACCTGTTTTCATAGATTGTTTGGCATTCGAACCCTTGCTCTGCTCCGCTTGTGTTGTCGATCGACCTCATTTTGATGCCTATTGCGTTTGAAAGAGGTGGGCTTCGACTTCTGATTACTTTGCAGGTGTTTGGAATTATATTTTTCAGTAATGGGCTGGTATTCAGTGAGGTCGCTTACCTCCCACGCGACACTTACCAGCTTCCTAATTTTGCATAATCTTGCTCAGAATATGCACAACCCTTCGGTATTGACTTTTGAGGAGGACTGCAATGGACGTCAGCTTCTTTGCCTGTCTCTGATGACATTCTTGTCAGCCTTTGTTTTTTAGGGGACCACCAACTAGCCTGTTTTGGGTTAGGAGTACCATGGCTGGTACTCGCTACACCCAGTTTAAGGCAGTGGATTTCAAACTGGAAACCGGCAGTCCGTTTGTCTCATCGCTCCAGGAGGTTCCTGCGGTTGGTTTCAGCACAGCGGTGTTACGGCTGGGGCGGACTGCACTGTTCTCCACGGCTACTGACTTCTGGCTGGATACTAACAGTTTATCCTTCGAAGATGCGCCTCGCATCAACACCTCCTCTTCTATCGTGGCTTTTTCAGGTACAGGTTTCAATCGATGCGTTCAGGGTGCCCTCCAACTTAGGGTTGTCGCGGTCGAAGTTTAGTACTTCTTTCGATTTATTGTTGTTGGATATTTCATGACTGGATGTCATGAACTCAGTTTTATTGGATGAGGTAGGTCGGTCTCGGCAGAACCGGTTTTTGTTGTTTGCTGAATAAGGCCTGTTTAAATGTGCAGTGTTGACAGTTCACAACCATATCTTGGCTGATGTAACCAGTCGCCCTCGGTAAGGTAATTATACCCCAGCTTGGTTTTTTTTTCTAATTCTCATGACCATCTTCCGTAGTGGGCTCCCCCCACTATGGTAAAGTTGAAAATCGTTGACGGAGTCTGATTACATGCGCGAGAGAAACGTTTTCACCCATGGTTCGAACGATCGGCATAGATGAGTAATATATTTTTGGAAAAGTGCACGAGCCTTCATTTATACTTAATCGACAAAGGATTCTGCACATTCAAAGTTGATATTAATTCTTTGTGCGGTGTCTCCTGACGGAGATGGGATGACTGGCAAGATGTGCAAAGCCATCTGGCGGACTATCCCATCTTATGTTTAGTGTCTATTTGGATGTGGCTTACGGGGGGTTACTTCCTTGCATACTGGAAGACTGCCAGGATGGTTGTGCTCCTGAAATCACCAAAGAAGGATAAGAATAATCTTCGGTCATACAGGGCCATATATTTTCTCCCAGCCCTTGGCAAGGTCCTGGAGAACATTATGGTTGAACGACTGGGAGTGAAAACATTCCATTTAATGTTTGACAGGCAGTATGGCAAATCCACCGACGTCGCCTTAATAAATGTGAAGAACTTTGTTGCCTGTTGTCATAGCAAGCACGTTCTTGGAATCTTTGTAGAATTCAAAGGGGCATTGGATTGGTCGTCTGTGTTGTCGACACTTAGTGCGTGTGGTTCCCAGGAATTAGCTCTGTGGAAGAGTTACTTCCATAGTAGCAATGCTTTCGTTCAAGGTGTCAACGAGCGTGTATCAGTGAATGTGGAGCACGGCTGCCCACGGGAATCTATCGCAGATCCATTTATATGGAACCTAATGATGGTTGCACTGCTGGGTGAGCTTTCTTTCGTAGCTGAATGTGTTGCTTACGCGGATGATCTCCTCATCTTTGTTGAGGGGAGCAGTCGACTTGAGCTCGAGCAGCGGGGTACTGAGCATCGTTAACGCGTGGTCTCTAAAAGTCGGTATCGCGGTCTCAATGGATAAAAACGTCGCGATCATGCTGAAAGGTTGCCTAAGTCGTCCACCATTATTGAAAGCGAATGAGGTATGTTTGAAATACCGGCAAAAAGTAATATACTTGAGAGTCACGCGGAGCATAGGTGTTTGTGCGCGCACCTGCGTGAGCCCAAGGCACGTTTTACTAAATTGTGTATTTTGAGGGGTGTGATGTGGTGTGAATGGTGTCGCACGGTTTTGACCGACGCCGTGCAAGTTTTGTTGGATGTTCCTCCTCTTGATCTGGAGGTAGTCCGGCGTGCCACGGCCTACAGGATCAGGAGGGGTATGCCTTCTCTGAAAACGGATTTAGTAGGTATGGATGAGGTGGACGTTCTAATTTACAGTCAAATGGTTTGAGGCGAGATTGTAACATCTAAGTGGCAGTTTAGATGGTATAAATGTGAGAAAGGTCAGGTCACGTACGTGTCAGAGGACGTGCCGTCGTGGACTTAGGACTTGAGATGGGCTTCCTACTGACGGAGCATGGTAGCTTGAATGAGTTTCTCTTTTCCCGGAACCCTGCCCCGAATGAAGGTTGTGTTCTGCGTGGGGCAGACTCAGAAGACTCACGCTATGTCCTCTGTGTCTCTCCAGCGTATTGTTGACATGGGCGTTCACGTGGTGAGCAGTATCTACAATTTTAACCAGTGCCTTGTTTGCAATGATACCCTTCGATGCGCTAATGAATACGTGCGTGCTGCCCTCCGAAGAGGGAGGGAGTTCCTTGACGCTGCTTGATCAGCAGTATGATAGACGAATGTTGTATGCAGGGCGGTAGTTGACGCGCTCATTCAAGTCAACCTGTTTGGGAGTGCCATCCCCACGTACTTGGGAAGGTCGATCGGACCCGAGTCTGCAAGGTACTCATCTAAAGTGGCTGTTGCCACGAAGTCTCATCGGAGGTTGGCCCTTTGTGGGAGTTTCATGGTGGTTGTGGTTATGCCTACATCGCAGGTAGAGCTGCTTGCGAGGTCAAGCCTAGAATTGCGCTGTATAACTCGGGTATTGTACTCCTTAGTTGAGACAGGGGTGTTCGATAGGTCGCGCATTCACTGGTATCAATGCTGAGCCTGCAATCAGTATAAACCAGCCCCTCTGTGCCAGTCATGGTGGGGCCCAGATTGTGTCTCCAAATCAATCTGTGTTCAAAGCGGACTGTGGGATTATGTCCACACAGCAGGTACTCACGTTAAACCCGCCGGACCTTCATTAACTCTTTAGCTGCTTGATTTATTGAGACCATCTGGACTTTTACCCGTTCTTCCTTTAACCGGGATTTTACTGTTAATTGCATGGTTATTTTGTACACTTCTCAACTGCAAGGACATAGCCAATACGTTGTATTTACTACCCTCGAATCAGTTTTCAGAATAATTGACACCTAAGGCACAATTTCTTTGTAAATGTACTTCACGTTCATGTACTTCACAACATTGATATGCGCCATGTGGCTTTGGAAACAATGGATGTATCCATAATGCTCGGAGGCATGAAACCAAACAAATCCTCTTTTATTTATTCAAACTAAACCAGAAACCCACCTGCGATCCTTTGTGAGGCCTGACAGCGATCAGTCACTGAAAGATTCGAACAATGAGCCATTATTTGCCTAGAATTTTCCCCTTTATACCGTTTGGAAATTAAACATGCAAAAAGGTATCGTTCGTTAATGTCCTGGAGTGTGTAGATACGCAGATGCTGGTACAATCCGTGAATTTGCAGGTGTATGTCTTTCATGTCAATCAATTGTACTGGCAAAAGCACTTTCTATTCAAATGTTGCATCAAATCCAAAAATATGAGAATGGCGTCGTCCAGATCGTATTTGCTGCACAAAGGACATCGTTTGCTTTTGAGAGCATATCCTTGCGAATTGTGCGGTGTGTATGCATTTGCACTTATCCGCTTAAGGACTATCTCAACCACTAGCAGCTCTACTTACAATAGAAGCCAGAAATCGATAAGCCTTTATAACTCCTGTAATCAACATGTGGAAGTAGCTGCCACTCTTTCACTTCGACACCTGTAGCGGAGTCATTGCGGATATTGCTTATGTCCTTCTACCTTTTGGCTCCTAGTTTGCTCAACTGTAAATGGCCATCTGACTTTTAACGCCTGTGAAAAGTAGGGCACATAACTTTAAATATGTACAATGAACCCTAGCTTCCTTATGTTGTACATTGTTGAAGTGCGACTACGTAGGACAGGATATCTGGAGCACGAATGAATATTTTATGGATACACACAAGTAGATATTTACACGCACATGTGGAAATGAAGGCGACATTACAGGAGCTCATATACATGTACTTACGTAGTGGCTAAAAGGATAAAGAAGGTGGGAAAATAAATTGCCTGACCGCAGGTTGATTGATCAAAGTTGGGACGATTACGATCTACCAATTTGGAAAAGTACAGCCTTAAACTTTCAGAAAATATTTGACACTATTTTGGAGCTATGTGCCTGACGTCTCCTCGGCCGGAAGAGGAGACCGGATCCCAGTTACAATACTAGTTCTACAGGATGTGGGGCCACTTGACTGGCTTGAATGGCTGTCTACCCATAAACACCAAGAAGAACAGAGAGTATTGACAATATAGAAACTTTTAGCGGACATGGAAGACATATTGAATGAAATACCACTAACTTTTGTGTGTTTTACTCTCTTTTTTAAATCATATTGGAGACGAAGCTGCCATTGGAACCCAATTCCCAGCTGGCAATCGAAATAAGGAAATTTTGGTGGCGAAACTGGCTCGAGGGTCCTCGAAAAACTATCTTTGAGGATAATATAGCCTGTAACTTTTCCTCTTTCCCTTATTTTGGTTGGTAAGGTAGGGGAATATGTTAACGCTTTGAAAGTTGGACTTACTACCCCGACGTAATCTCCAAACTACCCTGGCCCTAGTGTCTGATAGGGCAGGGAGCGGTCTACCAGATAATGGACTAATATCAAGAGATAGCCATACGTGAACCCAGAATATCTGTTCGTTTGACAGCTGACACTACAAGGACCATTACGTGGCCGCTGTGTACCTCAGGTTGATGATTCGCGTCTAAGATCTTAATGACAGCAGCACTGTGAATCTATTTGTCATCGTCCAGGCTCTACAGCCCATTCCGGGTCTCGTCTTTCAAAATATCCTTCCTCCATCCCGATCCAGCGATGGCACCCTCGAAATCCTAGCGGTGATGCTCTATTGTTATCTGCCCACCAAATTCGGGGCTTCCCACCAGCCCTCGTTCTTTTGTTCTCCCTTCGAATACCCTTTAAGGTATCCGCGTAACCTTCACACATTAAATGTTACCAGCTTATTTCGATTTCCGATGCTTGATGAATATGGATATTTCAGGATCGTCAAACAGTTCATACAACTCACCGGTGCACCTGAATCGCCATTGGTTTCCTCTCGTTTAGTTTCCATTATTATCCTTGTCCTCCTTCTTTCAAAATTGTTGACCAGAAGTTATTCAATGTTTCACATCCGCTGCATAGCCCATTGTCGTATCTTATTATCGTTGTGAATGCTCCCCGGTGTACCCAATTGGCTTTTAACATCGGGCGAATCGAATAGAAGGCTCTGCTTTCCAGTTGTATTTCGCCAACTTTATTTCCATTTTTCATCAAAAGTCCGTCGTTATACTTTGTCTGGTGGTCATCAATTTTGTCATTTGCGTTATAATTTTCGTCCTGTTTGCTATTCTGTCGACGTTTATAGGACTCTCCTTTGCTAATGGAAAAAGATCGCGCCATGGTGCTCATACCATCCGCGTATGCGACAATTTGCAGGACTTATAGATGTGTGCTCGAAAACAAATTTTGGGGATACATTTCCGGTCGGAAGTTCTACTCTTTATGACCATTTTGAGCACTTTCCCAGCCGTACAAACATACAGAACGATCAGCATACATAGGGCAGTTCAGGGTCTGTTTTCCCTTCGTTGACCAGCGTAAGCCTCACAACCTTCCAGTGGAGACGAAGAATATCTGCTTCAATCAAGCGGTGGTGCATTCAGACCCGAGTCTTCAGGGGATCCTTCTGAAGTGGTTTTCCCACGCACCCTCACTTGAGGTTATCTGGTACCAAGGGAACCGAAGTAGACCTCTGAGACTGTGTCCTGCGAGAGAATTCCTGGAGGATGTGCTCTGGACTTGGTTATTGGCGGTTGGCCCCCTTGTGAGCTTACATCGTGTTTGTGGTTGTGTCCATATCGTGGGCAATTTTTTTTTCACTGAAGCCCGGAGTAGCACAATGGAACCACGGCGTCCTCTTTAGTCACAGCAGTATAAATCAGTACCGCGCTGCTACTCACGGCAGGACTTTGATTATGGTCTCGAAATGAATCCCTCTCCGTCTGCATATGCAGATGCTGACAAGGAGGGCAATCTTCAGGATGGCCAGGAGTATCAGTGGGGGAAGCTGCCTAAATCGAAGGAAGACTGAAACCTTTTCTAGGAGGTATTCCGATTTATTGATACCAGGGGATAACGAGACAACGAGTTTTCACTTGGATAAGAAGTTTGAAACGCGTTGAAGTAACAAGGCAAACTAGGAGGGCGCTGCTGTGACATACGGCTTAAACCAGCAACTGATTACTTGGTACACTGACGGATTCCTTACAGCAAATGAGGCGGATCATTGGTAGAAGGAAAATATAGTTGGAGCCAATGAGTAGGCACACTAGCATATTCCAGGCGGAAATATACGGAATAGACAGATGTGTCTCCTTTAATCTTCAAAGGAACTACAAGGAGCGTAACATTGTCATTCTGACTTACAGTCAAGCAGCGATCAAAGCACTTACGTCCAATCAGGTGAACTCTAAACTGGTATGGAAATGCTTTGAGCCCACCCGGCTCGCTCAATACGGTCAGGATACTCTGGGTTCCAGGCCATGTTGGGTTGGAAGGCAATGACGCACCAGGCGAACGAGCCAAGAAGGGAGCAGGGGCGCCTTTACACGGGCCAGAACCTTCTTGTGGAATTGGAAACGGGTTCATGGCTATGACATTAGAAAATTAAGAGGAACAGTTGAGGGAACTATACTGGTCGGGGAGACCGCGAATACAGCATTCCATGGTGCGTATTGGGGAAGCGAATCCAAGCGCATAAAGGTTTGCTTAAACCTCACCCTGAAGAATCTCCGAATCATAGTGGGAATTCTCACTGGTCACTGTCGGGTGAAATATCACCTAGGGAAGTTAGGGATATCTACGGACACTACTTGCAGGTTCTATGGGGAGTGTGATGAAACCTCTACACACGTTCAGGGACAGTTTCCGGCACTTGTGCAAAGTAGGCCGAGGCACCTGACCTGGGATAACAGTTAATACCAGCGGTGACTGCCGATAACCGTCTCCGGGTGGGGCCAAAGTGTGTAATGCGAGCAGAAAGTAACGTCAGCCAACTGACGAGGAATTAGAGGCAAGTGGATCTGGGGGAGTGATGAGCCGAAGCAACAGCTCTGTAATCATCCTCCCTGTATCTGAGAAAGTGGTACCAGGACCCCAAACCAAGATGGAACAGCAGACGCCAAGGGCTGCGTGGCCAATGGTGATCTTGGTCGTTAGTATGCAAACTCTGAATACTTTGGACATTCTTCCGGACTACTCGTGGGTCCAAGACATTGACTCAATTAAAAAAGATAAAAAACCCACGGGGAAAAAGTGGTGGTGATGACGAAAGGCAAGCTGGTGGCATTCAGAGAGGAGGCAGTAGCCCTCTAGAGCATACAGTTCCCCCAGCCGTAGCACTTATGTGCTGAAACCTACCGCAGGGACCTCTTAGAGTGAAGTAGCAGATCAACCAGTGGTTTCCAGTTTGGAATACGGATGGCAATTTCGCCAGTGTCAGAGTGTTTCAGCAAGCTACTTATCAGCTCCTGCTTTGTATAGGAACTACATGTTCCATAAGCAAATACACAAGCCGCTTCCTTCGTCCTTACAAGACGCTCCATTATGTGTTCACACCAGACTAAGGTTATTTCCGCTGGTTCATGACAAGGAATTCTTCCAAAGACGTATGTCAATCCTAGAACAACCTGAACCTAATGTTCAATCTCTGTCTATTTGTATGTTTCGTAGTCTATTTGTCTGGCCGTCTTTTTTTTGGCGGGGAGAAGTCGATTATAGATACATCTCGAATCTAGGACACCGCTTCCCCTTGTCGTAGAACGTTGTTGACGTTGAGTAGTCTCGAAAGTGATCCTGCTCTTTTTAAGGTTTTGTGTAAACACAAAACCTTATTAAAATTGGTTTACTGTCTGTCTGTCTGTCTGTCTGTCTTTTTTTTTTTATGGATGGAGGTGGAAATCTTACAAAGACACTGCCGCGCCAGGTTGCAGCAGCGTGTGGGATTCTCACCCACTAAAACCACCCCCACTTTCTCCTTTTTCCTTCCCCGCGGGACCGCCGCAAAGCATTACTTCGCGGGGTGGACTGCGCTTTACGCGACCACGCCTTCCGTTCTTCGCATCCTCTTTGCGCGCTCCGCTCTTCCTAGTTTCTCTTGTATTCGTTTGATTGCGGTGTTCACCGCACACCAGTTTCCCTCCGATTTCAACATTTCCCCAACGATGTTCTGCGGGCTTAGAGTGGTTTTCAGGGAGTCTTCCAGACTTCTCCTTTCTGAGAGAAATCGTGGACAGTGGAACATAACATGCTCCGGGTCCTCAGGTGTGCAACCACATTCAGGACACAAGGGAGAATCATCCAGCCTGAATTGGTGCAGGTACTTCCTGTAACCACCATGTCCTGACAGGAATTGCGTCAGATGGTAGTTAATCTCACCGTGTCGTCGCTGGATCCACTCCTCAATACGGAGGATCAAAGTGTGGGTCCAGCGACCCCTCTGCGGGTCATCCCACCGTTTCTGCCACTGCTCCAGCGACTCTCGCCTTGCCGCCTTTCGGCATTCTGCATCCTTTTCAAGAGGATTCATTTTCCTTGTCTCGTACAGGCAGCGTGTCTCACTTGCCAGAATGTCTATCGGGATCATTCCCGCAATAACACATGCTGCCTTGCCTGATATTGTTCTGGAGGCGCTGCACACCCTTAGTGTCGCTAAGCGGTAAGTCATATTCACTCTCCTACGATTACTCTCACACGCTAATGCTTCCTCTCAGACTGGTGCCGCGTATAATAGTGTGGAGCGAACCACTCCGGCCACAAGTAATCTGCGACTGTACCTTGGACCTCCAATGTTAGGCATCATCCGCGCTAATGAAACGCTGGTATTTGCCGCTTTCTCACAGGCTTAGTCCAGATGTCCCTTGAAATTGATTTTAGCGTCAATCATCACCCTAGGTATTTGATAACCGGCTTCGAAGTGATAACGTGACCACCAACGCGAATATTAATCGTATTCCTCTTCCTACGATTGGTAATCAAGACCGCCTCCGTCTTTTGTTTCGCAAGGTCAAGCTGAACCATCTCCAGCCACGCTTTTATGGCGCTACTGGTTTCGTTAGCGTACATTTCAACGTCTTTAGGTTCTTTCGCGACGACAACCACAGCTAGATCATCTGCGAAACCGATCATCGTGGCCTCCTTTGGCACGGGAAGGACAAGGACCCCATTGTACATGACGTTCCACAAGAGAGGACCCAACACTGAGCCCTGTGGTACTCCTGCGGTGACGGTGTACTGCTTGGATCCCTCATCCGTGTCGTACCTCAGTGTCCTCTCCGAAAGGTAACTGTTGAGGAGCTTAGTCAAGTAACTAGGGACACCCGTTTTCGCCAGTCAACTTTTTATCCACTCCCAGCTTGCGGAATTGAACGCATTTTTGATGTCCAATGTCACTACGGCACAGCATTTTTTAGACGACATCGCGTCTCGAGCCAGCTTCAAAACAACGTCTACGGCGTCGATCGTTGAGTGGGCTTGACGAAATCCAAATTGTCGCTCCGATAGTCCATCCTTATATTCGATGATCGGGAGCAGTCTGTTGTAGATGACCCTTTCGAGTATCTTTCCTACCGTGTCGATAAGGCAAATCGGTCGGTATGATGATGGGTGTCCTGGGTGTTTATTCGGCTTCGGGAGCAAAACTAGTTTTTGCCTCTTCCACCGATCGGGGAAAATTCCTTCTACCATGCATGTTTCAAACACGCTGATAAACCAGTCGGGTCTAGTCTTAACAGTGAGTTTAAGGGCTCTATTGGGAACAGCATCCAGACAGGGTGCTTTGTTATCATCAATTCTCCGGCAAATTTGTATAAGTTCCTCCTCAATTACCGCAGGTATGGTGTAGACGTCCAGTGCTCGCTTGTGTTGTTTGCGCTCCCCTTTATCCGGGGGGAAGAGCGCCGTCACGATATCGAGCAGAAGATGCGGGCAGGTCAGTTGTGGTGTCGACCTCTCATCTTCTTCATAACTATCCTGTACTCTGTTCCCCAGGGGCTTTGATCTGCCTCTGTGCAAAGCTCCTTGAAACATTCTCGCTTGCTGGTCCGTATAGCCTGCTTAAGCCTACCTCGAAGGTTCACATATGCTAGCCTTTTCTCGTCGAAGTCTGGTCTTGCTCTAGATCGTTGGCAGATTCTTCTAGCACGAAAACATGCATCCCGTAACACCGCGATCTCTTCATTCCACCAATAGTTTGAGCGCCGGCATAGCAGCGTCGCATGCTCTTGTTATGCGTCCCATCATTTGCTCTACCTTTTCCGTAGCCGCACCACCGGGACTTTGGCCTCCCAATAGCATCTCTATGAATGAATCCTCCTTAAGCCCTTTCACGGACCAACCCCGGTTTCCAGCCTCATGGGAACACGCATCGACGCATGGCCCATACTCGATCTGGAGGAAAATTGCCTGGTGGTCGCTGTGAGTATAATGCTCACTGACAAACCATGTCATTCTCCTCGCTAATGTGGTACTCACATATGTCAGATCGACTATTGAGTCCGACCCTGTCCCACGAAAAGTGGAAACGTTTCCCGTGTTGGCAAGCACCAAATCTAGCTCCGCGAAAGCCTCGAGCAGGATACGGCCCCTGGTGTTCGTAGTGCGACTGCCCCAATCCACGGCCCACGCGTTGAATCCGCCTGTCTGTCTGTCTGTCTGTCTGTCCGTCACACGCATTTTTCTCGGAGACGGTTATAGCGATTGACACTAAACTTGGTAGAAAGGTGGGAACTGTGAACGCTCACGCATACAGGGAATTACATCCTTTTACGTCAAATTTAAGGGGGGTCTCCATACATGCAAAAGGGGGGTGTACAATTGTTTTTCATCAAATATAGTCATATGGGGCTTCAAATTAAAGGTCTCGATTAGTACTTTTCAAAGTCGATCTTAATTTTGACATTCGTTGGAAGGGTGGGGAGCGCGGGGGGTTGAAAGTGATCACTTCTTTAAGGGGGCCATTCTCAGAGACTACCAAACCGAAAAATCTGAAAAAAATCAGGAGGCTGCCACTATATGGTGCCTGGGCTCCGAAATACCTTCCATGCCGATATCTGTTTAAATAAAGTTAATAATAGTATATTACTACATTTTTTTGTAATTGGTTAGAAACCCCCTTAATTTGAAATTTTGCAGTGATATAGGCTATAATATAGAGCATGATCTTACCAAGTTTGGTGGAAATCGCAATATTACTAACAAAGTTATAATACCTCAAATTTGTTGCTTCTTTGAAAATTGAAGACTATGAATGTCAATATCACCCGAAAGTGGATACTCTCACATAATATATGGATATATTACGTGCTACGTACTAAGAAATACACAAAACCTTTCGTACCTGAAGCATCCAGCTTCCGGTTTCCCGACTTGTTTGATTTGGTCTCGCACATTGGTCAGGGTTAGCCTAGTCAGTCTTATCAATTTCGTTGGGATACCGAATTCTGTCACAGCCGCGTACAGTTTTACCCTCGTTATGCTGTCATAGGCGACTTTAAAGTCGATGAAAAAATAGTGCAACTGATGGCCATATTCCAACAGTTTTTCCATCGCTTGCCGCAGATAAAAAATTGGATCTGTTGCTGCTATGTCTGGAGTGAAACCTCTTTGGTATGGGCCAATGATGTTCTGGGCATCTGTCGCATCTCTTGCAATGCTGTTGCATCAGTCTTATATTGGGGGTATCGGCTAGCTGCTCAGCAGCATTCGGACTGTACACGTTCTATGAGAAGATGCGCAAATCATTAATCCGTTGTCGTTGCCGGGTTCGTCATTTTGAAATCCATCCTGTCCGAAGCTTCTTCCGTGGCTTTGTAATATCGGTTTTCCATGTATGGTTGTCAGCCCTACCCAACCCCGAACCTGGAGGACCAGCTGGTACATTTTGTTCTGTTTTTAGGTGCGGGAGACTCGCCTTCATCTTTCCGTCTGTAGTTTTTCATGAAGAAAGAGGACCCAGCGATCATGACGTGGAGGTGGAGACTATGGTATGAACAATGATGTCCCCAAGTTTGGTCAAAATCGTACTTATATTGTCATTCCGTCCCCAGGATTTTCTAGCCCAACTCAATCTCTAATGGAGACCTCTTTTTCTCATACCAGAGCTCGAATTGACTAGGGACCGTATCTAGCTTACTGGATGAGTAATGAAAACGGATTCAATATTTTACATATATCCGGTGGTGTATTCCACAATACGACGATGGGCAGTTTTCCATTGTTGTAGTTTCAGAACCACCTTCGCCGAATTTCACTTCAAGCGAAAATATTCTTCAAAAGTATGAGAAAATGTGTACAGAAATTATAACCATTTACTCCCTTTCATCGTGTCTATTTGATTTTCCTTTCATTCCTGTGAAACAGAAAAGAAAGTTTTTCAATTTTCGCCTGACACCATTGATGTCTCTGTTCCCTTTTAAATTATCTTGTCAAAGCTGATTTATTATCCATTATGCCGTGAGCGGAAGCCAACTACCGCTCGAGGCTCACGGTCCTTGCTGACTATGATAATGACATTCATTTCATAATTCCCCAGCTGTCGAGGATATTTTGGAAATAGAAGGAAAAACTTCTTCTTAGTGATGGTGATTATATTTTCGTTGGAATTGCCTCCAAAAAATATTTTCGTGCAAAAGTTTGATTGAAGGCTTTATCAGGACGTCAGCAGAGAGTTAAAATGAGAATATTAATAATGAATTGAGCCGACACAGAAGTGAAAGCAGATGCCGGCCGTGAGTCCTTGTAGCAAATGCTTTTAGTGATATTTGTTAGGTATTCAGGGGATTTTCGATTGAATAACAAATCTATTTTCAATGGATTCCGGGAGGTACTGTTGAGTCTGAAATATCGCGAATCAAGTGGGCGGAATCAATGAATCGTTCGAACTGGGCCACTCAAGAAGATCAAAAGATCATATGAATGAATTGCTCGTTATGAGTTTTCTAATTAAAAGGGGCCATGGTACCGAAAATCCACTTGTAAACGGAGCTATTTTGGAAACACGAAATACTTCCAAGAATAATCTTATTCTGCCCCTGTCCCTGCTTTTCCTTGTCTCTAACAGAAATTTGCTTATATAATTTTTGTGCATGTGAATTCGATGAAAATTACAAAAAGGCAACCATCCCCAGGAGGAAGCATTCAGTAATAAAATGAGGAAATTGTCCATGGTATCTTTTCTTTTGTCAGATAATAAAGTGTAGCAGAAAGATGCTCTAGCAATATGCCTAGGAATTTCTTTGAAACTTCTTTCATTTCTGCCACTCAAAATCCGCCGTTCTGGTATGTTTTTATGGCTTAAAATATTCTACGCATTTACATCTTACATTCTACATTTTTAATAAGAACACCAGGAATAGGAAAATACATGCAATACGTCTAAGTTACGGGATAAGATTTATTTGCTTCCTAATATTATGCTATGAACATAAAGTGAGCTCTTTGCAAAGGAAAATTGAGCGTAGGCCACTTTGGCCAGCAGCAAGTTAGCTTTATTACGGAGGACTGAACGCTTTAAAGGGCTTTAGTGATACTTGGGGGTAGTCCCATGTAGCAGGCAGTGACCCATGTGGTTTTCATTAGATAAATTAAGGACAGCGGACATATAAACTGCTTTGTATACTAGCTTTTTTGCATTTACAAAATGTTTCCTGGAATATCTTAAAGTAACTTTTAGTTTATGCACAGAGGCATTTGTTGTAATTCCGTGGGGACGATACAGTTTTTGGCTTTATACGCCGACTACCGTCATAATTGCCCAAAAAATTTACATTCGCCTTGTTATCGGGGGTGGAGCTGCCTTATTTTCCTTAGATTCAGTGCATTAACTATGCTATCTCCACTTTTGTATCGTTTCATCAACTTCTGTCTGACCCGTATGTCAATAAATTCGAAAGTGAACATGACGGCCTGGTTTGTCTATGTTTCAGGTTGAGCGTGCATAATTGGACAAGCCTCACACGGCCTCCTTACGGTAGCCACTGAATAACTTCTTTAGAAGGCTGAACATTACATAGGATCGAGGTGGAAGTACGTGTTTGCCTGTCGGGGGTGAACTGAAGCAACCGCTCTGCACTGTGCAAAGTGATAATAGTGTCAGAAACAATAGAAGGCCTTCCGAGAGCAAGCAGCATAAGGACTAGAGGCTTCCAGCGTGAAACCCACTATGAACGAACTGGATAGAGCACGTATCAGATGTAATACCACCAACGACGCCAGGGTTCCCTCCCATATCCTGACATGTTTGAGAAAGGCGATACTTTTGACGGGTAGGATGAAAAGGATGAAGATAATAACAAACGCTTGGCAAACCAGCAAAAAGCAAAACCTACTGCTTTCAAACGTAATCGATCTTATGATTGGGTCAAGTAGGACAACAAAAGTAACAGAGTTTGTAAGAAATCTTTGCAGAAATCGAAGCAACAATGGCCGCTTGATGTGACCCTTAATTTATAACGCTTTAGCGATGTGGTTCTCGATGCAATTTCGTTGGCGGCAAACTGGTTGATGCATCATTGGGTCGCTTACGATACGGGGGTGGCATCCCCGAGGTGTCCGAGTAAGTAGTTCTGACCCCCTAGCTGGCATAATACCTGCGTTCTAGGCAGTAACCTCGAGAAAGTTCCTCGGTAAAGAGCAAATCGCGAACGATCGACACAGGCCGGGACATACTGAGAGTTCCCGGAGTCGTCGACAACCCCTTGTCAATGTCAATGGGGTAATGTGAGCCTCTGCCAAGGTGATAGTTGCGACGTTTAGCAGGAGCAGGTTAAAAAAAGGTTAAAAACGAGCTGATGAAGCTGAGGAAGCTCCTGGAAAGAGTTTCATGATACAGGTGGACATGGAAAGCTTTCACAGAGGAGGAAAGCTGAGGAAAAAACGAAAGAAGGAAAGGACATTTGAAGGAGACTTCACTCATGTATTCTCCAAGGTTTAAAAGAAGGAGGCGACGAGCTACAAGAGGTTACAGCACAACGCATCATCAGAAAAACCTATGCCTAAAATTAAGGCGCATACAAAGGTGGGGAGAGGAAGGAGGGCTAGACCGCCAGCTTTGCTTGTTAAGCCGAGCTTGAAGATATCAGAGCGGAAGTGTCTTCCATTCGGGAGGGGTGGTGGAGTCCTAGTGAATTGGACCCAAGGGCAGCAAATAAAGGTACGTTCAAGGAAACGGTAAAGAGGTTTCTGGGAAAGAAAGTTTTGGTTTCTAGACTAGAACCCAAGTTCTCTCCGAAACCTTACCTGTCTGACGGAAAAAAAACGAGGTAGCAGGAGCCATCCAGCGCGAGTGTTCGGAGGTAACCAATATTCGAATTGGTATCATCTATGAACCGCCGGAGTCAAAAGCTCGCTGTGGTAGAAATTGTGGAGCTGGAACCTGAGAGAATTATGCCCAATATTCCATAGGGGGAATACCTACAACGAAAAGGAGAGTTGCGTTATATGAAAAGATCGTGGTGCGTCTCGGGAAAGTGTTGCGCATACTGCGGGCTTGGGGCGGGGTCCAGTCTTCAGAGCAGAACTGGAAAGAGCTAGGACGCGATCAACGTGATCCACCTCCTATGAACAAATATGCAAACCGCTCACGAGTTGTTGGCACAGTTCACTGCGGAGACTTAACCTGATCTAGTGCTCATCAGTGAGCAGTACCGAAATAGGGACTCTGCTTCATGGCACCTCAACATATCAGGCACCGCTGCCATTTGGGTCCGGGGCGACACCTACCTCAGGGTTCTTCTCTAGGGTCGGCGGGACGGTTTTGCATGGGTTTAGTGTTTAGAGGTACAGTTTTTCAACGTCAATCTAACACCGAACAAGATGTTACCGGACTTTCGACGTAGACTTGATGCTTTGGAGAACACTATCTTGGGCACAGAAAGGCAAATCCAGACGTCAATACCAAAGCACTTGAATGGGGCATGCCTCACCTAGACTCCATGGGGAAAGGAATTCTCCAAATGATGGCGAGAACCGGACTTGTAGTTATAAACACTGGATCCACCCCAAGGTTCCGGCACCCAGACTGTGAGGGAACCATTCCCCCACTGGTGTCGCTGATGAACGGGTGGCGAGATCTAGAACACCTTTCGGCAAACGCCCATCAATATATTACCTTCGAAGTAGTTGACGCAAACTCTCGGCGCTCTTTCTGTGCGAGGAATGTCGCGAAGGTAAACATCGGGAACCTGTTAACGACGACTTGCGAAGCTTCCATCGAGAAGTGGCAAGCCGTCTTTTTATTGGTGGACGGCGGAAATTGCAGAGCTCTGGAAGAAGTGTCACAAATTCCCACGCAACGTCTAAACGACTGGGGGTAAACATGTACCATAATGACAGAGAACAAATCTGCTAAAAGGAGACTCTGCTGCGCAATAAAGAGGAGTAAAGTTCGCTGCAGGCGGGTTTCGGTCGACATGGAGACTCAGTTATAAACTGGTAACCTGAAAAATCGGGGTCTTGCGAAAACGTTTTACGAAGGTCGAACAGAAGGACCAGATTGTATGAGCACTATTCCCTGCGCAACTCGTACCAGATGGTTACGGCAGTGCGGAGAGCGCCGAGGGCTGCCCACTTTTCTCTGTAAAAGAGTTGGAAGAGGTAGTCCTCTCTTCGAAAGGGAAAGGGAGGCGCCAGTACACGTGGGCATCGAGGTGAAAGTATACAAACTGATGCTGCGACACCAGCCAGACCTACCGCTCGGCGTATTCAATACGCTGTCGAACAGGCGCCAAGCTGTCTTGGCATGTTGATGCGATCGCTAAATGGAATGATGACTGGTTATTGTTTCAACCTTGCACTAGAAAAAATCGAAGTATTTATCCTGACTAAAAAGAGAATTCCGACCCTGCCCCATATCGATCGGCCAGTCGATAATCGAAACAAAACCAACGGTAAAGTACCTTGGACTGACCCCTGACTCAGAGATGAGCTTTTTCTAGCAAGTCAAAGCAGCAGCGAATAAGTCTGCAGCTGGAATTTCGGCCTTAAGTAGGTTAATGGCAAATATTGGGTTTCTGCGACTAGCAGGCGACGTCTCCTGATAAGTTCAACGCGGTCTATTATACTCTAAGGCGCAAAGGTATGGGTTGACGCTCTTGGCAAGGAGGCAATATATATCGTAAGCGTCTTGAATAAGTACAGAGACGGGGAGCTCTGCGTATGGCATCTGCCTACCGCGCTGTCCCTAAACCGGGCGTGATAGTGATCGCGGGAGTGAGCGCAAAGTAATATACAAGCGCAAGGCAGAAGAGTCAAGGAAGGTGGTTGTTCGTGAAAAACGGCAACCTACACTAGATGAGTGGCAACTCTCTTCGCAATATGAGACTAGAGGCGGATGTACTGCGTGGCTCTCTCTTCTCGTTGCAAAGAAGATATAGTTCGACCGGTGGAAGGGCTGGATGGCAGTTGGTGCCTTAAACTATCCCTTCCCTTCCTTCTCTCGCCTCGCGTTGGTAAAGGGAATTCCCTGATCTGAAGGCCCTGCAAGGCGGGAGAGCTCGGAGGCTAGCCCGAAGTAATGTGACAAACGGTTGCAGGCTAGCTCTTTGTCGATGATGAGGTGCATTCACCTAGCCAATCAAGTATTTAGGAGTAAATCTCAAGTTTAAGCTAACGTGGTAGCACCACATCCGCAAACAATATCAAAGATCCTGCAGATTGCGGGCGTGCTGTAGGACTGCAATAAATAAGACCTGCAGACTTTCAATGAATTCATTACATATATACATGTACAATGAAGCTCATTTTGAGACGCCTGGTTGTTGAGATTGAACTTCGCTAGCAGCAGGGAGAAGATTCAAAGATCCAGTTTTTTACGTAGTACTGGAGCAATGAGTGAGGGTAGCATAGGCCCCAGGGCAATACATGGATTGGTACTTACGAAAAAACATAAAACCTTGGAAACGCCTATGGAACAAATGTCAACAGATCTACTACCAAACTCTATCTCCACCTCCTTAAGTTATCGCTGAGAGTTTGCTTTTAGTGCAAAAGGATGAAGACGAGTCACCTGATCCTGAAAACGGGACAAATTGTTTCAACTGATCCTCCAGGTTGGGGATGTATGGATGGATTCTGTCCCAGCTATTATATCAAAGTCATACTTGGATACTTTAGCAGCTAAGTAAGGGTACCAATGATGAGGGACTGCAAATTATTCAGTTAGCAGTTTGCCACTAGAAGGTTGTTGGAAGTATCTAGTTTGCCCGGAAAGCAATCCATAAACAAACGCCGGTCTCTCCAAACGAGACCACTTTCATTCAAATTTACCATGTGTTGATTGGAACAATAATGTAGAGGTTAAGATGAAACGAGCTCTCACAGCTTATGGACTGTGTAGGCGGATGTTTGCCTCGACATAGGGACATAGGTGTCAAGCCGTAATGTGAATATAAGTTACTATCATTAGGCCGATGTTCGCTTAAAGAGGGTTAAGGTGAGACAAAAAAGCTTTCACTGTAAACTGGCTGCATGGCAAAGGCTTGTGTGTCTGGATATTACCGATG
Source organism: Hermetia illucens (assembly GCF_905115235.1). Taxonomy (NCBI): domain Eukaryota; kingdom Metazoa; phylum Arthropoda; class Insecta; order Diptera; family Stratiomyidae; genus Hermetia; species Hermetia illucens. The sequence continues at coordinate 81,909,169 of NC_051854.1, read as the reverse complement.
TCATGAGCACGACATCAGGCGCAGTTCTAAATGCATTACTCAATTTGCAGCCACTAGATTTGTTTATTCAAAGCACTGTAATGAGGGCAGCTCATAGAGTAATTGGCTTCGATCTAGGGGGAAACGGAGCATTGAAAGATTTACTGGAAAAACTGAATCCAGTTTTGAGGTCTTTTATTTAAACATTTCAGCTCTTCAAGCGACGGTAACCAAAGTTAACGCAACATTATATGATATGATTGAAGCCGCTCTTTTTTGTTTCCCCCCGGGCGGCGGACGTGAACTGGCTTCTTTTGACAAATGTCAATAATTGACATTTCTTCCAGCCGTTACCAGGTCACCTATCGATTTAGCTGCGGCTCTTAATGCAGCGGCGGAGGCGAATTCTCAATGGTGCCCCAGGTTTGCGCCTCCACTGCACCACCGCACAGTTCTTACAATGCCCTCTGTTGCTCGGGTTCCCATACATCTAAAGTGTGCTGACTGGTTAGAGTACAAGGCGGTCGTACGGGAGGCCGCGGTATAAATCTCACTGGATTCAGCGGGATTTGTCTCGTGATTTGACGTCGGATACCAGTCGATTCAGCTGTGAATGAATACCTGAGTCAAACCAGGGTAATAATCTCGGGCGAGCACAATGCTGACTATATTGCCTCCTACAGGGTACTGTAATCCTGTAGTGTACCGTTCCAGTCTTCAATGAAGTGGTCTAAAACATTTTAAGGCCCTGATCCAATTTAATTTTTGCGCCAACAGTTATTATTATCAGGGGCGGTAAAATGGGTAATTGACGAAAGTTTGAACGGCAGGCGCTTCGCAATCTGCAGTTGCAGCCAGGCCGCACAGAGGGGGCAGAGTAGTCCTTCGATCCCCTCGAAAGTCGTACAGGAATGAAGAAACTCTTTGAGCTCTATCTCTAGATTCAATACGAGTAGCTCGTGACTGCGGGGGGAATTGAAATCTCTGATACCTTAGGAAAAGGGGGTTCAACCTCCCTCATGCCGGGAGCGGAACCAGTAATTGGAGTATTAGAAGCATATTGTAAGGCTGTGTTCATAAACTGAGAACAAGCTTCCTATAATGACAAGTGGCAAATCCGAACTAAATGCTACTAGATACACCAAACTTTTCTTGTCAAGACCTAACATGCATATGGCAGATTTATCCTGTCGAAACGCAGGAAGACTTACAGGAGTATTGTAAGCATTCTGACTGGTTATAATTCCCTAGCTGCACATATGTTCAGAATAGGAAGTGTACAAGATGACACGTGTCTGTCTTGCTATGAGGAAGCAGAGTCTACAGAGAATTTTCTATGTGAATGCCCTACCTATGATCATTGGTGCTGATGTGCTCCCGTTGCTACGGGTAGTATCACATCTAAAGGCCTACAAATAAGTTCTGTCGGTTTTTTTTTAAATTTGAAGCTTTATTGTGAAAAATTGGTTATACATTCATTGTTCAAAGTATTGCCCATCGCTAGCCACAACTTTCTTCCATCTTTCAGGCAATTCATAGATACCATCGCGCCAAAAATTGGCCGCTATCCACTCATCGAGCCATTTTTTGAGTTCGTCGTAATTGGAGAAGTGTTGGTCAGCCAGGCCATGCTGCATCGACCGGAACAAATAGTAATCAGAAGGAGCAATGTCTGGAGAGTACGGCGGGTGCGGTAGGACTTCCTATTTCAACGTTTCTAGATATGTTTTAACGGGTTGTGCAACATGTGGACGAGCATTGTCATGTTCCAAAATAACTTTATCATGCCTTTGCTGGTATTGCGGCCGTTTTTTCTTGAGTTCGCGGCTCAAACGCATCATTTGACGTCGGTAGAGTTTGCCCGTGACCGTTTCGTTCGGTTTTAGCAGCTCATAGTATACCACACCCAACTGGTCCCACAATATACACAGCATGATCTTCTCACCATGAATATTCGCTTTGGCCGTCGATGATGAGGCATGGCCGGGGTATCCCCACGTTGGCCGACGCTTGGGATTATCGTAATGGGTCCACTTTTCATCGCCAGTAACTATTCGATGCAGAAAACCCTTTTTTTCTTGTCGTTGGAGCAGTTGTTCGCACGTGAAAAAACGGCGTTCGACGTCTCTTGGCCTCAGTTCACACGGAACCCAATTTCCGACCTTTCGGATCATTCCCATTGCTTTTAAACGGTGGGAAATGGCTTGCTGAGTGACTCCAAGTGTTTTTCCAAGTTCTTCTTGCGTTTGTGATGGATCTTGGTCGAGCAATGCCTCTAATTCTTCATCTTTAAAAATTGTTCGTCGTCCGGCGGGTTCTTCGACTTCCAAGTCAAAATTGCCACTTTTAAACCGTCCAAACCACCTCTGACTCGTTCGCTCAGATAGAGCTTGGTCAGCATAAGCTTCCACCAAAATGCGATGACTTCCTGTTGCTTTTTTCTTCAAATTGAAATAATGAAGTAGAACTCCCCAGAAAAACACATTATTTGGTACAAAATTGGCCATTTTCGTTGATGAAAAAAGTATTGTTGTTTACACTTCAATTAAATAATTTATACTGGCGTTTGTGCCTATTGACAGTAGTTTTCCCATGAATGTTTGGAAATGTGGATCAATGGGATAAAAAACAAGCTACGCCATCTATTGTGAAAACCGGCAGAACTTATTTGTAGGCCTTATAAGAAAGGGAATCTTTGGGATACATAAACGAATCCGGTATAATAGTATTCCGTTAGACGGGAGAATCAAGTACAATGGATTTGAAAAGCTTCTTCCCCAAATAAACATATATTCAGTCATATATTGGTCTTATTCGCATTTTAAAAACGCTCTTGATCATTTCTACTATTAACACTTTGCTTGTTCGGACCAGAATTAAGATTGGACTGGGATCAATATTTAGGATAGATGAAACATTCAAATAATTCTGCAGAAATCCATATCATTTCAGTATCTTTTCATTCAAACCGAAAAACCATCCCATCTGAAAATGACAAGTATCAGTGAAACTTTAATTGCAGAGGATGCTCACTGAACCATGGAATTAAGGTAATTAAAGTTGCCATTGTAAAACGAAAAAGGACACAACCGCATGTTCCGTGCACGTTGTTTTTCTACTAAATTACAGGGACTACTTGGCTGAATTCCAAAAAGTGAGCATAGCAAAATGGCACTTGTACGGCAATTATTGCAACACGCTGGTAAGCATATTAAACAAATGAAAATTGCACGCGTGTGCATGGGGGAATTCCGGATAAATTAAGTCGTCGCAGATGTTCTGGAAAAGTCCTGGTGGATGTAGAGCCTTAACACGTTCTGTCTTGAGATTAGACTGGAAACTCGTAACAAACTTTAATTCCAAACAAGCTGGGGCGGAGATCAAAGGCATTTATCATGGCCACTTAGCTCTAAAATAAACGCCTTACCTAGACAAGTAGCATTTTCTTTGTGCGATCCCGCACTCATATCTGGAGGATTTTAAAAGAGAGACTGGCCTTCTGTGGATATGTGGACCTCTTACTTTTCAAGCATCCCACGTTTGTCCTACACAGCCTTGGAAGACTCTCCAGCGAGACGAAAGTGTACGCTTTTTTCATGCATACAACTCAAGCCAAATTAAGTTCCTTATTAAGCTCACAATGCCGGGGAATTCTCCTTCTGGAATTGTTTGAAATTATAAAGTCCTTACCGGGGGTATTTTTCATTACGCGTAATTCAAAACGGTTAACAGGTACACACTTTTTGATGACTACAATTACAGGAGCCGGGAAGAAATTAGGAGTCTGGCACTTTATGTTAGACTTTAATAATTGCTTTCAACCATAATTAACTTTTGGAGACTTTGTCAATTTGAAACTTCTAATTGAACTGAGTACTCAACATTACGCCAGAAGCGGACGTAGACAGGCGTGCGGAAGTATCAACCCACGAATACGGGGTGCGACAGTCAGCCAGAAATGCGGCGGAAGGTGTTTCCGACAGTTTCAATATTTAATATGATGACGGGGGTGGGTAAGCAGAAATGAGGGTTGCTTCTGACTTTCAACAATAAATTGCTTGGCCTAAGCTCGGTAGGTGGTCCAATTTAATTGTTTTGAACTTGAATTTTACATGGAGTTCAGGTGGAAGACAAACGAAGTATTTTGGAGTTTTATTAATAGTGGTTCCGTAGTATTTACGAAAAGTTAAAGTTGACAAATGAGGCGGCATTGGACTGCTGACAGATCAGAAGTATTTAGGCCTCATTGATTTGAGTCTCTAATCTTTTGTGGTAAGAATATGCCTGCATTTTGGTCAATTCTATTACATTTCATCCTTTTGTATAAACCACGTATTTGTGTTATCTTGGAGCGAACATTGAATGGTGTTGAGAAGCTGTGTACTTTTGGAATATTAATATTATTCTGTTAAAGGGAAGTTGCATCGCGTCCTTAAAGAACTATTGTGCCTCTTTTATTAATTATATTACAGCTGCCAATTACAGTATCTCAAGCAAGCCTAAAACCGTTAGGAATGTTAGTATAATCCCTATTTCCACATCTTTCAACTTTGCATCTGGTATTAAGTGTTCTCCCAGGTGCCTCGATCTACTTTGCACAAGTGTCGGACACTGTCCCAGAACGTGTATAGAGGTTTCAGCACACTCCGCACAGAACCTGCAAGATGCGAAGTTTAAGCAATCCTTTATATGCTTGGGTTCATATCCCCCAATAAGTACCATGGAATGCTCTATTCCCGGTAGCCCCGACCAGTATAGTTCCCGCAACCGTTCCTCTTCATTTTCTAATGTCATAGCCATGAACCCGTTTCTGATTCCACAGAAAGGTTCTGACCCTTGGAAAGGTGCTCTTGTTTCTTTCTTGGCTAGTTCGTCTGCTGCCTCATTGGTTTCCAACCCAACATGACCTGAAATCCAGAACATTCAGACCTTATTGAGCGCGCCGGGCATATTCAGTCTCTCAAAGCATGCCCATACCAGTTTAGTGTTCACCTGGTTTGACCTAAGTGCCTTGGTCGCTGCTTGGCTGTCAGTCAGAAAATAATGTTCTGCCCCCTCTAGTTCTTTTGAAGATTAAAGGAGGCACATCTGCCTATGGGGTATATCTCCGTCTGGAATGTGCTTGCGTGCGTACCCATTGGCTCTAAGTACATTTTACTTGGAACACCGACCCCGTCACACGTTTGTTCACCTGTTTTTTTTTCGAGAGTAAGGTAGGTGAATGCGTTTAGATTTAGACTCCCGCAACAGTACGCTGTCGGACTACTAATTAAACACCTCCCTATCATCAGAGAACTAGCCTAGAATTGTTTAACACATTACTCCATGCTAGCGCTCCCGCTCCCCCAGCTTTGAATTACAACGCCGCCTGTAATCCCTTCTGACAATCAGATGATAATTTACACTGAAGCCATTCACAGCATACCCCTTCATAATACGTATAAGGGGGAACTAGCTCCAGCAACAACTGCAATCAACAGAGACTTTGGAGATGAAGCATCAAGAAATTATCTTCACAATCACGTAAAAAACGTTATCATAAATACTACCACAAAAATTCTTCGCCCCAACCGTAAAAAGAGTCAGAACGGCTGGTTTGGTGATGAATGTAAGCTAGCAACGGAACGGAAGAATGCTGCATACTGAGTTATATTGCATTCTCAAAGAACGCGAGTACGCGCGAAGACTTATCACGAACTTCGACGAGGGGAGAAGCGACTTCACAGACGAAAGAAGGAAGAATGGGAGAACCAACAGGCTTATGAACTCCAGAAGTATAGGGAGCACTCCCTCTACGATTACCTACCATGTCGTGGTGAGGGAGCTCAGTAATGAAGATCCTACAGGAAACGGGAGGTGACACCTGAAGCCAAGCTGTAATCAAAACCCCAAGCCAAGGTGTGACTACCGTGCCGAGAGCTGAATGGTCACAGGGGTTAAGATGTGGCCGTAAACGGTGAACTCTGGGTACCAGGCGACCCCCAGTTTCAACTAGCCTTGTCTCGGCAAAAAAGGGCTCTGCCGAGATCGACTTACTTTCCCCGGAAAAATTGAGGCCATGGTAGCTAACTATGAAGAAACAAAAACATAAACCTATTAAGCAAACACAGTTAAACTTCGATCGTGACGATCCAACGATCCATCGATGGAGAACCTGAGTTTCGACTCAGATTCCCCACTTATTCAAGTGGGGACCAATTCAATTGGGACCCAGTCCTTAACGGACAAGCCGAAGCAGGCCCCTTCTGTCAGTACTCCTGACCTCAGGCTCCAATCGGCGTCGTCTGCGGAGGCTAAAGTCTTCCCCATGGGTAAGAACCTGTCCACGGACAGCAAACTGCCTTCGGGCAAACCGCCTTCGGGTAAACCGCTTTCGGGCAAACCGCCTCCGGGCAAACCGCCTTCGGGCAAACCGCCTCCGGGCAACGCACAACCAAAGAGCTATGCCAAGGTTGAGGGGAAAGGAGCGTTCGGGGCACCTGCGGTTAAGGGGAAACCGAAGCGGCAGCGGTCATCGGACGATCCTAACTCTTCGACACAAAAGGCAGCAAAGGGGATTCGGTCGGCAATGGCTAGGCCTTCATTTGCAGTCAAGGCTATCGAAGCCGATGGATGAGTCCTGTATGATGACTCTAATCCAACCGGCTACGATACTGAGCAGTGCGAACAGCTTAGGAGGAAGCTTCTCCTAGCTGTAAGGACTGCTTCCGCGCAAGGATTAAGCTTTGTTTTGAGTCGGTAGGTGTATACCGTAAAATGTTACGGCTGAACTTTGCCAACGAAGACACGAACGAGTGGCTCAGGCAGTACTGCTCCTTCCTTAACGATGTGTGGGAGGGTGCGCGACTAACCTTGAAAAGGGTCTCTGAGCTTCCATCGATCAAAAAGTGCTTTCTCTGGCTTCCAGAAGAAGAGCGAAATGGTGTTGGGGTTCTGGAACAACTTGGTGTACAGAACAACTTTAACACTTCCACCTGGTTGCTGCTAGGTAGCAAAACAGGAGAGGGAGCCGATAGGCCGAGAACTTTTCTCACTATCGGCGTTCCCGAACCTGATGTTAAGAAGGTTCGGGAAAAATCGGGTTGCCGGCTCTACTATGGGCTGGGGACCATCACGTTACAAGTGTCGGCTCCTAAAACCATTGAAGGGGACATGCAGCCCCCGGCATCTACATCTGAAACGTAGATGAGGTGCCACATTTCCCAAGTAAATTTGCAGCATTGTAAAGCGGCGACTTCACTTATCAGTCGTCGGATCAATAGCTGCAAGACATTTATATACCTCATACAAGAACCGTGGGTTGTTGGTGGGGCAGTCAGGGGCCTAAACTTCCAACATGCTGACCTATTGTATGCCAATGAAAGCGATCGACCCCGCACCTGCATGGTAGTCTCCAAAGACTTCCAGGCTAACCTGGTTAAGGACCTATGTGATGGCGACACCACATCGGCTAAGCTAACCATAAAAAGTCAACAGGGAGGTAAAGAGACACTATTGTGATCTACATATTTCCCCTACGACGCAGAAGACGTTCGCAGTGGAACATTCATCAGAGCTATCCAATATGCCAAAAGTAGAGGAATGGCGGCAATAGCAAGATGTGATGTCAACGCTCACCACATATGCTGGGGAAGTTCGAAATCAATGCAAGAGGATCGAGATTACTGGAGTATTTAGTAGAGAATCGATTTGCAGATCCCAAATGTGGATAATGAACCCACTTTCTTCAACGTGGTCAGGCGAGAGGTCATCGACATCACGGTGGCATCTCCTGACATCGCGGCTCTGACCACGCGGTGAGTGGAGAGTATCAAACAATATCACACTCTCGTATCACAGACGCATTGATTTCGTTATGGGCATGGATCCACCTCCACCCACTCCATTTCGGAATCAGAAGAAGATAGATTGGGTGATGTATCAAACAGAATTGAGCGCCCGAGTCACGATCCCTGGGAAGCGCATCAGATCCCTTGCTGGAATTGAGAAGACAACCCAGATGATCTCAACTAGCATGAGAGAAGCTTTCGAAGAAAGCTGTCCACTCAAGATGCCAAAGAAGGATAAAACACCATGGTGGAACTCGGATTTGGCAAAACAGAGGAGAACGATAAGGATGCTCCTTAATCGTGCTCTGAAGGGCGAATCAAGCAAGATGTGAATGTGTTGTTCATTCCCAAACCAGGAAAACCCACTTACACAGACGCAAAAAGCTTTCGACCGATCGGCCTAACGTCCTTTCTGCTAAAAGGACTAGAAAGACTAGTAGATCGGTTCATAAGCGATACACACATTCTTAAGTGGCCACTTCACCATATTCAACACGCCTACCAGAAAGGCAAATCCACGGAGATAGCACTTCATGAACTTAAGGAAAAAATTGAAAAGGCGATATCCGAAAAAGAATACGCCTTAGGCGCATTCATGGACATCGAAGGTGCCTTCAATTATGCCTCATTCGCGGCAATTTGTGATGCGGCAAGACAGCATGGAATCGAACCGGTCCTAATCAGTTGGATCCTTCACATGCTAGAGTGGAGAAAAATCCACATATCCACATAAATTTATCCCCCATTCACTTGGAGGTGAAACGGAACGACGCATATAGGCTCGATACCATTGGGGCGTGGAAAGGCGGCCAATCAAACGATCATGCGTCTATCTGGAAATTTCTTGAAAAACATCCGGTAGCCCTGATCCCGACCGATCATATGGTTTCCGGATTCGTCTTTAAAAAGACGTAAACTGTCGTAATCACCGAAAGAGAAGAATGGTCGACAAGTGGCCATGAGTCTTTTCAGATTACAGACGTAATAATCATCACCGACGGGTCAGTAATGGAGGATGGATCGGGCGCAGGGGTGTTCTCGGAGAATCCGATTATAGAACTGGCCCGATACCTCGGAAAAGTGACATATTCCAGGCGGAGATATATGCCATTTCATTGGCAGCAGAAGAATGTCTGCGACAAAAATGGAGGGGTCGCATCATTCGAATCTGTTCCGACAGTCGGGCGGCATTATTAGCACTAAATGGTAACAACATATCAAGCCAGTTGGTGTGGAGTTGTCATTAGGTATTGCTGAAACTTGGCCGACTGAACGAAACATTCCTGACGTGGGTGCTGGGGCACTCTAACATCGCCGGTAATGAGGAGGCTGACAGACTGGTTCGCCGAGGGTCTGAATCCACAATGGTGGGGCCAGAATCAGCTCTTGGAATCCGACCATCTTTTGTCAAGTCTACTCTGAAGGGTGAAATTGCAAAGATTCACGCAACCGAGTGGAGAAATTTGTACCCTTGCCGGCAAGCGAAAATCCTTGTGAAAGAACCTAGGGCCACTGGAGCGGAATTTTTGTTGTCCCTTAAGAAGTGGGACTTGAAAACCCTAGTAGGGCTTTTGACGGGACCCTGCCCCTTAAACTACCATATGGAAAAGGTTGGGGTAGTGGTTTCGGCTGTGTGCAGCCAATGTGAGGAGGAGGAGGAGACGGCCCTGCACTTTTTATGCAGCTGCCCGGCATCCTCAGGTCTCAGACGAAGACACCTTGGCAAGGTTTTCTTCAATGAAGAATCTGCACACTCTCTGTCTCTGGAGAATGTTCTAAGACTCGCTAAAGCCTGCGAACACCGTAGGCGGGAAGCCATTGAATAGGCAACTTACGGGGATAGTACAATTGGCCTAACAATGGCCTGAATGCTTGGAGCTGCGGCTCCCCCCAGTTAACTAAACTAAACTGAACATAGGGAGCAACCGAACCAGGCACGGAAGTTTTACCAACAAGTCAGCAGGATGAAGCCTTATACACCTCGATGCTCTTCCTGCCGAGACAAAGAGGGAAATCTGATTTCTGACAGAATGGACATATTGGAGCAATGGGTTGAGTATTTTGATGAACTACTGAACAACCATAATATCGGCGAGTTGGAGGTCCCGTCAACTGAAGACGACGGACAAATGCTCCCACCACCAAGTATAGGAGAAACAGTCCGTACAATTCATTGGCTTAAAAATCGTAAGTCACCAGGAGCCGATGGGATTACAGCCGAATCGGGTAAATATGGAGGAGACCAATTAGACCAAGTGGTTCATCAACTTATGCTTAAGGTGTCGGACAGCGAGTCAATGCCTGACGACTGGCACCGAACCATTATCTGTCCCATGCATGAACGGGGAGATATTATGCAGTGCAATAATTATAGAGGTATCACGTAGCTGAGTACTCCGCTATCTTGCTAGGTCGGGTAGCTCCATTCGCCCAGAACATCATCGGCCCATACCAAAGGGGCTTCACTCCAGAAAAATCAGCAATAGATCAGATTTTCTCTCTTGGCAAGCAATGGAAAAACTGTTGGAATATGGACACCAGTTGCATCATCTTTTCATCGACTTTAAAGCCGCATATGATAGCATAGCCAGGGTAAAACTGTACACGGCCATAAGAGGATTCCCTATCCCGACGAAATTAGAAAGACTGACTAGGTTGACCCTGATCAATGTGCGAGTCCAGATAAAATCAGCTGGATCACTCTCGAGACCATTTAACATCAACAACGGTCTATGACAAAGGGTTGCCTTATCATGCGTTTCCTTTAACCTGGCCCTGGAGAAAGTGATTCGCGATGCAGATGTCAATTCAAGAGGCACCATTCTCTTCAAGTCCACCCAACTACTGGCCTATGTTCATGATATTAACATTATGGGAAGAACAACCTGAGATGTAGAGTGTGCCTTCATCCAGATCGAGCAGGTGGCGCGAGATCTGGGTCTGGACATTAGGGAAGGCAAGGCGAAGAACATGTTGGCAACGTCAACTTCAAAGAAGAAAGAATGAACGACATCAAATTGCACTGGCCAAACGAGATTAATGAAGATAGGAGACCACAACTTTGAGACCCTTGAAAATGTCTCCTATTTAGGATCGAAAATCATGACCGATACTAGCGATGACGATGGAATCCGTGCACGGTTGTTTTTTGGGAACAGCGCCTATTTCAGCCTACAAAAACTGTTTCGTTCGAAACTTCTCACCACAGAGTCAAAGCTCTCACTGTACAAGGCAATAATCTTGTCAGTTCTCATCTATTCCTCGGAGACTTGAGTTCTTAGCAAGAAAATTGCGAATTCTTGGGCGCGTTCGAGAGAAGAATGCTCAGAAGAATCTTCAGAAGAATTTTTGGCCCACTACATGAGGATGGACGATTCCGTATCCTAAATAATGGCAAAATTTGTTACGACATCACGGTTGTTGATAAAATCCAACTCAACAGGTTGCGGAGAGTGGGTCACCTAATCCGTATGGATGAGAATGTTCCAGCCCGCAAAGTCTATAAGGCAATTTCTATGGTATGAAGAGAAGACGAAGCAGACCCTGCCTGAGATGAAGCGATGGCGTAGGCCAGGACGCCACACGGATATCGAATTGGTGAACCTCGGCGCAAAACCGGGGTGTTTGGAGTTTCTTACTAAGGCAGGTCTAGACTGGATACCAGTTATTGCGGCGTTGATGATGATGATGATGATGTCGCTACTAGGACGGATACCTCTCGGAGACCTTGTTTGTCGTTAATCCAATTTTGGAGGTCATTTGGGTTACAGCATTGGACCAGGATGTACATCGAGTGATGTTCTCGTATGTTATTTCTAATTGGCCATTTCTGGGTTCCAAAAATAGGCCGATTTCAGGAATGAATCGTAGGCATCAGTTCGATCCGAATGGTGTTTTTGTGTCAATTTGTGTGGCTCCCATGCATGCTTCTTCTTTAGACCAGCCTTACGCAAATCTTTCTAAACAATTTTATGGCTAACCTTAGTACCTGAGCAGTCTAAAAAATGCTCATATGGTCGTCGCCATTTTCGACGTTTCGTCTAGAAGAATGGTCTCGTCTTTAGCGTCCAATCATCGCTTTGCAGTTGCATTAAATATTGCATTGGGGCCATAGACAGCACAAATTGATTGCCTGCCTGCCCCGCCTTTTTACCTTGGTTGCAGTGTAGGATATTTTGAATTCTTCCTCTTTTACCTCCAACTTGAAATGGTGTTACCCACAATTGGTCTTACCAAACAAAGAGAAATGTTTTTTTACCACTTCGTTTGCCCTCACACAGCGAGTTCTTATTTAACTACATTCGATTTCGATTTTCTTCTTAGACTGAAGTGAAGGGCGAAGAGAAATTTACTTAGAAGAAAAATTGTATTTAAATAAAATATCTAAAGTAAACCAATTTAGAATTTAAATTGTGATACACAACCCCTCGCTTTCAACATGATATAAACCTGCATAACTTTGCGCTAGACTTTTAGATTTAGTTTGACACTAAACTTACGCTTGAAACTTTCAGATACTCGACTATGGTGAACGTATACTATCCGGCTTTGCATATAGTAACAGAATATCTCTACGATTATAAAGTATTGACGCTTCCACAAAACAATTTCTATTCGCATTAAATTAGACAAGTAGGAAACCCAATATCACAGATTAATGAGGGCGCCGCACTGCCATCCGGACAGTGACTATAAAATCCACAATAGCAGCTCCTAGCACTGGCTTTAATCCCTTCGATCACAAGAGGATCCCAACTAGCAAACAGTTTGCTGCAACATGTTAAATACCGTCTCCTGGAACACAATCATTATAATGCTCTTAGCCGATGAAATATGGAGTCAAAACCTTTCCATACCACCATTGCATGAAATCCGTAGCCTGGCCATAAATTTCACCCACTGACGCCGTTGTGGCCTCGGGGACTGTGCCACCTATTCATTTTACGGCGGCATAACAGTCAAAGACTTCCCTTGCTCTGCAGATTATAGCTAGCAGGAGTTAAGGCGGATTAATGGCCTTCGCCCAGACATATCCTTAGATAGAATACATACATGCATGTACCCAGGGCATGAATAGAAATTGATTTAAGGGTTGAGCCGAAATTGATTTCTTGATTGGAATTCTTCTGGAGCAAATACATTTGGCATGGAGCGAGGCTGTTCCAGGATATACACGCAGACTCAAGTAGCAACAGTTACTACGAATTCTCCTGGAGACGAGATACTTCCAATGTCGATTTCACAGGCTACTGAATGTAAATGATGGATTCGTTGTTTTTATGCAAATACCGCCAATTATTCATTCTTTTGGGGTTGAATTGAGTTCAGGAATTATAGTGGTGGGTAGCAGGAAGCCTTCATTTAGGAGTTATCCTAGCCAATCAGGAACCGTTTTCTGCCATGAATTTGAATGAGTTGCGATGATATATGGATCTCATAAATTTTTAAGATGTCGTCAATGAGGGGCTTACTGAAACTAATTAGACTACTTCATGGAAAGTTGATCCCCCGCTTGCAGTTATTTAGCTGTTGGGTATAGACATTGTCTCAAAATTATATTACATCTCGTTTTCACCCTCTCAATGGTAAGTCAGCTTGTCAGAGGTAGTATCTATGAATACTAAGAAGGAATTATCTAAATAAGCGGTAGTCCTTGGCTTGGTTAGATCGTCGATGCCTCAATGGCGAATATTGAGGGAATCGTTGTAGGACACTATGGTCTTCGAAGTGAGCAAAAAGAACGGCAAACTGCAATGCAAGATTAAGGTCATTTGAAAAACCGATTTGATTTGTCATCAAAAAGGGGCTAATTATGCGTTCGTCATCAATCTTGGGTAAGTGAGATATGTTCAGGTTCTCCGAAGTAAATTATTTAGCTGGGATTTTGTTTGATTCTGCAAATAGATTGACAATCATCATCATCATCCACGCTGCAATAACCGGTATCCGGTATAGGCTTGCCTTAATAAGGAACTCCAGACACCCCGGTTTTGCCCCGAAGTCCACCAATTCGATATCCCTACAAGCTGTGTGGCGTCCTGACCTACGCCATCGCTCCATCGCAGGTAAGGTCTGCCTCGTCTTCTTTTTCTACCATAGATATTGCCCTTATAGACTTTCCGGGCTGGATCATCCTCATCCATACGGATTAAGTGACCCACCCACCACAACCTGTTGAGCCGGATTTTACCCCCAACCTGACCGCCATGGTAGCGCTCATAGACGTTCCCATCATATCTTTTGTCTTGCCTTCATTGATGTGCAGCCCAAGATCTCGCATCAAACGCCGCCGGCTTGATCTGGATGAAGGCAGTTTGTATGTCTCGGGTCGTTTTTCCCATGATGTCCATATCATCAGCTGAGGCCAGGGAGTTGGGTGGACTTAAAGAGGGTCGTGCCCCCCACATTTACCTCAGCATCACGGATCATTTTCTCCAGGGCCAGGTTAAAGAGGACGCATGATAGGGCATCCCCTTCTCTTAGACCGCTGTTAATGTCGAATGGTCTTGAGAGTGATCCTTGTGCTTTTATCTGGCCTCGCACATTGGTCAGGGTTAGTCTTATCAATTTCGTTGGGGTACCAAATTCTCTCATGCCCGTGTAAAGTTTTACCGTGGCTATGCTGTCATAGGAGGCTTTAAAGTAGATGAAAAGATGGTGCAATTGATGTCCATATTCAAATAGTTTTTCCATCGCTTGCCACACAGAGAAAATCTGATCTGTTGCTGATTTTGCCTTGAGTGAAGCACCTTTGGTATGGGCCAATGATGTTCTGGGCATATGGGGATATCCGACCTAGCAAGATAGCGGAGAATATCTTATAGATGGTACTCAGCAACGTGATACCTCTATAATTGCTGCACTGCGTGATATCCCATCCATCGTCTTCAGTTGGTGGGACCTCCAACTCGACGATATTTTGGTTGTTGAGCAGCTCATCAAAATACTCAACGCATCGCTCCAGCATGCCCATTCTGTCGGAAATCAGATTTCCCTTTTTGTCTCGGCAGGTTGAGCATCGAGGTTTATAAGGTTGCATCCTACTGACTTGTTAGTAAAACTTTCGCGCCTGGTGCGGTTGCTACCTGCATTTTCCGAGTTCACAGTCTTGTTGGTTCTCCCAGGCTTCCTTTTTCCATCTGTGAAGTCGCTTCTCCGCTCGACGGATTTCGTGATGAGTCTCTGCGCGTGCCCGCGTTCTTTGGGAATGTAACATTACTCGGTACGCAGCATTCTTCCGTTCTGTAGCTAGCTTACATTCATCGTCAAACCAGCCATTCCGACTTTTCTTGCGGCTCGGGTCAAATATCTTTGTGGCCGTATCAATGATAACGTTCAGGTTGTTGTGAAGATCATTTGGTGATGCTTCATCTTCAGGATCTCTGTTGACTGCGATTATTGCGGCATCCAAATTGCCCTTATAGGTGTTGCAAAGGGCTGTGTTGTGAATGACTTCAGTACTCACTCTCACCTGATTGTCAGAGGGGATTGTAGGTGGTGTCGTTATTCGAGCTCGGAGCACCATGCCAACGAGATAGTGGTCCGAGTCTATAGTGCCCCCCCCCCTATATGTGCTGGCATTCATCAAGGTTCAGAGGTGGCGGGATTCAGTCAACACGTGGTCAATTTTGTTGAAAGTGGTCCCGTCTGGAGAGGTCCACGTATGTTTTTGCTTTCCGCGCAAACCAGGGTACTTCCAACAGTCATTTCGTGCGATACTGCTAACTGAATAATCCGCTGTCCGTTATCATTGATATCCCTATGATAGCCAACGTATCGCCTGAATAAGGGCTCCGTCCCTACTTGTCTGCTGAAATCTCCAAGTATGATTTTGATATCATACCTGGAACAGGATTCAAGGGTCCACTCAACTGCCTCGTAAAAGATATCCTTCTCCAATTCTGCAGTCTCCTCTGTAGGGGCATGAACGTTTATGAGGCTTATATTTCTAAACTTGTCTCGCAAACGCAGAGTGCATAGCCTTTCGTTTATATTTTCAAAGCCGATAACAGCAGGTTTCATCTTTTGGCTGACTAAGAAACCTACTCCCAGCACATGGTTTACTGGATGGCCGCTATAATATATGGTGTAGCGGCTCTTCTCCAGGAAACCGGTCCCTGTCCATAGCATCTCTTGCAATGCTGTTACATCAGTTTTATATTGGGACTGCGCGGTAGCATTCGGTACATGGAGGGCACGTTCCATGAGAAAATGCGCAAATCGTTAATCCGTTGTCGTTGCCGGGTTCGTCGTTTTGAAATCCATCCTGCCCGAGGCTCCTTCCATGGCTTTGTAACATCGGTTTTCCACGTAGGGTTGTCAACCCTGCGCAACCCCCAACCTGGAGGACCAGTTGGTACTTTTTGTCCCGTTTTTAGAGGCGGGAGACTCGCCTTCATTCTTCCCCGTCAGCAGTTTTTCATGAAAAAAGAACTCCCAGCGATCATCAGGTGGAGGTGGAGATAGGGCAGGCGGTTCCCAGGTTTTATGCTCCATCGCTTCGCCCTGGGACCTATATTACCCTTTGGTCGCCGTTTCTGAGAATGGGTCCGTTAAAGAAATCATCACTTTCGACCACCGCACTCCTCGCCATTCCAAGAAGTGTCAAAACTAATACTGGCTTCGAAAAGTACTAATCGAGGCCTTTCATTTGATACCCAACATGTTCATTTTTGGTGAAAATAAATTTACACCTCCCTTTTGCATGTATGAGGACCCCCTCCTCCTTATTCGTAACCCAGATGTAATTCACTGTTTGTGTAAGCGTTCACAATTCCCACCCTCCCACCAAATTTTGTGTCAATCGATATAGCTGTTTCTGAGAGTGTGTGCGTATGAGGAGTGGCGAGATCTCCTATAAGGTGCAACCCCGGTTGGAGAATTGGGGCATACCTATTAATGTGTAAACATGTGTTCATGTATTTTTCTTTTTTAACTGTGCATGGGCTTATGGTGCGTGGACGAAAATGGCTATGGGAAGAATACTCAGGAAATGAAATCAACATGGAAGAAAAGAGAAGGAGGGAACTTACGGTGCAGGGGCTCGGAACCCTAGTACCGACGGCTTTTAGAAGTGAGCAAACGGGCTCTCGGCCGTCGATATCCTCGAGCGCAGTGCTTTGGTGGGGGACAACTTGGCCATCGTGGCAGCCAATGCTACAAGTGATTTATAGTTGGAGTCAAAAAAATGATGGGTTGAAGTTAGATTGGACGACGACCATAGGATTTACTCCGAGACCAAGAAGTCGACGGTAAAATATAAAACGCAGGAAAGCTGTTAAAAGCTACGGGGGAAGTGCGTTTGAAAGGAGTAATCCGGTCAAGACTCAGAGAGAACAAAGCCCTGACCTGCAGGAGCTATTCTTCACGTAGCTTGGAGCCAAAATAATTGAGCTGGGCGAAGGTTGTTAGTAAACAGGCGAAGAAGAAAGCAAAAGTGCGAGAAAGTTCAATTTCTCTTACGCGGAGATTGAAAAAGGTGAAATCTGACCCGGACTTAAAAGATTTGGGTGGAAATGTCAGCAAGATCCGAAGGGCCTTGAAATGTGATCTCATGTTCAAGCTAAAAAAATCTAGCTTGGGTAAAACTGAGGGATTTCGCACCAAAGTGAAGAACTCGCTTGGAAAGAATGTCCCAGTTCGGGCCCAAAACCATGAGATCTACCTACAGTGCAAGGACCTTGACGAAGTGACATCCAGAGAAGAAATATGCACTGCCTTCGAAGAACAATTTAAGTTGCAGGAACTGGAAGAAGAATCCATCGTGAACTTGAGAAAAGCCTATAGTCAAACGGTCCACAATACGACTACCAGCGGAGGCAGCTCAGGAATTATTTTCGGCCGGAAAGGTTCGAATTGGATGGATTGTCTGCCGCCTGCGAGAACAGGGTTCATTAAAGAGTTGTTTGAGGTGCCTCATGTTTGAACACTTTGCGAAGCCATACATTAGCGACATTGATGGATCCGATCGATGCAGAAGGTGTGAAGAAAAAGGACATATTGCCAAAGAGTGCAATAGGGCCCCCAACTGCCTATTGCGCGAAGTAAAAGAGGGACAGGGTAACCGACATATTGCCGGAAGTGGTAAATGACCGGAATTCAAGAAGGCGTTGACTGCAATGAAAAAACAAGGTTCATTCAAATAAATCTAAATCATTGCAGGGTACTTCAGGATTTACTTGAGCAGACCACTTATGAATCTTAGATGGGAATTGCTATCATAAGTGAACCCCACAGAAACCGTGACGGTGGTGAATGGGTCAGAGACTCGACTGGTGGAGCGGTGGTGTGGGCGTGCGGAACCCAAACTATACAATGCTCCATGAGTCAGTCGGTCAGTGGTTTCGTGTGGGCGAAAATAAGCGGTGTGTGCTTGGTATACCTGTTACGCCCAACCCAGTGTCACATTGTCTGAATTTGAAGACATGTTAGACAACCTTGTTCCCGATGCAAGGGAATGAAGTTCAAAGGTCATTGCTGATTACTTCAACGCTTGGGTGGAGAAACAGGGCCAATGAAGGTGGTGCAAGCAACTTTAGCAAAGGAACCTACTAACGCAGGCGGTCTCGCTTTATGCCGTCCCTATTTGGGGAAAGGCATTTTGCATATCATGTTTGTGCTACCTTCAGATGATGAGTGTATATAATCTGAAGTTAGTCTCTCCTTTATTGTAGACGAAGAACGCCAGAAGGGGGAGATCTATAAATAGATGGCAGAAGTTTTGGGACCACCCGGGAAAGGACTGGTAGACACATAAGCTGATCCCTACAATCAAGGCGTGGCTGGGGAGACAATATGGGGAAATTAATTATAATCTCACCCGGTTTCTGACGGAGCATGGGAAATATCGCCAATACCCCTACAGCCTCAAGTTGGACAATTCGCCTAATTGTTCAAAGAGCGAGGGAGTCCCCGAGGACCCAGTGCACATATTCTTCTACTGTCCGAGATTCAGGGATGAGAGGAGAAACCTAGGGCAAGCATTGATACTGGAAAATATGGTGAAGAGCATGCTAACATCGCAGGAGGATTGGGACGCGATCAACATAATGATAGCATCAATCTAGGGCGAACTGTGGAAAGCAGATGGCGCGTTTATGAATGCCGCACATAGAAGAGTGGAGAAATAGCTGAAGTGAGGTAACTCTGCCCCGTTATGTAAGACCGTGTTCCGCAGGACACGGGGTGAGTCAGGGGTAGTTTTGTGTCGGAGCAGGATTAACAACATTTGAAATTTATTTCGAATGTTGTTAATGCGAGCGGATAGATGACGCCGCCGGCACTCTCTGCGGCCTTTTAGAACTCGCCACGAGAGGGGAGAGCCAGCGGTGAAAAAGTTCCGTTGGTTAGAAACAGGGGGACCGCATGGGAAACCAACCGGCCTTTTCTGCTCCAACCATCATACAGTGTACACGCAGTCTCGAATAACGGACTTTAACGAAAAAAGAAAAATATTTTACTCGCCTTGTTTTTTAACTGCCTGTGCTTTTCGCTCGTTACCTTTCTCGGTGAATTTGATGTTTTCGAAGTATTCGGAAGGCATAATCAGTTCCTAATCTTCAAGCAAAGTCCAAACGCTCCTAGTGCCAGGCTCACCGACTAGTGTAGATTCACAGCAACGCCATGGATCGCATGGAGCAGTAATAAGAGCCGTGTACAAAGGTAAACAAGTTGCTGTGAAAGTTATCGACAAATTGCAAAGGAAGCAAAATAGGAGAATTTGTTGTTGGGCAGCGGAGACAGCGTTGTGGCCGGAGTACAAGTTCACCTCAGAGGGCTGTAGGTAGAATTGATCAGGAGCAAAAAGAGCGCGCCTATAAGAAAGCCCCAAAAATTCTTAATGGAACAAGACGGAACACTTTAAAGAGCTCTCACCGGAAGCAGATGTAAACCTATGGGGGAGTGCCTTTCAAATCGTGATGGGACGTTTCAAAGGCCATTCATCTCCGCAAATCACGTGCCTTACCCTCTTGTTAAAAATCATCCTGGGGTTATTCCCCCAGCAAGGAGAAGGCACTGGTAACTTCCAGCGACCTCTGGATGTGGCGCCAATAAAACTAGTTACCAGAGATGAGCTGCGGAAGATCTGCGGTAGAATAGGAGACAACAAAGCTTCGGGTCTGGATTGCATACCGTATAGGGCCCTTAAGCTTGCTTAAAATCCACGTCTGATAGTTCGCTGAGTTGTTGGAAGCATGCATGCCCGAGGGAACGTTTCCTTCGGGATGGAAGCGTCTAAAGCTGGTAAACCTCCAGCTAAGCCAAGTAGGCCCAATGTCATAAACAGAAACTCCTAAAGGCCAAACGGCGCTGTGATGGTAATCTTTGATATATCTTCTTCAGCAACCGGGATCTGATTGAATGCTCCTATCAGGTCTATTGTTGAAAAGATTGTTTTACCACAGAGTGTTTGGGCGAAATCTTGGATGTTCCCAACTGGATACTTGTCGGCGGAAATACGTTGAGTGCGCGATAATCTCCGCGCGGCCTCAACTCGTTATTCCTTTTAAGCACCATATGCAGCCCATGGACTATTTGATGGATGATCCTAGCTTTATCAGCTTGTCCAGAGCTAATTATCTGGGCAACTGGTGATCCTGGCGTTGTGATTACATAATACTTAGTTTGGTAACACGCCATTTTTCAAGTTCCGTATGGACGAGTTATTTTCGGAAACTCATATAAGATATCATGATAAGGTGTTCCTCCAGTAATTGTTGTGATGGTCTGGATTGTATAATGTGCTATTTCTCCTTGGCAGGTAAGGTGAGTTGTTGAATCGCGAAGACAACCGTGATGAAGATCTGAGAGGAGTCCGTATTGTGCTAAAAAAATTCCTCCAAGTGTGGGTTCACCATGGGAAATTCCGTCGAAGGCCGAGATTGAATATGAGGTTAGCGATTACGTATTTAGCAATTGGTGTTCTGCTGGCAGCCGAAAGCTGAGCTTAGATAAAAGTATATATCGGGATCTGTGTCTATCAGGAACCGTGTTCTCGTATTTTTGTCGAACATAAACAGGTGGCATGAAGTTGATGAAATGTTTCCCGAAGTCCAGTTACACGACTTCATGCTTTTAGTGGCTTCGGCATTAAACCTCCGGTGATACCAACATACACCTTAAGGACGAAGACTTCCGGATCTGGGTTGTGATGGAGATCGAGAATGAGAGCGTCGACCGAATTCTTGGGTTAGGACTCCTGTTTGATCGTGTGTAGCTCCGGTCGCAGCTTTACAAGCTGACTTGATAATTGCTGGACTAGTTCCATTAAACTGGTTTCCACTGCTGAAGGCGAGGATGTTGTTTTCACTTGACGGAAGGGTGGCGTAGACCTAATCAGCGATGTCAACTGCTGTTTGTACTGGCTGACCATCGATCGTTACCATATTTGGTTGAAGAGGAGATGGCAGGCGTCTTAACCACAGACTTCTCATCTGCGGCTTCGGAACTCTTGTACTGCCGAGACACTGTAGACGGCGGAGGAGCTAGGAGGGTTTATCGTTACCCATGTATGTGCTCTCCATGAGCCTGTCTTATTTTCTTTTCTTTTCTCTAATTCCAGACAAGTGTCTGAAATAACTGGTACCGTCACACTTTATATGATTTACAGCCTATTCAGTGTATACTTCGTTACCAGGTTTCCACATTTTTAAATCCACAGAACGGTTACTTTATGATATCAACGGACGAAATTCAGAATGGGGGAGAATGGGGTTTAGATGTGAAATGGGGATGGGAGGTGGGAACTGAGGTCAAGTTCCTCTCAGTGTCACGCTTTATTACGAGGAGATCCGTTTTGGAAAAAAGAATCCTGCCGCACTTCCTCGTGCAGATAAGCCCGGAGAGCCGGGGAAGCGATCTGATCGGTATCAGGTCGCTTAATTACCAGGCTATTCGTTTTGAGCGCCTGCTAAGGGGCGAAATAGTCCAGTGTCGAAGATGCCAGCGCTATGGTCACTCGGTAGTGAACTGTCAAATGACCTTACGATGTGTAAAGTGCGGGAATGACCATACCGCAGCCGAATGTTCGCTGACTGAAGCAGATGGCAAGGAAAAAACTTTCTGTGTCAACTGCGGAAGCGGAGGGCATCCAGCTTCGTACCCTGGATGTCCTGCATACCGCAATGTTAAGGTCACAAGGCAGCAGGCACCGAGATCGGCCCAAATAACGAAGGTGTCAGCGGCGTTGAACAGTACCGTCCCTTCGGCACCAATCGTCTCGGGGATCCCATTTGCAGAAGTAGTTCGACAAGGGGGAGCTAAGAAATCCCAACAAGATGCAAATGGGGGGATGAACACTATCCTCAATAAAATACTAACTATGTGTGAAAACATTCAGCATACGCTACACGTACACAATAAAAAATAAATAGCATAACAGAATATTTACACAAACGGCATGACCGCCGCTAGGTCTGCAGTCACAGCAGTACCACTGGATGGTCTCCGGATCATCGCGATTAATGTGAATTCCATCGTAGGAATCCATCGAAGAGCGGAGCTCCTTGATTTCGTTGCCAGACAACAGCCTGACATAGTTTTGATTTCAGAAACCCACCTCAATCAGAGGCATTCGATAACATTCAAGGATTTTGAATTCGTGAGGAACGATAGACGAAATTGTGATGGGGGAGGTGGTATCGGAATACTTGTGGGTCGCCATTATCGTTTCAGGCATATTAATAGGCCTGAATTTGAAACCTTTGAGTGTATCGAAGTCTCATGTATTCTGTTTTCACTGCCTAGAGGAGGGAATTTATACATTCTGTCAGTCTATGCAGTGGGAAACAACCGCGCCAAGTTCAAGGAGGAATTCCATTCTCTGTTCACGATACTCGAACTGAATAGGCTGCATAATTACTATATTATAGCTGGCGACTTGAATGCTAAGCATACCTCCTGGCTAAACGCCACAAACAATCCCAGAGGAGTATTCCTCAAATCTTGGATAGAGCAATACCAGATAGATAAATGCGAATTATATGGATCAGAGAGTCCAACCTGGCCCAGGGCAAATTCCTATCTGGGTTTGTGCATTGCTGACGCGCGCCTGAACTTTAATTTTAGGAATCTTCAACGGAAACTACAGACTCTTCCTTAAGATAGCGACCATAACGCTATTCTTATTGAAGTTCTGTTTGATGGACGAAGAGTTCGCCTTCTGCCGATGGACAGTGGCGTCCACAGGCTGAACTTTAAACAAACAAATTGGAAGAAATTCCAAGAGAGGTTTATTCGGGGATATCGAGAGGAATGCCCACCTCTTGATGGGGAAAACGATAGTACAATTGCACCAGGTGACAGGAACTTGAGCAACGAAGAAATACTTCAGTATCTTCTCAAGCTGGAAACAATTGAACAAGTCGTCCCTAAAATTAAACCTCGCAATAATATGGAAGGATATGAAACTGCAGCCATAAAACGGTTGAAAAAAGTGAAAAGCCTTCTGCTCACTCGCGTCAACAAAATCTATCGGAGATATGGGGACTATCATCATCCCATATTGGTTGAGTTCAAATCACTTCTAAAGATCGCGCGGGATCTTATCCGTCAACATTACGTAAATGAAGTGAACTCCCAGTGGCGGGAGAAGTTAAAGGGTATTTCACCAAGCGATTCAGATTCCATGTTTACTAAGATAAATACGTTATTCCGGAAGAAGTCACGAATAACTGTACCGAGAATTAAAGTCGGTGGCAGCGAGATACAACACCTTATTGACTCAGGTATAGACACGAATAGTGTAACTGCTGATGCACAAGGCAATTACATCGTAATGGATGATGCTCTGAAACTCGAACTTATAGGGGAGCACTTTGAATCGGTGCATCGGCCCAGAACGGATTTAGAGCCAACGCGACTTTCGGAAATTGTAGAACGAGATGTCCACAATTTCAAATATAGCCTGAACGGCACCACAGTTCTCCAATTTAGCTCCGCGTTGCAGGCTGATCTCATACCGAGTGATAATCTGCTTGATTACTTTGTCTCATGTGTTGAGTTAACTTCCATATTCAGAAGAGTAAACAATAAGAGATCATCCGGTATGGATGGCATTCCCAACATGGTCCTCAGGCATTTACCAGACATTGCCATTCGTAATTATTGCATTTTGTTCAATAATTTATTGAACAATTCCTTCTTTCCAGGACAATGGAAGAAAGCCCGAGTATTCCCGATTTTAAAGAGAGGGAAGGATTCATCCAGCCCTCAAAGCTACCGCCCAATCAGTTTGCTGCCTAACATCAGCAAGGTGTTTGAGGTTTTGGTATTAAAAGCCTTGAACGGGCATATCAAGAAGAAGGAATTATTGCCGAACGCGCAATTCGGATTTCGATCTGGACATTCGACAATACAAGCAATAACGAAGGTAACGTCTGATATTTGCTGGCGGATCAATAATGGTGAGTGCGTAGGCGCTTGCCTTATAGACATGGAGAAAGCCTTTGATACCGTCTGGTTGGATGGACTGATTTTCAGGCTCCTGAAGAATGAGTTTCCCAGTCACCTCGTAGCGATGATGTGTAGTATGCTGTATGGCAAGTGCTTTATCATTACGGACGGAAATCTCACTACTAACAGAGAATTTCATGTTCTGAATGGATTACAGCAAGGGACAGTGACTGCGCCTACACTTTTTGCGGTATTTGCCGGCGAATTACTCAACTCTTTCGATTTTAATAAATTTCCTAAAAGGTCGTTGGTTGCCTTTGCTGACGATCTGATAGCCTACACGGCGCACAAGAAGGTAACTGAGGTGCAAGTTGAACTTCAGAAGATGTTCAATGATATTAAGTTCTTCACGAACAGTTGGCGAATGAAAATCAATGCGCAAAAGTGTGAAACGATTCTGTTTCGAAATTCCTTGGCGTATGCCAGTAGGAACTTGAAAAGGAATTGGAGAGATTTCCACATTGTCGCGAACGAGGATAGTTTTGAGCGCATTCCTCATAAGAAGTGCGTTAGATACCTGGTTTTGCGTCTTGACGAGCGTCTCCAATTTAACGAGCACGTTAAAGTCGCGCTAGAAAGCGCTCGCAAGGCATTCATGTCTCTTCGAAGACTCTTTTATGCTCCACATCTTAGCCGGAAGGTTAAGATTATTTGCTATCTTACTTTGGTTAGACCGGTGCTCACCTACGGGTGTGCTATCTAGTTTAATTTGAGTGCTAGTCAAATGGAGAAAATAAGGATCTTTGAAAGGAAATGTCTGCGTGCTTGCACGGGGCTTAATAGGACTGCTTCGTCAAACTATGAGCACTATGTAACTAATGAAGTGATGTATGCAGCTGCTGCTGTGCCAAGAATCGCCACAGTTATCGTCAGATTGATTCGGAATCATATAGTGCGATCTGCTTCGCATGGTGAGAACCCTTGGGTTTCGCAGCCGTTCTACCCAAATGATGGGTATTTTGAGAAAACTCTCACGACAGGATTCATTCCTCCCGAAGCGTTCGTGTATCTTGACAGGAATGGTCTAATTCTTGATTCTGCCGGTGATCCGGTTATGTATCATATACATAGACGGGCCACGGACAAAAGGATAGAATACCCCCCGAATTTGACAGTGGGGGCTCCGGGATTCGACTGGAGATACTCCAGAGCGAGAGCAATTGACATTAAGCGGGATGAAAAAGAGAAATCTTGGTACTGGTGGCTGCAGGATTCCAGTTAGCGGTGACCGTGCTCAGTTCTGCCATTTGTTTCTGGTGGGGCTTTGTAAATATGTACATATTGAACGGGTGCTGATTTTGCCTCCAGTTGTATAATAACTTATACATACATACGTTATTATTCTTTGTTTCTTTGTAAATATTACAACTGTTATTATTACCTTTTCTAACTATGAATGTTATTGTAAAAAAATAAAAAAAAAATATATAAAATAAAATATATAATTATGATAGTTTTAAGCACAATAATTTAAGTTAAAAGTATCTTTTGAAGCGATAAAACATTTATTACTATTATTACTTTTATATTTCTTTATTTGCCACTAAGGCCAAGTGAATTCTGTCGGGTTTTTGACCATTTCCCGACAACTTATTGTAAAATTAGATTTTTATTTCTTAATGTTTCTCTTCTCTGCCTGTAAATTGTTATTCGAAAACTTTGAGAGCCCACAGTGGCCATTAGATTTAAGTTATTTTTGTTATTTTAAAAGATTGTTTTTTTTGTTGTTCATTTTTCCAATCTATATACTATTGTTACCTATTTCTTAAAAATAAAAATTATTTTAAAAACCAAAAAACCAGACCTTTACAAGATTTTTACCATTAAAAAATAAAAACAGAAAATATCTGAAGGGAAATGCCGAAATGAACTCGACTCCCAAATTGGAACTAAAATATGGAACACTCCTTATAACTACTGAATTTATGGATGGAACGAGGTTTCTTTAAAATAGCATCCGCTGACGTGCCTCAGTGCGGTTTGCGTTCCTGAAAATTCAACCCATGTTCATAATAAAGGGTGGGGTCTAGAAAGGGAGAACAAACTGTTTCAAATGTCTGGTGGCGTATTTAACATATTGTAAATTGAAAAGTCGAAATTATTTGAGAATTCCTTCCATCCCCACCCATGTGTCGATATCTCCTGGGTGATGCCTTACGTCTGAATAGAGCTTTTCTTGGCTGAGATGGAGTTGTACGTTTTCATTTGAATTTCACCACGTCTCATAGAAACGTGACTATAATTTCAAAGGAAAGAGCCAATATCCGATGTGAAGAATTTTCTGAAAACATGTTGAGCCTAAAAGTCAGCTACTATCTAAAGGAATGTTTAGCCATGTTTGTGTGAAGGTACGCCGGCGTTTTCCTATCAGCTCATGTGTTGAAATTCCTTTCAACTAGGAGTAAGCCAATTTCAACAGAGAGAGTATCCTACGAACAATTTGATTTATTATGATATTTCACCTAATTGTCGAGATTGTGCTGAAACTAGGGATTCTATCGTGAGGTTAAAATGAAATTTCGAAACGTGCGAGGCTCTCATGTATACGTACATAGGTAGGTTTCCTTATTGACGTCAATTTGGTGGATATACGTTTCTGTTTAGTGTTGATGTAAGGGATTTTATAAGATGCTTACTCGACTGCTACACATTCTTTTTTAGAATAAAGCCATTAACACATTGCGTCATTCTAGGATTCTAAATAAGAAGCTTTTCGAAAGGACCCAGGAGTATCTATAAGTTAAGTAAAGGCTTTGGAAAACTTATAGAAAATTTTATGGCTTTTTGCCCGGAGGCGATGAGACTGGCTCCCCCTGCTTACTACAGAAGACATTCTATATTTCAGTTGTTCTACTTCCATAATTCAACACTAGGGTTGTCCTCCACATTGAAAACAAAAGGGGCCAATATACCTGACCCAAGTGTCTTGTTCCCATATTTTGTCTATTCATGTAGATAGGAAATTTCAGTCAGTTCAGCAAGGAAGAGAAGGGATCACCCCCACCGTCGCATCTAGTTCTGAATTAGTGCGATAAGCAGACGCCACCCCCAAAGCCACAAAGCAGGGTGCCGTCTTTCAGATAATCGCGCAATATTCGCAAGAGATAGGTCGGTGCGTGGCATGAGTTTTCTAATGTGCCTAGCTTATCTGACCATCTTATGGAATTGAAGACATTTTTAAGACCAACCATTATGAGGAGCATTATCCGTCGAGGTGGACCGCACCCACAACCTCTATAAAACCATCCACCGTGAATCTCCCGGTTCTGCACCAAAAGTGACTTTGGATAAGCACCCGGAAGCATGGATCGCTTCATCAAGGCAACCTCTAATGAGCTTTTCGAGCACTTTCCCAGTATCTGGTCGATACTAAGTACGTAGGGTTTCCGCAGAGTCCCGATTTTCCGGGTGATCCGGAAGAGTTTATAACCAAGTCCTCAAAGATCCTCATTTACCTCGTTCACTAGGTTCTTCTACCCGCGAGCTTTGCTTTTTATTCATTGCGCTGAGGAATTTCCTTTTTGCTCATCTGTACTCTGCCTTAGTAGCGCATGCCTCTTTGCAAGCGTGTAAACCTTGTGCGCAGTTTATGACACTCTTTCCCTAAGTTGACAATTTCTACCGTCCACCAGTACATAGAAGGGTTGTCTCGGTTGGGGCATGGAGGCTACACAGGCTGTTGTTGTCAGTTTCATCACTCAATTTATGATAGTGTCAACTGCCACGGTACTACCTATGACAGCGCCCTCCAACGCACCTCTGCCTGCTCCAAAAGCTTCGATGAATTTCCCGATGTTCACGCCACGTTCAGTATGCAGCGGAGGGGTCAGGTTGATGCACATTGACAAATAGCACTTCGAACACGATGTAATGGTGTTTACTTTCTGAAAAGCCTTCTGGTTTTCGCCAGTTTCCCCAAAAGTCTGGATGAGGCATGCCTCTATCAAAGGCACAGTAATTGATTCACTTCCTACCAGAATTCGTACTTTCGTGCCCAAAACGCGGTCAGAGCATCAAGCTTGCGCCGAAAGTTTGACATCGTCTCATTCGGCGTTGGATAAAAAAGGTTATCCGTAAACAACGAATCTCGGCCATGAGCAAGAGCCCCAAGTAAAATGGCGTCCCGAACCCAAAAGGCGTCGGTATTCACTGATTAGTACTCGATCCCCCTTTATTTCCGCATTGAACTGCGTCAGTAAATCGTGAGCTAGTGTTCCGGCTGCATATTAGTTTGTAGAATGCGGATGATGCTAGTCGCGTCCTAGCCCTCTTTAGGTTCGGACTAAATGTTGGGCATCGCCCTGAATCTTCAGTGCGTGCAACGCTTTCCCCAGACGCTCGACGACTGAAGACTGGACACCACCCCGAACCCGCAGTGCGTGCAACACTTTCCCCAGACGCACCACGCTCCTTGTAGAGAACACAATTTTCGGTTTCGTTATAGGTGTTTGGTGGGTGACCTACTTGTCCGGGATGCTGTCCTACTGTCGGATCTCTGGCACGTTGCAGACGTGTGTCCATAGTGCAGACACCTGTAGCAATTGCTGGGGGTTATCCCCATTCTTACATTGCATACTACCAGACTAATTTTGATATTTTAGGGAGTTTCCCCGTGTCTCGCTCGTCGACTTCCACCTCAATGAGTTTTTGTCTCGAGCATTCTCAGAAGTGATACTTATACGGGCATCGGTTACCTCTGAACATTCACGCTCCTCAGAAGTTCCTTGACCGCTTTGAAAAAGATTCCTAGTTATCTGCAAGCCTAATTCAACGGGTGCACCACCACCCTTCGTTTTTCTAATGGAAGACACTTCTACTCTACTGTCTTCGCGCTTCATCTTGTACTGGATTTTACTGAGGACTTCCGCAAATCTATTGCCTTGCATCGGCTTAATTGGTAGTGCCAACGGTATACTCCTTCTTCGTTTCCTCGTCTTTTATGTTAGTGATTTTCTTTTCGTTGCCTCCTTGTCTTCGGACAGGGGTTTTCTGATGCCGTAGCGTGTTGTTTTCCTCTTATCCTTTTTTGCCTTCCTTTTCTTTCTGATGCCGTAGGAGTTGTTTTCCTCTTATCCTCCTTTGCCTTCTTTTTTGGGCCTTGGAAACTATTTGGATGAAGTCTCTTCCTCTTTTCGCTTTTCCACAGTTTGCTTTACGGTGGACAATCCGTTTGGCACTTATAATCTTGTCAGCGGGAAGTGTAGGTTCGCCTGTAGAAGGAAATGCGGTCCAATAGATTCTTTAGTGCCATCAGCCCGTTTTTGACACCGTTATTACAGGAAGAGCGTTGCCGACCGCATACGCTTTACCACTGTTGGGCATTTCATAAGGACCCTTTCCTCTTCGGTTTTAGCTAGAACTGTCGACTGGTCCAGCGATTTTGACTGGACTTTTTTCCGGAAGAAGAGCACTGCAGTATACTGGAGTTTTCGTCCGCCACTTTGTCACATCGGATCGATTGATTTTTTTGTTCGTTTTATTTTGATTCTCGAAGGGGGTTTTTCTCGAATTGTTTGCAGGGAACGGACTGAAGTAGACAAGAAGGGGATTCCCAAAGTGGTAAAGTCCCTACTCCATTTCTCTGAGGCGTGACCTACGCTCAGCTAATCCCGAAACTCATGGACGGATCAGCTTTCGCTCTCTGCAACCCGGTGTAATTTTTTTTTTTGGGGTAGGGTAGGTGAATGCATTTACGCACACAGTGTTGGACTCCCGATTCGGTACGTCGTCGGACTACCAACTAAACACCTCCCCATCGTCAGAGAGCTAGCCTGGAACCGTTTGTCACATTACTTCGGGCCAGCCCCCGAACTCTCCCGCCTTGCGGAGCCTTCAAATCAGGGAATTCCTTTCACCAACGGGAGGGGAGAGGAGGAAGGGAACTGTCAGTTCAAGGAGCCCCCTGCCATCCGGCTCCTCCACCGGTCGAGTTCTATCTTCTTAGCAACGAGAAGGGCCCGAACGTAATGGGCAACACGGTTCCAGCTGTCAGCAGTCCTCAGCATCTCTTCCACAATGTTGTCTGGAGAGAGATCCCCTGTGTTTAAATAGAGCTGCTGACGAACCCCATCCCATCCCCCCTCTTGCCAAGAGAGCTGCCACTCGTCTAGAGTGTGTTGCCGTTGGCTCATCTCCCTTGCGCTTGTATATGGCCTGACGCTCCCTAGCAAGAAGGGTAACCGGGATAACTCCCGCGATCACCATCACGGCCGGTTCAGAGACTGTGCGGTACGCAGACGCCACCCGTAAAGCTCCCCGTCTCTGTACATGCGCGAGGCGTCTACGATATACGTCCTTGTTAAGAGCGCCAGCCCATACCTCTGCGCTGTAGAGCAGGACAGACTGCGTTGAGCTCATCAGGAGACGTCGCCTACTAGACGTAGGACCCCCAATGTTTGCCATTACCCTACTTAACGCCGAAACTCCAGCCGCAGCCTTGTTCGCTGCTGCTTGGATTTGCTTAGAAAAGCTCATCTTTGAGTCAAGAGTCAATCCGAGGTACTTTACTGCTGATTTTGACTCGATTATCGACTCGCCGAACGATATGGGACGCAGGGTCGGAATTCTCTTTTTAGTCAGGATGACTACTTCGGTTTTTTCCAGTGCAAGGTTGAAACCATGAGTATTCATCCATCCGCTTACCCGTCGCATCAATATGCCGAGTCTGCTTTGTGCCTGTTCGACAGTGCGTCCAGCAACAAGCGTTGCGACATCATCTGCGTAGCCGACCAGGCGCGACTCTTCTGGCATGTCGAGTTTAAGCAGACTGTCATAGGTAGCGTTCCAGAGGTCCGGCCCTAGGATGGATCCCTGTGCTACCCCCGACGTGACCTCCATCCACCTTTGACCCTCTAGTGTTTCGTAGAGCAGGGAGCGGTTCCTCAGATAGTCCCTCAAAATCCGTAAGAGATAGTTCGACACGTTGAAGGTATTGTCTAGTATGCCTAGACTGTCTTTCCATCTTACGGAATTGAAGGCGTTTCTGACGTCAAGCGTTACGAAGAGCACCACCCGTCGAGTTCGGCGGCTATGTGCCTCTGCTCGTCGAACGGCGTCCACGGCAACCCGATCTAATAACACCGATTCAATGCACACTATCCAACTAAAGGGGCTGGCTACGTCACAATTATCACCTTGGCAGAGCTAGGCTCATATTACGACATCGAAGTCGGTATAGATATGTAGTAGCTCCGACCACTCCCAGTGCCCTTCACCGAGAGACATTTTGGAAGCTATTACGTATGACGTAAGTGTGTTGCTAACTAGGGGTCAGAACCGCCTACTACTGTATCGTGAATGATCCGTTAGAGATCGTCGACGACCCCGTGAATTTTTAGAGGATTAAGACAGTGTTTCAAATCGGGAGTGGATAGCTGAAAATATAATTCACGAAAGGGTAGTACCGGCGAATATGTCATGGTGGTGAGTCTAGCTAATACTAGAGCCCCGGGTCTGTTTTGTTAAAGAGCGCTGGATTAATGTTTGCGCTGAAAAACGGAAATCGATGGCTTTCGAACCCAAGTCAAGAACTTACTTGAGGATATTGTCACAGTACGAATCCAAAAACATGAGGTCCAATACAGTGCAAGGATCTTGATGAAGTGACATCCAAAGGAAAATGTCTACTGGCATGAACGAATAGTTCAAATTGTAAGAATTTACCGAGGGGTCCCATGGCAATACCCAAACGACCATATTACGATTACCAGTGGACGCAGTGCAGAAGTTATTGACGGCCGGGAAAGTTCGAATCGGATGGCAGACAGCCGTCTGAGAATGAAAATTTCTTTAAAGAGGTGCTTCAGGTGCCTCCCGTTTGGTTATTTCGCGGTGCGATCGAAGCAGAAGTTGTGGGGAGAAAGGTCATATTGCCAAAAAGAGCAATAGGGACCCCAAATGGTTATTGTGCGAAAGAAAGGAGGGTCAGGATAACCGGCATTTTACTGGAAATACCCGGAATTTATGACGGCACTGATTTCAATGAAAAAATAAGGCTTATTCAAATAAACCGCAATCATGCAAGATCGCTTAGGATCCACTCGAGCAGACCATCTATGAAACTGAGGTGGAAATTGCCGTTGTTATGGAACCTTGTTCAATTAGTCATAGTGGCGTATGGGTTGCAGATTCACCTAATGGAGCGGCAATATGCGGTCGATAAGCCATACAATGTATTGGGAGTTAGATAGCCAGTGGCTTTGTATGGGGGAAACTAAACCGGTTATACCTTACCAAATTTGACATTTTCCGAATTCGAGGAAATGCTTGACAATATGAACTGCAGAGAGACAAATGCAAGGAGGCGCAGTCTATTAGACGCTTGTTCGCAGTTGGATATAATTTTGGCCAACGAATGTTATGTAAACGGGGGATATGTCCCAATCGTAGACCTAGCCTTTTTCCGACCTACACTGGCGCCTGGTATGTCCTGGTGCGTGCGCAAAGACTACATCCACAGGTTCAGAGAACCATCATTCCCGAAACCGAGAAAGTTGTCAAGCTGGTCTGTAAAAGTTTTGGGTGTGCAGACTTTCCTAGAGGCTTGACTAGACCAACCAAATAAAGCAGGCGCCTCTACGGAAAGAGCTGTCCATGTAACTCAATGCATTGCTAGAGCGTGTTACGCGTCCATGCCTAGAAGGTGATCATTTCCCAGGAGAACACCAAGGTACTGATGAAATTTTGAACTGGGAAGCGTTCAATTAGTCCGCTATCAAGTCAGAAGAGCACCGCAGGGGGTGGTAGCAGATTCGACCAGGAGTAAAAAGGGCGCGATTATCGGGAAGCCCGCAAAATCCTCAAACTCGCCATTCCACGAAGCAAGAGGGAATGTTTAAGGAGCTCTTTTCGGAAACGGACGTAAAACCGTGGGGAGCGCCTACAGAATCGTGATTCAGAGGCCGTTCACCTCCGCAGATCACATGCCCTATCCGCTTATTAAAAATTATCACTAACAGCTTCAAGTGACATCTTAGCGTGCGGTGGAATAGAAATATCAAAGCTCCGGGTCTTGATGGCGTGCTGAATAGGGCCCTTAAGCTATGTCGTGAAATTCACACCTGACATGTTCGCTGAGTTGTTGGAAGCGTGCATGTCCGTGGGGATATTTCTTGCGGCATGGCAGCGGCAGAAGTTAGTACTACTGCCTAACGCAGGTAAATCTCCAGGTGAGCCTTTAATAGTTCACTTCCGGTTATTGAGAACCAGGGCCCTTCAGACTGAAAGTATAGGTTTTGTAAAGCCAGATCAACCATTGATGTCATCAAAATGTTTCACATGTCACATTTAACGCTATCAAACTGAGTGCAGTTTACAGAAAAACAGCCCTAAGGGCTGTGCTCTGCTTTCAGGACTGTCTCAGATGATGTAGCATTCATCATCTCGGGAATGATGCCCATTGACATCTTGGCAGATGAGACAATCATCAACAACGGCGTAACAACCGGTATCCGGTCTAGGCCTAACATATACAATGCAAACTCTATCTCTCTTTTGTCGCTGATGAAAAACGTTGAAAGGGAGAGATGTCTTAATAGATAGCAAGAGCGTTGGCAACGCTCAGGAAGGGGATCGGTGGATACTGGCGTATCCCTGCAGTCAAAGAGTGGTTGGAGAGACATCGCCAATACCTGTACAGGTTTAAACTGGATACCTCATCCGATTGTTCAAACTGCAATGGAGTTCCAGAGTGCACGTATGCTTCCATTGTCCAAGATTTGCGGCAGAAAGGAACAACCTAGGGAGACTTTAGGAGAGGTACCAGGAAATCTGGTGGCAAGAATGCTAGCATGCCAGGAAGACTTGGATGCGATCAACTCCATGATTGCATCTAGCCAGAGCAAACTGCTAGAGACAGAGGATGCCAGAAACTTGCGGGTATACATACGCTGCAAAGAGACGAGAGTTGACCAAGATAGAGTGGGCTGACTCTGTGGTACACCTTATGGTGATTCCACGGTTCATAGGGGGAGTCGGAGGTGATTTTAGTGGGTTGGCGAGTCCAGGCCAAGCAGTAAAAGACAGACAGGCGGACAGTAAACCGATTTTAATAAGATTTTGTTTTACAAAAAACCTTAAAAAATGGTAAGTTCGATATAGGTGAACCGATCGCGCTACCCCCATCCCCAAATTTTAAAGGAGAAATCATACCTACACATTTTATACAGTATGTAAGCTCATAAAGTAAATGTGCAACAATGCGTGATAAACTCAAATACGCAAATAGGATTCCCACGTTTTCATAAATGTTTTTCAAGAAAAGCAGTTTCCTTCCGTGTGTGTCTCCCCTTTCATATGTTGCTACGTATGATATAAAATTGAATTAAGATTGACGTTATCACAAAGGACATTTCGCATTTTTTAAGACGTCGTAAAATAAATTCAAAGCGGGAGAGAATCATACGTACAGATACCTAAACATTGTATGTAGCCGCATCCAGAACAAACTGTCTTACACATTTATCTGAATTTTATTATTTTCTACAAAGATTGCGGATTGCCGTTGATACAATCGTTGCATTTTACAACCGAAAGTTTTCAGTCCCATATATCCATGTGTGTTGAAATTTCAGGTTTAAGAGGGTAGTAACGAATATGGTTGGAGATCATGCGACCGTAATTACTGATTACATTTCCTGCCTCAAGACAAATTTGTACTGAAGTTTATACTAGGCCATGAAATTTAAAGGGGGGATGAATATTATATTCCTGTAGGCTTAAAGTATCCATCCATACCATGTAGTCTTAAGCCTGATTAGGAAAAAAGAAGGGAAAAATCACTGCAGGCTGACAGATTAAGGCAGAAAAGAGGTTCTTTCCAGTTAAATTCAGAATTTTCCCAATCAAATTCGTGACTTTCTCAAGCACGTTTTGCATTGAAAATTATTTTTTTCTGTTTTCCGTGAATGGGTTTCTGTTTCTAATGCTTCCTGCAGATAATAATTTTAATCTAAAGATTTCGAATATATATCATAAACAAATTGGAAGCGAGGCGGAAGGATTTCTGATTTGCCTCTTGGTTAATTTTTCCAAGAGAGTGAGCGGTGATGTTCACCACGGGCAACCAACCCTCCTAAATCTTCGCTCTTGCGGCTTAGCAAGGATGGCAACGGGGATTACTCCCGCCATCACCATCATAGCCGGTTCTGGAGACATTTTTTTTTGAGGTAGGGTGGGTTAATGCATTTACGCACAGAATGTTAGACTCCCGTAACGGTACGTCGTCGAACTACCAACTAAACGCCTCCCCATTGTCAGGGAGCTAACTGGAGCTGTTTTGTTACTTCATTTCGGACTAGCCCCCGAAGTCTCCCGCCTTGTGGAGTATTCAAACCAGGGAATTTCTTTCACCAACGGGAAGACAGATGAGGAATCGTATCAGCGAATATCGCGTGGTAGTAGTCCTGGATGTAAAAAATGTCTTCACCTCGGTCAATTGAAGCTGTATGCAGAAATGCTTGGCGATGATTGGTATTCCCATCTATCTCGATGTCATGGTGATGGACATCAGGAGTATGTCCTCTCCGCGAGTACCCACAGGGCGCCATACTGGGCCCACTAGTGTGGAACATAAAAAAGAAAATGATGTTTTAAATCTTCCGGTTCCGGAGGATGCTACGGTGTTGGGATACGCCGATGGCATCGCACTGGTTGTGGTTCTAAAGCATCTCGAAAATGCTGAGTTGTATTCATGCGAAGCAGTCTGTGCTGTTAAGTTTGGTTAGTTAGCGCTGGCCTGGCAGTTGCGCAAAAAGATGGAAGCACCACCTCCGTCACCAAACACAGGAATTTCGCTCGCATTAGAATTGGGAGTCACATCCACACCTCCAAGCCTGCAATCAAATACTTAGGAGTGGTGATAGCTGCAAAATTCAATTTTAATAATTTTAACCAGTCTGGCTCTGGGTGGAATGATGCGAAATGTAGGAGGTCCGGGGCATAATTCCAGGCTGGTTGTACCAGGGTGGTGAGTTTCATCTTAGTTTGAGTATGACCGCTGTATATCTTATCTAGCGCATATAAACCGAGTGCGGCCTACAGAAGAGCAGCCCTAAGGGGCTACCTTTCGGATCCCAGATGATGTGGCGTTCGCCAGCTCTCATCTGGCTAGATGAAATGGCGAACATATGTATATAACATCAAGTTCGTATCTTCTTTATCGGAAGCGAAAAAAAGCAAAACGGACAGATCTATAATTAGATGGCAACAGCGATGGGACTAGACGAAAAGAGGTTGTTGGATACACATCTGCAACATCACGGAATGGCTGGAGAGAAAACATGGGGAGAGTAATAATAATCTCATCCACCATACCTGATTGTTCTGCGATGGGGTCCCGATGCCCGAAATTCGTGGAAGAAATGAAAAATCTAGAGGAAACTGCTATGTTATTACTGAAAAAATTTGACCGGATAATGGTAGCTTTCCAGGAAGATTAAAAGTCGACCAACTTCATGATGGTGACGATCGTAAGCAAACTGTTACCTAACAGCAGAAGCAACGAAAGGCTGCCCCTAAGGAGTTGTGCTGTCGTCATTTCTCTGAAGTATGCTGATCGACTCACTACTATGCGAACTGCAAAATTTTCTAATACAAGTTCAAACTTATGGTGATGACGTGGCTGTGCTTGTTGTTGATTGGGAACTTGGACCGGTGTGTAGAAAAATACAACGTGCCGTTGATCTGATAGACAGTTGGTGTCTCAGGCATGGTCTTTTAGTTAATCCACAAAAAGGATAAAATTGGATGGACTTTGCCTCCCAGAGCTGAAGGGTACAACCCGAAGAAGTGAAATATCTGGGAGTCACTCTAGATAAAAAGGTTCTTTGGAACAAACATATAGAGGTAAAGTTGAAGCGAGCTCTCATAGCTTATGAATTGTGCAGACGGTCATTTGCCTCGAACTGGGGACCTAGGCCTCATGTGGTAATGTGAATATACGTTGATATCATTAGGGAAATAATGGATGTTGACGACAAAGAGCATTGGAAGAGTTTTTCGAAGTACTGAATTCAGTTCTTCTAATGCCTTGCGATCCTTCATACATCTGTTTGGTAGAAGATATGAAGTTATCCTGAGACGTAGAGAAAACTGGGAAGTACCAGAGAAATGCGTGGCGGGATATATAGAAGTCTTTTACAACGGTTGCTCAAAAACAGAACAGGGCTGTGGAGCCGAAGTCTACCTCTCGAATGAAAACGAGAGGTGGGCTTTTCCTTTGGGACAATATGCAACGGTTTTTTTTCAAGTCGAAGTACATGCGATCCTAAAGGTGGCAAACTTGGTGATTGACGAGCGCATGCAGGGCAGGTACGTCGCAATCCGCAGTGATAGCCAAGCTGCATTGAGGGCGTTGAGTAGTCCTTCACCTTCTTCCGATGGGTAGCATCATATCCACTACCGGAAATCTTGCGATATGTTAACGTATCCGGGATATAGATAGGAGTTTCGGATAAAATGGACCAATGCGGCTTAAGTGCTGAGAAGCTATAGCTTCTCCTCCACCACACACACATACAAACTGCGAAAATCAAAGGAGGTAAGGATGGCGAGGTTGGGATCGCTACGGATAGAAGGAAGGATTCCTAGGCAAGGGTATTTTTTTTTTTTTATGGATGGAGGTGGAAATCTTAGAAAGACGCTGCTGCGCCAGGTTGCAGCAGTGTGTGAGATTCGCACCCACTAAAACCACCCCCACTTTTCCGCCCCTCCCAGCGGGACCACCGTGAAGTATTACTTCGCGGGGGAGGCTCTGGTTCGCTATACCAGCTCGTCAATGTCACGTCTCCGTCTCGCCGCCTTCCGAGCTCGATCCAACTCCAGGAGTTTTGTCTGCACCACGGCTACTGCCTCATTTACCGCCATCCAGTTTTCCTCCGACTTCAACATCTCTTCCACCAGGTTCGAGGGCTTGATGTCCGCCCCTAAGATGTTATTCAACCTCCTTTTCTGCTGCAGAAATCTGGGACAATGGAACATAACGTGCTCCGGGTCCTCGGGTGTAGCACCGCATTCAGGACAGTTGGGAGACTCGTCCAATTCGAAGCGATGCAAGTACTTCCTATAGCCACCGTGTCCCGTAAGGAACTGTGTCAGGTGGTAATTCAATTCTTCGTGCTTTCGGTTGACCCATTTTTCGATACACGGGATCAATGTATGGGTCCACCGGCCCTTGTCGGAGTTATCCCATCGTTGTTGCCACTTGCCACACAACTCTCTCCTGATGGCTTTTCGGAAATCCGCATTCACCTCGGCTGGATTTGCCTTCCGTTTTTCGTAGAGCCAGTGTGCCTCGCCCGAGATCTATAGGGATCGTTCCTGCGATGACACACACTGCCTCCGTCGACGCCGTCCTAAATGCGCTGCACACCCTTAGCGCAATTGGCCGGTATACCGAACTTATCTTCCTCCGGTTGACTGCGTGGTTCAACGCTCCCGCCCAGACAGGGGCCGCGTATAGCAGGATCGACCTCACCACTCCCGCGATGAGTAACCTGCGACTATACTTCAGCCCTCCCACGTTAGGCATCATCCTTGCAAGGGATGAGCTGGCATTTGCTGCCTTCTCTCGCGCATACTCCAAGTGTCCCTTGAAACTCAACTTGGCATCGATCATCACTCCCAGGTATTTGACAACTGATTTTGAGACGACCTCACGATTACCAACCTGGATGGTAACCGTGTTGTTCTTCCTACGGTTGGTAATGAGGACCGCCTCCGTCTTTTCGTCCGCCAGGTCCAGTTTGGCCATTCGTAACCATGACTTAATGGTATGAATGGCTTCATTTGCATAAAGCTCCACGTCCTCGGATGCTTTGCAATTGCAACTACCGCCAGGTAGTCCGCAAAACCAATCAGCGTTGCCTCGTCCGGCACGCGAAGCCCAAGCACTCCGTCGTATATTATGTTCCACAGCAGCGGTCCCAATACAGAACCTTGAGGCACACCTGCTGTCACAATGTACTCCTTCGGCCCGTCGTCCGTCTCGTACGAGGGAAGTCTGTCCGAAAAGCAACACTCGATGAGCCGAGGCAAGTAGCTAGAAACACCCAGTTTGGCCAAAGCGCCCTTAATCCAGCCCCAGTTGGCTGAGTTAAAAGCATTTTTGACGTCCAGCGTCACCAGAGCACAGCATTTGCCCATGGCCAATGCATTTCGAGCCAATTCCACGACCTTTGCTACTGCATCGACCGTAGAACGGGCTCGCCGAAACCCATATTGCCGCTCTGAAAGACCACCCGCAAGCTCGATGAACGGGAGCAGCCTGTTGTATATCACCCTCTCGAACATCTTCCCCATGGTGTCTAAGAGACAAATAGGGCGATATGAAGAGGGCACGCCGGGTGGTTTCCGGGGCTTCGGTAGCAACACCAGCTTCTGCCTCTTCCACTGGGCGGGAAACACTCCTTCCGCCATGCACGATTCGAATGTGCTTGCAAACCACCTTGGTTTGGCCTTGACTGCCACCTTCAGAACCTTGTTCGGAATTCCGTCCAATCCCGGAGCCTTACTGTCCCCAATACGTCTGCAGATTTCCCAAAGTTCCTCTTCGGTAACATCAGGGATCGAGAAGACGTTCTGCTGAGCTGCCAGTTGGGGTTCTCTTTCGTCCTGCTCCTGCTGCGGGAAAAGAGTTGTAATTATTTGGAACAAGAGCCGTGGGCATGTCACTTGAGGTGATTTCGCCCGCGGATCTTCTTCATTACAACTTGGTAGGCTGTACCCCACGGATTCGTATTAGCCTCCATGGAGAGCTTCTGGTAGCATTCCCGCTTACTTCTCCGAATGGCCTTCTTAAGGTTGCTTCGCAGATCCCTGCATTCCTCCTCACGCTCCTAGTGCTCCGGCCTTCCCCTTGTCCTGTGGGAAAGTCTCCTCGCTCGGCCTAGGTAAGGTATACTTACTTCGCCCGTGATGTAATACCTAAAGGTAATTCCATGGGGTAGGGAGAAACCGGGTTGTTAAGTCGGTCAAAATCACACACACTGGCATGTTCTGGTCAGCGTCTTTTGAAGATTTCCATTTCCTTAAGAAAAGATAGGAGCTCTAAAAGATGTATATATTTTAAATCGGGTTTAAGAATGATGCCAGCTATTGGTTTTTTAAAGGAGAAGTTTTAAATTACCTGCTCTTGTAGACCACGATTCTACCCCAATTTACCAAGAAGTATTCCAATGTAATCCTTGGAAATTTTGCTAGCAATTGCTGTAAATTTTGGGCATCTTTAGCGTTTGCTTATTGTTTTCCATTGGCTCGATTAACTTTTGGAGCTTCTCTTCGATGTTGGGGGCTCTTCCCTATGTGTCGAGTTCCCACTTGAGTTCCAAGAACAACAAGGACAATTCGACGTCTTTTAGTTTCTTCTTCACAATGGGAAAATATTTCCTTGCTTGATTCTCCGTATTCGGCCTCTATGCCTTCTGCAATTTCTTTGGGGATCTTGGTAGGCTTTTCACCCGATGTGTACGCACATGCAGGGGGATGCTAAATTTATAGTAGAAGAAGCAGTTTCGGCGTTTAACAGTCGTCATTTACTCTGATTCTGAGGTATTTTGTCTTTTTCTTTTATTTTGCTTCAAAACTCTCTACAACCCCCTGATCCCCCGCCTCCGCCGCGATGCGGCTTTAGGATGGTAGACTGCCACCATACGCGACCTTCGTATAGCATTTCAAGCACATGTCGACAGTTTTGCTTCTGAGCCAAATGATTTTGACAGTATGGGCGCAGTAGCATAGCTTAGACTCTAGGCTCCCACTTTTGCCCCTGATCTAGCCGGGACTTCTTCCTTCTTGGGTTTGAATTGTGTTTGCAAGGATGGCTTAGTGGTTAGAGCTCTAGGCTGTCATAAGGAATGTCGGGGCTTAAATCGTGTGAGTGGATGTTGAATATCAGTCGACCCAGCTGTGAATGAGTACCTGAGTCAAATTAGGATAATGATCATTGGGACAGTTTCGTTCTTCTTCGGGCCTGCTGTTGAAATTCTAGGTCTACACTGAGCCCTTTCCTGGGTGTGATATCAAACAGGTCACCCGCAAGTGCGAACCGAGCTGCTAATGATGGCCGTAGGAACCGAAAAATGAATAAAGAACATTACAAGTTTACACCCTGCTTGTTATTTGGTCTAAAACCAGTACGGAGTAAATTCAAGGTGAGATTGAGCACGACTTAGATCTAGCAACCATAGATGCACTGCTAGTGCTGGTGCATGGTCGTGGTACTTAACAATTGCCACTCAGAGACTCCAGGCTTCCATAATCTCAAATCCCCTTTGTCCTATCACGATACTGTGGCTTGAGTTATGAACTTTGCTAACGTACGAGCTAGACATCCGTGAACATGTTGATGAGAAGGCGGAAGTAACAGATCATATACTCGTGTGGCAGGTAGGCGTAGGTGACACCCCCCTCTGTAGGGGATTACGGTACAAATATAAATATAAAGCAGAGGCCATTGAAGGGCTAATATGATGAAAGACCATGTGGGTTGCCCGCTTCAGAAAAGCGCAAAGGTTAAAAATGTA
Source organism: Hermetia illucens (assembly GCF_905115235.1). Lineage (NCBI taxonomy): Eukaryota > Metazoa > Arthropoda > Insecta > Diptera > Stratiomyidae > Hermetia > Hermetia illucens. Next base: position 81,867,390 of record NC_051854.1, on the reverse strand, counting down.
AATTGGTCAAAAGGTCCTGGCAAGACTTATTATTTATAATCGAAAATTTGATTTGGTTGTTGGGGATGAATTATTAGTTTAAGTTCTTTATTTCTATGCAGGGTACAGTCATGAACATAATCAAGAATTCGTGCCTTTTCAATCATACTCAAGTGCATGATAAAAATATTTCTAGATGCATGAGCAAATAGTAGGTGGTTACTCACCTAGGGGTGCATATTTAATTGAATCAAAGGCAATCTACAGCCAATGTGTCCTTGGATTACGGCGTTGGAATAAATTTATCACGCAAGCAGTGTTTCTTTGCACCCCAAGTACTGGAATTTTTCCTAAATGCATAATTTCGTATAATTCACGGTAATCTTGAGGATTCAATACGCGTATATTTTCTCAACTTTCTCCACAGCAAGCAAATAGCATGACCCTCTATCGCAGTATTCTTTCCCAGTGCCAGGGACCCGTGAGGTTTCGCTTCATTTCAATGGTCACCAATGCCTGCCCACATAGTACCACGAGTTTTTCTAATTAACCACAAAGTTCCAGGAGGGAGAATTTGTAAGTATAATTATGGTCAACTACAAGCACATTTACATGGAAATCCTATTGGGATCTACCTTTTCGAGGTAATATTCCGGTCCCGTGAGTCTGAAATCAGGCTCAAGTCCGTTCGTTAGTCGTACTTTTAATTCTACCAACGCTTATCTCGTTGATTAGACTAAACATTCTGCAAACTTTCACGAACTTAGCAAATATTTTTCAGGGATACGAAAAAAAAGTTGAAAGAAGGAAAAAGGGATGATTCCGAACTGTAGGATTTGAATGGAAACGACATTAAGAGCCTCCCCGAAAAGAACGAAGAATACAATTATCGACTTGGAAAAAATCGAGTTGGAAACGGGGGTATTTGTTAGTTGTAGCGAAAGGTGAATGGTCTCTGTTTTATTCAACAAGGCTCTAGGGGGGCGGAATTTACTTTTAATAAAACGGGCTGACTCGTGTTTCAGTGTTAAATCCTTGATGTTTGCAAATTATTCAAGGGCTGTAACTTATCAACTTTTTCAGATGCTGTCAAAACGGTATTGTGCAAATTTACAGACGAATTGTGAGCCGTTTGAAAAGGATTCAAATTTATGCAATTCACACAGTGCAGACAGGGATAGGAATATCAAACTTCACTGAAGTGGAAATTGTTTCAGTAACATAAACTCTACAGTGGAAAAGTTTCAATGCAGTATCATACGCCGAAATAAACATATTCAACCTAGTGGGAAGTGAAGTGGAAATGTGGAGGAAGTATTCAAGGAAGCGAAGATTGGCTTTAATTACATCGTATCTTCAAAGTATGAGAGAGCTGAGAATAGCTTGTGAGTGGGTAGTTTGGCAACTTCAAAACAAAAGAAGTTGAAAGTTTTAGATGGGGCTCTTTTAGTGGTGCTTTGTTGAAACTATCGCCCCCTTCCCTTTTTTAAGGGTAGGGTAGGTGAATGTGTTCATACCCTGAGTGTTGGTTTCCCGCAACAGTACGCCGTTGGACTACCAACTAAACACCTCCCCACATTACTTCGGACTAGCCCTCCTGCTCTTCCGCTTTTAGGAGCCTTCAACTAAGGGAATTATTTTCACCAATATGCGGGGAGGCGAGGAACGGAGTTGTTAGTTCAGGGAACCCCTTGCCATCCGGTCCCTCCGTCGATCGAATTCAATCTTCTTCGCAATAAGAAGAGCCCGAATATAATGCGCTACACGATTCCATCTGCCAGCGCCCCTCAGCATCTCTCTGACAATGTTGTCTAGAAGAGCTCCATATGTCTGCATAAAGCTGCTGACGAAGTCGTCCCACCTTATCGTCCGCCACTTCATTACCGACCACGCAATCAGGAGATCGTGCCTTCCCAATCTTGTGCAGATAAGACGGAAAACCTTCATGCCCGCTTAGAATTTGGGTAAGGAAGTAATCAATTACCATGCGTTCGGTCCAGCCACGGACATAAATTGTCGATGAGCCGCGCAGTCCATCTGCCTCTTGGCTCATTTTGTCAAGAGAATTTGCTGTGAAAACGGGGCAAACCTTGACGTTTTCCGCTCTATTGACATCAACACAATGCGGTGCATCGGGTCGGTACTTAGTATGCAGGGCTTCCGCAAAGCCTCCATTTTCATGGGTGACAAGTTTATAGTCCCACGGGTTCTCATTCGCCCCTTATAGAGGTTCTAGTGGCCACGAGCTTTGCTTTTATTTGCCGCACCGCGGAGTCTCCTTTTTGCTTATCTATACCCTGCCTTTATGGCGCATGCCTCCTCGTTGGGGTGTTAACGTTGCGTTGTGTGGCTTTCCGAACTTCCCGATGTTCACTCTCGCGACATTCCCTTACGCAGGGGAGCGCCCGGTTGGTTCACGCCGACAAGTAGTGTCAACCACTTCGAACGCGATATGCTGGTGATCATTTGCAGAGAAGTCTTGCACGACTCGCCACCCATCCATCGATGGTGCCGAAGATTCCGACGTAACAGTGATCTCAAGTATACTTCCTTCACAGTCTGCGCGCTGAAACTTGGAGTGGGTTCGGTGTTTATTTCTGGGATCCGTTTCCTGGTGGAGTCTGGTTGAGGCATGTCTCATTCAAGGGCCCTAGCATTAAAATCATCGTCTACCAGGAGTCGTCTCTCCGTGCCTGAAACGGCGTCCTCCGGAGCATCAAGCCGGTGTCGAAAGTCTGGCATCGTCTCATTTGGCGTCAGGCAAGCGTTAAAAACCGTCATACTTAAACACCGAATCCACACCTCTCCACCCCTCGGCCTTGCGAAAGATCACGAAGTAGAACGCTGTCCCGAACCCCCGGCAATAGTTCCCGATAAGTCGAGATGCCATGAAGGCGGGTCCCTGTCTTGGTATTGCTCGCTGATTAGCACTAGATCAGTCTTTACCTTAGCAGCGAACTTCGGTAGAAGCTGGTAAGCGGTTGCCCTCCGGTGCATGTTACTTTGTAGGATGCGGATTATGCTATTCGCGCGCTAGCCCATTCTAGTTTCGCCCTAAAGATTAGACACCGTCCCAAACCCACACGCGCCACGATCCCTGCAGAGAATGTAACTTTCGCTTTCATTGCAGGTCTTCGCTGGGTGACCTACTTGACCGCATCTCAGGCATGCTGTCCTCCTGTCGGGGCCCTTCAAAGTGGCTGACGTGTGTCTATAGTCCAAACAGCTGTAACACTTGATGGGGATTATCCGGATTCATACCCTGCAAACTACCCATACAATTTTGATTTTTCCGTTTTTAAGGAGTTTCACCGCATTTTGCTCGGGGATTTCAACCACGGCGAGTTTTGACCTCGATCGTTACTTATCCGGACATTGGTTACCCCTGGACATTCATGCTTTATGACCTCTTCTACTTCGATTTTTTCTGTGAGGCAGTCAAAATCTGGAATTCCTAGAGAGCATATACGGTCCAGACTAGAAACGAGAGCCTTCCCCTCTAGTAACTTCTTAACCGCTTCACAGAACGTATTCTAGTCATCTTCGGGTTTTCGCACCCTTTGTTCTTCATATAGAAACCGCTTCTGCTCCGTTTATCTGTCGGTTTCGCCCTGTAGCGGATTTCACTAAAGACTTCTGCAAATGTCTTGTCTTCCGTCGGCTTAATGAGCAGAGCCGGCGGTCTAGTCCTTCTTCGTTTCCTTGTCTTTTCTGCTACTGGCTTTTGATTTGTAATCTCCTTGTTTTCGGACAGACGGGTCTTTGATTGCGCTTCACCACTGCCGCGCATTGACTGACTTTATAATTTTTTGAGAAAGCACCCTAAACTCTCCCAAAGAACCCCTGCGACATGCAACTTCTCTCGCGCTACTTCTTTCACCAAAGAGAAGACATATCTGTTCTCCAATCATTTGGAAATATGGTACAAACAGCATCAAGAATTTGGTGATGAGACAAGAATGTTCAATTTAGATGAAATGCTCATATCAACAAACACCCCAACGAATAGTGGCTGAAGAGGCGTCATGCAAGTGTGCAAAGACACAATTGGAGAAAAAGGCACTAACTTCTCTACAGTGTCCATAATTTCTGCATCTGGCAACATTCTCCTTCAATCATGGTTTTTCCGGGTGTCTATTTTAAGGGGCATATGACTTAAGGAGCATTTCTGGGTACACTTGGCTTAGCCTTACCGGTTGAATGACATTCGAACACCCGCACTTCTGGAGAGGGCCCTTCTCTATAAATTTATGACAACGTAGAAAGCCGCTCCTTGGAAGCTCTCATTTTATGCAAAAAAAATAGCGTTTCAGTTTTGACTTTGCTTCCCTATTTTTCCAATAAAATGCAGCCACTAGATGTTGCTGTCTTGGGCCATTTGAGACTTACTATAATATAGCTATTGACATTCGAATGATGCAAAACCCCGACAAAAGAGCATCAATTCATAATACAGCATCCCCCGTGGAACCAGCTCATCATAAAAGCATGACGACTTCCAATATAATTTCAGGATTCAAAAAAAGTGGGATACATCCATTTGATCGACACGTTTTTACCGAAGCAGACATCTTATGCCATTATGTGGATGATTAACCAACAAAACACATGGCTCATTATTATCAACGGTGCAACAACCGGTAACCGGTCTAGGCCTGTCACAAAAAGGAACTCCAGACAAGAAACCGTAAAGCCGTCATCGCCTGACAGTTTTGTAAAGTTTCGTTGCTAAGCCCTAAACGAGGGGTCCGTGGACCAAAAAAGAGGGAGTAAGTTGCTCCCTATTTGGTCCGGTCCGCCATTAAGTTGATGCAGACTTAGGACCCCACAATTCTCAAAAAAATGGGCTAAATATTTGTGCCTCAATAGGACCACATTTGTGCCCCAATAGAACCAGTTGAACTTACTTTTTACTCCAAATACCTTTTCGGATGACTGCAAGTTAATTAATTGGAGAAGGAGAAATAAAGCTTTTATCATTTATTGTGGTTTTTTTTTTTGTTTTTAGTCAAGGTACCCCTTCCACTGTTTTATTGTACCTGGGGCATAGAGCGCAATGAAACAAAATTCGTTTTTTGGAAAATGGCCGCTCAGGTCACACATGATCCAAAAATAATGATTCTCTGACTAGATCCTAAGGTAACAGAAAGAAAATGAAAAGTTTGCGTCGTTTACATCGATGGTCTTCTGGTCGCTTTCTCTTCCGAGTCTGAGCATATAGCGAGTGTTTTTCTCAACATCTCCTTGAAACCGATGGGATTTCTCGGTCACAATATTTCCCCTGATGGCTTCAACCTGGACCCGGACAAGATGCAAGCGATTGCGATCTTCCTGCTTCTCAAAACTGATATAGATCTGAGCAAGTTTTTGGGCATGATAAACTTCTACCGTCGTTTCTTGTCTAAGGCCGCCCACCAAACAATTATCTGTCCAAAGACATCCAACTGATTGAGTGGTTTACAATGGCTATTCAGGCATTTGAGTCTACCTACAGCTGGTGGCTGCCATGCTTCTGGCATTTCTTCAACAAGATAGGTGCTGCTCTCCACCAAAGGTGAACCAAACCTGGCAGCCGTTGAGTTTCTTCTCAAAACACGTGTCTGGAATAGACAAAGTAGTTGCTGACGCTTTTCCCCGTCATGATCGAATTTCTGGCAATCGCGGAGGTGGAGAAGGACGACGCAGTTTTTCAGAGCCTGCGGAGTAATTCTAAACACACTTTCAGGGAGTGCCCCATTTTCGGCTCGACCTCTACATTATAGTGCGAGACCTCAGAAAAGCGACTAAGACCATATATTCCAGCCGCTTTTCGCAAGCGAGTGTTTCACGCAGCTCACGATCTTGCGCACCCAGCCATCCGGACAACGAACTGGTTAGTCACTGCGAAATATTTTTGGCCGGCAGTGAACAAGGCCATCAATTCTTGAGCCAGACATTGCATTGTATGTGCGAAGTGTAGAACTTCGAAGGATGTGAGAAAAGAAGTAGGTATGTTCCCCTGGTGCAACAAGCACTTCCATACCATCCACCTTGATATCATTGCCCCATTGCGAGACTCGTTCAGACTGTTTCAGGTGTTGCTCACAATCATCCATAAGTTCAACTGGTGCCCTGAGGCGATTCCCCTAAAGGACATTACGGTACTACAATGTGCTGAGGCCCTCTGTTGAGAGTGGATTCTATTCTTTGGTGTGCCTGTGATCATCATCGCTGACCAGGGAATGCAATTTGAATCCTGGTTTTTCTCTGAGTTAGACAAAGTTATTGGCTTCAAACGCTACCGAAAAATTACTCATCACTCTCAGTCCAACGTGATTGCCCCCATAATGGCACAAGACGATCCTTCTTGGTCGCAAGACCTACCTCTCATCATCATCATCATCAACGGTCCAACAACCAGTATCCGGTCTAGGCCTGCCTTACATCATCCCGGTCTTGCGCCGAGGTCCACCAATTTGATATCCCTAAAAGCTGTCTGGCGTCCTGACCTACGCCATCGCTCCATCTTAGGCAGGATCTGCCTCGTCTTCTTTTTCTACCATAGATATTGCCCTTTAAGACTCTCCGGGCTGGATCATCCCCATCCATATGGATTAAGTAACCGCCCACCGTAACCTATTGAGTCGGCTTTTATCCACAATCGGACGGTCATGGTATCGCTCATAGATTTTGTCGTTATGTAGGCTACGGAATCGTCCATCCTCATGTAGGGGGCCAAACATTCTTCGGAGGATTCTTCTCTCGAACGCGGCCAAGAGTTCGCAATTTTTCTTGCTAAGAACCCAAGTTTCCGAGGAATACATGAGGACTGGCAAGATCATAGTCTTGTACAGTAAGAGCTTTGACCCTATGGTGAGACGTTTTGAGCAGAACAGTCTTTGTAAGCTGAAATAGGCTCTGTTGGCTGACAACAATCGTGCGCGGATTTCACCATCGTAGTTGTTATCGGTTGTGATTTTCGACATTAGATAGGAGAAATTGCCAACAGTCTCAAAGTTGCATTCTCCTATCCTTATTCTTCTTCGTGTTTGTGTTTGACCAGTGTGGTTTGATGTTCTTGGTTGATTCGTCTTCGGTGCTGACGTTGCCACCATATATTTTGTCTTGCCTTCATTGATGTGCAGCCCAAGATCTCGCGCCGCCTGCTCAATCTGGATGAAGGCAGTTCGTAAGTCTCGGGTGGTTCTTCCCATGATGTCGATATCGTCAGCTTAGGCCAGTAGTTGGGTGGACTTGAAGAGGATCGTACCTCTTGCATTTACCTCAGCATCACAGATCACTTTCTCGAGGGCCAGGTTAAAGAGGACGCATGATAGCGCATCCCTTGGTCGTAGACCGTTGTTGATGTCGAATGGTCTTGAGAGTGATCCTGCTGCTTTTATCTGGCCTCGCACATTGGTCAGGGTCAGCCTAGTCAGTCTTATTAATTTCGTCGGGATACCGAATTCTCTCACGCCCGTGTACAGTTTTACCCTGGCTATGCTATCAGAGATGGCTTTAAAATGGATGAATAGATGGTGCAACTGATGTTCATATTCCAACAGTTTTTCCATCGCTTGCCGCGGAGAGAAAATCTGATCTGTTGCTGATTTGCCTGGAGTGAAGCCTCTTTGGTATGGGCCAATGATGTTCTGGGCGTATGGGGCTATCCGGCCTTGCAAGATAGTGGAGAATATCTTATAGATGATACTCAGCAACGTGATACCTCTATAATTGTTGCACTGTGTGATATCTCCCTTTTTATGTATGAGACAGATAATGCTTCGTTGCCAATCGTCAGGCATTGATTCGCTGTCCCATACCTTGAGCACAAGTTGATGAACCACTTGGTGTAACTGGTCGCCTCCATATTTAACCAATTCGGCTGTAATTCCATCGGCTCCTGGCGACTTATGATTTTTTAGCCGGTGAATTGCACGAACTGTTTCTGCTGTACGTAATGGTGGCAGCATATTTCCGTCGTCTTCAGTTGGTGGTACCCATAACTCGCCGATGTTCTGGTTGTTCAGTGGTTCATCAAAGTACTCAACCCATCGCTCTAATATGCCCATTCTGTGGGAAATCAGATTTCCCTCTTTGTCTCGGCAGGATGATTATCGTGGTGTATAAGGCTTCATCCTGCTGACTTGTTGGTAAAACTTCCACGCCTGGTGCGGTTGCTCCCCGTACTTTTCTAGTTTACAGACTTGTTGGTTCTCCCAGGCTTGCTTTCTCCGTCTGTGAAGTGGCTTCTCCGCTCGACGGAGTTCGTGATAAGTCCCTGCGCGTGCTCGCGTTCTTTGAGAATGCAACATTACTCTGTATGCGGCATTCTTCCGTTCCGTTGCTAGCTTGCATTCATCGTCAAACCAGCCGTTCCGACTCCTTTTGCGGCTGGGGCCAAGTATGTTTGTGGCCGTATCCATGATAACGTTCTTCAGGTGACTGTGAAGATCATTTGTTGATGCTTCATCTTCAGGTCCTCTGTTGACTGCGGGTATTGCGGCATCCATTTCCCTCTTATAGGTGTCGCGGTGGGTTGTGTTGTGGATGGCTTCAGTGTTCACTTTCACCTGATTGTCAGAGGGGATTCTTGGTGGTATTGTTATTCGACCTCGGAGCACCATGCCAACGGGATAGTGATACGAGTCTATATTGTCCCCCCTATATGTTCTGACATTCATCGAGGCTGAGAGGTGGCGGCGTTCGATCAGCACGTGGTCAATTTGGTTGAAAGTGGCCCCGTCTGGAGAAACCCACGTATGTTTGTGGACCGCTTTCCGCGCAAATCAGGTACTTCCAACAACCATTTCGTGAGACCCTGCTAATTGAATAATCCGCAGTCCGTTATCGTTTGTTTTTTCGTGTAAGCTATGGGAGCCAACGTATCGCCTGAATACGGGCTCCTTCCCTACTTGGCTGTTAAAATCCCCAAGTATGATTTTGATTTTATATCTGGGACAGGCTTCGAGGGTTCTTTCTACTGCCTCGTAGAAGGTATCCTTCTCCGACTTTGCAGTCTCCTCTGTAGGGGCGTGAACGTTCATGAGGCTTATATTTCTAAACTTGCCTCGCAAGCGCAGAGTGCATAGCCGTTCGCTTATGTTTTCAAAGCCGATAACAGCAGGTTTCATTTTTTGGCTGATTAAGAAACCTACTCCGAGCAGATGGTTTACTGGATGACCGCTATAATATATGGTGTAGTGGCTCTTCTCCAGAAACCGGTCCCTGTCCATCGCGTCTCTTGTAACGCTGTTATATCAGCCCTATATTGGGACAGGGTATCGGCTAGCTGCTCATCATCTTCATCTCTGTACAGGGAGCGCACGTTCCATGAGAAAATGCGCAAATCGTTCATCCGTTGTCGTTGCCGGGTCCGTCGTTTTAAAGTCCGTCCAGTCCGAGGCTCCTGTTGTGGCTTCGTAACAAGTTGTTTTCCGTGTAGGTTTGTCAGCCCTAACCAACCACCAACTTGGAGGACCAGTTGGTACTATTTGTCCCGTTTTTAGGCGCGGGAGGCTCGCCTTCATCCTTCTCCGTCTGCAGCTTTTCGTTAAGAAAGAGCTCCCAGCGGTCACCACGTGGAGGTGGAGATAGGGTCTGGTAGCAGAGCTGTTGGTGTTGGTTCAGCAAGCATTTCCCAGGTTTTATGCTCCATCGTGGGTACCAATCCACGTTTCACCCTGGGATCTATACTACCCTTTGACCACCTCTCGTTTGCAGCAAATCGTGTACGGGGTGAACCTGAGACTCCCCAGCGAAACAGCTCTCGACGTGCAGTCAAGGATAAATCCAACCGGCCTGTTGCGCCTACTTAGAGATGCCATGAGCCGGATCAAACCACTGCCACCCACCAACAATGCGTAAAAAAATGCCAGCGTGATCAGCGATCTTGAGACATATGCGCACATCTTAATAAGGATAGTTCGCATAAACCCGTTCTTTCGGGAGGCTAATACTTCCAGATGAAAAACGAGCGGAACGTCCGATTCAACAGGCTGAGCTGAGGGTGTAATGCCTCGGACTTTCACTGAAGCTGGTTTCAGCGCCAGATCTTGGGCTGCACATCAATGAAGGCAAGACAAAGTGTATGGTGGCAACGTCAGCATCGAAAACCAACCAACAAGCAACATCAAACCGCACTGGTCAAACAGGAAGAATAAGGATAGGAGAATACAACTTTGAGACTGTTGATCATTTTTCCTATCTAGGGTCGAAAATGACAACCGATAACAGTTACGATGAGGAAATCTACGCACGGTTGTTGTCAGTCAACAGAGCCTATTTCAGCTTACAAAGACTGTTCCGCTCGAAACGTCTCACCATAGGGTCAAACCTCTTACTGTACAAGACAATGATCTTGCCAGTCCTCATGTATTCCTCGGAGACTTGGGTTCTTAGCAAGAAAAATTGCGAACTCTTGGCCGCGTTCGAGAGAAGAATCCTCCGAAAAATTTTTGGCCCCCTACATGAGGATGGACGATTCCGTAGCCTACATAACGACGAAATCAATCAACGATACCACGACCGTCTGGTAGTGGATAAAATCCGGCTCAATAGGTTACGGTAGGCGGGTCACTTAATCCGTATGGGTGAGGATGATCCAGCCCGGAAACGCTATAAGGACAATATCTCTAGTAGAAAAAGAAAACAAGGCAGACCCTGCCTAAGATGGAGCGATGGCGTAGGTCAAGACGCCAGACAGCTTTTAGGGATATCGAATTGGTGGACCTCGGCGCAAAACCGGGATGTCTGGAGTTCCTTATTAAGGCAGGCCTAGAGCGAATACCGGTTGTTGCGCCGTTGATGATGATGGTTTCAGCTTGGAGTAGAATGCTGTGGAGATCGTTGTAGCAGAATCTATCGCTGCGTGAGATTTGCCTGTTGCAGAGTACAAGAATGGCGCGCACTCAGAGCGCCCTATCCGGCCAGGGCAAAATTCGTTGGAGCTAGCGCTGAGAAAACTTTCATATCTAAAGCGCCGAACTTCCGGTTTCTCACCTGTTTACGATTCCTTCTCCGGATTTAAAATTCAAGCATTCGTCTGAAACGTGCTAAAGCCCAAAATTTGAAAAACATAATTCATCCCTGAAATCCTAGAAACGATATGAATCGGTCAACACGATGCTACTAATCCACCCTCTGGTGCGAGTACCTTGTGTTGTGATTGTGGTGTAAATTTCTCTTTCCTGTCGCTACCCATTTCCAGGGTAAATCTTACAGAATTAGCACTGTACGGGGGAACATGTTGCAAATGACGTTTGGACGGTGCACTGGAAGCGTCACTACAGCAACCATGGTGTAGGTCTGATAAAATATTGCTTACTTATCTTGACATCGTATTGCTGAGAATCTCAGGGATAATGTCTCCCGGAACAACAACTGTTTTTATATAGCTCCGAGACTCGGTGGTTGCATACGAAGCCCGGGGCCCGTAATACAGGATAATACTGTTACCACACAATACTTAATCTCTGGGTGCAACGACGTGGATACACCACATTTTCAGATTTATATTAGCCGCCACAGCAATTGTCGGATGCAGGATATATGAGTTGCTTTGGTGATAATATCTATTTATGGCATCTTTTATTACTATGTTACGGCTTCAGGCAATAAAACTTGCTTTCACAGGATGGTGATGTAAGTTGAGCTGGAAGTATTAATTGAATTAAACAGACAGAATAGAAAGACGGGGATTACTCAATTCACTGCAACGTCTACAATTTTTATCAAACCCAATCAAAATCTCGTCCCTTCAGTACATAAAGAGTGCCAGGATTCAGTCCAGTTCCATTTGACTATTTCGTTTGGCTAAAGTCCACAAGTAAAAAACGAATGAAGAAGTGGCTTCTACGAAATCAGATTGTTGTTTAAATCCTATAGACAAGCAAAGTAAAGTATATGCTATTTAAAAATTAGGAGGAGGCAGGCAGGAGGCAGGAGGCTGTCGATGGTTTATCTGGTCTTACTTTCAATAGTTGGCATTTAAAATGAAAATAATTCCATTAATGCGAAATGTACTCTTCACCTTCCCTAAGGCTATTCTAAGTGAGTTTTAAACAACGCTATGAGTGTTTCCCCCCCTCCTCTCTTTGTCATTCTATCCCTTGAAATCAGTAACTCTGGATACCGTCTAAAAAGAAGAAAGGTATGTGAAGATAAAAAAGAACTCCGAGGAACCGGGCTACGGGCTAGCCTTTGTAATGTGCGGTAGCGAGGATATTCAGAATGCTTGCTTTCTCCAAATCGAGCGGGAATCGCAACGATATAAGCTGGAAATGTTGGGCTTATGCGAAGTAAAATGGTGGGACTTTTTAGAGTACTCCACTCCTTGCGGTAATACGCTTTCGTAATCTGGAAGTGGTTGTAGACGGGAGTCCGGTGTTGGGTCCTTTCTGACGGGACAGGCTGGATTTCGGTCCCAGTAAAAAACATTATAATTGTACAATGCTGTACACCAACGGAGACTTCTAGGGGATCGTCCTCCCTGCACTGGAGAAGGTGCTAATAGGACCCCAAGCCACGGTGGAACAGCATACGCCTAGGACTGGGTGGTCAATGGGGAGGTTGGTCTTTAGTGTGCGAACTCTGAATACCTTGGGCATCTTCAGTTTCAAATAAGACCCTTACCCTAGTGGCCGGGCTAGGTTCGACATTCTTCCCGGATTACTCGTGGGACCAAGAGATGTCGGCGGGAGTGTTCTCACCGTCGACAATGCAGTCGGTGGTTCTTGTTTCCGTTGTACCGTCACAAATTCACCATGGTTCTTAACCCTATGACATCCGGTAGGATTCCTCTTCTTGTCGATGAAATGGCTAGTCAATGTAATATGCGCACTCCAAGCACAAAATAAATCATTTCGGCCATCCATTTGTTCAAAAGGCGTATAACTTGCGGGTTTAACAGTCTCCTCGTAGTGTTATTCATCGCTGCACCTGCAGTTACTGCAGATTTGCTAATTCCACACGGAAGCCTTGGATTCTGGAACGCATTAAAAAATATCTCGAAAGCTTGATCGACAGAGAACCGGTCTGTTTCCGCTCCGGATCTTCTGTATTGAGCACATCACCACCCTACCGATCACTTTGGAATAGTGCGCGGAATTTAGATCTTCGCTTCACCTACTATTCATCGATTTCGAGAAAGCTTTCGATAGCGTTAACTTCGAGCATGAAGATAAAATCTGAGGGGATTTTGATAACCAAAGGTTTCATCTAGTGGGCAAAATTATTTCTTATTGCTATTGATGCCGTTCTTCATGTTGCCGTCCAGAGGACATGGAGAAGTTCAATAGACCATGATATCTTTCCTCAAACACATCGACTAGGCTGATGACATCTGTTTGCTCTCTGACTAGGTCATGGAACTTGGCCAAATGGCAATGGATTTGGAAAGAGAGCAGGTAAAGTTTAACTTAAGACAAACACAGACAAAACCAAGATTCTCAGTCGGACGGGAACTATGTCCCTGCAAATTAGAACCACCGCGTTACTGCTTGAAGTGTTTGCGGCAATCGGGGATGTAGCAATACATTTTCACATGGCGCATAATTTGCGTTGACACGCATCATCATTGGGTTGCGGGCCTTTGGATGTTGCCTTCAACCAATCCTGGGTTGGGTTGGGTGGGAGGAGGGTTCGCGTGTTTTTTTAACTATATATAAAGCCCCTCAAACCCTATATATATATGATAGTTAACAAGCTCACGAACTTTCTTCCCGCTTAACTGGACCGAGGGGCGATAAACCTAAGGATGGGCTAAAGGGAACATCAAAAGACCCACATCACTGCGACGATCCATCGTAAAGTGTGTGCGACCATGCAAAAATGTATTCCTACATCCCGATTGTCACAACCAATTCAAGCAGTGACGCGGTGGATATAAACTTCAGAGACATATTGATGTTAATTGAAAACAGTACCAATCAAGACTAGAGCCCACTAGGGCAGACTGTTACCGAACAGAACTCCTCGGACTACAGCGCAGGTTGCAAGGATAACCGTTTTCTGCATCTCCATGTATAGTCCAGCCCTAAGATCGAGCGTTTTCAGCGATTTATACAAATTTTGAGGTACTAATCCCGTCGCTGAAATCACGGTATCCAGTCTAGGCCTGCCTTAATAAGGAACTCCAGACATCCCAATTTTGTGCGGAGGTCCACCAATTCGATATCCCTAAAAGCTGTTTGGCATCGTGACCTACGCCATCGCTCCATTTCAGGCAGGGTCTGCCTCGTCTTCTTTTTCTACCATAGATATTGCCCTTATAGACTTTCCGGGTTGGATCATCCTCATCCATACGGATTAAGTGACCCGTCCACCGTAACCAATTGAGCCGGATTTTATCCACAACCTGGCGGTCGTGGTGTCGCTCATAGATTTCGCCGTGATGTAGGCTACGGAATCTTCCATCATCATGTAGGGGGCCAAAAATTCTTCGGAGGATTCTTCTCTCGGTCACGACCAAGAGTTCGCAATTTTTCTTGCTGAGAACCCAAGCCTCCGAGGAATACATGAGGACTGGCAAGATCATAGTTTTCTACAGTAAGAGCATTGACCCTATGGCGAGTCGTTTCGAGCAAAATAGTTTTTGTAAGCTGAAATAGGCTCTGTTGGCAGCCAACAACCGTGAACGGATTTCATCTTCGTAGCTGTTATCGGTTGTGATTTTCGACCCCAGATAGGAGAAATTTTCAACGGTGTTAAAGTTGTAGTATCCTATCATCATTGTTTTCGTTTGAAAAGTGTAATTGGATGTTGTTGGTTCTTTCAGTTTTGGTTTTGGCGCTGACGTTGCCACTATGTACTTCGTCTTACCTTCATTAATGAGCAGCCCGAGATCTCGAGCCGCCTGCTGGATCTGGGTGAAGGTAAACTGTACATCTCGGGTTGTTCTTCCCATGATGTCAATATCGTCAGCGTAAGCCAGTAGTTGGGTGGTCTTGAAGAGAATGGTGCCTCTTGCATTGACATCTGCATCGCGAATCACTGTCTTGAGGGCCAGGTTAAAGAAAACGCATGATAAGGCATCGTTTTGTCTTAGACCGTTGTTGATGGTGAATGGTCTCGAAACTGATCTAGTTGTTATCATCTAACCTCACACATTGATCAGGGTCAGCCTAGTCAGTCCTTTTAATTTCGTCGGGATACGAGATTCTCTCATGGCTGTGTACAGTTTTACCCTGGCTATGCTATCATATGCGGCTTTAAAGTCGATGAAAAAATGGTGCAACTGATGGCCATATTCCAACAGTTTTTTCCATCGTTTGCCGAAGAGACAAAATTTGATCTGTTGCTGATTTGCCTGGAGTGAAGCCTCTTTGGTATGGGCCAATGATGTTCTGGGCGTATGGGGCTATCCGCCCTAGCATATCTTGCTGCAGAGAGTATCTTATAGATGGTACTCAGCAACGAGATACCTCTATAATTGCTGCACCGCGTGATATCCCCCTTTTCATGTATGAGACAGATAATGCCTCGTTGCCAGTCGTCAGGCATTGATTCGCTCTCTCATACTTTAGGCATCAGTTGATGAACCACTTGGTGTAATTGGTCTCCTCCATATTTCAACAATTCGGCTGTAATTCCATCGATTCTGTCGAGTTATGGTTTTTAAGCAGGTGAGTTGCAGTGTTTCTTCTATGTTTGTTGGTAAAACTTCCGCGCCAGGTGCGGTTGCTTCCTGTACTCTTCGAGTTCACAGACTTGATGGTTCTCCCAGGCTTCCTTTTTTTCTGTGTGAAATCACTTGTCTGCTCGCCAGAGTTCGTAATACGTCCCTGTGTGTGCCCACGTTCTTTGAGAATGCAACATTACTCGGTATGCATCATTCTTCCGCTCCGTTGCTAGCTTACATTCATCGTTAAACCAGGCGGTCTGACTTTACTTGCCCATGTTTGTGGCCGTATCAATGATTATGTTTTTCAGGTGGTTGTGAAGATCATTTGTTGATGCTTCATTTCTAGGATCTCTGTTGACTGCGGTTATTGTGGCATCCATTTCGCCCTTATAGGTGTTATAGAAAACTGTGTTTTAAATCCCTTCAATATTCACTTTCACCTGACTGGGATGAGAAAAGTTATCCCTTTGGTGAAAAATTGCGAAACTAATTTAGGATTGGCAATCATCTGATTAAAATGATTTGCCAATACGCTGTGAGTGCTCTTGAACTGTTTCATCCAGAAATTATGAATCTTATCAACTCCTGGCGCCTTTTAATTACCTGTCTTATTAAGGGCTGCTTCTACATCTACTTCAGGGTTCGCTCCAAACTCTTCTCCAGAAGTCTTTTGCCTGATCCAAATCGAGATTACTTTCGGGACCTGAGTTTTTGAGATTTTTATAAAATTCCCTTTGGTTCTGGAAGAACAAGGTGTAGTTTGTCCTTCACTGAAAGCTCTTTTGATACCTTCGGATGCGGTCGGAGCATACCGCAGTTTTGTGCTTGAGCACCTCGAGGATTTCTTCGATTGGCATCTCTTCATACAGGTTGGTAATTTCCAATAATGTTCGCAACGCATCTGTATATTCTTTTCGACTCTTTTGTTGAGTCGAAACACCCAGAATGGTAGATTCCTCCTGCGGATACCTCTGTTATTCGCTCCAAGTTGTTGATTATGTAGATTAATTGCTGTGGCAGCTGCGCCGTAGACCAGGCTGTGAACTTTCGTTGCAGTAAACTCATTAGCCAAACGATAAGCCAAAATTCTGTCATGGGAAGCATTGATGTTGGTAGTTGCCGAAGTAAACTTTAGTTTCGGGATCCTTGGCCTTGCTTCTGGGAGAATCTCAGCATATTCTGTGAATACGACTTTGAACGCGCCAGTTGATTTGTCCAAACTATATGACGCCTTAGGTCTCTCGTCCCTGGTGGTTGACGGCATAACCGCCAAAATATCCAGGGGCGACAAGCCATGTTAACAATGTTGAGCGACTCATAACCGTGTCGGGTATTGTTTTGGTGCTCTTGGCGTCCCATTAAAAGAAGTTAAGCAGATGTCCCCAATTGTATTCCCAAACAGTCAGCCCTGCAAAAAAGAGCCCCAATGTTGCAAAGGGCAGACAGACAGACGTTGAATGAACCGATTTTAATAAGCTTTAGGTTTATGCAAAACCTTCACAAGAGCCGAATGTAGTGACTTGTTACCGTGCTCACTATTGGAATTATGTGCATATAAGTATATCCAACCACTTTGGGCGCCATTTCTAAAACCCCGAATAAAATTTGTTGAAGCCACTGGGATTATAAGCTTATTAGAAACTGAGAAACGTAGATATACAATCCTTTTACATATATATATATAAGTTCGCAGAATTCGAAAACAATTCAGAGAGTACTCCTCTATAGCCCCAAAAAGTGATAGTCACCGGAAACCGAAAATAAAGACGAAAGCCAATCATCCTCAACATGGTAGGCGAATTAAGCCCTATTCAGAAATATTTCGACACTCTAGTTTTCATGCAATACTCTAATCGAAATAATATCCACAAAGTGACCTCCAAACCACAACATTTATTTGCAAACTTGGTACTTAATAGCAAAAGGTCGGTCGTTTGCAGCACTTGCCAACAGCCGTAATGGAGTCATATTTTCACCGGTTAGTAACGCCATAAAATAAATAAATCAACCGAGGGCTTAAGAAATGATACTGTTTCAGATTCAGTGTATATCATGTTTCCGTTCACTGGATACCAAGAGCCTGCGAACGATTTCCCAATAAAGCCCTGATACCATACTTCATCAAGTCATCATCCAGTCATTGAGCTCTCGCGGGCAATAGCCTTTGAGTGCTGGTGGGTGAGCCATTTTCTTCTTCGTAACCTGTAGCAGTGGGAAGGGCTCGATTTTCTACAAATCTTGAGACATGCTCAAGAGATAATAGATGACAACTAATTAAATTACTTAAGAGATCTCACAAACTAATGAGTTCAGGAAATGGAGCATTTAGTTGACACCCTAAATAGTATCAAATTAAAAACCTCGAGACTCTCTATCGATCCATTATCGAAGAGTATCACGCGAAGGTAAGCACCATTCGAGAGGAAAAATCGCTATAATTCAATAGAGAATTGTAAAGTTTACAGATTCGGCTTCAAATGCGGGCCTTGCTCTTTACCACTCAGCACCAAGTCATACGTAAAGTAAAGAAATATCCTTTCATCATACGGAGGAAAAGAACTCCATCATCAAATCGCGCTAGCCCCGTGCCAATCCTTAGATCCTCGACTGTATTGAGAAAAAAATCACTTCAGATTTCCCGAAAGAAAAACGAAAATGCCGGCATATTCTTTCATCTCCGTTGTACGTTCTAAGCAAATATCCCGAGAATCTTTATTTAATAAAGACATGTACCGTAAGACCGGGCCGGTACGAAGGGGAATTAAGTGAATTTTCCGTTTTTTCCTCGGCATTACTTTTGGCTTTTGTTTTCTATTGATTTTCCCATCCGAGAACAGGAGAGAGACGATTCAGTCAGCCGCGAAATTGTGTTTTCCGGGACGATTGTCCGGGAAATATTATGAGGACTTGCAACGACTTCGCCAGCTACGTCCGGATCGATTGTTTCTGTCCTGGCTTTCTCAATATTTTCTAGTGTAACGAAGGTTAGGAATGGTCAATAGAGTTATGAGTACTTTATTGGGGATGAGATGCTATGGATGCTTGCTTATGAGGTATAATACTTACCGTTGGGGATCAATCCAATTTACCGATAATTAACAGATTTTAAGCTTGAGAAAGAAGGTATAGGTTGGAACTTTGATTAGGAACGTCCCTAAAATAATGCTGCTCCCAAAAGATACCCACATGGATTTGCACAAGCTATAATGTTTCATTTTTAGACTGAATGAAAGTGGAAACAACAAAGCAGACGTCAATCATTATATCAGACGTTATGGCAGTAATTTTGTAATTTAGATGGAGCTCCTGAATGTGCCATGCATTAAGGTCAGGAGACTTCTTCATCGAAAAATGAATGATCAGCAGAACCCATCTGCACAAGAGTACGCAGTACCATTAATTTTCATTTTTATGAAATTATTCCTATCCGGTTGTACAGGGATTTGACCTAGGAAATCACTCTGAGTGCTTAACTTAATCGCTTTGTAGAGGATATTGGTCGCTTTGTAGAGGTACTTTGGTGAATTTTGAGGGATAATTGATCATTTGGGTTTCACAGGCAAGGATTACATCACACTGTCCTTATCACACGTCTGTGTTCTGCAACGTCCAGTCCAGTCCATCCTCTTTCTCTTGAACAACAGATCCATTTGCCTAGTATACTGATTGGCCTTCTCTGTGGACACAACCATGGAGAAATCTGTGTAAGACTGGGTCTCCATTTCAGCGGACAACCAACATCCGGTGTCTATGGCGCGGACAGCCAGAAAGGATAGACAGCAACTCCTTAATTAGACTACCTAGAAATCTCAGTACGACCGACCTGTCGGTGACACTGTTGGCTAACTCTTCCAGAAAACGGGAGAGAAAGGCTCGGCAGAAGGAAACTTCAGCTGCAAAGGAGAAGAGACTACCGGCTTGCCTGTTAGAACCTTCTTCTTTACCAGGAAAATCGGATGTGGACGCAACTAGTCTAATTCCGGTATGTGGAAACAGATCCATGCAGACCGGACGTTGTGAATCTGGGAGCGCTCCCAGCCGACGACAACGGAAGGTACTGCGGCAGAAGGGAAAGCTTCTTTAGAATAAGGACATGGATATTGTTATATCCCCAAGTGTGGCGATATTCAAAGACAAACTGCAGAAGGTGAGGACAAGCTTGTAACCCCGGTGAGATCCGCATTGAACGCTGCAGACCTTTCACTTAGGGGCGGTTTTCACATTAGACTACACTTATTTGTACAAACTTAAAGCTATTAAAATCAACCTGGAGCATGGCAAAGTCTTTTCCTATCTACTGACAGCGAAGCTGGGAAAGTTACAGGACTACCTTTATATATTTCTGAGGTTCAAAAAACCTTGGGTTCGCTTTGACAAAATCTCCGGTATT
This sequence comes from Hermetia illucens, assembly GCF_905115235.1. Taxonomy (NCBI): domain Eukaryota; kingdom Metazoa; phylum Arthropoda; class Insecta; order Diptera; family Stratiomyidae; genus Hermetia; species Hermetia illucens. The sequence continues at coordinate 81,847,420 of NC_051854.1, read as the reverse complement.
GCATCAGTAAAGGGGGCTTGGATTTTCTTCGATGAGAGATCCTTGACATTAGGAGTCTGGTGTCAAAATTGTTATAGGCAATCATGCTGGGATGAATCTGTCCCCAGGACCTTATGGCGGTCAACTTACAATACCAGGTTAATGACAAGAGGGATAACGTCATAGCTAGCCCTATTTACTTACGCTATGATTCTTTGTGTCCTCCGCCGCGACGCAAACAGGAGGTAAAGGGTTCGTTTTGTGTTCAAAACGACACTCTGAGCATACTGAACTGGAAAGTGAAAGAGAGACTGTGCAGGGTCCTTAAAAGGGATGAGTTGAACTCCAGAGTTGGGTCCATACAGACTCCCTTGGAAGTACATCACTTGAGAGAACAGATATTAGATATGGGAGGTAGAGAATTAGCGGTTTCTGCAAACCATTCAGGTGACACTGCAGGAGCGGCTGTTACCAATGAAAAGGCGAGAGCTGCTATACTATCCTTCGAACACTTCAAACGCTTGGCATGGATGTCATCCATCCAGCGACGCTAAAGGATGGTATAGAGCACTTAGAGTAACTTCTAAAAAACATTTTTTGTAAATGCCTTGTTCTTCTATTGGCAGAAGGCTAAGGCAGTCTTCATATCTACGTTTAAGAGAGATGACTACTCAAATCCAAAGAATTTCAGATAAATAAGCTTAACATAATTTTCGCTGAAATGTCTGGAGAGACTGGTTGAGCCGGAACGACTCATTACTATGCGATTTTGCCAATTCACGTTCAAGTTTAACCGGATGACGGGGCTGCACACAACGCGCTATTGATTTGATAGACAGTTGGTACCTCAGGCTTGGACTTTCAGGAAATCCAAATAAAACCACACTGCCATTATTTACAAATAGGAGGAAACTGAATAGTCTTCGCTTGCAGAGATGAGGGATAGAATCCTTCTCCTTTCTAGAGGCAGAAAATGTGCAGATTCTTCATTGAAGAAAACCTTGTATCATCGTCTGAGATCTGCGAAGGCCGGGTTACAGCATAAAAAGTGCAGGGCCGTCTCCTCTTCCTCCTCACGTTGGCTTAGCCGAAACCATTACCCAAATTTTTTCCATATTGTAGTTTAAGGAGCCGTGTCCCGTTGAAAGTCCTACTAAGGTTTTCATGTCCCACTTCTTAAGGGACAAAAATAATGCCGATCTAGTGACCCTAGGCTCTTTCACAATGATTTTCGCCTGCCGACAAGAGTCCGAACTTCTCGACTCGGCTGCGTGAATACTTGCAATTTCACTCTTCAGAGTAGACTTGACAGTGGATGGACGGATTCCAAGAGCTAGTTTTGGCCCCGCTATTGTGGATCCAGATCTTCGGCGAGCCAGTCCGTCAGCCTCCTCATTATCAGTGATGATAGAGTGCTCCGGCATCCACATCAGGAATGTTTCGTTCAGTCGGAGAAGTTTCAGCAGCACCTGATGACAACTCCACACCAACTGGCTGCATATGTCGTTGCTGTTTAGTGCTGATAATGCCGCCTGAATGTGGGAACAGATTCGAATGGTGCGACCCCTCCATTTTTGTCGCAGACATTCTTCTGCTGCCAATGAAATGACATATATCTACGCCTGGAATATGGTTGTCATTTTTCCGAGAACACCCCTGCGTCGAATCCACCCTCCATGACTGACGCTTCGGTGAAGATTATTAAGTATGTAATCTGAAAAGACGCATGGCCATTTGTCGACCATTCTTCTGTTTCGGTAATTACAACAGTCTATACCTTTTCAAAGACGAACCTGGAAACCATATGATTGGTCGGCATCAGAGGTACCGGATGTTTGTCAAGGAATTTCCAGATAGACGCATGGCCGTGTGATTGGCCGCCTTTGCACGCTCCAATGGTATCGGGTCTATGTGCGCCATTGGCTGCTTTCCGTTTCACCTCCAAGTGAATGGGGGTTAAATTTGGGATAGCTTGGCGCAGTCGGCGTAGTACTGATTGCTACAATAATTCTTAGGCAACCAAGCCTCTGAATCTGCGTTAGAAAGCTTTCTGCTGTTAGTAAAGTTCAGTCTCGGCCACCAGACGATGCAAGCATACATCAAAATGAGTTTTATTATGGATGTATACATCCAGTGTATCCGTTTTGATGAAAGTCTTCAGGTCTTAACTATCGCATTGCTACAGCACCAGAGCAATCCGCAGGATTTTTGAAATTGTTCCTGGATATGGTGCTTCCACATTAACTTGGAGTTGAAATGTACTCCTAGATACTTGACTGTTTGTGTTAGCTGGATTTCCGGCCCTGCTAGGGTGGGTAACGTATAGCTGTCCCTCCTAATGTTCTTAGTGAGCGTAACTAGTCCAGTCTTCCTGGCGTTTACCGTGAGTCCATTGCGGAGGCACCAACTGTGGATTTCATGCAGAGTTACATTCAAGCGATCACATACTGTGTCCGTAAATTTGGCGGTAATTATTAGGGCTAGGTCATCCTCAAATGCTTGCGCGAAGACTTTTTTGTCCTCCAGGAGCAGCAGGGTATCCATTCCCAAGAGCCATAGCAGCGGAGAAATAACCCCTCCCAGAGGCCAGCCCCTAAGACACCCTACTTCCATACTTCTGTTGGAATCACTGGTGTCGCTGGTAGACGGGGAGCGAGCTCTGGAAGACTTTTCAGTGTGTTTGGGTGACACAGACTCTCGGTGTGAGCCATTCCGGCGCTCTTTCTGTGCGTGAAATGTCACGAAAGTGAACACCGGGGAGTTTGTCGAAACCATTGGAACACGCTTACCACGCTTGAGGGCACTCCTGGGGATGAAGGCACTGCAGCTGACACTGTCGTAAATTAAGTTATGAGCCTGGTAACGACGGCCTTGGAGCTTCCATACCCAGGAGGGCATCGCGATGTGGCAAACCTTCTATGTATTGGTCGACGGCGAAAATTGCAAAGCTCTGGGAGTAGCATCACAAATTCCGCAGCTCGACGCAGCGTCTAATTGACCGTGTTGAGGCATGTACCATAATCATAGAGGACAGATCTGCCAAGAGTAGGCTCCGCAGAACAATAAAGAGGAGCAAAGCTCACTACTGGCAGGATTTGGTCGACTAAGTGATTGGGGACCCGTGGGGACTCGGTTACAAACTGGTAACTCGAAAAATCAAGGCCTTGCTAAAGCCCTGTTCACTTAAGCTAGAGCAGATAGACTGCATTGTACGGACACTATTCCCTAGGTAGTCTGTACGGGATGATGGCAGTGCGGACAACGCCGAGGACTGCCTATTTTTCTCTATAAAAGGGTTGGAAGAGACAGTCCTCCTCTCAATGAAAAACAAAAGGGCGCCAGAGCCCGATGGTATCCACATAGAAGTAAGCTGGTGCTGTAACATCAGCCAGACCTACTCCCAGGTACATTCAAGTCTTTCCTGGAAGAGGGCCTTTTCCTTTCTCGTTGGAAGGTGGCAAGACTTGCGCTGATCAGCAAAGGGAAAGGTGACTCTGAGTTTCCGCCTTCGTGCCGAGCTTTATATGCTTGACACTGCCGGGAAGTGCTCGAAAAGCTCATTAGAAATGGACCCTTTGAAGCGATACTTGATACATCCATATCCCCATGTACTTGATACATGACATATCCCCACGGCAGTTCAGTTTTAGAGCAAGGAGATCCATAGGTGATGCTGTCATGCAAGACGTGGATGCCGTTCGTCAAGTGGAGGCACACAGCCACCTACCTCGGCCGTTTTCGAAACATGCATGGTAGAAGGAGTTTTCCCCGACCGGTGGAAGAGGCAAAAAGTAGTTTTACTCCCGAAGGCGAATAAGCACCCAGGGCACCCATCATTATACCAACCTATTTTCCTCATCCACACGGTAGGAAAGATGCTCGAAATGGTCATCTACAATAGACTGCTCCTTTTCATTCAATATAAGGATGGATTATCGGAGTGACAATTAGGATTTCGACAAGCGCACTCAACGATCGACGCCGTAAACGTTGTTTTGAAGCTGGTTCGAGACGCGATGTCGTCTAAAAAAGCTGTGGTGTGGTGACGTTGGACATTAAAATTTCGTTCAATTCTGCTGGTTGGGAGTGAATAAGAAGCTCACTGGCTAACACGGGTGTCCCTAGTTTTTTGACTAAGCTCCTTGACAGTTACCTTTCGAAGAGGAAACTTTGGTACGACACGGATGATGGATCCAAGCAGAACACCGTAATCGCAGGGGTACGACAGGGCTCAGTGTTGGGGCCTCTCCTATGGAACGTCATGTACAATAGAGACCTTGCCCTTCTCGTGCCAAAGGAGGTCACGATAATCGGTTTCGCAGATCCTCTAGCTGTGGTTGTCGTCGCGAAAAACCTGAACACGTTGAAATGTACGCTAACGAAACCATTATTGCCATAAAAGCCTGGCTAGAGATGGTTCAGCTTGATCTTGTGGAACAAAAGACGGAGGCGGTCTTAATTACCAACCGTAGGAAGAGGAATACGGTTAATATTCGTGTTGGTGGTCACATTATCACTTTGAAACCGGTTATCAAATACCTAGGGGTGATGATTGACGCTAAAATCAATTTCAAGGGACACCTGGACTATGCCTGTGAGAAAGCGGCAAATGGCAGCTTATCATTAGCGCGGATGATGCCTAACATTGGAGGCCCAAGATATAGCCGCAGATTACTTGTGGCCGGAGTGGTTGGCTCCACATTATTATATGCGGCACCAGATTGGAAGGAAGCACTAGCGTGTGAGAGTAATCGGAGGACGGTAAATATGACTTACCGCTTAGTGGCGCTAAGGGTGTGCAGCACCTTCAGAGCAATACCAGGTGAATGATCCCGATATATATTCTGGCAAGTGAAATACGCTGCCTGTACTAGAAAAGGAAAATGAATCCTCCTGAAAAAGATTCCGAATACCGAAAGGCGGCAAGGCGAGAGTCGCTGGAGAAGTGGCAGTAACGGTGAAATCATTCGCAGAGGGGTCGCTGGACCCACACTTTGATTCCCCGTATTGAAGAGTGGATCCAGCGACGACACGGCGAGATTACCTACCATCTGATGCAATCCCTGTCAGGACGTGGTGGCTACAGGAAGTATCTGCACCAATTCAGGCTGGATGATTCTCTCTTTTATCCTGAATATGGTTGCACTCTTGCACTGTCCAAGATTTTTCTCAGAAAGGAGGAGTCTGGTAGACTCCCTAAAAACCAACCTAAGCCCGCAGAACATCGTTGGGGAAATGTGAAAGTCGGAGAGAAACTGGTGAACGGTGAACTCCACAAACAAAAGAATACTGGAGGAACTTGGAAAAGCGGAGCGCGCAAGGAGGATGCGAAGAACGGAAGGCTTGGTCGCTTAAAGCGCAGTTCACCCCGCGAAGTAATGCTTTGCGGCGGTTCCGGGCGGCAGGAAGGAGGATAATGTGGGGGTGGTTTTAATGGGTGAGAATCCCACACGCTGCTGCCACCTGGTGCGGCAGTGTCTTTGTAAGATTTCCATCTCCATCCATAAAAAAAGACAGATATTGAACCGATTTTAATAAGGTTTTGTTTCGCAAACAAAAAACTTTAAAAAGAGGAAAAAAGCGTGTTTGGGCGAAGGTGCATCTGATGAGGTGGTATTCGGGGGCGGCGGACATGATCTTAATCGAAATTCTGGCGAAAGAAATGAATGTGTTGTATGATTCAAAATGTATGGATTGGCACACAGGACGCAGGAATTTGGCGAGATCTGAATCAAATGATCTCTGGCAACTCAGATGAGACGAGTCTACGGAAGGTCATTGGACACAAAGGCTCATTGCGAACGTTAGGGTGTGACCTAAGCGGATGCATAGGGAGACCAACTATCGCATCACCCAGTTCCTCACGGGACTTTATGGATGCTCCAGGATGTATCTGCATCATTTTGAGTTGGATGAGTTATTGAAGGAAGTAAAGAGAAGGAAAACCCAAAAGGTCAGAAGTACAAGTGCCTAAAGGCAAACCCATCTTGCAAATTAATCTCTAAATGGTGGTCCCGCGGTTCTGGTGCTTCACTTAAATATATATATATTCTGCACTTGTGTCGTGTTTGGGACTATAAACATATATTTAAACAAAACGATTATCACTATCAACTACTTTCAGTCACACTACTCCCAATGCGTCTGATGGGTTTTTGAGAAACACCCAAGTTAAGCTCAAAAAGATGGGTCCGTGGACCACAAGAGTAAAAGTAGGTTCCCTCCCAATTGGTCCGAACTAAGAACTGCTTCAATTCTAGAACGGAAAAATTGTTTAGGTAATTAGGAACGCGACCAACCCTTTGGTTCACTTCCAGTGAAAATTTAGATATTCAAACTCGCAGCTGAAATTGTCGTTAAGGTCTGTAGTATCTAGAGATGTCAACCGGTTAGCTAACCACCGGGCAACCTTTTACGTAGCATTTCTTGGGAGCTAACAGAGTAGCACTCTGTCAGGGATCATTTTTGTGAACTTCTAAACCCCATAGAATCCTTTTTCATTTCTTCTAAAGCAGGCTGTAAAAAGTGAACCTGGCTACCACTCGCAGTGTTCCCTTTGTTTTTTGACTGCGTGGGAAAACTTCCTTGCTAACTTTATAATCAAATTTAAATTTTCATAAGCAGCTTACACAACCATTCACGCTCAAGTTAATCCCAGACGTACGTAATTTAATCCATTTTATTCTCGGCGAGAGTGCATACAAAAGGATAGAAATGTGAACAATTGCACGTGCATACATGCAAATTCATATATGCATCGCATTTGCAATTGTATTTCTTTAAATTGTTAACAAAAAGAGTACGTGCCAGAGAAAGTAGCGAAAGAATAATGGACCCATTAAAATGAAATCTCCATGTGTGCCACATTTCAAATTCACGCAAGGATTCCTCCGTAAATCAAAATTTACTTTGGAAGATGAAAATAGCATAATAGAAACAGCATTCGGAATAATTTTATTTGCAACACGAACCCGACCATTAATGGGAAAAACCAGGAGCTCAAATATGAGTGGGAAGGGATTACGGGCCTGCAAGGTGAATTGGGAATATTTCAAAGTACATACGAGAGGATATGTGCAATTTAATTTCACAAAAGCGGAGAGAAAATTTGCTTTCAATTTATTCATTATGAAAACATCATTGAGGAGATTAGTGATGATGGGGTTAATTTTAATTTCTTTGCATCTAGAGCGCATTTCACTTAAATTACTTAAAATCAAGTTGCGTTATCCAAGAGCTTAATGAAATCCTTTCAATACATACATACATATGTGTATAGAAATTTTTGAATCAGGTCCGTCAACCACCTTTGTTTCAGAGAAATCCGATCCAAAAACATGATTTGAAATCAGGTCTACTTTGTGGAGCATATCTCCGTAGTTATCCGGCAGAATGTAAAACTATTGAATAATTAAGCCAAAGTGCTAAGGTCCGACAAGGGAAACTCAAATTGTCATGAAAATGCCTTAATAAACTAAATACGCTTGGCATGCACACCAAAATCTTTCAGAAGAATCAGGACAACTCGGGCAACCGGACGCTTGACGCTTCAGGTATAAAAGGTTATGTCTTTTCCTATGTGAGGGCCATAACGAAATTCTCCATTAGCCAATAGCATTGACTCCAGATATTTAAATCGCACAGTTTTGTCAGCGGCAGTGAATTGCCCAGAACTGAGCAATTTAAATATCTCTGGTCAATGCTGTCACCCATTTTCATTTCATACCCCACATGACTATATCTTATGAAAAAGAAATTTACACCCCCCTTTTGCATGTATGGGGACCCCCCTTAAATTGGACCTAGAATGATGTAACTCACAGTATGCGTGAGTGTTCACAGTTCCCACCTTTCCACCATTTGGTGCCAATTGCTACAACCGTCTCCGAGAAAAGTGCGTGTGACAGACAGAGGGACTCCTGTGAGGAGTGGCCACATCTCCCATTAGGCACGACCCCAACTGGCGGATTGACGCATATCTATTGATGTGTAAATATGTGTTCATGCACTTTTCTTTTCTGACTGTGCGTGGGCTAGTGTTTGCTCATCTCTGGTGCGTGGACCAAAATGACTATGGGAAGGATACCCAGATCATAAAACCACCACGGAAGACGAGAAGAGTAAACTTACGGTGCAGGGGCTCGGAACCCCAGCACTGGCGGATTTTGGGAGTGAGAAAGCGGGGTCTCGGTCGTCGATATACCTCGACCGCAATGCCACAGTGGTGGACAACTTGGCTACCTTGGCATATAATGTTACAAGTGATTTGGATCTGGAGAAGGAGGTCTTCAAGACAAGTACTACCTTACCGAGAACACCAGTAACAAGACCAAACAAAGATGAACTGAATTCAGATCGTTGGATGACAAAAATCGTAATAACAGTGATCGCATAAGTTCAAGATACGTGACAACAGGAGGTGCTCCAGGAACAAGCAAGGGATCCATTCAAAAGAAGCTCGTCAGCTTTGAGATCTGCTCTAGTGCCAAAGACGATAAAGGATAAAGTACACGCAACGTCAATAAACGCCAAAAGTGAAGGAGCGTATAAAAGGAGTAACCCTGTCCGGGCTTATAGTGAGCAGAGTCCCGATCCGGGGGAATTACCCTTCACCCAGCTTGGGGAAAAAACAGTTGAGTTGTCCGAGTGTATCAAGGGCAAGCACAACGTGCCCAAAGCCATAAAGAATATGCTTAGGGCTAGTTGAGTCATCTATAATAGATCACAGATGGAGGAAAAGAATAATTAGGATACGCCGAACCCCGCTGTGCCAACAGTGTCACAGGCGACCCAAGTGACGCCTAACCGTACTTCCATTGAATCACGGCGAAATAAACGATTACGTGAAAAAGAGGGGGATCCTCTAAATAATTAGCAGGCACCTAAGAGAAAAAAAGGCGGACAGGACATTCTGAAAACCAGCACCCACAGCTCAGAAGGAGGCAAACGTACAGCGAATGCAGAAAACTCGACCAGCGTTACGAAGCCCAATACGAACGGAAACGATGGATGGATAAGAGTTACCAACAAAAAGGCGAAACGAAAAGTAAAAGTGTGAACTCGTCCAGATACGGTTGTTATCTCCAGTAAGGGCAATCCTAAGCGGAGATACTCAAAAAGGTCAAAGCTGATCCTGACCTAAAAGATCTGACCGGAAATGTGAACTGAATACGAAGAACACAGAAAGGGGATCTCATGTTCGAGCTGAAAAGATCCAACGTAGGCAAAACCGATGACCTTCGCACTCAAGTCAAAAACTCACTTAGGGAGAATGCGGTAGTTCGTGCTCGAAAACATGAGATCTATAAACAATGTAAGGATCTCGATGAAGTGACATAGAAAGGAGAAATTTGTAATGCTCTGAAGGAGCAATTCAAGTTCAAAGAACTTACCGAGAAGTCTGCTTGGGTTTACGAAATCCCTATGGTGGTACTCAAACGCCTACAATACGAGTACCAGCGGAGGTAGCGCAGATGTTGTTGGCTGCCGGAAGGGTTCGGATTGGATGGGTTGTCTGCCGTTTAAGAGAGCAGACTTCACTAAAGAGGTGCTTCAAATGCTTTATGTTTGGGCACTTCGCGAAGGCGTGCACCAGCAGCATTGATAGATCCGATCGATGCAGCAGGCGTGTGGGGAAAGGCCACATTACCAGAGAGTGCAATAGGGACCCCAAATGCCTATTGTGCGAATTAAAAGAGGAACAGGATAGCCGGCATATTGTCCAGAATTTAAGAAGGCGTTCATTGCAATGAGAAAATGAGGTTTATTCAAATGAACCTGAATCATTGCAGGGTTGCTCAGGATTTACTTGAGTAGACCACGTTTGAATCTGAGATGGAAATTGCCTTCATAAGTGAACCGTATAGAAACCGTCAGGGTGGCACATAGGTCACAGATTCGACTGGTGGAGCGGCTATATGGGTTTGCGGTTGACAAGCCATACAATGTACTGTAAGTCAGGCAGTCAGTGGCTTTGTGTGGGCAAAAATAAGTGGTATATATGTATACAGCGGCTACGCCCCATCAAGTTTGATACTGTCTGAATTTGAAGAAATGTTTGATCATCTTGGTTTCCATGCAATGGAAACGTGATTGCTGGTGATTTCAATACTTGGGTCCTAGAATGGGGCAGCAGAGAATCAAATGATAGGGGGCGCAGTTTGTTAGAAGCTTTTACGCAGATGGACATAGTTTTGGCAAACGAAGGCGTGTATACACCTTTCATAAAGGGGGATCAGGTTCGATTGTAGACCTGACCTGCCATGCCTGCGCTGGCGCATGGTACGTCCTGGTGGGTCAACGAACGCTACACCTACAGCGATCACCAGGCAATTTTCTTTGAGACATGTGCCGAGCCGCAGGGTAAAGAGCTATCATGCTCAAACAGAAAAAATTTCAGGCTGGCCTTCAAACTCTTTGGATGAGAAAACCTTCTTAGAGGTGTGGTTAGATCAGCCTGATAAAGCAGGCACCTCTATGGAAAGAGCCATCCATTTGGCTCAATGCATCGCCAAAGCATGTATCGTGTCCATGCCTAGGAGGTGCTCATTCCCCCGTAGAAGGCAAAACTACTGGTGGAATGATGAACTGACCGGCCTTCGATCAGCCTGCCACCGACCCAGAAGAGCGGCTCAGAGGGCGGTAGGCAGAGTCGATCCGGGGCGAAAAGAGCGCGCAAAACCCTCAAGCTCGTCATTCAGCGAAGCAAGAGGAAATGCTTTAATGAGCTCTGCTCAGAAGCGGACATAAACCCGTGGGGGAGTGCTTATAAAATCGTGATGGGACGATTCGCTTATCTCCGCAGATCACGTGTCCCACCCTTTTGCTGAAAATCATCCTGGGGTTGTTCCCCCAGCAAGAAGAGATCACGAACACATTCCAGCCACCTCAGAATGTGACGGCAATTCCGCCAGTCATCAGAGACGAGCCGATGAAGAACTGCGGAAGAATAGGAGACAATAAAGCGTCAGGCCTGGATTAAGTAATGAATAAGGCCTTTAAGCTTGCCGTGAAATCCAGGCCGGACAAGTTCGCTGAATTGTTCGAAGCGTGCATGTCCGAGGGAATATTTCCACCGGCAGAAGTTGATATTTCCGCCTAAGCCTCCATATGGAACATTCTCATACCGGCCCATATGTCTGTTGGACGCTGTAGGGAAAATGTTTGAGGGGGTAATACATATATAATAGATTACTCCCGATTGTTGAGAACCAAGCCGGCCTTTCAGATCGGCAGTATGGGTTCCGTAAAGCCAGATCAACCATTGATGCCATCAAATTGGTTACCGACTTGGCCGAAGATGCAAATCACGGAAAGGGTATTACCTGCAAATATTGTGTGGTAGTAACTCTGGATGTGAAAAATGCTTTCGTTACTTTGTCAGTTAACACTAACAAACTGAGTGCAGTGTACAGGAGGGTAGCCCTGAGGGTGCCTTCAGGGTTGTCTCATATGATGCAGTATTCGTCACCTTTGGAATGATGTCGATTGACATCTTGGCAGATGAGATGGCGAATATGCAATGCGAAGCCACACTCTCTCGCTTATCGCAGACGAAGAACGCTGAGAGGAAGAGATTCATAAATAGATGGCAAGAGTGAGCGGGAAAGGGTCGGTGGACACACATGCTCATTCCTATCATCAAGGAGTGGTTGGAGAGACGACACGGTGAGACGAATTATAATCTCACCCAGTTTCTCACGAGGCGGATATCGCCAATACTTGCACAGGTTTAAATTGGAGACCTCACCCAACTGTCCAAATTGCGATGGAGTCTCAGAGGACCTCAAGCATGTATTCTTCCACTGTCTGAGATTTGTGGAAGAAAGGAGGAATCTAGAGGTGACTCTAGGAGAGGTGCTGGTAACAGAAAATCTGGTGCCGAAAATGGTAATGGTAAGAGAATTGGGATGCGGTCAACTGCATGATTGCATCCTTCCAAAATAAACTGCGAAAGGCAGAGGAGAGGAGAAAAAGGCGGTTACGTACGCCGCATATAGAAGAAAGGTGATTATGCTAGAATGAACTAACTCCGCCCCATGATGTAATACCTTAGGGTGGTTCCGCGGGGCAGGGAAGTAGTCGGGGGTGGTTTTAGTGGGTAAAAACCCCACACAATGGTGTCTTTTGACAATTTCCACCTCGCAAAAAAAAAAAAAAAAGAAAGACGGATGGACAGACAGGAAACCGATTTTAATAAGGTGTTAATTTTAATTCTGTCATTTTAGATGCTGAGAAATTCCGCGGATACGTCTGGCAGATTTCCGTAGCTGGAATTTTCTTCAGGAATTTCAGCAGGATTTCTATTTATGTGTTGTACAATATTTCTTACTTGCTTGGAATTTGGAATATTATACATAACTAGCGCCATTGTTGTCCGTTTGCTAAACTCATGTGTTTCTAGGGTGACCCACCCGCCATCCTGAGATTCCACTACTTACTTAGCTGTCAATGGAGTCGTCATCCTTTATTTGTATTACCTACCAACAACCATCCTAGCCTTTTATTCAAGTCGTCTACCGACACCTGGCCCATAGGCAGACGCAGTTCTTCCTTTAAAATTGTGTCGAAGCGGAGTAACTTGATGGTATAGCAGAGCCAGATGTTAACGAAGGCTTGGTTCCTTTGAGTAACAATGGCGTTCACTCTCCATGTGCAGCTTACTTTTACAACACCAAGGAAAACATTAGCATGGATTGACGCAAAGCACTAAACCTTTCCATGTTTTTCAGATAAGGCAGCTTTTCCATGCTGGAAAAGAGCACAAAGGAATGGTAGGCTCGACAGCATTTCAGGAGCCTGACAATAGTTATTAGTTTCTCCGGAATATCTTTACTGTGTATAGGATTTCAAATACACCCTCTGGTTACGTTCTCAAAGGTCTCTTCGAAGTGAATGAAGACCAGAGAAAGGGCGATCTAAACTCCGCGCACTGGTCCCAAATTATCCGAATGGTATTAGTCTGATCAATTCAGGTGGATGCAGAGCGATAAGCAGCCTGTTCTCAGCCGATCACGCCTTCAACATTCTCTTTGACGCAATTTCTGGATAATTATATCTACTTTCTTTGCGACAATAGGGAGCATGCAAATAGTATTTTAATTGTTACGTTCTTTTCGGAATCCTGATGATCCTCCACCCGCATCCCATCACAAAAAGATCATTGCGTCATGTCGTGTCAGTACCTGACTTGAAGCTTCGGTTATAAGTCCCTTGAGGAAGCATGTAGCTTCCAATACCCGCACGGTTGAAAAAATTCACTACAGCATAACAACCTGCATACATTCTAGGCCTCCATCAATGAAATTGTTCCAAAGGCCTTCAAAAGTACTGGAGAACTCCATGTTTGGTGTTTGTTCGCTACCTGCCACAATTCGCTGGGAGAAGGACTTGTATTTTGTGTGATTGTGGAGGAAATTAGTTCGTTGTACTCCACACTGGATGTGATTTGTAATGAACTTAAGTGCTAGATATATCCAATTGATTATTTTGTGTGAACTATTGGTAACTAGGAAGAGGGAGAAAAGCACCAAGGAAGCTGCCCATATTTCGGAAGGAGCTGGAGCAGCGTTAAATAAACATGGGCCAGTGCCCACTTTTTTGGGCTGTAGTTCGATATGGGGGTGCCTGAGCGGTTAATCCGAGCAGGCGGCGCGAGATCTTGGGCTGCACATCAATGAAGGCAAGAAAAATATATCGTGGCAACGTCAGCACTGAAAAACAACCAACTGACAACATTAAACCGCACTGGTCAAACGGGAAGAATAAAGATAGGAGACTACAACTTTGGGACCCTCGATAACTTCTCCTATCTAGGGTCGAAAATCACAACCGGTAGCAGCTACGACGATTGTTGGCAGCCAACAGAACCTATTTCAGCTTACAAAAACTGTTCCGCTCGAAACGTCTCACCAAAGGGTCAAAGCTCTTACTGTGCCATCTCTAAAACGTTAGATATTGTCTTCTATTTGTAGTTAAGTGTAAAATTGATAGACCAGTAGCTTACTCCAAACTACAATTTTATTTTATTATGTACAGGGTGCGGCAGCATAACTTCCTTTTTTAAAATGCGCGCCACTCAGTTAGTTGATGTCATAGCGGAGCGCTAGCGGTCTCATTCAAGAGGGGATACTGTAAAGTTTTGTCCCGACACGGTTCAGTCGCCATCATGCGTTGGAATAGTGAGGAGCGTGCCTTTGCCGTTGAGGTTTACTTTTCAAGCGGATGTTCGGTTATTGCAACACAGCGTGCATTTCGGAATCGCTTTAATTTAGCCCCGTTGGCTCCCGTCCCAGACCGCAAATCAATTGTTACATGGGTTACTACATTCAGACAAACTGCAAGTGCAACAAAAGGAAGAACTGGAGTCCCTCGGCCCGTTAGATCACCTGAGAACATTGAAGCAGTGAGAGCGTCAATGTTGCGATCGCCACGGCGTTCCGCGCACAAACACGCATCTGTCCTTAGACTATCCGATCGTTCTGTCAGAAGAGTTCTTCGTGATGATCTTCATTTTCATCCCTATAAGATGGCGATAGTGCAGGAACTTTCAGAACGTGACTTCAATTCTCGGATGAACGCGTGTGAGCTTCTTCTTGATGTCGTTCCCGAGGGTGCTATTGTTTTTTTAGCGATGAAGCCCATTTTCATTTGTGTAGGTCGGTTAACAAACAAAACATGCGCTACTGGGCTGACACCAATCCTCGAGAATTGCATCAAAAGCCTTTGCATTCACCCAAAGTCACAGTGTGGTGTGCAATTTCCTCAGCTGGAATTATTGGTCCCTGGTTTTTTGAGGAAAATGAGGTTACAGTGACAGTGAATTTGGACCGGTAGGTAAACATGCTACAGAATTTTTTTTGTCCACGGCTAGAAAATTTGGATTTGGGGGACACTTGGTTCCAACAAGACGGTGCAACAGCACACACTTCAAGAGCATCGATGACTGTTTTGAGGGAACACTTTCCAGAGCGCCTTATCTCAATTAGGAATGGCCGGCACGCTCTCCCGATCTGTCCCTTTGTGATTTTTTTCTATAGGGTTTTTTGAAATCCCATGTTTATGTGAACCATCCAAGAGCCGTACAAGATTTGAAGATCAACATCCAAGAAGAAATTGCCAACATAACACCTGCTATGCTAACAATAGTCATGGCAAACGCCAGAAATCGGTTTACGCAATGTATGGAGAATGGGGGACGTCACCTAACAGATTTGATCTTCAAAACAATGTAAATAACAACTTTAGACATGTACCTACATTATAAAAAATAAATAAATATTTTCCGATGCATACAATAGTTTTTATTGAGTTTTGAAAAAAGGAAGTTATGCTGCCGCACCCTGTATATATATATTATATTTCGGGAGCAACTTACTCCCTTCATCAGTGTTTTCAGTAGCTTTGTACTGATGAAGGGAGTAAGTTGCTCCCGAAATATATTATATATCTTATATATAAAAGTCAATTGCTGTCCGTTAGTCTCGCTAAAACTCGAGAACGGCTGAACGGATTTATCTTATCTTGGTTTTGAGATGTCCGTGGATGTCTAGGGAAAGTTTAAAAGGTGAGAAAAATTCGAATAATTGCCGGTAAAACCCTAAAAACAGCACTTTTCTTCTTCCCATATAAACGTTTTTGCTAAATAAAATTTAGAGTCAATTTGAACTTTATTGATATTCAATAAAGGTCAATCACTCACTATGTTCATCGGACCTCATATTACAGCTATGAAACGGGCAAATTTTTAACGCAACTAGAAATATTTGACAACCAAGTGACGATCCTTTATTCCTAAAAAGACAAAAGACAAATGTTTCACAGCTCAGAACATGTTGTATTGGAAAATAGAATTTCTGTTTTTGGTATTTTTGTTTCTCATCGTTTAAACCTTCTCTGAATTTCCATAAATATTTCAAGACCAAACTAGACTACCTAGACTTTGACTAGATATTAAGTTTGGTTACAAATTAAATTTCTGATCGCAACGATAATATTTGACATAAGATTTGACAACCAACTAATATGTCAATCCATCCTGTTGCACTTTAGAACACGGAAAGAATTATTACGATATCTATGAGTGCGCGAGAACTTTCTTTACTTTGGCGATCCTTTGTGATAGTGACATTCCAGGTAGTGTCCTCTTTTTTTTTGATATTTTGTGATTCTGACACTTTACTGCTAAGTGAGCGAACAATTTTCTCATTTTGATTATTTACAATTTACGATGCCGAGGAGAAGACGACCTGACTTAGGTCGTCGCAGTCAATAAAATGTGCGAAGAGCTAACTCACGTGCTAACCGTACTGATGACCAGAGAGAGAGAGACAAATCAAGAAAATAGTCGTATTGCTATGTCAGAATTGCGTTATTTAGTGAGTGATAATGAAGTAGATAGGCTTAGAATGCAACGAGTTCGTGCACATCACACACAACAACAGCAATCACGACATAATGAAATTGATTGAATCCGCAGACGGAATGCTTCACAATATGCTTTTTTATTAAATACGGATTCGTTTTGTTTGTTTTAAAATTATTTTATACAACAGTTTCTGTCGGGTCGGCTAGGGTCTTATAAAAAATAAATATGTTGCCTCTGCTTTGTTCTACTGGGATGAACTTAAGGGGGGTTTTACGGTAAATTTCTAAAATATGGTAATATACTATTACTAACTTTATTTGTGCAGATATCGGAACGGAATGTATTTTGAGGCCTAGATTTTGTCCAGAAGTATCACTTTGATTTTTTTCAGATTTTTCGGTTGGCTGGGTTCTGAGAACAAGACCTGTTTCACTTTTTGGGACACATATGTTTCAACCAATATCAAAAATAGAATAAGAGAAAAATGTTTGAAGTTATTTCCTTTTCTTTTCATCTTCTTTTTCTTTAGCCTTTGTCCCGTTCACAAGCGGGGACGGGTCGTATACATAATAAAATAAAATTGTAGTTTGGAGTAAGCTACTGGTCTATCAATTTTCTTACTGTGCAACACAATGATCTTGCCAGTCCTCATGTATTCCTCGGAGACTTGGGTTCTTAGCAAGAAAAATTGTGAACTCTTGGCCGCGATCGAGAGAAGAATCTTCTGCAGAATTTTTGGCCCCCTACATGAGGATGGACGATTCCGTAGTTTACATAACGACGAAATCTATGAGCGATACCATGAGCGATTCTAGAAATAAGTTCTTCTACATTCAGTAAAAGCATCATTCAATTTTCGGTCCCAGTATTCCAAAAACAGAATAGATTAAAATCTAAATTAAGACCGCTTCGCTATATAATTCGCTAAATTCATTAATTTACTCGTCCTCAAGCCATCACCAGCCTCCTTTGCGATTGGTAGTGCCGCCATTAGGCTCTACTAATTCCAATAATTTTCAAGGAAAATCTCTCCTCAAGTGTTCGGGCAACAACATAAATGACCTTACGCGTATCACCTCTAACAATTCTGATGTCGTCGCTGCAATAAATTTTCTCAAGTCCATGTCATAAGACTTTACACTCAGCTGGCTCTTTGGCATAACATCCAGATAGATGGATACTATTCCGCCAGTCGCTTTAGGGAGCCCAAGTCCTGCTGGGGATTCATGTCACGTAGTCCTATGGAGAATAGCAACTATTCTATCTGCCAGAATTTAACCGGAAAGCAAGCAAATCAGAAAATCACAAATGAATCTATAAAAATGGATGTCGGGTAATGGAAGATAGTGATATCGATGGGGTCTTCAAGGCAACACCAGCAGAATTATTCTAGGTCAGGTTACGGGTTTCTAGACGATTTGGCGACGAAATGAATTTGCCCCAACGCCATCAGTAATGTAAGATGAAATCTCCTGGTCGTATTTCTGTGCGAAATGATTGCGCAAATTGCAATTTAGTATCTCATTTGCATGGCGGGAGCGTCGTTATCATAGTGGTAATTACACGTGACGAGAAAATGGAAATTTAATAATCGATAAGGAAAAGAGCTTTAGCTGAAATGGACGGGATAATTCCTTTAGGTGAAATCCAGCTTAATTACTGGACGTTTCTGCACATTTTGACATACAAACAAGAGGTTACCCCTTGAATTCCAATCACATCTATATAAGGGAGAATATTTGGTTTTTGGTGGAGGGCATTGGCGCCCTTAAGGTTACCAAGGGCATGTTGTTCTCAAATAATTCAGCCCATCGAATAGAATACAGAATATTTCCTCGACTGTTCCCCGCATTTGGAAAGCAAATTTAGTTCTAATCTGTAGTTATTTAGTATATACCCTCATTCAATATTTAAGCCGTAATCAGTAGAGTCACGTGAGGAAATAAAGTATCTATTTAAACCGTGTAACCAAAGGCAATTATAGATACACTTCAATTCTAGGGTGTTCAGCAGGGCGTACGCGGTAAGATGGTATTAAGACGTTAGTAACCTATTATAAACCGTGGGAGCTGTCCAAGTCACATAAGGTGAGACGGAGGAAAAGAGAAAGCCCGTCGAACTTACCTACAATAAACTCAACACGATTGCGGCAAAATTCGTGACATAGAATGTAGACAAAGCAAGAAATGATATAAAAATTCCGCAACGCCATTAAAAAAATTGATCGATTTCATAACCAACTGATTTCTTCAGGTAGCTATGTTACAATATCCCAGCTCAGAGGTAGTCAGCAATCCTTAACCGATCGCTAAAGAAAAGGTTAATATCATTAACCTTGAGTGACTGAGTAAATAGTTCTAACCTCCCTAGTTAGCATTATACTATATCTGCGTCCGAGGTAGTAGCCTTGCGAAACTTAGTGAACGATAGTGACCGATACACATCGGAACACGCTCGAATTCCTCGGTGACCTCGACAACTCCCTGTCGTCGTCGATGGAGTGGTGTGAGCTTAGCTCTGCTACGGTGGTAGTTCTGGCATCTATCACACTGCCCCGGTCCAGCTTTGATCCTTCTATCGGTTCTGGGAACACCTAAGCCTGGGTCAGGTCTCAGAGAATTGGAGTAGTGGCTTTATCTGCTGAGGTACACTCACTCCTGACTTTTGTGGCTCACCCCTTTGGACACGATGCCCTGGTATAATTTCGATGGAGAAACAGAAACTATAACACTGAGGAGGTAGTAGAAAAGGAGAAAGAGTTAGGTGCATTGAGGGTGGGCTTAGTAAGAAAATGTATCGCCCAACGAAGGAGGCAAGAAGGGCTGAAACACTCAACGAAACACCGATGTGCACACCCAAATCAAAAGTGATATGACATCCGGGGGGGGGGGGGCACCTTGAATATCCTGCATGCTGCTATTCCGAAAAGAGGCAATCGCTAAGCCTAGTCGACTGTCCTTGCGAAAGTCGAAGAGGAGAGCCTTATTAGGAAACGCGCAGCAGTTGTGAAGTGTATGCGGTCTGCAACCTTCTTTCAGGAGATCGTCAGCAGAAACGGGAAAAATGGGCCGATGGAAGTGAAGGTATTCTTACGTTGCATTCTTTTATACTGGCGGTCACGGAGTGGAACAGGAGAGGTGTGAAAAACAGAAGCAACCGCAATTGCTATTGAGATCGAAGATAATCCATTGGAGAGCAAACTGGAGAAAAAGCAAAGATTGAAAGGAGCATCTGAAGTAAACTTTACTCAAGTAGTCCCCAGGGTCGAAAAAAGGATAACGAAGAAGGCCAACACCAAACAACTCACCGTGCCGTTAGAAACACGTCTGTCTAAAGTCAAGCATGAATGGTGGCATACTAAAAAACGGTGGGAATACGTGAGAGGGCAATGCGAGGTTCTTGAGAAGTCCTTAGAGAATTCCGCTATAAAATCGAACCCGAAAAAGTTAAGCAAAAATGTCTTGCATACGGAAAATGAAGGGTAGTGAAATAATCACCGATTTAGGTTCGGAGATAATATTGAGAGAGAAGGCTCTGATTTTTAGCCTAGAACGCGCTCTCTCAAAATCCAAAATCTTTATTGTCCCACAAAAAAGACTGAAGCAGAAGGGGCTATTAAGCGTCAAGTTCCAGAGGTAAGTTATGCCCAGAAAGGTATCACCATCATCAACAGAGCAACAATTGGCATCCGGTCTAGGCCTCCCTTAGTAAGGAATTCCGGACATCCCGATTTTATGCCAAGATCCACTGATTCGATATCCCTCAAAAAGGCCTACGCCATCGCTCCATCTCAGGCAAGGTCCCTCTCGTCTTTTTTTCTACTATAAATACTGCCCTTATAGACTTTTCGGGCTGGATCATCCTTTTCCATACGGATTAAGTGACTCACCCACCGCACTTTATTTAGCCGAATTTTATACATAACCATATGGTATCGTTCACAGATTTCGTCGTTTTGTAAGCTATGGAATCGTCCATCCTCATGTAGGGGTCTGAACATTCTTCAGAGTATTTTTCTCTAAAATGCAGCTATCGTCATTTCGAACGGAACAGTTTTTCAAAGCTGAAATATGCTCTGTTGGCCAGCAACACCCTTGCGCGGATTTCATCGGTTGCGATTTTCGACCCTAGATACGAGAAGTTATCGACGGTCTCAAAGTTGTAGTCTTCTATCTTTATTCTTTTCGTTTGACCAGTGCGATTTGTTGTTGCTGGTTGGTTGGTTTTTGGTGCTGACATTGCCACCACATATTTCGTCTTGCCTTCATTGATGCGTAGCCCAATATCTCGCATCTATTGCCGCCTGCTAGATCTGGATTAAGATAGTCACGTGTCGTTCTTCCCATGATGTCGATTTCGTCAGCATAGTCCATTAGTTGGCTGGACTTAAAGATTCTGCCCCTCGTATTTACCTCAGCATCACGGATCACTTTTTCCAGGGCCACGTTAAAGAGACCACATGATAGGGCATCCCCTTGTCTTAGACCATTGTTGATGTGAGTGATTCTGCTGCTTTTATCTGGTCTCGCAGATTGGTCAGAGTCTGAATAGTCAACGTTATCAATTTCGTCGGGATAACGAATTCTCTCATGGCCGTGTACAATTTTATCATGGCTATGCTATCATAGGTGGCCTTAAAGTCAATGAATAGATGGTGCAACTGATGTCCATATTCCAACAGTTTTTCCATCGCTTTCCGCAGAGAGAAATTCTAATTTGTTTCTGATTTACCTGGAGTGAAGCCTCTTTGGTATGGCCCAATGATGTTCTCGACATATGGGGCTATCCGACCTAGCAAGAACATCTTATAGAAGAAAAAAAAACAAAAAAGACTAATGGTTTCGTCCAGAGCAGAGCAACTCTTCAGACGCTGCCTCACCTCTGCCCTGGGAGCAGTGTGACTGAAAGTGTCAACAGATGGAAAAACGCTCCTTTATATAATCGCAAAAACACGAAAAGATTGCGAACTATATGGAAGTTAAACCGCGAGTAGTTTGAGTCTAAACTAGACTAAAGCTAGGTAATTTAGGCTATGGGGGATCCTTAGTCCACATCCACATGATGTTGGTTTTTGCGATTATATAAAGGAGCATTTTTTTTCACCTGTTGTGACTTTCGATCACGCTGCTCCCGGGGAGAAGTGAGGCAGCGTCTGAAGAGTTGCCTTTGCTCTGGGCGAAACCGTTAGTCCTTTTTGTTTTTTGAACGCTTAGGTGCTATGCCCTAAACGAGGTACCCGCGGACCCAACACCGTGGGCGTAAGTTGCTCCCCATTTGGTCAAGTCCAACATCATGTGAATGCGGCCTTAGAATCCCCAATATCCTAAACAATCTTATAGATGGTACTAAGTAATGTTATACCTCCATTTTAAGGTTTTGTGTAGGTTCAGTTTTTTTTATTTGCTAATGCCATCTAGCGTATCAAGCCACCGTTGTTTCGACCTGCCTTTTGGTCGTTTACAATCAATTTCGATGTTCAGACAAATTTTGGCAAGTGAATTCTCGTTATCGCGAATTATGTGGCCATACCATCGAAGACGCCTACCTCGCAATTTTTCCCACGATCGGTTCAACCCCATATCGATCGCGGATATCCTCATTTCAGATGTAATCAAAACGTGTCACGCCACTAGTCAAGCGCAACATCTTCGTTCTCATTACCACAAGACGTCGTTCATTGTCTTTTATAGTTGGTCAACATTCAGAACCATTGCAAGTGACAGGACGGACGACATTGCGGTAAATTTTAAATTTGACACGTTCGCTGATACGTTGATAAAAAAGAACACAAGTTGTGGAACGCCACTTAATCCAGGTTGCGTTAATGTATGAAGCAATTTCATTACACAGTTCTCCATTTGCTGATAACGTTGATCCGAGGTATTTAAATCGCTCAGTTCTGGGCAGACCACTGTTGCTAACAGTGATGGTGCCTGTTTCACGGGGATCGGTCGTCAAAAACTCAGCTTTATTCAAATTCAATCTGGGACCGTGCTGTATGAGTCGATCCATTCCATTTTTGGTGAAGTTGCTCGAGATCATTTTTGCTATCAGATGCTAGGAAAACATCATCTGCATAAAGCAGTGCCTAGGGCGCTTGACGTTGGATGTCCCGTGTGACGGTGTCTATAACAAGAACAAAGAGGAGTGGTAAGAGGGCGCTTCCTTGATGAACACCAACAGGGACACGAAGCGGTCTTGATACACCCGCCATACTTCGAACTTTAGTTTTCGGATCGTGGTAGAACCCAGCGCACGAGTTCTTCTGGTACTAAGTGTTGTCGTAAAGCATACTAGATGAGCTCGTGTGGCGCACGGTCAAACGCTTTCTCTATATCCAGAAATTCAATGTAAAGAGAGCGATGTTTCTCACGGTGTTTCTTCATGAGTAGCCGCGCAGCGTGTATTGCGTAGTTCCGCAGTTTTTGACAAATCCGGCTTGATTCACGGTTATTTTAACGCTTTCGCGAATACGGTTGTCAAGAATGCGTTCAAAAATCTTCATGGTATGGGAAAGTAATCGGATCGGACGGTAATTTAAACATTCTGCTGGACTACTTTTCTTTCCCATATTGGAAATGTGGTACTTTCTTGCCAATCAGATGGTGTTCTTCCTTCCTGAATAACCCGGTTAAAGAATTCACTGAGCCACTGTGTTGGGTCCCAGCTCAGATGCAATGTCGTCAGGTCCTATGGCTTTCCCCGATTTCATTTGTTTTATTGCCTCCTCGACTTCAGTTGCGCTGACAGGTGGAACTGGTCCAAATCTTATAGATGGTACTAAACACCGTAATACCTCTTTTTTAAGGTCCTGTGTAGGTTAAGTTCTTTATATTTGGTAATAATATTAATATTGTGTCCGGATAGCTGAGTGATTAGAGCAGAAGACTGTCGTACGGAAGGTATAAGGTTGACTATTATCAATACAGGACTTTCCATCAAATGATTTATTTAAATCGCTTTCTAAATAATAGAGGGCAATAGAATTTTTAACTATGTCACACGGAACTGTCATGCAGTCATCGTTCCTCACATCTTCTTCCTTTTCTTCACCGTTTGTCTCGTTCACAACGGTGTCGGCTCATCGTGATCGCCATTTGGCGATCTGGGTACAATCTCGAGGCTTCTAAGATCAGGCATTCGATAGAGCCAAATGGCGAAACCGATCTCGACGAGCCTGTCTATGGTTGAGGGGATAGCTTTGCCTGGGTTCGCTGTTTAGGGATAATATTTTTTAATGCCTATGTAACACCAGATGAGACGATGTCGGACTTTAGACATAGACTTGATGCTTTGAAGGACGCTGACTGAGCACAGACGAGCGACTCTTGGTTGCGCGGTGACTTCAATGACAGGGCACTCGATTGGGACACGCTTCACCCCAGGGTTGGGAACTCTCCACTTCTCGCAGGGTTAGGTGCGGCCAGCGTTCAACATTGGCTGCTTATATGATCGAGTTTTCGCTCGACAGTAGGTAATTGCTTTTGATTGCGTTGAATGGTTTCGAGCATGATGTACTCTAACTACGACACCGTGCAAAATCTCGGGAAATTAAGCATACCATTATGAAAGGAAATTTATTACTAAACTGGTCAAAGAAGTAGATGCTGCCGCAATTAGCAACGATTTTGGAATGGTATACCGCGTCATGAAAGAGCCCCTGCAGGTGATCGCAGGTCTTCCAATGATACGGTGATAGACGTCTATGATAAAAAATGGAAGGAGAACTGCTCAATGGTACAACATTTGCTGAAGTTCTACTTCTCATGGATGAAATGGCTAGTGACCATAATATGCGGATAGGAATTGTCCCACCAAACAAGATTGAAATCATCTCGACATTAATGCGCTTAAATGGAGTTAGTTATTCGGATTGACGGTATCCCTGAGGAACTGTTTATCGATGTACGGTTGCTACGGAGTGGCTACTTCAAGTTGTACAGGGATTACATGTTACGTGGAATGCTTTATGAAGGAGGACTATTGTGAAGAGACGTGAAAACGAGGACCAGAGTGACATGTCACTGCGCAAAATGTTAGATGCTCCATTGAAGAAAAATGTCTGAGGTATTTTAACTCTAAAGTGCTAAGCTGCATGTTGTCACCGATACTTATCGGTGGTTTTCAAAGTCCTCCATGTTGCCTTACCCGAAAGACGTGGAAAGGGGTCAAAGAAAATAAACACCAACAAGACCAATGATCTTAGTTTCACAGGTCGTTGCTTGACGTAATAACAACTGGAAATTCGTTTTCCCTGTTTAGTCAAAAATCTGGAAAAGCAACTATCTCAATACTGTGCTGCTATACGAAAGTAGTCCATGGGAAGTGACTACAATTATTATTCAGAAGCTATACATTTTCTTTAGCTCATTTGTGCGTCGCGTCATCGTGATACGTTGGCCTGAGACAGTTTGAAAGGATAGTCCGCGTCAGTGTACAGATGCTCGTGTGTCTGTTGATGAGAAGAAGAAACTGGCAGTGGTAATCCATAGATAAAAGCCCCAGCTCCATTACTCTATACCGTGATGGCCGGCGAGTGAGTGGCCTTTGAGCTAGATGGCGTACAACATTAGAGGGGGCAAGCTTTTTGGAAAATTGTGGGGTGACAGTGTTTGGTGCGTAACTGTAATTCACCGGCTATGCCTGGATAGGACTTTATCATAAACATGTATAATAATATGATATAATGTAAAAATGCAAATGGTTCCCGAAGATTGGTCTGCTTTTTTGGAGTAGTATACAAACCAGGGCAGTGTCACATCACTGGATAAAGGTAAAATTCCCCTGAATGAGTTGATGAGGAGGCAGAAGGAAATAGTAGATATGGCATTTATTTTGAAAATATAAAGGTTCGATTGGTCATCGTGTGTCATTCAGCAAAATTCGCTCCCAACCAAAAGCAGGAGGAGGAACAAAACAGATATGAATGGTTGAACATCAGTGTTGACAGTGAAGGCTCGTAATCATGACTGGCATGCTGTCCTCCACTTGAGGGTAAATAACGGGCTACGCAATTGAAAATGTTAAATAGGAAAACCCACTATCAGTAGGCAGTTAATGCTGGAGAACCTTGGAATAAATCTGGTTCGTAATTATCGCTTTCTACCTACCATACATACTGTTAACCTTAAGTGATCCTTTCCAAATTAAGTCCTTGCTCGGAAAAAAACATAGAATATGGTTTCTCTAATGTGTACATATTAATCAGTCCATAAGGATTCACATTAACCTAATCACATTCTATTCAAGCCATTTATTATTTTTAAAGCATGGCTAGATGAAATCGAGCGATAGGCGTGGTACACATTTACGGCTCCAACAATATCTCCAAATTATCACACCCGACCTGACCCCCTATTGTGCCCCACGACCATACATAAATTGTCCTGTACACAATTCATAAATATCCTCAACAAAATATGAGCTTAATGACAATATAACAAGGAAATTACATTTGAATACGTCATTAGCCTGGGAACTAAATCAAATGCCACATAAACTGCGAAAGGCCGGAACATATATTCAATGGATAATGTAAACATCGACACAACCCCAATAATGAACACAGGAATTGGCTTAATTGTCAAATCAATAAATAATGAGGACTTTCTTTGAATGTTCGTACTTGTTTCTGTTTGTAATTCTACCCCTGCAAGCGCCAGATAATGTTGTTTGTTGATTATTGACGCGGTTGAACTTTCGTTCATGGGTTCATGATCGATATCCTGGTAATTTAATTAAATCCGTAGATGGGGGAAATAAATCGGTACTCCCCGCTGTCAACGCAGGCTTCAGCAAAGTGGGAGAGGTTTATTGAACTAAATGCATTTCCTACTCTGTTTGAATTAGGATCGAAAATAATCGACAGATATGTGCCATGCTGAAAAAGTCGAAAACCAGGATTAATTCGGAAGCACATGCTGAAATCTATAACTTTTGGCATAGCAAAAGAAGATATGTAGGTTTACTTCTTACCAATCGGTCGATGGAGTTCGGCGGAACTTCACTTAGTTGATTGCCAGGAGTGGCACTAGCGCAAAATGGTTGACAAATGGGTCGCCCAATGGAAGCTTTTGGGGAAATCTTGGAAGTAGTTGAAATTGTTCCCCGATGTAGTAAGAATCTGTCATTTTCAGTACCCATTCATTCATGCACCTTACTATATGGAAAACATAAACTTCCATAGAGACCTCAAAATTGCGACAGTAAAAGGAGAGATTTCATTTTACATAAGGAAGTACATTTAAATCAATGTTAGTTTCTCACCCTAACCCCTTAGTCAGGAGGCTTCCTATCTGACTGTCTGCCCGCCCCTGTTTTTCCATAGAGATGATGTTTCCAATATTGAAGTGTTCGCGGCTTCGTGACATCCGCCTCTTTTTGATCATTTGGTGCGGTGGCAAGCGGAGGAGAAAATTTATTTACTAATATGCAACCTAATTCTTGCAATTTTCACGTTTAGCCCCTTTAACGCATCTATTACACTCCTTCTAATCACTATTTCTGATCCTAACATCTGCTTATTTTAAAATACTATATCAATTTTAAAGCGATAATTTTTATTCTCAGAATTATTTATAAAAATCTTCCACCTTTTAGCTTTCCATAAAGCCCTAAAATTAACTAATTATTTGATTAAAATTGAAGTAAACATTTTGTAACATTTTGGAAAAGATCATTAGCTTGTTTTGTTTTTGTTTGTACATAGAATGTATATAGAATAGGTGGAAATCTTCAAAAGACACTGGACTGGACACGCCAGCGTGTGGGATTCTTAACCACTAAAACCACCCCCGACTCCCCCACAAGCCCCGTGGAACCACCGTATCACATCACATCACGGGGCGGAGTCAGCTCATTTTAGCTTGGTCCCCTTTCGTCTCTATGCGACCGCATCCCATCTTCCTGACATGCTAACATTCTTCGCACCAGATTCTCTGGTACGAGCACCTCTCCTAGAGTCTCCTCTAGGTTCTTCCTTTCCTCAACAAACTTTGGACAGTGGAAGAGTACATGCTCTGGGTCCTCTGGGACTCGCAGTTTGGACAATTGGGTGAGGTTTCTAGTTTAAACCTGAACAGGTACTGGCAATACCCTCCATGCCCCGTGAGAAACTGAGTAAGTTTATAATTAATTTCACTGTACCGTCTCTCCAACCACTCCTTGATGGCAGGGATGAGCCTGTGTGTCCACTCACCCTTTACCGAGCGTTCCCAACGCTCTTGTCATCTATTTAGAGATCGCTCCCTTTCGGCATTCTTCGTCTGCGATAAAGGAGAGGTAGACTTCGCATTATATCATATATATTCGCCATCTCATCTGCCAAGATGTCAATGGGCATCATTCCAGAGATGACGAATGCTGCATCGTCTGAGACAGTCCTGAATGCCGAGCACACCCTTAAGGCTGATCTTCTGCAGACTGAACTCAGTTTGTTAGCGTTAACTGTAACCTGCAATGCCTTTCCCCAAACTGGAGCTGCATAGAGCAGGATCGAACACCCTACCCTACTTGTAAGCAACCTGGAAGCATGCCGTGGCCCTCTTACGTTCGGTATCATCCTTGCCAGGGCCACACTCGCAGTGGATGCTTTATCATAAATAGACTGCACATCTTGCTATAAGCTAGACTTCGAAGTGATGATAAGATTCCCAATTTAAATACGGGCAAAATTTCTTTTACGGCGCTTGGTGATGAGGACCGCTTCCGTTTTTTCCTCCGCAAGTGTCAGACCAGAACCCTTTAGCCAATCCTTAACAGCAATGATCACATCGCATGAGTATAACTCAGCATCTTCGAGGTGCTTTGCCAGCGCTATATCGTCGACGTAGCCCACCACTGTGGCTGTGGCTTCCCCCGGAAGGGGAAGATTAAGTACATTGTTGTACATTATGCTCCACAGTAGTGGGCCCAGTCTCCCTCGACGATTACCTACCTTGACGTGGTGAGGGAGTTCAGCAAGGAAGATCCTCCAGGAAACGGGAGGTGACACCTGAAGCCAAGCGGTAATCAAAAGCCCAAGCCAAGGTGTGACTACCGTGCCGAGGGCTGAATGGTCACAGGGGTTAAGATGTGGCCGTAAACGGTGAACTCTGGGTACCAGGCGACCCCCAGTTTCAACTAGCCTTGTCTCGGCAAAAAGGGGCTCTGTCGAGATCGACTTACTTTCCCCGGAAAAATTGAGGCCATGGCAGCCAACTATGAAAAAACAAAAACACAAACCTACTAAGCAAACACAATTAAACTTCGATCGTGACGATCCAACCCCGAGTGAAGGGGCAACCCTGAGCTCATCGATGGAGAACCTGAGTCTAAACTCAGATTCCCTACTTATTCAAGTGGGAACCAATTCAATTGGGACCCAGTCCTTAACGGATGAGCCGAAGCAGGCCCCTTCTGTCAGTACTCCTGACCCCAGGCTCCAATCGGCGCCACCTGTTGAGGCTAAAGTCTTGCCCATGGGTAAGCACCTGTCCACGGACAGCAAACTGCCTTCGGGCAAACCGCCTTCGGGCAAACCGCCTTCGGGCAAACAGCCTCCGGGCAAACCGCCTTCGGGCAAACTGCCTTCGGGCAAACCGCCTTCGGGCAAACCGCCTCCGGGCAAACCACCTTCGGGCAAACCGCCTCCGGCAACGCACAACCAAAGAGCTATGCCAAGGTTCAGGGGAAAGGAGCGTTCGGGGCACCTGCGACTAAGGGGAAACCGAAGCGGCAGCGGTCCTCGGACGATCCTAACTCTTCGACACAAAAGGCGACAAAGAGGGCTCGGCCGGCAACGGCTAGGCCTTCATTTGCAGCCAAGGCTATCGAAGCCGATGGATGGGTCCTGTATGACGACTCTAATCCATCCGGCTACGATACTGAGCAGTGCGAACAGCTTAGAAGGAAACTCCTCCTAGCTGTAAGGACTGCGTCTGCGCAAGGCATTAAGCTTTGCTTTGAGTCGGTAGGTGTATACCGTAAAATGTTACGGCTGAACTTTGCCGACGAAGACACGAACGAGTGGCTCAGGCAGTACTGCTCCTTCCTTAACGATGTGTGGGAGGGTGCGCGACTAAACTTGAAAAGGGTCTCTGAGCTGCCATCGATCAAGAAGTGCTTTCTCTGGCTTCCAGAAGAAGAGCGAAATGGTGTCGGGGTTCTGGAACAACTTGGTGTACAGAACAACCTTAACACTTCCACCTGGTTGCTGCTAGGCAGCAAAACAGGAGAGAGAACCGATAGGCCGGGAACTTTTCTCACTATCGGCGTTCCCGAACCTGATGTTAAGAAAGTTCGGGAAAGATCGGGTTGCCGGCTCTACTATGGGCTGGGGACCGTCACGTTACAAGTGTCGGCTCCTAAAACCATTGAAGGGGACATGCAGCCCCTGGCATCTACATCTGAAACATAAATGAGGTGCCACATCTCCCAAGTAAATTTGCAGCATTGTAAAGCGGCGACTGCACTTATCAGTCGTCGGATCAATAGCTGCAAGACATTTATATACCTCATACAAGAACCGTGGGTTGTTGGTGGGGCAGTCAGGGGCCTAAACTTCCAACATGCTGACCTATTGTATGCCAATGGAAGCGATCGACCCCGCACCTGCATGGTAGTCTCCAAAGACTTCCAAGCTAACCTGGTTAACGATCTATGTGATGGCGACACCACATCGGCTAAGCTAACCATAAAAAGTCAACAGGGAGATAAAGAGATACTATGGTGCTCTGCATACTTCCCCTACGACGCAGAAGACGTTCGCAGTGGAACATTCATCAGAGCTATCCAATATGCCAAAAGTAGAGGCATGGGGGTAATAGCAGGATGTGATGTCAACGCTCACCACATATGCTGGGGAAGTTCGAACATCAATGCAAGAGGATCGAGACTACAGGAGTATCTAGAAGGAACCGATTTGCAGATCCTAAATGTGGGTAATGAACCCACTTTCTTCAACGTGGTCAGGCGAGAGGTCATCGACATCACGGTGGCATCTCCTGACATCGCGGCTCTGTTCGGAGAGTGGAGAGTATCAAACGATATCACACTCTCGGATTCTGGTCAAAGAACGTAGCCAGAAACTGGGTTGCTTACGTTTACAGAATGGGAAGTACACAGAAAGCGATGAAGAAACGGCAAATCATTTGCTTGAAGTACACTTCCCAGGCAGCATCCAAAATCTAATCTCGGGGCCAACAGGTGCATACAGCCCTCAACCGAGAGATTGGAATCTGGCATGCAAAGTAGTATCACTGGAGCGAGTGAAATGGGCATTTAACTCGTTCCACAGATATAAGTCTGCAGGTCCGGATGGCATCATTCCTGCGCTAGTAGTAGAAGGAATGGATGCCCTGGGTCGACACATTCGGAATATATATCGGGCATGCCTAGCACACGCTTATATTCCAGTTCAATGGAGGGATGTGAAGGTGTTGTTCATTCCCAACCCACCTACACAAACGCAAAAAGTTTTCGACCGATCAGCCTAACGTCCTTTCTACTAAAAGGACTAGAAAGATTAGTAGATCGGTTCATAAGGGATACACACATTCCTAAATGGCCACTTCACCATAGGCAACACGCCTACCAGAAAGGCAAATCCACGGAGACAGCACTCCATGAATTTACGGCAAAAATTGAAAAGGCGATATCCGATAAAGAATATGCTTTAGGCGCATTCATGGACATCGAAGGTGCCTTCAATTATGCCTCATTTGCGGCAATTTGTGATGCGGCAAGACAGCATGGAATCGAACCGCTTCTAATCAGTTGGATCCTTCACATGCTAGAGTGGAGAAAAATCCACATATCGGTCGGCCAGAAGTCTATTGAAGCAGGATGTCTCAGGGGCTGCCCACAGGGAGGGGTTCTCTCTCCACTGTTATGGCTCTTGGTGATGGATACCCTGCTGTAGCTCCTGGAGGACAAAAAAGTCTTCGCGCAAGCATTTGCGGACGACCTAGCCGTAATAATTACCGGCAAGTTTGCGGACACAGTATGTGACTGCTTGAATGCAACTCTGCATGTAATCCACAGCTGGTGCCTCCGCAATGGACTCACGGTGAACGCTAGAAAGACTGGACTAGTCATGTTCACTAAGAACGTCAGGTGGGGCAGCTATACGCTACCCACCTTAGCAGGGGCGGAAATCCAGCTGGCACAAACAGTCAGTACTTAGGAGTACATTTCGACTCCAAGTTAACGTGGAAGCATCATATCCAGGAACAATACCAGAAATCCTGCAGATTGCTCTGGTGCTGTAGGAATGCGATAGGTAAGACCTGGGGACTTTCACCTAAACGGATATATTGGATGTATACATCCATAATAAAACCCATTTTGATGTATGCATGCATCGTCTGGTGGCCAAGACTGAACTTTGCTAACAGCAGGAAGCTGCTAACGCAGATTCAGAGACTTGGTTGCCTAAGTATTACTGGAGCAATGAGTACTACGCCGACTGCGGCACTTGAAGCCATCCTAAATTTACCCTCCATCTACTTGGAGGTGAAACGGAAAGCAGCCAACAACGCATATAGGCTCGATACCATTGGGGCGTGGAAAGGAAAGGAAATTCCTTGAAAAACATCCGGTAGCCCTGATGCCGACCGATCGTATGGTTTCCAGATTCGTCTTTGAAAAGACATACACTGTCGTAATCACCGAAAGAGAAGAATGGTGGACAAGTGGCCATGAGTCTTTTCAGATTACAGACGTAATAATCTTCAGTCACGGAGGATGGATCGGGTGCAGGCGTGTTCTCGGAGAATCCGATTATAGAACTGGCCCGACCCCTCGGAAAAATGACGACCATATTCCAGGCGGAGATATATGCCATTTCATTGGCAGCAGAAGAATGTCGGCGACAAAAAAATGAGGGGTCGCACCATTCGAATCTGTTCCGACAGTCGGGCGGCATTATCAGCACTAGATGGCAACAACATATCAAGCCAGTTGGTGTGGAGTTGTCATCAGGTGCTGCTGAAACTTGGCCGACTGAACGAAACATTCCTGATGTGGGTGCCGGGGCACTCTAACATCGCCGGTAATGAGGGGGCTGATAGACTGGCTCGCCGAGGGTCTGGATCCACAATGGTGGGCCCAGGACCAGCTCTTGGAATCCGACCATCTACTGTCAACTCTACTCTGAAAGGTGAAATTGCAAGGATTCACGCAACCGAGTGGAGAAATTTGGACTCTTGCCGGCAAGCGAAAATCCTTGTGAAGGAGCCTAGGGCCACTAGAGCGGCATTTTTGTTGTCCCTTAAGAAGTGGGACATGAAAACCCTAGTAGGGCTTTTGACGGGACACTGCCCCTTAAACTACCATATGGAAAAGATTGGGGTAGTGGTTTCGGCTGTGTGCAGCCAATGTGAGGAGGAGGAGGAAACTGCCCTGCACTTTTTATGCAGCTGCCCGGCATCCTCAGATCTCAGACGAAGACACCTTGGGAAGGTTTTCTTCAATGAAGAATCTGCACACTCTCTGCCTCTTGAGAATGTTCTCAGATTCGCTAAAGCCTGCGAACACCGTAGGCGGGAAGCCATTGAATAGGCAACTTACGGGGATAGTACAATGGGCCTAAAATAGCCTGAGTGCTCGGAGCTGCGGCTGCCCCCATTTAACTAAACTAAACTAAGTGGGCCCAGTACGGAGCCCTGTGGGACAGCCGCGGAGACAACGTACTCCTGGGGTTCGTCAGTGTCATACTAAGACTTCTGTTTTTGTAAATAGCTGTTGACAATAGCTGCAAGATAAGCGGAAATACCAATCTACGCCAGAGGTTCCCGTATTAGGTTCCAATTGCCCGAATTGAATGCATTTCTCACAGGGTCACTACTATGCAATATTTGCTAGTGCTGCCCTTTCCGTGGATTGCATCTTCGGCCAAGCCAGTAACCATTTTGATGGCATCAATGGTTAATTTGGCTTTACGGAACCCATACTGCCGATCTGAGAGACCTCCCTGGCTGTCAACAACCGGGAGTAATCTATTATAGATTAGCCGTTCTAGCATTTTCCCCACAGTGTCCAAAAGATAAATAGGTCTGTAGGAGGTTGGATCATCTGGGGCTTTGCCAGCCTTAGGCAGTAGCACCAACTTCTGTCGTTTCCATGATACAGGAAATATCCCCTCGGACATGCACGCTTCGAACAACTCAGCGAACATGTTCGGTCTGGATTTCACGGTAAGTTTAAGGACCCTCCTATTCAGAACGCCATCCAGACCCGGAGCTTTATAATATCCTATCCTAGCGCAGATCTCCAGCAGCTCGTCACTGGTGACTGGCGGTATTGCCATGTCGTTCAGAGGTCGCTGTAAGCTCTCTATGCGCCCTCTTCCTGTGGGAATAACCCCTGGATAACTTTTAGCA
This sequence comes from Hermetia illucens, assembly GCF_905115235.1. Lineage (NCBI taxonomy): Eukaryota > Metazoa > Arthropoda > Insecta > Diptera > Stratiomyidae > Hermetia > Hermetia illucens. Next base: position 81,813,715 of record NC_051854.1, on the reverse strand, counting down.
AGAGTGAAGGGCACGTGATCTGCCTCTGAATCACCCCATCACGATTCTATAGGCGCACATCCACGGGTTTACGTCCGCTTCCGAACAGAGCTCCTCAAAGCTTTTCCTCTTGCTCCGTTGGATGGCCAGCTTGGGGGTTTTCCGAGCTTTTTTATAGGCGCGCTCTCCTTGCCCTTGGTCGACTCTGCCTACCGCTCTCTCAGCCGCTCTTCGGGTTTTGTCGCAGGCTGAACGAAGGTTGGCCAGGTGAGTATTCCACCAGTAGTTTGGTCTTCTACTGGCGTATGAGCACCTCCTACGCATGGATGCGTCACACGCCTTGGCGATGCATTGGGCCACATGTACAGCTTTATCCGTAGAGGCGTCTGCTTTATTAGGTTGGTTTAACCACGCCTCTATGAAGGTCTGCTCATCCAGAGCTTTAGCGGACCAGCCTGACATCTTTCTCGGCAGAAGACCATCATGCCCGAGATGGTCTTCTGCCCGGTGACCCCACCGATAGGCCACAGAAGATTACCTGGTAATCGCTGTGGGTGTAGTCCTTGCTGAAGCACCTGGACATACCACGTGCCAGTGCAGTGCTGACAAAAGTTAGGTCTACGATTGAGGCAGACCCCCTTTCTGAAAGGTGTTTACATATCCTTCGTTGGCCAGAATGATATCCAAGTGGGCGAAAGCGTCTAATAGACTGCGGCCCCTTGCATTTGTCTCCCTGCTACCCTACTCACGGGCCCAAGCCACCAGCAATCACCCTTCTGTCAAGCATTTCCTCGCATTCGGGCAGTGTCAAGCTTGGGGGGCGTAGCAGCTGTACACATATACTCCGTTTATTTTCGCCCACACAAAGCCGCTTTAGATCTGGCTCCCAGTACATTGTTTGGCTTGTCGGCCACATGCCCACATCGACACTCCACCGGTCGAGTCTGTAACACATACGCCACCGAGATGGTTTCTATAGGGTTCGCTAATGATGGCAATTTCCACCTCGGATTCGTAGATGGTCTGCTCGAGTAAATCTTGAGCGACCCTATAATGATTGAGGTTTGAATAAACCTCAATTTTGAATTGAAATCAGCGCCTTCTTAAATTCCGGGCATTTACCACTTCCGGCAAAATGCCGGTAATCCCGTCCCCCACTTCCTTCGCATAATAAACATTTGGGGTCCCTATTGCACGCTTTGGCAATGTGGTTTTTCTCCCCACACCTTCAGCATCGAACGGACCGATCAATGCCGCTGGTGTATGCCTTCGCGAAATGACCAAACGTGAGGCACCTGAAGCACCTCTTTAAAGAACTTTTCATTCTCAGACGGCTGTCTGCCATCCGATTCAAACCTTCCCGGCCGCCAAAAACTTCTGCGCTGCGTCCACTGGCAATCACAATGTGGCCGTTTGAGTATTGCCATAGGCTTTCCGCAAACTCACAATGGACTCTTCGGCAAGTTCCTCCAACTTGAACTGTTCCATCAAGGCAGGGCCAATTTTTCCTTTGGATGTCATTTAATCGAGATTCTTGCACTGTATATAGACCTCATGTTTTTGGGTCCGTAGAATGTCACTCCCCGGGAGAATGTCACTCCCCAAGCGAGTTCTTAACCTGAGTTCGGAAGTCATCAGTTTTCCCCAAGCTGGTTTTTTCAGTTGAAATACCCTTTTTGGACCTTCGAATTTTGCTGACATTTCCGCCTAGATCTTTTAGGTCGAGGTCAGCTTTGACCTTTTTCTGTATCTCCGCGTAAGACAAACTTCCATCGCTGGAGATAACAATCGCTTCTGGGCACGTCTGTCCGTCAGTCCGTTTGTCCGTCTGTCCGTCTGTCTATCTGTTGTGATTTCCACGAGTTGCCAAGGGGACACGATTTTAAGCAGATCTTTTCGTACAATGCCGACATGCAGACCGTCCTGGATCTCAATTGATTTTCTCGGATGACCGCTACGCTTTCCGGCAAAGCGGTTCGAGTTATAGAACGGTGCTACGAAATGATGAGTACGTTAGGAACTAGTCTCTGACTAGAGCTCCTCAACGTTTATCTGGAAGTTTGAAAATATCTGAATGAATATCAAATTTGTAATTTGTAGCTATGATCGAAAAGAAACCTTTATATCTGAAAAGCCCAGTTTCTGGTATTGCGCAATGGGCAATGGGATCACGTTGAAACTTTGTTGCATCTGTGCAGTTGCTGTACGTGGTGAACCGAACTCAACTGGTAACCTTTACAAAGGGGACTTTATGGTTTCGCGCTCCTACTTCAGTATATCCTTTTCTGTTGTGCTTCGGCCCGACGTTAGCAATCCATCAATTCCTGTGTTATGCCCAGTGCAGCCGCGTCGTTTCTATCTATGCCATCAAAAGTTTCGTAGGATTTCACATAAAGTTCGCTGTGCATATCCCCTGAGTTAATTGGATTAACTTAGGTGAAATTCCGCTTACGAGACGAAGACGACTTTCACCCTATAACCATTTTTTGGTTTTCTCTTCTGAGAGTTTTACTCGTGGCTCCTTGATAATTCCACAGAAGGGTTCTGATCCGAGCAGAGGAAATTAAATCAAAGAAAAATTACTAGATAGTGGATCTATTTCCTTGATTGGTCCTATCTTTTCAGCTTCTATCGCTTCTGTGATTCCTTCAGGGATCTTGGTGGATTTTCCTTCCTATGTTTCCTCCAAAGTACCTTTCCTCGATCGATCATCTATCCTAGTTGTGAGGAGGGTTTCGTTGCCCTACAGCTTGCTTCTGAAGACTCTTCATAATCGCGTATGAAGACCAGCATTTTGAGCAATTAAGAAGTGCCTAAGATTCTCCATCTCTAGCGCTGCAGCTTTAGGAAGATACGCTATCACCATGTGTGACACTAATATATGATCCTTAGCGCATATCGACAGAGTCCACCATCGTGCAGTTCCTCAGTATACGACTTGGTCGAAAGCGTATTCCATCCCTTGTACATCTGCCTGACGACAAGGTCTTTGATAATTTGTCACTTTGCTCTGGAAATGTTTTCAGCAGCATGGTCAGTCAAATCGCTTTGCTCACACTAGGATAGCTATTGGCGGGTCTCCTGGCTCCTGCCTGCAACCCTAGCATACCCGGGATCTCCCCCTCTTGCGTTCGGGTCTGGATTTTTTAGGAACTTTCCATTTTTATCGCTTGTTCTCCGCTGCTCCTCGCTTTCTTGGCTCTGATGTTGAAGGCTTAAGAGTCTTCTGGTTTCAGGTTTTCCTGCCTCCGCCACTGCCGCTTCCTCTTTAATGTCTGATATTATTATTTCAGACGTACTTTTGCTTGTCCTTGTTTTTTGCGCAGTAGCTCTTGTTGGTTGCGGTCTTCGTAGTAGGCTAATATTGACCATGTCTCCACCGTTTGACTTCCCGTTCTCAGTATTGTGGAGATGTGTCTTCGCTTGGTGAAAAGTTTGTGTAAGTTACGGGGTCCTGTTTGTTTATTATTTATTGGTTTTCGTTTTACCTTTTTAAGGTTTTGTGTAAAAAAAAGTTGAGCGTTGAAGCACCGTATAGTCACGAAATGAAGAAAATTCAAGACGCCGACAAATATCGTTACGTTCTGTTACCTCGTCAAGTTTTTGATAGTCTCCAAACTCGATAATTGCAACTTCTTCCCGAGAAGTAAAAAAATAAGTTCTAACTGAAAAGGATACACACCTGTCTTCAGCCAACAAGTTATTGCTAAAATTTGGATCCTTTCAAATCCTCAGCTCCCATGGGCTTAAATGAATCCATATATTGGCGCCCCTGTTCAGAGAAAAGCCCTCAACTAACTTTTTCCCTCTTGAGTCCTCATTTTCGTTTTCTATGAATGTTTGTTGCCATTAAGGTGCAATTTATCAAACTCGAAACACGACGGGAGTAGAAGTATGTAGTTCTCAAATTGAATATGTAGGACTGGTGGGTGTCGGCCATTCCTAATGATCTTCTGTATTTGGATTTATTGGCTGGTTATGGGTGGCAATAGGCTCCTATTGGAAAGGGGACGTAAAGATAAATTGCTCAAGTGATTTTATGGACATGGAAAATAAATCTTTAGAGTTATTTTGGTATATGTCTTACACTGGAATTTACTTTAAACATTTGCTTGAAAGGACAAGGACCTTCCTCTGATTTTGGTTGGAATAGACATTTTGAGATGTAAATAATCTGAACTTAGCGAAAAATGGGCAGGAAGGGAGGAGTGAAATTGATCCCGGGTGAATTCTTATCGCGAAACGAGGTTTCGTCCTTCCCTTGGGTTGTTGAAAGTAGGGTCTGAAAGCGTTATCCTCATCAGTGCAACATAGCTGACAGCATATCAAGGACCAAGTACCTGCTTGTGGTACCACCTAGAAATGCTTTTCTACATAACATGCTACCCAGGATTAAAAGGAGAAAACTTTGAGCCATGAACCTATGGAGAGTATAGGGTAGATAGTAGGATTGGAATGGTAGGTAGTAGTATAGGATACGCTCCGTGTGGATTCCGTCATTCCAGCACGCCGAGGTTGATGGTAAGCTACAGGCAAGTTGTCTAGTTAGTTTACGTACAAGTTACAGAGCAACATCAATAGACAGAGTGATATTGTCGATCTTTTTGACAATTCCTAACATGTCAATTTCGGAGTGGCATTTTCATGCAGATTCGAATTCTGCAATACCTCTAAATCGGTGTACGCGCCAATAGTATATTGTAGAGCCATAAACTCGAGTGGTAGAGCGACTGAATCACTGTTCTTCGACAAGACCAGGGTGAGGTTATTGAAAGTTTAAGCGACTCCGCCGAAGCTACAGTGGAACTGTGCCCTCTTGCTACCTGAGCTCTCGCATTTTGTAACATCAACGATGCAACTAAACAGATTCGCTGTTTATTGCTATTCTAACACCTCGATCACATTAAATGTGTAAGAAAAGGAAGAGGAGGAAGAAAAGAAAAGAATATTCTAGAGGCATCACATCGATAAAGTTATTGAAACGTCAGGTCAAGTAGCAAATTCTGTATTGGCTTCTGGAAGCACGGCACTATGATAATATGTGTGTGAGTGTTTGAGATGGAGGAGAGGCAAAACCCCTGAGCACTCAGACCATAGTAGTCCATTATATTCCATTCCCTCGTCTAACGAAGTATCCCGGATTTGTTTATGTATCGCAGGATTTGAGTTAGTGGATGTGATGCTACCCGCTGCAGTTGGGGCACATCAGCACCAAAAATCTGATGTCTGATGCGTCCATAGGTGGCGCACTCACATAGAAAATGTTCCATAGATTCTTTCTCATTACACGCATCATCTTGAATAATTCCTATTCTGAACATGCTCAGCTAGTGAATGATGGCCAGTCAAAATGCCCACAATACTTCTGCAAAGTCTTCCTGGTTTTCGAAGGATAAACTTTGCAGTATGTTTGTTTGGTTCTGGCAGGAAAAGTTTTATATGTCTAGCAGCATCAATATTTCAACATCGGTCATTATAAGAAGCTTGTCCCCAATTTTTGATAGCAATATCAGCCAATGCTTCTCACACCTCAATTGCTGTTTCCGGTCCGAGCATGTGGGAAGTTGAAGCCTCTTTTGCGAAAGCATCCGAGATTTCATTTCTCGCTACACCATAACGACTAGGTAATGCCAGTAATTCTACCGTATTGATTCTGGAAACAGGGTTCAATCGGTTTCTACATTCCTGAACGATTTTTGAAGTGATCAAAGTACTACTAAACGCTCTCACTGCAACTTGACTATCGCTACAGATTGCGATACGCCTGTCCTTCAAACGCTTGTCAATCATCCAAATTGCAGCCTTTAGGATCGCATACATTTTAGCCTGAAAGCCCGTTGTCCCAAAGGAAAAGCCCACTTCTCGTTTCCATTCGAGATGTACACTCCTGCTCCAGAATCATTTTTTTTTATTTGAGCCATCAGTGTAGAATACGTCAGGATATCCTGACACACATTTTTCTGGTTCGTCCCAGTTTTCTCTCCGTTTCAAGATAATGTCATATCTTCTACCAAACAGATGTATGCGGATCTGAGAATCTTCTCCCATTGACTCTTCGAATGCTCTGTGCGTGTGTTTCATCTTTACCTCTACATGTTTGTTCCAAAGAAGTTTTTTATTTAAAATGACTCCCAGATATTTCACTTTTTCAGAGAGTTGAAGGGTAGTACTCCTCATCTCAGGGAGGCAAAGCCCATCCAATTTTCTCCTTTTGTGAATAAAACCATTGTGGTTTTATTTAGATTTACTGAAAGTCCATGCCTGAGACATCAGCTGTCAATCAAATCGACGGCACCTTGTATATTTCTACACACCATTCCGAGATTTCGACCAACAACTAGTACAGCCACGTCATCCGCGTAAGCTTGAATGTGTATTGGCAGATTTTGCAGTTTGTATAGTAGTGAACTGATCAGCATACTCCACAGAAGTGGCGATAGCACACCTCCTTGAGGGCAGCCTTTCGTCGCTTCCGTTGTTAAGTAGCGATCAACACCCACTTCAGAACATAATAATCTCTACGCTAGCATAGCGTAGATTCACTTTATTAGAGTTTCGTCAACACCACGCTCTCTGGCGGTACCACAGAGCTTTTGGAAGGGCGCACAGTCAAAAGTCCCGTCAATGTCCATGAACACCCCCATCGCGTACTCACTCTTCAGAGTTGATTCACAGGACTTTCTACTTTGGTAAGCATGTTGGCTTTCATTTAGGGGGTGCGACTTTAGCGCCTTCTTGCGAATGTGACGCTCAACCAGTCTCTCCCGACATTTTAGCGAAAATGATGTAAGGCTGATTTGCCTGAAGTTCTTTGGATTAGAATAGTCATCTTTCCCATGCTTCTGTTTGAAGACTACCTTCACCTTCTGCCAAGAGGAAGGCAAGTAGCTCAGAGCAAGACAACCTCGATAAATATTTCTTAGAAGCTTCTCTCAGTGCTCTATAGCCTCCTTTAGCATCGCTGGGTAGATGTCATCTATACCAGGTGCTTTGAAATGTTCAAATGATATTATAGTAGCTCTCACTTTTTCATTGGTAAAAACCACTCTCGCAGTGCCCAAATTCCCCTTGTAATACCTTCGCGTTGAAGGGTTTGCAGAAACCGCCAATTCTTTTCTTCCCACTTCTGAGACCTCTTCTCCCGGGTGGTGTACTTTAAAGAGAGTCTGTTTAGACTCAACTCTGGAGTTCATGAAAAGACCATCCAGTTTTCTAAGAGAGTCCTACTTGGCCGACTCATCCTTATCAAGGACCCTGCACAACCTGGAAGTCTCCACTTCACCTTCCAGTTCCGTACAGTATGCTCTAAAAGTGTCTCGTTTCGAACGTTCTACGAGCCTCTTATATTCACGCTGTGAATTCCGGAAGTTTAGCCAGTCTTCAACTTTATTGCTTTTGCAAGCACGATTTAGAAGTCGTCTGTTTGATTTCTTGAGTCTCTGCAGTTCTCAGTTCCACCATGAAACGTTTTACCACTTTGGCCTCGGGAAATAGGACAAGTCCCTTCAAAGCACTCCAAAAGTGTGCGATTCAGAGTTTTCAATTGATCTTCTATCGTCACAGGTGTCTCTAGTTGCCTAGGGAGCTCAACTTTGTCGGCAAGAAGTTGTATATAGGATGGGGGGTCTGGGTCCTGAAATTTCGGCAAATTTTGGGAAAAACTTTAATAGCTTATATCTCCGTTAATATTGAGAATTTCGCAAAAAGGAGCTTAATTTGTGGTCACTACTGTTGGTAGGGAGTCTGGGCTTCAAAACGGTATATAGGTTGGGGGCTCTGGGTGCCGGAAAAGTTTCTGAAATTTCGACGAACTTGGGAAACACTTTAAACGCTTATATCTCCGTTAATATTGAGAATTTCACAAAAATTTGTGATCACTACTACTGATAGGGGTTCTGAGCTTCAAAATTGTATTTAGGTTGGGGGGTCAATGGTCTTAAATTTGCAGTCAGTCAGTCTATTGTTTTCGTTCACCTGACTGTCAGAGGGAATTGTAATTCAAGCTTGAGGCGCTATGCCAACGAGACTGTGATCCGAGTCTGTATTGGCCCCCCTATAAATTCTGACATTCATCGAGTCCGAGAGGTGGCGGCATTCGATCAGCCCATGGTCAATTTGGATGAAAGTAGTCCCGTCTGGAGAGGCCCACGTATGTTTGTCGAACGGTTTCCGCACAAACCAGGTACTTCCAACAACCATTTCGTGTGACCCTGCTAATTGAATAATCCGCAGTCCATTATCATTGGTAAGTGAGCTATGGGAGCCGACGTATTATCTGAATACGGGCTCCGTCCCTACTTGACTGTTGAAATCTTCAAGTATGATTTTGGTATCATACTTGGAACAGGCTTCCTTGGACGCCTCAACTGCCTCGTAGAAGGTATTCTTCTCCAACTCTGCAGTCTCCTCTGTAGGGGCGTGAACGTTAATGAGGATATTTTTAAATTTGGTTCGCAAAGGCAGAGTGCATTGCTTTTCGGTTGTATTTTCAAAGCCGATAACATCGGCTTTCATTTTTTGACTGACTGGCGCCACTATAATATTTGGTGCAGTGACTCTTCTCCAAGAACCCGATTCCTGTCCAACGCATCTCCTGCAACGCTGTTACATCAGCCCTATATTGGGACAGGGTATCGGCTAGGTGCTTGACAGTGAGTGCACTTTTCATGAGAAAACACGAAAATTCAAATTATTGTCGAGCACATGGTTTGCTGACTGGCCACTATAATATGTGGCGTAGTTGCTCTTTTGCAGGAAACTGGTCTCTGTCCAGCGAATCTCTTCCAACTCTGTTACATCAACCTTCTATTGAGACATGGTATCGGCTAGGTGCTAATTAGCATTCAGTATTTACAAGGAGCGCACGTTGAATGAGAAAACGCGTAAATCGTTATTCCGTTGTCGTTGCCGGGTTTGTCGTTTTAAATTCCATCCTGTCCGAGGCTCCTTCCATGGCTTCGTAACATCGATTTTTAATGTAAGGTTGTTGGCCCTACCCAACCCTCAATCTAGAGGACCTGTTGGTACAATTTGTCCCCTTTTCAGGTGCGGGGACTTTATCCTTCTCCATCTGCAGTTTTTCATTGAACAAGGGACTGTTTAAATCTCACTAAGAAGAGACACCGGATTATAGTGGGAATACTCACTCTACCAATATTGGTTGCAGGTAGGCCTGGGCGAATACCCAGTGTGAGCCATTATATTAAAATTCCTGACCTTACTAGGCTTGCTTGATATCCTATACTTAATAGTATATACACTATGACAAGTAAAAGGGGCACAATAGTTATTTAAGAATGTAGTGCAACTTCCCTTATAAGAATAATAAAACTATAATTGGCCAAGGTATTCAGATTCAGATTTCGTAGGCTACATAACGAAGAAATCTATTAGCGATACCATCCGTCTGGATGTGGATAAAATCCGGCTTAACAGGCTGCAGTGGGCGAGTCACTCAATCCGTATGGATGTGAATGACCATGCCCGGAAAGTCTATAAGAGCAATATTTATGGTGGAAAAACAAGACGAGACAGCCCTGTCTGAGATGGAGCGATGGCGTAGGTTAGGACGCCAGACAGCTTTTAGGGATATCGAATTGGTGGACCTCGGCGCAAAACCGGTGTTCCTTATTAAGACAGGCCTAGACCGGATGCCGATTGTTACGCCGTCGATGATGATGGTGATTCAGATTCCGCATACTAGAGCTCACGCTTTATATCAGGGAATGCTGTTTCCCTTTGTCATGAAGTCCTATTTTCACCTTCTTTACAGTTCAAGGTGAAATATCTGCGGGATATTGCTTTGGTTCATTGCTCGTCAGATTCGGTGCGTCGTAAAGCATGAGTAGTGCAGAGAAAAATCACGTTCGTTTGAATGAAGTTATACCCAACAGTATTCTGATCACTTTTGGTTCGTCCGGAGACAGTTTCCAGGGGCTCCCTTGAAGAAGTCGTGTGGAGACTTACCTAAGTATACAACCTCAAAATTAAGCAGTACGGTAGGCGGAAGGATCTCATATTCAAGGCTTCTCTTGTTATCGCTCATTCACTTCTGTATGAAAAATAGGTCCTTCCTTTCTAATGTTTTTTTTTCCTATTTTATTTATGAAGTTTCAGTTTGACAATCACCACACTTAACGCTTTGCTAGTAATAAGCCTCCAGTGACAAGTCGCCTTGGTTACGAGATGCATTAATATTGAGTTGAGGAAAAATAAATGTCGTATTTTGTCAATAGATGGCGGCACTCAAACATATCTTGTATTGTACTTATCGTATCGGGTCATACTATACGGCGATTTGAAGACGACAGTCTGTGCTCCAAGTGTCTCTTTGACAGTGTTGTTATCGTACGTTTCAGTTTGAAGTTATACCGCGTCAAAGATGGAGTCCACCAAGCAAGAAATTCGTCATATTTTACGTTTTTACTACCTGAGAGGTAAAAATGCAACGAAGGCGGCCGAAAAAATTTGTGAAGTTTATGGGCCCGTTACTGTAACGATTCGCATAGCACAGCCTTGGTTGGATGTCGAAGATACACTTCGTACTGGTAGGCCAATCGTCGTAGAAACAGATAAAATCGTCGAAATCATCCAAGTGGACCGTTTGGAACCATTTGCAGAAGATTGGATTCCAAAAAAGCTGGATGTTTGGGTGCCATACGAGTTGACGCAAAAAAATCTCTTGGACCGAATCAATGACTGCGACGCAGTGCTGAAACGGAACGAATTCGACCCATTTTTGAAGCGGATAGTGACGAAAATGGTGATGAAAAGTAGATCCCATAGGACAACCTCAAGCGAAAAAGATCGTGGTGGAAGCGCGGCGAGTTGGCCCAAACCATCGTCAAGCCCGGATTCACGCCCTGAAAGGTTTTGTTGTGTGTTTGGTGGGATTGGAAGCGGATCATGCATTATGAGCTGCTCAACTATGGCCATGGTCCTCTACTGTGAGCAAGGTGACCGTTTAAAGCAGACGATTGACCAGAAGCGGCCAGAATTGGTCAATAGCAATGGTGTTGTGTTCCACAACGCTCGGCCTCACATATCTTTCATGACGCGCCAGAAGCTACGGGAGCTTGGATGGGATGTCCTATTGCACCCATCGTATAGTTCGGACCTGACACCAGGTGATTACCATCTCTTCCGGTCCATGCAAAACGCTCTTGGTGCTACTAAGTTGGCCTCAAAAGAGGCTTGCGAAAACTAGCTGTCTGAGTTTTTGGCAAATAAGGAGGGGGGGGGGCGGATTTATAAGAAGGGGATAATAGAGGTACCTTCTAAATAGCAACAAGTTTGTGAACAAAATGGCGCATATTTGACTTAAATCGGATAATTCTAAGTATGTTAAATAAAGCGTCAAATTTCGATCACATATACGACATTTCTTTTTCCCCAACCCAATATATGGTATTTGCGGGAATTAAAGGTGATTAGTTTCAGCAAAATTCATCGGCTAAAAACACATAAGTCGCCAGGAGCCGATGAAATTACAGCCGAATTGGTTAAATATGGAAGCGACCAGTTACACCAAGTGTACCATCTATAAGATATTCTCCGCTATCTTGCTAGGCCGGATAGCCTGATACACCCAGAACATCATTGGCCCATACCAAAGAGGCTTCACTACAGGCAAATCAGCAACAGATCAGATCTTCTCTTTGCGGCAAGCGATGGAAAAACTGTTGGAAATGGACAACAGTTGCACCATCTGTTCATCGACTTTAAAGCCGCCTATAATAGCATAGCCAGGGTAAAACTGTACATGGAACTGAGAGAATTCGGTATCCCGACGAAATTAATAAGACTGACTAGGCTGACCCTGGCCAATGTGCGAGGCCAAATAAAAGCAGCAGGATCACTCTCAAGACCATTCGACATCAACAACGGTCTACGACAAGGCGATGGCCTATCATGCGTCCTCTTTAACCTGGCCCTCGAGAAGGTGATCCGTGATGTTGATTTAAATGCAAGAGGTACGATCCTCTTCAAGTCCACCCAACTACTGGCCTATGCTGACGATATCGACATCATGGGAAAAACGACCCGAGACGTACAAACTGCCTTCATCCAGATCGAGCAGGCGGCGCGAGATCTTGGGCTGCACATCAGTGAAGGCAAGACAAAATATATGGTGGCAACGTCAGCACCGAAGACGAATCAACCAACAGCATCAAACCGCACTGGTCAAACACGAAGAAGAATAAGGATAGGAGAATACAACTATGAGACCGTTGACAATTTCTCCTATCTAGGGTCGAAAATCACAACCGATAACAGCTACGATGATGAAATCCGCGCACGGTTGTTGTCAGCCAACAGAGCCTATTTCAGCTTACAAAGACTGTTCCGCTCAAAACGTCTCACCATAGGGTCAAAGCTTTTACTGTACAAGACTATGATCTTGTCAGTCCTCATGTATTCCTCGGAAACTTGGGTTCTTAGCAAGAAAAATTGCGAACTCTTGGCCGCGTTCGAGGGAAAAATCCTCCAAAGATTTTTTGCCTATGGTAGAAAAAGAAGACGAGGCAGACCCTGCCTAAGATGGAGCGATGGCGTAGGTCAAGACGCGAGACAGCTTTTAGGGATATCGAATTGGTGGACCTCGGCGCAAAACCGGGATATCTGGAGCTCCTTATTAAGGCAGGCCTAGACCGGATACCGGTTGTTGCGCCGTTGATGATGAGTTTCAGCAAAAAATCTACAATAATCGCAAGAAGTTCCACTCGATAGATTGTCACACTAGATCGGGTACAAAATGTAGCAATTGTTCCCATCATTGACCTAATAAATAAACATAGTTGCCAAGACATTGCCAATGCAATGAAGTGCAACTCAACAATTTTGGATTTTCTGCAGACATAACGACTGACATTGCCTGTTTGTCATTTAACTTCGTTCCATCAAATGGGTCCACTTACGCTCGTACCAAGAACTGTTGGTAGATAATTAATTGCTTTTACTTTTGCTAGTTGAACAACTGTAGTTTGTAAATATTTGTTAATTACAAAGTTTGGATTTTATTACTGAAAAGGGATGCATATCTGTGATGCCTTCATATTCAATTTACCTATTTCAATGAAAAGTTTACCGTACTTTTGTACATTCGTTTTCCAAATGGTGCCACCTACGTTGTACCTTTCTCAAATTAAATTATACAATTCAAACATGTGTCCGATAGCTTGTCGACACAACGTTCAGACCACTCAAACTTTGTTCCCATGCTCTTGCTACAAACAACAATGTTTCGATTGTCTTCCAGTGAAGTTTTCTCCATATTTCTAATTAATTATACACAATAAAATCGCTACAATCAAACATGCTTGTTACAAGGATACAACTCTGGTGAACTCCCTTAATCCAAGACAAATACTTGGTTAGCTCTTGATTACAACAATTCATCAGATGTTAATCTCAAAGTTTAGAAAGTTATTAAAGTTTGGTAAGATTCGTTTCTTATAACAAATCTGGGCTTCTGAGACTATTACAAGAGGATAAGAGATATTTATGGTGGAGTAATGTAATTTATTGAGGTCAAGGTAGGAACAACTACTTCTGAAGTTAGTTACTGAAGTGGTATTACCTTGTACGGTCTTTCTTGAAAATAGAGTGCAGAAAGAATACTTTTCCTGACGTATGAATTTGATATAAACTTTTGATACGGTTTACTCTAATAGAAATATAATCGCCTTGGAACTTGGGGAGACAATAGTTCATCAGAAGCCCCGCATTTCCAATGAGTTTTGAGACAAACACCGTGTAGTAACGATGGCTTGCAACATTTGCAATATTAGTTTCACCTTGTCCACGTACAATCTGACAGGAGAATGCATCTCATAAGCAGCAACATTTTTTCGTTTTCTCACGTCTTAACACCGTTTGATTAATTTTGTTTATTGGTAGCTTTCCCCTAAACCCTAAAATCTATTTCCATTTGAACAATTCCAATTTGTATTTAATAACAATTTTCAAGTCCGCCTGGTCCGTCTGGTGCCAAAAGCTGCGACAGGTTTTGGTCATGCCATTAAAGAAGTCGAACGATTTGATGATCGGCAGATGAAGCTCACCATTATATCATCTGATTGCACTTTTCACTTCTTCACCGCGTACGCACCACAAACAGGTCAACCTGATGCCGAGAAAGACCTTCTGGCAACTTATCGGTAAAAGGACTTGTGTCATGAGTCTGCTGACGACTATATCTTAATGGCCACGTGAGTGAAATGCAGACTGTAATAGGTGCCATGGGGGAAAGGGGTTCGGAACGCGCAATGAGGGTGGCGAGCGTATAATCGATTCTGCGGACACCCATGACCTTGTACTTATGAATACATTGTTCATTAAACGATTGTCTCATCTTCCTACATTTTATAGTGGGAACAGTAAAACGCAAATCGACTATATTCTGATAAGACGCCAACATTTTACCACTGTCACTGATTGCAAAGCCGTTCCCTATGAGACCATTGCACCTCGGCAACGGTCGTTGGTTACCGTCCTGCGAATGAAGCCACCGATAAAACAACGTGAGGAACGCACTGGCCCGCGGCCCATTAAATGGTGGCCATTTCGCGAGAACAAAGAAGAAATAATCTCACTAACATGATTAGCGACCATTACGAATATAGAAGAATCGTGGAACCAAATGAAAGATACGATCCACAAACCAGCCTCTGCAACCCCCGGGGTCACCAAGCTAGGTAAGTGGTACATCAGCCGAGACACTTGGCTTTGAAATGACGATATTGAAATGAAGGTCCGTGAAAAGAAACGCCTCTACCACAAATTTCTCGACAATAAAACACCGGCCAATTACCAAATTTATAAGAATGCTAACCGGGAAGCAAAGAAAGCGATCGCTGTCACCCAAGCAGACTATTACAAAAATCTTTCCGATAAACTGGACACTCGGGATGGCGAGAGAGCTGTATCGAGCTGTAAACGCCGTAACGAACCTACACAGGATATCGAACACTTCTGTTGCGTTAATGACAAGAACGGTACTTTGCTTACCAACCGTCGAGCCGCAACGGGCAGATAGCGAGAATGCTTCGAACAGATTTCAATTGAAGAATTTGTTCATCCTCCACTTCCGCGATCATTGCCGTCATTTGGATCAGTTCCTCCTGTCAGCAGAACACCGTACGCAGAGCGGTAGTTAGCTGGTGAAAGTTTCCGTTGCGGTTCTCCGCCTCGGGCTGATTCCAGTTAACCCGTTGGGGAGTTCCGTCCCCACGTACTCGAGGAGGGCGATCAGACCCAAGTCTGCAAGGGACTCATCTGAAGTGGTTCTGCCACGAAGCCTTACCGGAGGTTATCTGGTACGATGGGAACCGGGATGGCCCTCTGAGAGCATATACTCCAGGAGAATTCCTGGAGGATGTGTTATGGGCCCGGTTATTTGCGGTTGGCCCCCTAGTGGGAGTTTCATGGTGGTTGTGGTTATGCCTACATCGCGGGCAGAGCTCCTCGGAGCACGAGCGTGGAGTTGCGCTGTACAACTCGGACGCCGTACTCCTTAGTTGCGGTAGAGGTGTTAGATAGGCCTCGCATCAACTGGTATGAATGCTGAGCCTGCACTCAGTATAAACCAGGACCGCTGTGCTTGCATGGCAGGGCTCTGATTGTGGTCCCAAAGTCAATCCGTGTCCGAAGAGGACCGTGGGATTATGCCTTCACGGCAGGTACTCACGTTAAACCCCCAGGACTTTCATGGCAGCAAAACACCATCTGACTGGCAAGAAAGTACCACAGTTCCAATATGGAAAAAGAAAGGTAGTCCAGCAGAATGTTCAAATTACCGTCCCATACGATTAGTTTTCCATACCATGAAGATTTTTGAACCCATTCTTGACAAACGTATTCACGAAATCGTTGAAATAACTACGAATCAATCCGGATTTGTCAAAAACTGACGAAATACACGCTACGCGGTTACACATGGAGAAACACCGTGAGAAGCATCGCCCTCTGTACATTGCATTTCTGGATTTGAGGAAAGCGTTTAACCGTGTGCCATACGAACTCATCTGGTATGTTTTACGACAACATTCAGTGCCAGAGGAACTCGAGCGCTGGGTTCAATTGCTCTACCACGATCCGAAAAGTAAAGTTCGAAGTATGGCGGGTGTATCAAAACCACTTCGTGTCTCTTTGGTGTTCATCAAGCAAGCATCCTCCCACCACTACTCTTTGTTCTTGTAATGGACACCGTCACACGGGATATCTAACGTCCAGCGCTCTGTACACTGATTTATGCAGATGATGTTTTCCTAGCATTTCATAGTAAAAATAATCTCCAGCAACTTGTCCAAAAATGAAATGATCGCCTCATGCAACACGGTCTCAGATTGAATTTAATCAAAACTGAATTTTTGACGATTGTTCCCCATGAAACAGGCATAATCACTGTTAGCGGCAGTGATCTGCCCAGAACTGAGCGATTTAAATATCTCGGGTTAACGCTGTCAACCAATGGAGAACTGCGTTATGAAATTGCTTCACGCATTAACGCAACCTGGTTGGAGTGTCGTTCCATAACTGGTGTTCTTTGTGATCGACGCATCAGCGAACGTTTCAAATAAAAAATTTACCGAAATGTCGTTCGTCCTGTCGCCCTCTATGGTTCTAAGTGTTGGCCGACTTTAAAGGACAATGAACGGCGTCTTGCGGTAATGAAGATGAAGATGTTGCCTTGGACTAGTGGCGTGAGGATATCAGCGATCATTAAGGAATATCACCGGTGAACGTGTGTAACATTCGCAACAGACTTCTAAGGTGGTCACCAGTACCGGCATATAGCTTGATGTCATCTACGGACATCAAGTGTGTCGCCTCACTCAGTAGCCATGAAAGGGGGTTTAGTGCCACCCAAAATCAAAGGGAACTAAACAATAGCCCTGGAAAATGCCTCTTGGTATATGGATAGGATCTGCGGTATTGGCACCTTAAGATGTACGTACTGATAAGGTGGTGTGTCATCCTTCCATGACTGTTGCCAAAAACTTTATTAGTTTCGGATCAATGCGATACAGATGTAGGACATCGATTAGCCAGGTATGCGGAACTCTATCCACAGCCTCGGCATTGTTGATATAGCAACTAAAGAAGTTTGTTTAGCCTCTAGTTGATTGTTCGATAATGAGTTGCTCTTTGCAATCCCTTGAATCGACTAGGCAGCCTTTCTGCTCCTCGGACAGAATGTTGTTGATCTCGAGGTGCACATTGACCCTTCCACTAATGATGGACATTCTGAATTTGGAGAGGGTTGGTAAGTAAGTAATCGATTTTGTGTCTGCGTGGCCCTGTCCCGTATCCTTTTTAGGGATAAGGTAGATAATCCCTGTAGTCAGGAAGGTTGGAAATTCCTCCGGCCGACTAATGACCTGATTTATGTATACTGGTCAAATTTTTGTATTAGAGAGAATCTCTAACCCGACCCAGAGCTGGGCCCCTTGAGTATTTTGAGCTGTCTGTACAAAATTTATGCCAGGCGTAGTGGCATGGTGCGTGCCTTCGGCGGTGATCCACTCAGTGTGCTTAGCATGCTGGATGGGTAACCCCCAAAGCCCACCTCAATATTCTTTTGCTTCCACCATCGCGCCGCCTGTGTGGACGCTCTGTTGGGATTCGTTGAGTGATCTGAGACTTTTCCCATACTGTGGTAATCGACTGCATGTGTGTGTGTCTGTGTATGGTGGGGGAGAAACTGCATCTTCTGAGCACTCAGGCCGTATTGGCCCATTGTTCTCGAAACCCCCGTCTAACGGAATATTCCGGATTCGTTAACGTATCGCAGGAATTCCGTTAGTGGATGTGATGCTACCCGTCGCAATTGGAGAACACCGGCACCAAAGATCTGATGTCTGATGGGTCCATAGGCGGGGCATTCACTTAGGAAATGCTCCGTGGATTCCGCTTCCTCATTACAGGAGGGACACGTATCATCTTGAGTAATTCCTATTCTGAACACATGCCTAGCTAGCGAATTATGGCCTGTCAGAATGCCCACAATACACCTGCAAGTCCTCCTGCTTTTCGACAGGATAAACTTTGCGGTACGTATGTTCGGTTCTGGCAGGAAAAGTTTGGTGTGTCGAGCAGCATTTAGGCTCTGCCACCTGTCATTATGGGAAGCTTGTTCCCAGTTTTTGAAAACAGACTTAGCTAATGCTACTGATACTCCAATTGCTGGTTCCGGTCCCGGTATAGGGGAGATTGACCCCTCTTTCGCTAAGTCCGAGATTTCATTTCCCTCTACACCACAGTGACCAGGTACCCAGAGTAGTTCTACCGTATTGAATCTAGAAATAGAGTTCAAACGGTTTCTGCATTCCTGAACGATTTTCGAGGTGATCAAAGGATTGTTCAACGCCCTCAATGCAGCTTGGCTGTCACTGCAGATTGCGTTGCGCCTGCCCTTCAACCGCTCGTCAATCACCCAGTTTGCTGCCTTTAGGATCGCATAAACTTCGGCTTGAAAAACCGTTGCATATTGTCCCAAAGGAAAAGCCCACTTCTTGTTTTTATTCGAGAGGTAGACTTTGGCTCCAGAACCCTCTTCTGCATATCTGTTCTGATATCTGTTCAAATGAACTGAATAATAGTATATTACTATGTCGACTCACGACTCCCTTCACTTCGGCCTACTCTAGGCCTGAACATACGACGGATTTCACTTCAATATAATTCGCACTCAAGCAGTGGTTTAAAATTTTCCACTACCCACCTTACCCTAACTTCCGAGTATCACTTTTTTGCTAGTTTCCAGGTTTCCTTTCTTCCCCTTTTGTTCGTTTTTGTCTCGATCGTCCATATTCTCGGTGTAAGATTTTCTTTTTTTGGACAGACATACGATATTGCCCTGTCTTTGGTATAGCTTTGTGTAGCAAGGTTGCTGTTGCCTTCCGCCGTATGGTAGGACCCCGGAAAATCAGTTTTGAGAAGCAAGTATACTCTGTTCTCCTCATTTTCTGGAAATGTGCCATCCTCCTTCTTCAAACAGACAGACAGTCTTCAGTTTGATTTGCCCGCTTGACGGGTTTTTATACCCCTGTCCACCAGGGTATATCCTTTGATGGCTTAACTGTCTTAACAGGATATGTTAAGGCTTGTTAAGGCTTTGCACCACTGTTCACTCCTGATGTCACCGTCCCTCTTTGAGGTGATCCATGTTGTTGCTCAGGTGCGTTGCATAGAAATCCCAATCCGCTTTCCTGGGATTCTTTATTATTCTTTTTATTTCGGAGTTACTCTCAATGTCGAATCTGATTATTCTGTGAAAAGACATAGAACAGGCATCCGACACCCTCCAATTTCCGACTAGCTTGTTCATCAGACTATCACCTAAAGTTATGTCTAGTACCACTTGTTTAGTGGTGGTTACGAATGGTATCACAGTATATTAATGTTGACTTTCGATCTACGGCTTGACGTGCCAACTTCTGCGTAATCACCTGGCTCTCAGTGCTTCCGCCTGGTTAACCAGCTTGTGTGCGGTACGGAGTCGCGCTTGTTTTGTTGTAGTTTTCTTTATTTTTGTAATGATATTCATTTGATTCCCGTGAGTATGGGGGTTAGGAGGTCCGTCGGTAAAGTCAAACTTACTTATTGTGTACATATCAGTGAAGCTCCATTCGCATGGAGTCAATTACCCCCGACTGTAAACTATCCAATGGACACGGTTCACATGTTGGTGTTTTTCGACTCCCTATTCCAGATCTGTAGCATTTTGTTAATGGTCACCTTGCACAGGGTGTGGCTGTCACCACTCACTAACGGTCTTGCTAGACGAGAGACCTAGCCCCTAGAAAGCCACACATCACCCTAGAGGCGAGGCAGCTCACTCTCAGAGAGAGTGGCTCCAGGGAACTATATATTATATGAATACACTGCGGAAATTAGGTCCTAAAATTTTTGGGAATTCGGAGAATCCCGCCCTTTATTATATAATTTACTTTGTAGGATGGATAATTTTTCCTGTCTTCGGTTTGTAATTCTCTGGAAACTTAATTCAACTCTTTGTCCAGTTTTCCTGAATCTACTGGTCGCTAACTATCACCAGAAGAATTCTCGGTTGTGAAAAACGAAGTGAATTTCAGAACGGTTTTCTTATTTTGTTCATTTAATGCAAGTCGAATATTTAATTCTCATTGAGGATGAAATGAAAGGTACCTTTTCATAGCAGCGTGCCTTCTAATCAATTTTTGGTGTCCTTCGCCTCCACATTCGAATCCTGTGTCAACTTTGCTCCAACTCAATCAAAGTCAACTTAAATGGAGATAAATTGAATGACTGGTCCAAATTATTCATTACCGTACCTTCCCTACATAAATTTATACATTATGTAAGTGGAATTCAATTCACCATTCCCTGCAAATATATTTTGAAAATTCATTAACTTCCTGTCAATAGAGTGGTTGCGTTTTCAAAAGTTTCAATGAGTCCTCGCACGTCAGCCAGTTGGATATAAATCACATTCATTGAAATGAAATCAACTTTCAAATTAAGTGCAAAATATTTGCAGCCATTAAAGGAATGCAAAATGTTTTATTTTCAAAATGAAGCCTCACTTACAGTCAGACGACGGGGCTGACCACATTCTGCTGAATCCCACGCAAAGAGGAGTAATTATTTTTCTTGACAGATGGAATGGGGACAATGTCATCATTTAATTAATAAATTCAGAGAATACAACAGTTGCACGTCATGGCGGCCGACCGCATTTATGTAAATTATTCAGAGAATTTGGCCTCCCATGCGGATGTCAAACCCATGTCAATTATTTCAACTTTAATGACATCTAACCCGGAGAATTCGGTCTACCAATTCTTGGTGGATTTACATAAAGGCTAAACGTAGGCAGATGTTGAGAGCGGAAAATTGTTGCTAAAACAATACTCGTTAGGGACCCGCATACTGTCTTGGCTTGGCCCAGTCTCCTTGGGAAATATGCAAGGGACATGCCTAAGGTGCCATACATTACTGGGGAATGTCTTTTCACACTAGTTTATGCACACAACGCGGTCGAACCCTTGAATAATGTATGCAGAATTCCTTTTTGTCTGTCGCTTGAATTAAATTTTATTGTTGCTCAATTGGACGAATGACGTGATGCTGAAAGCTGTGGGACAACGTGCTTTTCCGTAATTTAAATAATCATGCGATTTCCTGGATGCTGGAGGCAGGGATCCTTGGGGTTGACGTGACATAAGGGCGAAATTCTAGACGCCCTTGATAACGTTTATTCTTATTCGAATAAATGCCAGTGAAAAATCGTTGGCTCTATTATTACTCCTGTGTCTATGATTTATGGAAGTCCAGTCAATTTTAAAATTAAGCAAAGTTCCAGCAGAAGAAAAGAATAGCACATTTCTTCTGCTGGAACTTTGCTTAATTTTAAAATTGCGAGGTACCCAACACCAGAATTCGAATGTAACGACCTGTATAAAACACAGTATATAGTCGAAGACAGCTTATAGAACCACGACTGTCCTGCTTCCTTGCTTTTAAATAAATAAAAAAAATGATAACAAAATGTTTCCTGTTGGTTCCCAATCTAAAAACCAACCACTTTCAGCAACACTTTACCTTGGTAATCGTGCAATCTTTCCCTCCAGCCATCCATACCGCGCCAGGCGCGGAAGTGTTACCAACAAGTCAGCAACATGAAGCCTTACACACCTCGATGCTCATCCTGTGGAGACAAAGAAGAAAATCTGATTTCCGACAGATGGGCATATTGGAGCGATGGTTTGAGTACATTTATGAACTACTAAACAACCAGAGCATCGGCTAGTTTGAGGTCCCGCCAACTGCAGACGACGGACAAATACTGCTACCACCAAGTATACCAAGTATAGAAGAAACAGTCCGTGCAGGCCAGGAGCCGATAGAATTACAGCCAAATTGGTTAAATATGGAGGCGACACCAAATGGTTAATCAACTTGTGCTCAAGGTGTGGGACAGCGAATCAATGCCTGACCACTGGCAGCGAGGCATTATTTGTCCAATACATAAAAAGTGAGATATCACACAATGCAGCAATTATAGAGGTATCACGTTGCTTAATACCATCTCCAAGATATTCTCCGCTATCTTCCTAGGCCCGATAGCCCCACCCCATACGCCCAGAATATCATTGGCACATGTTAAAGAGGCTTCACTCCAGGTAAATCAGCAAAAAATCAGATTTTGTTCCCGCGGCAAGCAATGTGAAAACTGTTGGAATATGAACATCAGTTGTACCATCTTTTCATCGACTTCAAAGCCACCTATGACATCATCATCATCAACGGCGCAACAACCGGTATCCGGTCTAGGCCTGCCTTAATAAGGAACTCCAGACATCCCGGTTTTGCGCCGAGGTCCACCAATTCGATATCCCTAAAAGCTGTCTGGCGTCCTGACCCACGGCATCGCTCCATTTTAGGCAGGGTCTGCCTCGTCTTCTTTTTCTACCATAGATATTGCCCTTATAGACTTTCCGGGTGGGATCATCCTCATCCATACGGATTAAGTGACCCGCCCGCCGTAACCGGATTTTATCCACAACCGGACGGTCATGGTATCGCTCATTGATTTCGTCATTGTGTAGGCTACGGAATCGTCCATCCTCATGTAGGGGGCCAAAAATTCTTCGGAGGATTCTTCTCTCGAACGCGGCCAAGAGTTCGCAATTTTTCTTGCTAAGAACCCAAGTTTCCGAGGAATACATGAGGACTGGCAAGATCATAGTCTTGTACAGTAAGAGCTTTGACCCTATGGTGAGACGTTTCGAGCGGAACAGTCTTTGTAAGCTGAAATAGGCTCTGTTGGCTGATAACAACCGTGCGCGGATTTCATCATCGTAGTTGTTATCGGTTGTGATTTTCGACCCTAGATAGGAGAAATTGTCAACGGTCTCAAAGTTGTATTCTCCTATCCTTATTCTTCTTCCCGTTTGACCAGTGCGGTTTGATGTTGTTTGTTGGTTCGTTTTCGGTGCTGACGTTGCCACCATATATTTTGTCTTGCCTTC
Organism: Hermetia illucens; assembly: GCF_905115235.1. Classification (NCBI taxonomy): domain Eukaryota; kingdom Metazoa; phylum Arthropoda; class Insecta; order Diptera; family Stratiomyidae; genus Hermetia; species Hermetia illucens. The sequence continues at coordinate 81,790,721 of NC_051854.1, read as the reverse complement.
ACTTATGTGCAGCCCAAGATCTCGCGCCGCCCGCTCGATCTGGATGGGGCACATCAGCACCAAAAATCTGATGTCTGATGCGTCCATAGGCTGCGCACTCGCATTGAAAATGTTCCGTAGATTCTGCTTTCTCATTACACGCATCTTCTTGAATAATTCCTATTCTGAACATATGCCCAGCTAGTGAATTATGGCCAGTCAAAATGCCCACAATACTTCTGCAAAGTCTTCCTGGTTTTCGACAGGATAAACTTTGCAGTATGTTTGTTTGGTTCTGGCAGGAAAAGTTTTGTATGTCTAGCAGCATCAATATTTCAACATCGGTCATTATAGGAAGCTTGTCCTCAATTTTTGATAGCAGTATCAGCAAATACTTCTCATATCTCAATTGCTGTTTCCGGTCCGGGCATGGGGGAAGTTGAAGCCTCTTTTGCGAAAGCATCCGAGATTTCATTTCTCTCTACACCATAATGACTAGTTAATTCCGGTAATTCTACCGTATTGATTCTAGAAACAGGGTTCAATCGGTTTCTACATGACACCTATGACAGCATAATAATAATAATAATAACTCCGCCGAAGCCGGTCCCAGGCCCGGTTGTGAAAGGAGGAGGGATGGATAGTTTCAGTCTGAATGGCTGTACGCCACCGCAGCGTCTCAGGGGGTGGGTGAGGAAAGTGCAGGAACTTTGCAGTCTTGCAGATTACTCACTAAGGAAGCTATCTACACACCTGGCAGCTAGGGATAAAATGCATCACCAAAAATGAGAAGAACGAGAAATTTAAGGTCCGGTACGGATAACCGGCGGGAGTCGTCTGACCTGGTGACTGGGTCGGGCTCTCGTAATGGACAACACGGCGTCGAAACCGCTAGCCGTGGGGCGGTTCGACGTGTAGGCGCCACGACGACCAGGAGCACAGCTCCGCCTGCTGCAGCTGTTTCGCCACAACCTGTAGCGACCACTTCAGCAGGTTCGCGTAGGAAGCGGATGAAATGGACTGAAGACACGAACCTCTTCATCATCGGCTCCTACTACGAAATAACGGCGGGGGCGGGTACAACATCTTACCGCCCCTTGTTGCACCAGAGATTCGTCGAGCGTTTCCCGCAATTCGCGCACGTGACTGTGCAGCGAGTCGCAGACCAGTACCGCTTCATTACTCGCAGCGACACAATCCCGGCCACCATCAGGGAATGTGTTCGACTTGAAGTCATCGGGGAAACTGGTGACCGAGAGTCGATGGGGGCAGAGGCGGCGGCATCAACAACACCACGCTACACTGCAGGCAACAGGTTCAGTACTCGCCGAAGCACTCTTCTCCACCGGCCAGCTGAGGTTTCCGCTGAGGTTCGGGACGAATTCCAAAGAGCGTGTATAGAATTCTCGGATATGGATCCTTTGCATAGACCAGGTATTCCCAGGCTCTATGCATCTCCAGCAACTCCGGGAATTCTATCTCAAATCAATGATGAGATTGCATCTCGACTGTGTGCTGATATGTCGCTGCTGCAACTACAATCACTTGTGTATTGTGGTGCAGTTGCGGCTATCAGATTGCACGGTCAGAAGATTCGCTTTCGCGTTATTGGTTTGAGTGACAAAAGAGATCCACCATGGAAAATTCGTCTGGAACATCGGCGGGACTCACTAAGGCAGCACATTGCTAGGCTGATTCAGATCAGCACTGGCAATGCCAGCCGACGGATGAGAAATAAAGTGCAGAGGGTTTACCGGAACTATGCCATCCCCTGTGAGACACCCGTAGTTGAAATTCTGGACACACTAAAACAGAAACTTTCTGTCATATGCAGTCGGTTATGACGGTATGGCGAAAGTTATTCCAGACGTGTCCAGAATGCAACATACGCGAGGAACTAGCGGAGCTTTTTCAGATCTCTCAACGAATCCCAACAGAGCGCCCAGACAATACAGTTCTCGGTCACGGAAACGAAAGAGTATTGGGGTGGACTTTGGGGGTTTCCTGCCCAGCATGCTGAGTGGATCACCGGCGAAGGCACCCGCCATGCCAATACACCTGGCATGAATTTCGCGGATGTTACCGAAGAGGAAGTTCGACGAGCCATAAACATCTCAAAGAACTGGAGGGGCCCAGGTCTGGATCGGGTGCAGAATTTCTGGTATAAGAAATTTACCAGCGCACACAGTCGGTTGGCACGCAGTATAAATGAGGTCATGAGTCGGCCGGAGGAATTTCCACCTTTCCTCACTGCGGGGATTACCTACCTTATCCCTAAGAAGGACACGGTGCAGGACCCCGCAGACACAAGACCGATCACTTGCTTACCAACCCTCTACAAATTCATCACGTCCATTATTAGTGGAAGGATCAATGCGCAACTCGAGACCAACAACATTCTGTCCGAGGAGCAGAAGGGCTGCCGAGTTGGGTCAAGGGGTTACAAAGAGCAACTCATTATCGACTCGGTTGTTGTAGGACAAGCAACTAGAGGTCAAAGAAACCTCTTCAGTTGCTATATTGATTATGCCAAGGCTTTTGATAGCGTTCCGCATGCCTGGCTAATCGACATCCTACATCTGTATCGCATTGATCCGAAACTAATAAAGGTTTTGGCGACAGTCATGGAAGGGTGGCATACCACCTTATCGGTGCGTACATCTGAGGGTGCTAATACCTGAGAGCCCATCCGTATACGGAGGGGCATCTTCCAGGGCGATTCATTGAGTAGTCTTTGGTTTTGTATGGCACTGAACCCCCTTTCATGGCTACTGAATGATGCTAGAGGGCATGGTTTTGCAATAAAATATGGCCTACGTGCTAAGTGCGAACTGACACACTTGATGTACCTAGATGACATCAAGCTGTATGCTGGTACTGACAACCATCTTAGAAGTCTGTTGCGAATAATCGACATGTTCAGCCGTGATATTCGGATGGAGTTTGGATTTGACAAGTGTCGAATCCAAGCCATCCGCAAAGGTCATCACGAGCCGCATGCCGGACATAGCACTGGTGACCTCCACATCGAAGCTATGAACGAGACAGACTTCTACAAGTACCTAGGAATTCTGCAACGGGCAGGCGAGTCCCTTGCATGCGGCTGTCTGTAAGGCAGACTGTGGACTGACTCCACTTAACTTGAAGGATCGATCTTTCAATCCTCTGAGTGGGGTGAAGTCGTACCAAGAACGGATCGATGAATAGAAGTCGAAGGTAATGCACGGTAAACACGTGAATTGTCTTTGGCAGCCATTTGTCGATTTGCATCTGTCGAACAGATGGCTGTGTGCTAGGGAGCTCTTTGCTGAGACGCAGGGTTCATGTGTGGCATTCAGGATAGCGTGGTCGCCACCCGAGCTTATAAAAAGCTCATCATGAAAGAACGGGTGGAGAACGACCAGTGCAGAATGTGTGGTTCGGCGTTAGAGACGTTGGACCATCTCATTTCTGGCTGTACTGTTATGGCACCGGTGCAATATAATACATCACCAGGCATAATGCTATATGTAAGGTTATCCATCAAAACCTTGTATATAAACATGGGCTGATCACGGGAACATGTCCGGTTTACCGATATGAGCCGCAAGCAGTACTTGATAGTTATGCTTACAGGATGTATTGGGACCGGCAAGTTCTGACTGATCGCCATACCGCACACAACAAGCCTGACGTACTGTTAGTTGACAAGACGGGTCGCTCCGCGTATATTATTGATGTTGCTATCCCCCATAATAGCAACATTGAACGGAAATACGTGGAGGAGAAGGTGAACTATGAGCCATTGGCTCGGGAAATCAAAGAAATTTGGCGTCTCGAGCGTGGTTGTAGTTCCCATAACATTGTCAGCTACAGGTATTGTACCTAAATCCCTCACGGCTTCTCGTGATGTCCTGGGACTTTCGCACAGTCTGGTTCAAACCATGCAGAAGTACACCATTCTGCATACGTGCTCGATGTTGGGGGGAGTACTCGACGGATTCTCCCACTGACCTACCACCGGCCACCACCACCAGTGCCCCTTTAGTTTTTAAGTAGGTAGGATCGTCCGAGCCTAAATGCTCTTGAGATCTTGAGTTGTCTGGCGTCCTGACCTACGCCATCGCTCCATCTCACGCAGGGTCTGCCTCGTCTTCTTTTTCTACCATAGAAATTTCCTTTTAGACTTTCCGGGTTGGATCATCCTCATCCATACGGATTAAGTGACCCGCCCATCGTCATTTGTTGAGTTGGATTTTATCCACAACTAGGCGGTCGTGGTTTCGCTCATTGATTTCGTCATTATGTAGACTACGGAGTCGTCCATCTTCATGTAGGGGGCCAAAAATTCGGAGGATTCTTCTCTTGAACGCGGCCAAAAGTTCGCAAATGTTTTGCTAAGAATCCAAGTCTCCGAGGAATACATAAGGACTGGCAAGATCATAGTCTTTGACCCTTTGGTGAGACGTTTCGAGCGAAACAGTTTTTGTAAGCTGAAATAGACTCTGTTGGATGCTGACAACCATGCGCAGATTTCATCGTCATAGCTGCTATCGGTTGTGATTTTGGACCCTAGATAGGAGAAATTTTCAACGGTCTAAAAGTTGTAGTCACCCATCTTTATTGTTTTCGTTTGGGATTCGATGTTGTTCGTTTTTTGTTTTTGGGTACTTCGTCCTAGCACGACTAGCACCCCACCACCCTTCGTTTTACGAATGGAAGGCACCTCTGCTCCGTTATCTTCGGGTTTAATCTTGAAACGGATTTCACTGAGGACTTAGTAAGCATAGCTGGCAGTCTAGTAGTCCTTCGTCTCACCACGTTTTCTTTTCGTACTCCGTCTTTCGTGTCCGCCTTAATTTTAGGTGGAGATTTTTCTGATGGCGCGACGTGTTGTTTTATCTTGTTCCTCGTGGCCTTCTTCTTTTGAGCCCTGGAGAGTACCGAAGTAAAGTCTTCTTCAGATGTCCCTTCCTTCTTTCGTTTTTCCTCACTTCGTTCTGCAGTGGGCTGTCTGCAATCCGTTTGGTACTCGTGGTGTTTTCGGCGGGAAGCGTGGTTGTTACTGCTTCCTGCGGAATTTTCCTTACTTTCCATGTCCGCCTATAATGATTTCATATTCCCGGAGCTCCTCCAGTTCAGATCACAAACGCTTCACAACTGCCGCGCATTTTTTAAAAAGCCTTTCCTCTTCACCTTGCCCGAGAGTAGTCGACAGCCTTCTCACTCGGCTTATATTCGTACCCATTTGGTTAGTTTTGGCAGTTTCCACTGTGCCTCTTTCCGCAATTATGGCATTGTGTGATATGGTCTGGGTGCCTGTCTCGGTCGCAGGTGCCGGATCGTTTTGCGAGTTCTTCTCCCCATCTGCACGTCCCGATGTCTCGTCCCTAACGCCTGGGCAGATCTAGGCTCACATCACCCCATCGATGTTGACAAGGAGTTGTCGACGACTCCGGGGACTCCCAGTGTGTCCCGGCGTTTATTGGTCATTAGCAGTTACTATGCCAGCACACAGGTATTATGCCAGCTAGGAGGTCAGAACTACTTGCTCGGACACCTAGGGAACGCCACTCCCCGTATCGTAAGCGACCCGTTAAGGATCATTGACGACCCCTGAGGGTTAAAGTTACGTTCTGTGAAGCAGTCAATGGGTTTCTGGGAGAAAAAGCTTTGGTTTCCAGCTGGGAACCCACGTGTTCTTTGGAAATCCGAGACATTGACTGCCTCACTGAAAAGAAAGAGTTTGAAGAGGTCATCAAACACCAATATGCGGAGGTAACCAATGCCCGGATTAGTATCACCTCTGCGAACTCCGGAGGATAAAAACTGGCTGTGGTGGAAGTTGCGGAAAGTAAGAATTGGTTGGGTAGTGTGCAGAATACGAATCCAGGCCGCCCAACCAAATGTTACAGATGTTTAGATTATGGGCACAGATCTGCAACCTGTCGCGGACCTGGCGGAAGGGCAACATGCCATAAATGCGGTCAGTCAGACCATAAAACGAACACCTGCAATGAAAAGGAAAACTGCGTCCAATGCAGGAACCGTGGCGCCACTGATGAGAACGTTTGCGCACACTGCGGGCTCGGGGCGGTGTCCAGTTTTCAGAGCAGAATTGAAAAGAGCTAGGACGCGGTCAACATGATTTGCATCCCACAAATCAATATGGACCGGAGTGCAACCGCTCACGAGTTGCTAGCGCAGTTCGCTGCGGAGACCAAAGCTGATTTAGTACTCATCGGTGAGCAGTACCAAAACAAGGACCCAGTTTCATGGCACCTTGACATATCTGGTACAGCTGCCATCTGGGTTCGGGACGGCGCCCTCCTTACGGTTCTCACCCAAGGTCGAGGGGACGGCTTTGTCTAGCTCGGTGTTCAGGGATAACGTTTTTTTAGTGTCTATCTTACCCCGAATGAGACGATGCCGGGCTTTCGACGCAGGCTTGATGGTTTGGATGACGCTATCTTAGGCATAGATAGCCAGATCCTGGTCGGGGGTGACTTCAATGCTAGGGCACTTGAATGGGGCATGCCTCACACAGACTCCAGAAGAACACGGTAGTTCTAAACACCGGATCCACCCCAATGTTCCGGCGCCCGGGCTGTGAGGAAAGCATTTCAGAGGTAACTTTCGCGTCGGAATCACTGGTGTTGCTGGCGAACGTGTGGCGATTTCTGGAAGACTTCTCGGCAAGCAACCATCAATAGATTGTCTTCGAAGTGGTGGACACAAACTCTCGGTGTGCGCAACCCCGGCGCTCTTTCTGTGCATGGAACGCCGCCAAAATGAACACCTTGAGGTTTGTCGAAAATCTTGGAACAGGTGGGGCCGCGTTGGAGGGTACTCCTGGGGGTGGTGGGGCTGCAGCCGACACTGTCGAAAATTCAGTTATGAACCTGATAACTACGGCCTGCGGGTTCTCCATGCCCAGGAGGGCATTGAGACGTGGAAAACCTTCTGTATATTGGTGGACAGTGGAAATCGGAGAGCTCCAGAAGAAGTACCACATGCTCTGCCGCTTAACACAACGTTTGAGCGACCGGGAGGAGGCATGTACATAGTGACAGAGTACAAATTAGCCAAAAGGAGACTCTGCAGCGCAATAAACAAGAGCAAAGCTCGCTGCTGGCGCTGGATATGGTACACGAGGTGAACGGGGGGGATTCGGTTACAAAATGGTAACCCGAAAAATCGGTGATCTGCGGAAACCCTCTTCACTTAAGGCCGAGCAGATGGACCACATTGTAAGGGCACTATTCCCTGCGCACTGAGTATGGGATGATGATCTCGACGCAGAGAGCACAGAGGACTACCCACTTTTCTCTATAAAAGGGTTGGAACACGTAGCAAGCAAGAAGCCGCCCAGGAAAAGATGGTATTCCAGTAGAGGTATAAAACTTTTATTCCAACACCGGCCAGACTGACTGCTCGGCGCATTTAATGGTTGCCTGAAAGAGACCACTTTCCCTGCTCGTTGGAAAGTGGCGAGGCTTGCGCTGATTCACAAAGGAAAAGACGACCCCGAGTTACCATCTTCTTACCGCCCACTATGTATGCTGACATTGTTGGAAAAGTGCTCGAAAAGCTCATCAGAAGTAGACTCACTGAAGCGATATGCGCTACTGGAGATTTATCTGGTTTGGTTTTAGGGTAGGGAGATCCACAGTTGATATGTCATGCAAGTCTTGGATGCCGTTCAATGAGCGGAGGTGACGGGTGGTGTTCCTCGTAACGCTTGACGTCAGGAACGCCTTAAATTCCGTAAAATGGAAAGACATTCTAGGGCACACTAGACAATACACACGTGCCGAACTATCTCTTGAGGGATTATCTGAGGAACGGCTCATTGCTCTATGAAACACTAGAGGGTCAGAGGAGGATGAAGGTCACGTCGGGGGTAGCACAGGGAGCCACCCTAAGGCCGGACCTCTGAAACGCTATCTATGGTAGTCTATTTAAACTCGACATGCCAGAGGAGTCGCGCCTGGTCAGTTATGTAGATAATGTCGCGGCACTAATTGCTGGAGGCACTGTCCAACAGGCGTAAAGCAGATTCGGCGACCGGTAAGCGAATGGATGACTACTCGTGGTTTCAACCTTGCACTGAAAAAAACCGAAGTAGTCATCCTGACTAAAAAGAGAATTCCGACCCTGCATTCCATATCGTTCTTCGAGTCGATAATCGACTCAAAACTAGCGATAAAGTACCTCGGGTTGACTCTTGACCCAAAGATGAGCTTTTTTGAGCTAATCAAAGTAGCGGCCAACAAGGCTGCAGCTGGAGTTTCGGCGTTAAGTAAATTAATGGCAATCATTGGGGGTCCTACGTCTCCTGATGAGTTCAACGCAGTCTGTCCTGCTCTACGCCGCAGAGGTATGGGCTGACGCTCTTGGCAAAGAGGTATATCCTAAACGTCTCGCGTAAGTACAGAGACATGGAGCTTTGCGGGTGGCGTCTGCGTACCGCACTGTCTCTGAACCGGCCATGATGGTGATCGCGGAAGTGATCTCCGTTGTTCTTGTTGCTAAGGAGCGTCAAACCATATGCAAGCGCAAGAGAGATGAACCAAGGGAGGTTGTTGCTCGTGAAGAACGGTAACGCACTTAAGACGAGTAGCAGCTCTCTTGGCAAAATGAAACTAGAGGCAGATGGCCTCTTTGACGATGAGGAGGTGTTTAGTTGGTAGTCTGACGACGTATTGAACCGGGAGTCCAACACTGTGCGTAAATGCATGCAGCTACCCTATCTCAAAAAGACCATTATTAGTATTTAATTTTGTAATCAATCTTCCTCATCCTATCTTCAGCTCTTATACTGGCTGATATTAACAACACCTAAAAAATTAATCTGGGAACTAATCACAACATGGAAGTAACCCAATAATGGAGTCAAATGAGTGCCCAATAAAACAAGGTCGCTCCCTCCCAATGTCAACAACACAACGGTTGCCTAACAAATTACTATTCCATGGGAGTTTTATTCCCAGCACTAGAAATAAATGGTATCAATTTAGTAGGTTGCAATTGAACCAGTCTCTCGGAGCAGGTGGAGATACAATTGTGGGTATGGACGAGGCTCCTCATACGAAACTCGTGTACATCCTTACGACATATATCCCCGAAAAAGGCACATATTATTTATTTGTTCTGTTGTCTTATACGATTCCGAGCTCATAAATTTTTACAGCTTTGGTACTGGTGCAAGAATCACTAATTTGTTTTATAGTTTCCGAAGTATGAAGTCTAATGGCATCGTAAATCCCTGGAAATGCTGAGCTATTGCTTTTTCGGTTCCAATTCAAAACAAATGGTGGAAGATTTCCACTAAGATATCTGCATTATGGTAACTTAGCCTCACTACATTAAATGCGAGGATCTTCTGGGAACTTAACTGTGTACTTAACCTGTCGAGAAAGTTTAAATACCGTATTAGATGGGGAGATACGAAGATAGGAAAAGATACTTTCAGAAATGTTACATAAATGCAGATAATTAGAGCCTTAATGCGATACAAACTTTGCGATGGTATCAAATGAACATTCCACGAAATTAGGTCAACTTCGTCAGCTTATTAACATAACTTTAACTTGAAGTTGAGCAGCAGCAAGGAATAAGGAGGGAAGGACTTTGCAGATGCTATTTATATTTTGAACATAGTTAAGTATCTTGTCTTGAATAAACTTTGCCCTATGTAGAATACCATATCTCACAGCTCCTAGTTTATCGATGAAGTGTTTGATTTTGAAACAGATAAACTTTAGTGGGGAAGAAGATATTTCAAATAGAATTTAAATTTTGAATAGTGTGTGGAAGGCGCAAGACTAGGAGTCCCGAATAAGACAATCTCGCAGAATTTTCAGTAATACCGCGAGGTATGAGGTAGATTGTGCATATTTTTGGTGCGATTTACTAATTCTGATGCAAATTTGGTCGCACAGAGCTCCAAACGAGATAAACGGACCGTTTTGATTGGTACTACATACATAAGACTGCACACAATAGCCTTCTGGTAATTGTGTTCTCTGTTTTGCAGATGCATCGACAAAAATGTGAAGTTGTTTCATTTTTAAGGTTTTGTGTATTAAAATCGGATTACTGTCTGCCTCATTGTCTGTAACATGCATTTTTCTCGGAGAGGCTTGTAGTGATTCACAACAAATTTGGTGGAAAGGTAGGAACTGTGAATGCTCACACATACAGTAAATTATAATAGATAATTCTACGTCCAATTTAAAGGGGGTGCCCATACGTGCAAAAGGGGGTGTACATTTTTTTCCATCAAATAGTCAAATAGCCATGTGGGGTATCAAATGAAAGGTCGCAATCAGAACTTTCCGAAGCCGTTTAGTTTTGGCATTTGTTGAAAAGGTGGGGAGTGCGAGGGGTCGAAAGTAATCATTTCTTTAACGGGCTCATTCTCAGAAACTACGCAACCGAAAAATCTGAAAAAGAGGCTGCCACTATATAGTGCTTAGGCTCCGCAATACCCTCCATACCGATATCTGTTCAAATAAACTTAATAATAGTATATTACTATAATTTTTAGCAATTGAGTCGGGACCTTTTTCAGTTCAGGAGCTAGAACGGGCTGAATGTGCGGCGATAAAATATCACCAAGATCAAGTTTTCGGAAAGCAATTGGATAGAATTTGGAATTCCAGTGGGAAAGAATCATTGATTGACAACACCCAACCCTTTCTTCCGGACTTCCGGACTCCTTGGCGTAGGAAATCGTTTAGAACAGGCGCTTGTGCTTTTTGAGGCAGGGGCACCCCATTGTTCTAACCGAGTCGCGTTTGACCGATTTGATAATAAGGCAAGTGCACAAGCGGAATCAACACTGTGAGGTCGGTCTCACAATGATGATAATACTGGCAAAATATTACATCCCTGCATTGCAAGCAAAGAGTCAAAAAGTGGATTCGGCAATGTATCAAATGCGTCAGAATTTCGAGAGGACGTGGTGCTGCTGAAGATGGCCTATCTTTCTCCGGAGACGGGAGGCCGACAGAAGTTTTACATATTAACTATATTATCTTAAGCAAACCTATGACCGTAATTTTAGTCTAATCCCGACTTCCAATTCTTTCCACTTTGCATCTGGTATTAAGTGTTTTCCCAGGTGCCTCGTTCAATCTTACATAAGTGCTGACACTGTCCCAGAACGTGTATGGAGGTGTCAGTACACTCCGGATAGAACTTGCAAGCAGTGTCCGTAGATATCCCTAGTTTCCCTAGGTGATAGTTTAGTCAACAGTGACTAGACAGAAATCATACTATGACCCGGAGGTTCCTTTTGGTGAGGTTTAAACGATCCTTTGTGCGCTTTGGTTCGCATTCCCTAATAAGCGCCCTGCACTGCTCCATTCCTGGTAGACCGCAGAATATAGTTACCTCAACAGTTCCTCATAACTTTTTAATGTCATAGCCATGAACTCATTTCTGATTCCACCCAAGGGTTCTGGTCTGTGTGAACGCTTCACTGGTTCTTTCGTGGCTAGTTCGTCCACTGCCTCATTGCCTTCCAACCCAACATGGCCTGGAACTCAGAGTATCCAGACTTTATTGAGCGATCCGAGCGAATTGAGCATTTCAAGACATTTATACCAGTTTACAGCTCACCTGGTCGGAATATGCTAGAGTGCTTACCCATTGGTTCCAAGTACATTCTCCCTGGACCAATGACCCCGGCACCGGCTCCCTCTGCTGTGAGGGATCCGTAAGTGTACTAAATAATCAGATGCTGGTTTAAACATTATGTCAGAGTCACGCTCTCTCAGTTTGCCCTGTTACTCCAACGTGTTTTATACTTCTTATCGAAGTGAAACCTCATTACCATGTTATCCCTTGGCATCAGTAATTCTGGATGCCGCCTAGAAAGAATATCAATCTTCCTTCTATTTAGACAGCTCCCCGCCTCACTGATACTCCCGACCATCCTGAAGATTGCTTCTTGCTTGCATCTATATGTGCAGATAAAAAGGGGTTAATTCCGGAAGGACCTTCAGGATGTCTTCATTTCCCCACTGATACATACGGAAACCAGTCTTTGTGTAACGCCCTGGCTTGTGTGCTGAGTTCAGTTCTTTCTGCTCAGATTACCGCTCCATTGACCTTACTATTGCAGTATATATCCAAAGAAGTATATTCAGGGTGCAACCCCATTTTTAAGGTTTTGTATAAAACAAAATCTTATTAAAATCGGTTTACAGTCTGTGTGTCTTTATTTCATTGTTAGAAGGTGGAACATATGTTACATATGCTGCTTCTCCTGATGTTGTGCGATAAGCACTGCATACCCGGAGTGCACTTAGTCGATACGCCATTCCTAGTTTTCCGCAGTTTGATTTGTTTTTCAGAACAGTTGCCCAAACTGGAGCTGCGTAGAGTAGCACGGAACCACCTTTGAAATAAGGCGACATCGACTTTGTCTTGCTCCGCCAATGTTCGGTAATATCGTTGAGATCGTTACAGCGATGGAAGATGCTTTAGTTGCGGCGCACTCAATGTGTTTTTTAAAGTTGAGTCTTTTGTCAAACATTACCCCGAAGTATTGAAGCGACTGTTGGGAGTAAATTGTTTGTTCACCAACTTTAATTTTCACGGTTGCGTCCTTCCTTCTTTTGCTGATTAGCGCTAGTTCCGTTTCATGTTCAGCAAGTGATAGGCCCGACTTTTTCAACCAGGAATTGATCTTCTATATCGTTCCATTTGCGTAGATCTCGATCTCCTCTAAGCGTTTTGCAACTACTGTTACCCCCTTCATCGTATCTAATTAACCACAGTAAGGGGCCTAAGACAGACCTCTGCGCAGGATTTGCCTAATTATATAGCAGCGCGAGCCAGACCCTTATGAAACCCGAACTGCTTGTGGGATAGGACTCCTGGCTTTTCCGCAACAGCGAGCAGCCTTTGTATAATACTGGTTCAAATAGTTCACCAATGACCAAACATGTCGATGGATATGAGGAGGGATCACCCAAAGATGTTTGTCTATTTGTCCGTCACATGTTATTTTCTCGGAGACAGTTGTAGCGATTCACACAATATTATATTATTATATAATAATAATCGTTGGCGCAACAATCCATATTGGATCAGGATCTTGAAGTTTGTTAGAGCACTTCATTCAACCTTGCGCTCTAACCACTCAGCTATCTGGACACTATTATATTACTATAATTTTTAGTAATTTAATCCAAAACCCCCCTGAAATTCATTCTAGCAAAACACAGCAATATAGGGTATAATATAGGGCAGGATCCTACCAAGTTTGGTGGAAATTACACCATTACTAACAAAGTCATCAGAGTCCTTGTACGTTTCCAGCACGTGTTTCGAACATGCGTCTTCCAGAGTAATTTTCGGTCTAGTGCAATTCGCACACATTTAATCTCTGTATCGCAATTCACCTGCATGTCATATAACATTATGGCTTTCAGGTGACCAAAATTATGTTTCCTAGTGAATGGTACTATGGTGGTTTTGGCTAGATTGATACGCAGTGCCGCCATCCTGCAGCAGGTACTAGTAACCCTTTATCTAGTTTACATTCTATCACACAGGCTGTCCTCATATTTGCTCCTCCAGAACAAAACATTGTCGCTCGCGTAACCTTGGACCTGTATTCCACTACTTGTTAGCTCGTCCAAGAGTTTTTCCCCTACCATAATCCAAGTAAGTGGTAATAGTAGCCCGCCCTGTGGACGACCTTGAGCAGTATTCATGACAATCGCATTTGTACCGTGGATACTTCTATTTGCCTACTATCTAACAGGTTGTCCATCCAGTAAGCGAAGACCTTTTTCACTTCTTTGCTGATTAAGGCATCTTTTACCTATGTGTGATATGTATTATCGAATGCACTTTCTTTGTTTTTGCGGCATCCCTTAATACATTCGTCAGCTGATTCAGAGCAGTTTCAGTTGACCATCCTTGCCCGGTAACGATGTTGACACTGATACAGGGGATTACGGTTTAGAACGTTAGTTTTAATATAGTTGTCTATGACCATCTCCACTGTTCTGACTACGAGCAGTGTAAGGTGTAATAAATTGGTCTAAAAAGTTAGGTTGAAAAGGATTGTTTTTACCCACCTTGGGAATGAAGAACATTTCTGCCCGCCTCCATGCCCTTGGCATATATCCCAGCGCTATGCTATTCTCTCCGGATTAGTGCTGGGTAGATGCCAACTACTCCGGGTGATTTCAGTGGTTTAAAAGCTCCCACTCCCCTACCCTAGCTTCCGAGTATAAATCTTTTGCTAGTTTCCAGTTCTCCTTTCTTAGCCTTTTATTCGTTATTGGAGTTTTAGATAGAATGTTGTCGGCTGCCGCCGTGGAGTACGACCCCGGGAGATTCCCCTCATTCTCGGTAAATGTCCCACCATCCTTCTAAAAACAGACAGAATATATTTCCCAGTCTTTGGCTTCAACTTGATAAAGCCTGGTTGCTTCTGCGGTTTGTTTGATCCCTTCTCAGAATTCCCTGAATCTGTTCTGTTTTGCTTCCTTGATCGCATTGCTATAGCAGTCAGTGCATTTTTGTACCTCGGCCAGTCCCCGGTTTGTTTTGCCTGGTTGAAGAGCTTTCGTACTTCTCTTATCATTCTGGCAATATTCCTATTTCACCAGGGTACATTCCTTGATGGCACAGCTATCTTAGCCGGAGAGCTGGCCTCATATGCGTGAATGACGACTTTGTCGAGGTTTTCCATCATTTTTGGCAGTTCCAGTTCGTTCCAGATATCACCACCCCCTCGAAGGCGAACCGAATCGTTTATCTGGGCTACCTTAGCGCTGGTCTTTATTGTTGGAAGCTCTTCTACACTGTCAGAGTAACACCCTCCTCCTCCAACATGGCCACACTAAGCCCTAGAAGATCTAGGTCTAGTTCGTCCAGCTTCTGTTTTCACTGCGCAGAAGGTCTACTTCCCTGACTTAACCAGTCCTTTCCGCTTCTATGGCCTCCGAGATTTCTTCGGGGGCCTTGGCAAGTTTTTTACCCGATGTCTCCTCTCAGGTGTCTTCCCTCAGCTTTTCCCTGTGCATGTGCACAGGTATCGACAAATCAGTAGTTGGTATGGAAACTCCAGCGTTTGATTGCCTTCGGGGATCGGTCACCTACCCCGATCGTGAGGAGTCTACCTTTCCTTTCCACCTTCCTTCTGGAGACTCTAGCAGATAAGGGGCTTGGCACCTGGAGAGCCACACATTACTCTAAAATAGATTCAGCTCACTCTCAGACGAAGATAGGTAGGCCCCAGGGATTGAAATTCCGCGTCGGTCTATCTTGCAGTGCAGTGCTTGACCATCTATTGCCAAATTGCTAGGAAATGTGTCTCAACTCTCTGCATGTGTTTCTGTTAAGCTTAGGTTCTGGAATTGATATCGAGATCTGTTCACGGATTAAAGTATTGAGACCATGGATCTCTTCTTTTAGGAAGGAGTACCGTCCACAATTGTGCGCATCTATCCTGTAGCGACGAAGCGGAAACCAGGAATACTTTCTATATGGGTATCTTATCTATGAGTCAATCGAATATCAAACTGTCCGTATTGATACAATCTAGTCGCCGTAACTATCATATCCATAAGCGGAAACCCTGTGATTCGTAAACGAATCTGAGATATTCTAGTGAATGGGAGCATCAAGTGCAATGAACATCTGCCGTAATCCCCACTCCGATATACACATATCGGAAAGCGCATTCTGCGACTCGCTGGCTATGGAGAGGGACGAAATCCACTCACCCTACCCCAACTCCAGAGAGCACAGGTTCACTTCCTACATAAAAACCTAGAAGAAAAATTTAACCCTCCTGACAAAATCTAGACACGGGAACTTATGAACAAAACTGGTACTAATTTTTACAGGATCATCGCGGTTTGACTAGGACACTAGCCAATATGAGACCAAGTCGCCAAATTCAGTATATATATTATACCCACTGACGAAACTGCGGTCACAAAGGTGGGTACGGGCAATAAGGGAAACCATTCTTTGCGACCTCAAACAAAATTCTTTCCGCATTGTAAAGAAAACCCCACGGGTTAATTTCAACATTCAGAGCCCCCAGATTTTAGTTTATCCCTTTTTCGTTGCCTTGCAAGTGATGGTACCAAAACGGCGCTCTAAAGTGGGTTTCGCGGAGCAGCTACTTATATACCAGAATGCTTTTCGGACGAATTATCGGCTGTAAAAATAATGGTTGGAGGCCTCCTTAGGAAGTAATGAACTTGTTCTGAGTAGACTTCAAATAACACAAAGAACAAAGTCTTCCTAAAATAATTATTTTCATTCTTGAACATTAAAGAAAACTAGAATGTCCTTGTTTGATGATCAGCAAAACAAATTGAGATGTTTACTTTCCACAAATTTACAAATGGGATAATTTCAGAAGCTCCAACTTGCAACTGGCTAACATCATCATCAACAGCATGGAATCCGAATATGCTAAAAAAAGTTACCAAACAGTTCATGGAAACTTCTCCCACAGTTCTTGCCCGACATTCGTAGAAATAATCTGGAAGGATTCAATCATAGCAAGAAACGTTTGTGCACTTTTACAACGATTTCAGGACCAGAAGTTTTCATAAAATGTGTGGAGATTTCATTGGAAGTTTCTTCTCCATTCAATTTCAGACAACAGGGCCGATGATTGACTGAAGAGGGAAATGTTGGAGAAAAGAGAGTGCAAACAATTTTAACTTTGTCAGCAGTAACTTTTCAACAGATTCGTTTGACAGGACTTAAGTTGCGAAACGAGCGGGGGCTTGGCATTCGGGATTAAGAATGCTTGATCTGAAAGGCATGGGACACAGCTGAAATGTGAATATGTTCATTCGTGGGATGTCCATTAATCATTTGGACGGATGAAGATGCTCAAGTTGCATCGAAAATGGAGTTAACTCTTCAAGTCTTGCTCGTTCTGCTGGTTTGCGAACTCAGAGCGAAAGTTTGGGGAAGTTCATGGTTAGATTCAACTACATTGTAACATTTTATGCGGGAGATGTATATTGAAGCAAACTAGAAATGGATATGCTTCTTTTGTCGAAACCCTGTGCAGCCATGAATTGCCGAAACAAGCGATAGTCGGAAGGATGGACAATCCAGGAAAACGGTCAATTATCACATAGAGCGGCAGCTAAAGCTCTTTGATTTATGGGAAACTTTTGAGTAAGGAGACAGTGAGATTCGGCCATTGTTTGAAAGGCGATACTTTCACGCGATGAGGGAGAAGTATGCCAGCGGTGGCAGCCTGGTCTCATTGTGCTTCAGGTTAAAGCTACATAATTCGGCAATAAAGGCCTTGTACTTAGCGACGACATTCTCCAGGCTGGTGGGGTAATGCAGAAACGCGCTAGACCGTCTAGGCCGTTCAAGGTCACCTCCCTTTTAGGTTTTCGGTCATAGGAATATCGAGGGAAATGGGCGAGCTGACGTATTGGCCAAGAGGGTACAGTCGGTGTCTCACTGGCAACTGTCAAGGACGGAATCTACTCGCATGGCTCAACAACCACGGACCTTAGATGTCGAAGCCTCACCGCCTGTGCCCAATCAAGGAGGAGTTAGCCAGCTCATAATAAAATCTTATTACGGGAGCTCTTGCGGCTGACTAGTGCAAATGTGTGTAAGATTACGGCAGTCTGCACAGGGCACTGGCCCATAGGGGACTATGCTGCCAGGTTCGGCATATCCTACAATTCACATTGCCTAAGCTGCAGAGAAGAGGAGGGAACTCTCTGTCACTTCCATCACTATTCTTTGAATATCTCAGGGAGATTTCTAGCTGCAGGCTGGGAGCACCGCTTTTCTTCGTGAATGCTACGAGCTGGCTAGTATCTGAGCCGGCTGGACTCTGCCCCCCTGCGCTCATAACAGCAGTCACAGTCTTAGAAGTTTGTGGCATCAAAATGGCGCACTATGGCGCTAATTGCGCTGCTTGGAGCAGACACTGATACCCACCTATTCAAGCTCAGCAGAGTCAGCCGGAAAACAAAGGTCTGCAGAGTCGGCCAGTCAATCAGTTGTCATATTGTACAAGGAAACTAGATCTCAAAAGCAACTTAGGAGGCGGCAAATCATCATAATTTCGTTAAAAAGAGTTCTGAGAAATACGCTCCTGGAACCCCCAATCTTGAATCTCGACAATTCGATGAATTACAGTCGACAACTGCACTGGGAACAAGGGGAGGACATCACAGCACCATTTTGGAAACATCAGAGGATACAGAGTAATAGTAATTGCAGTAACAATTGCTTCAATGTCCACCCAGTGACCAGTTGCCGGCAGTAGTATGAGGACCAATATGCCGAAGATTAGTGAACCCAAGTTCACGAGCAATTACCTACAATGCAAGCAAATCTTCCACGAGTTTATCCAAACGGCAGACAATCAGCAAATAGCCGTATATGAAAAGAGTTTTGGAGACGAGTTTGGTTGAGCGTTTAATACGACATCTATCTTTGTCGAATTCAAATTATATAGCTGCTTGGAAGTTGGTGCATTAGTAGAATGCTTTCGCCACAATCGCAGACGTGCCGACAGCAGCAGCTCTCAAATCGTTGCATGACACCACACAAGAGTGTCTTCATGGTTTAAACAAGTTGGGAAATCAAAAGCTTGACACTTCAGATGTGAAAGGTTTTGTTGTGAGATTTTTTACGTCAGAATAGTTAGAAACTGGCTTTGACTTAGGTGGTTCTACCAAGAGGAAGGCAAGTAGCGCAGAGCAAGACATCTTCGAAAAACATTTCTTAGAAGTTTCTCTCAGTCCTCTACACCCTCCTTCAGTATAGTTGAATAGATGTCATCCATGCCAGGTCCTTTGAAGTGTTCAAATGATAGTATAGCAGTTCTCGCCTTTTCTTTCATAACAACCGTTTTCGCAGTGTCCCAATTCCCCTTGCAACACCTTCGTGTTGGAGGATTTGCAGAAACCGCCAATTCTCTTCTTCTCACTTCTGAGACCTGTTTTCCCGGGTGCAGTACTTCCAAGAGAGTCTGTATAGACTCAACTCTGGAGTTCGTGAAAGTACCATCCGGATTTCGAAGAAAATCCAATTTGGCCGACCCATCCTTATTAAAGATTCTACACATCCTGGAATTCTTCCTGTCACCTTCCAGTTCCTCACAGTATGCACTAAAATAGTCTCGTTTAGGATACTTTAGCTGCCTCTTATATTCAAGCTGTGAGTTCCGGGAGTTTAGCCAGTCTTCATCTTTGTTGTTTTTCAAGGACGATTTTGAAGTCGTCTGGTTGATTTTCTGAGTCTCAGCAGTTCTCGGTTCAACCATGGAACCGTTTTACCACGTTGACCTTGCGAAATAGGACAAGCGTCTTCAAAGCTCTCTAAAAGTATGTGGTTCAGAATTTCCAATTCATCTTCTATCACTAAAGGAGTCCTCAGTCGTCTAGGGAGCTGAACTTTGTCGCCAAGAAGTTCATTGAACTTTGTCAGGTCCGCTTTCCTAGGATTCCGTCTTTGTATTACAGGCCTGCAATAGTCAGACTAAATTCTAAGTAACGATGATCTGAAGGTGAGACCTTATCTGACAATCGCCAGTTTCTAATCAACTCTAACAACTCAATTATTTCATTTCTTCTTGGCCCCATGAACGTAGGGGCGCACCCTACATTTGCGGCAATCAGCCCAGCTGAAGTAATCAAATCAAATAACTTCTCTCCTATTGGATTGCATTTGCCACTGCCTCAACAACTATGCTGAGCGTTTGCATCACAACCTATTAAAAGTTCAAGGCCATTTGATTCTGCATACAATACAAGATCCCTTAGTTCTTGTGTGAATGGAGGGCACAAAGAATCACAGGGTAAGTAAACAGAGGCAACTATGACGTTTCTCCTCTTACCATTAATCTGATAAAAATGTTGACATCAGACCGCAGGTCCTCGGTCTTGAGGGTCTTTAATCGAAGAAGACCCTAGTCCCCTTGAATGACCCAATACCACAGATTCTGTTAAAACGAAACCACAGCTCTTGAACAAGAAATATGTCAGGACAATTCTGAAACTTTGTCAACCTTGCCGCCAGTAGATAGGAAGAAGCTTTGGCATACTGCAGGTTAATTTAACTGACTCTTATGTTTGTAGCCATAAGTGCAATCTAATATGAAACCAACCCAAACTGAAAAGTCTGCTGCATTCAGTGTGGTTCTCACCGGGGTTACCAGCCTGTCTTCACCTTCCGCTGAAAGTTTCGCTTTCTTGCGTCCAATTTCTCTAGATATCGCCACACTTGGTGGTGTAGCAACGTCCATGTCCTCATTCTCGATAACTCGGCCTTTTTCCGAAGTGCCTTCCGTTGTCGTGAGCTAGGAGTCCTCCCAGGTTCACGGTGTCCAGGCTGCATGGATCGGTTTTTAGACACCCGTGTTAGACCAGCTGTGTCCACATTACCGGCTTCCCTTTCTTCCGTTTTTCTGGGTACAAACTCAGGAGAAGGTTCTGACAGGCAAGCCTGTAGTCCCTTCTCCTTTGCGGCTGAAGTTTCCTTCTCCTGAGCCTTCCGTAGTTAGGTTTCCAGTTCCTCTTATTATGGGAGTGGCTACACTATCGTTTTTGGCTGACCGCGCCGCAGACGCCGCGTGTATATTTTCCACTGAAATGGAGAGCCTATCTTCCACAGATTTTTCCTTGGGGGAATATATATCTAGTGAGGCCTCCAAAGTCCATGCCTGGGCCACGCCCTGAGTTCTCAAAGTCGCGGGTGAATTCGAGGTTTGTGATTTCTTACCACTTGATGAGTTACAATCCTTTGTTTCCACCTTCATGTGTTTTTGGACATCGTTAGTGTAGCAGTAAACTACCATAGGCTCCCCCACCACGACAAGGTGGTGTCCGAGGGTATGCCACAGTGGTTACTGGCAATAACAAAGCAACGGTTTTGGCTTATAAAAGGGAGAAATATAGCGAAGCTTTTGCCTATTACACCTATTGTACAAAAGCAAGGCCAAGGATGGATACGTAGATGATTGGTAATTTGCCATCACACCGAGTGAAACCCGCGAGGACCATCATCAACTAGGCGTTGACTTTTGCGGACCTATCTGACTTAATAATCGTTCGCGAGGAAGTCGTCCACAGAAAAGCTACTTAGCAGTATTCTGTTGCCTCACCGCTAAGGTTGTCAATTTTGATGTGGTTAGCGACCCTCCCACTGACGCTTTCATTAAAGTTCTCAAATGATTCATTTAACGGAGCAGAAATTATCAGAATCTTTACTGTGATAATGCCACCAATTTCGTAGTAGTAAGGCGTGAATTGACGGAGTTCTGGAAGCACTGGTCCCAACAATCCTTGACAGAACTGCTTGACAACTACTAGCAAATGGAAAACGATGTCAAGTAACATTAAAGAAGACACAGTAATTATCCTCAAAGAGGACAACATACCCTCCCGCAGTTAACCCTCGGTCGGAACGCCTGTGGGGTCCGACTGGTCCATCAGTTTCAACTGTATAGGCGGCGGTTATCGATTAATAAACGATTTGGCCATCCCGATTAGCCTAAAAGGAAATCAGGCAAACCGGTACGTTTACATATATCAACTTCTCCCAACGTCTTTCACGACTAAGGTTGAACTGTAGGTGCCATCTGGCTTGCCGGCACGTGTCTGGTGTTTTCAGTTTAAGAGGAAGCCGGTTGTATTGTGGGTTGTTCAACTGACAGGCCTGCCGGATTGTGTATAGTAGCCATAAGACGTCAATATCACATTATATGCACAAAAGCGTCCATTTAATATTTAATACAAGGTGCGGCAGCATAACTTCCTTTTTTAAAATGCGCGCCACTCAGTTAGTTGATGTCATAGCGGAGCGCTAGTGGTCTCGTTCAAGAGGGGATACTGTAAAGTTTTGTCCCGACACGGTTCAGTCGCCATCATGCGTTGGAATAGTGAGGAGCGTGCCTTTGCCTTTGAGGTTTACTTTTCAAGCGGATGTTCGGTTATTGCAACACAGCGTGCATTTCGGAATCGCTTTAATTTAGCCCCGTTGGTTCCCGTCCCAGACCGCAAATCAATTGTTACATGGGTCACTACATTCAGACAAACTGCAAGTGCGACAAAAGGAAGAACTGGGGTCCCTGGTTTTTTGAGGAAAATGAGGTTACAGTGACAGTGAATTCGGACCGGTATGTAAACACGCTACAGAATTTTTTTTTCCCACGGCTAGAAAATTTGGATTTGGGGGACACTTGGTTCCAACAAGACGGTGCAACAGCACACACTTCAAGAGCATCGATGGCTGTTTTGAGGGAACACTTTCCAGAGCGCCTTATCTCAATTAGAGGCGATTTGGAATGGCCGGCACGCTCTCCCGATCTGTCCCCTTGTGATTTTTTTCTATGGGGTTTTTTGAAATCCCGTGTTTATGTGAATCGTCCAAGAACCCTACAAGATTTGAAGACCAACATCCAAGAAGAAATTGCCAATATAACACCTGCTATGCTAACAAGAGTCATGACAAACGCTAAAAATCGGTTTACGCAATGTATGGAGAATGGGGGACGTCACCTAACAGATTTGATCTTGAAAACAATGTAAATAAAAACTTTAGACATGTACCTACATTATAAAAAATAAATAAATATTTTCCGATGCATACAATAGTTTTTATTGAGTTTTGAAAAAAGGAAGTTATGCTACCGTATCCTGTACATTGAAATTCATCACATCACCAACCCAGCCTGTCCAGAAAATTCCAATATTTTGATCCCATTTCTAATAAAATTTTCAAATTTGAAATTAGAGTCACGAAAACAGGTAAACGTTCAAAAGGAACACGGCAAATACATGGTGCTCCTGTGTACATATGTAATTGAATTGCCGGTGACTGGATTGATATGAATAATGTATTCCATTCATTCTACGCGAACATATAAATCATTCTCCTCTAAAACATTTCAACATGTGCCATTTGTAATAATAGGAAATTTGTGTTTGGGAAATTTCATTTGTTTCGGAGCGTAGATCCCCTGCATGTTCACATGAGCTTGATTTGCCACATATTCATACTTTATTTCCTGTGGTATGTCAGCATCTGTATTCAAAGGAGGCAAATTCATCGTACATATCCTGTGGCGTTGTTCCTGCAAGGGCTTCGGATCGAATTAGATTTGGGGGATTTCCTATAGTTCGACAATGAAAGTCGACACAAGGTTACTCTTTGTGTATAAATTCGAACGGTGCCACGAGGAATTGAAATTAAAGGCTGGCGGATGTTTGTGATGAATAGTGAATTTGAATACTTTTCAGGACTTTAAGAGGCAAAATTTCTGGATTCAATGAAATCCTAGCAAGTGGGCTAATACGTTACCCTGCAGCACTGTGGAATACTACTTTATGCTGAGTGGTGCCAAAACCTTTCTACCAGTTCTTCCCCACTGGTCGTCTACCTCGATTTTAGGATGTAATCGGTTCAATTTAGCCTCGTTACTATCATCACTGAATGCGAACTTTAATCTTTGCGAGCAACAGTGTCACGTATTTGTTGAAACAGCATCTTTCCCTAGCGCGTCATTATTCTAATTAGCATTATTTGTAATCTGAGATCCTTGACTGCATATGATATACGCATTGAATAGGGAAGCCAAGGAATTAAAGTCTCTATCGTTCTCAAAGGGTGGTCAAAGGGTAATATAGTTCCCGGGGCGAAACGTGGATTGGTACCCACGATGGAGCATAAAATCTGGGAAATGCCTGCTGAACCAACACCAACAGCTCTACTACCAAACCCTATCTCCACCTCCACGTGGTGACCGCTGGGAGCTCTTTTCTAACGAAAAGCTGCAGACGGAGGAGGATGAAGGCGAGTCTCCCGCGCCTAAAAACGGGATAAATTGTACCAACTGGTCCTCCAGGTTGGGGGTTGGGTAGGGCTGACAACCTTACACTGAAAACAACTTGTTACGAAGCCACAACAGAAGCCTCGGACAGGACGGATTTTAAAACGACGGACCCGGCAACGACAACGGAACAACGATTTGCGCATTTTCTCATGGAACGTGCGCTCCCTGTACAGAGATGAAGCTGATGAGCAGCTAGCCGATACCCTGTCCTAATATAGGGCTGATATAACAGCATTGCAAGAGATGCGATGGACAGGGTCCGGTTTCCTGGAGAAGAGCCACTACACCATATATTATAGCGGTCATCCAGTAAACCATGTGCTCGGAGTAGGTTTCTTAGTCAGCCAAAAAATGAAACCTGCTGTTATCGGCTTTGAAAACATAAGCAAACGGCTATGCACTCTGCGCTTGCGAGGCAAGTTTAGAAATATAAGCCTCATAAACGTTCACGCCCCTACAGAGGAGACTGCAGAGTCGGAGAAGGATACCTTCTACGAGGCAGTAGAACGAACCCTCGAAGCCTGTCCCAGATATGATATCAAAATCATACTTGGGGATTTTAACAGCCAAGTAGGGAAGGAGCCAGTATTTAGGCGATACGTTGGCTCCCATAGCTTACACGAAAAAAACAAATGATAACGGATTGCGGACTATTCAATTAGCAGGGTCACACGAAATGGTTGTTGGAAGCACCTGGTTTGCGCGGAAAGCGGTCCACAAACATACTTGGGCCTCTCCAGACGGGACCACTTTCAACCAAATTGACCACGTGTTGATCGAACGCCGCCACCTCTCAGCCTTGATCAATGTCAGAACATATAGGGGCGCCAATATAGACTCGGATCACTATCTCGTTGGCATGGTGCTGCGAGCCCGAATAACAATACCACCTATAATCCCCTCTGACAATCAGGTGAAAGTGAACACTGAAGCCATCCACAACACAACCCTCCGCGACACCTATAAGAGGAAAATGGATGCTGCAATAACCGCAGTCAACAGAGGACCTGGAGATGAAGCATCAACAAATGATCTTCACAATCACCTGAAGAACGTTATCATGGATACGGCCACAAACATACTTGGCCCCAGCTGCAAAAGGAGTCGGAACGGCTGGTTTGACGATGAATGTAAGCTAGCAACGGAACGGAAGAATGCCGCATACCAAGTAATGTTGTATTCTCAAAGAACGCGGGCACGCGCAGAGACTTATCACGAACTCCGTCGAGCGGAGAAGCGACTTCACAGACGGAAAAAGAAGCCTGGTAGAACCAACAAGTCTGCAAACTAAAAAAGTACAGGGAGCAACCGCACCAGGCGCGCAAGTTTTACCAACAAGTCAGCAGGATGAAGCCTTATACACCTCGATGCTCATCCTGCCGAGACAAAGAGGGAAATCTGATTTCCGACAGAATGGGCATATTAGAGCGATGGGTTGAGTACTTTGATGAGCTATTGAACAACCAGAACATCGGCGAGTTGGAGGTCCCAACTGAAGACGACGGACAAATACTGCCACCACCAAGTTTAGGAGAAACAGTCCGTGCATTTCATCGGCTAATAAATCATAAGTCACCAGGAGCCGATGGAATTACAGCCGAATTGGTTAAATATGGAGGCGACCGGTTACACCAAGTTGTTCATCAACTTGTGCTCAAGGTATGGGACAGTGAATCAATGCCTGACGATTGGCAACGAGGCATTATCTGTCTCATACATAAAAAGAGAGATATCACACAGTGCAGCAATTATAGAGGTATCACGTTGCTGAGTATGCTATTAACATAGTATGCTGGTCCCAAGCCCAGGTAAAGGAGGAGGGTTTGAGGCAACGTACTCTGTACTATCCTCAGTAAAACAAAAATAAAATGCTGAGATCAGAGAAAGAGATAAATAGAGTATAGTTGGAGTTATTCTACTATGCTAAATCCTACCTGATCTCTCTTGGTGACAGGCCCCGCGACAGGTCGACCAAGAAAATGCATAGAATGTCGTTACAAACATGATGATCGGATTGAGTCACAAACCTCGGAGAAATGCTAGGGCGTCCACCTCAATCGACGCGGCAGGACGGGCCCCGGTCCTGTCGAGAAATGGGCAAGGGTTCTTGACGTATGGACGGCGTCAGGACGTAAGCAAGTTAGTCCGCACACAACGAACAAAACAAATACGTGTCTGCACGCTAAATGTTGGTACCCTAACTGGAAAGACGGAGGAACTCGCAAGAGCCCTTCGGAAAAGGCGCATTGACATCTGCGCTCTGCAAGAAACCCGATGGTCTGGTGCCAAAAGCTGCGACATTGAACGCGAACGCGGTAAAAATGGCTACAAACTTCTCTATTTTGGTAACCCACACACTCAATATGGTGTTGGCATTGCCATCTCAGAGGGTTTCCGTGATGCCATTAAAGAAGTTGAACGATTTGATGATCGGCTGATGAAGCTCACCATTATATCAGCTGATCGCACTATTCACTTCTTCACCGCGTATGCACCACAGACAGGTCGACCTGATGCCGAGAAAGATGCCTTCTGGCAACTTCTCGATGAAAAGACTTGTCACGTGCCTGCTGACGATTACATAATCATTGCCGGCGACCTTAATGGTCACGTGGGTGAAAAGGCAGACGGTAACAGGTGCCATGGGGGAAAGGGGTTCGGAGCGCGCAATGAAGGTGGCGAGCGTATAATCGATTTTGCGGACACCCATGACCTTGTACTTATGAATACATGGTTCATCAAACGATTGTCTCATCTTCCCACATTTTATAGTGGGAACAGAAAAACGCAAATCGACTATATTCTCATAAGACGCCAACACTTTATCACTGTCACTGATTGCAAAGTCGTTCCCTATGAGACCATCGCACCTCAACATCGGCCGTTGATTGCCGTCCTGCGAATTAAGCCACCGATAAAACAACGTGAGGAACGCACTGGCCCGCCGCGCATTAAATGGTGGCGATTTGGTGAGAAGGAAGTAGAAACGGTCTCACTCATACAATTGCCAACCATTACGACTGTGGAAGAATCATGGAACCAAATGAAAGACACGATCCACAAAGCGGCCTCTGCAACCCTCGGGGTCACCAAGCCGGGTAAGCGGTACATCAACCGAGATACTTGGCTTTGGAATGATGATGTTGAAATGAAGGTCCGTGAAAAGAAACGCCTCTACCACAAATTTCTCGATGATAAAACACCTGCTAATTGGCAAATTTATAAGAATGCCAACTGGGAAGCAAAGAAAGCGGTCGCTGTCACCCGAGCAAACCATTTCAAAAATCTTTACGATAAACTGGACACTCGGGATGGCGAGAGAGATCTTTATCGACTTGCTAAAAGCCATGATGAACGCACACAGGATATCGAACATTTCTGTTGTGTTAATGATAAGAACGGTACTTTGCTTACCAACCGTCGAGCCGCAACGGATAGATGGCGAGAATACTTCGAGCAGATTTCAACTGAAGAATTTGCTCATCCTCCACTTCCACAATCATTGCCGACATTTGGAGCAGTTCCACCAGTCAGCGCAACTGAAGTCGAGGAGGCAATAAAACAAATGAAATCGGGGAAAGCAACAGGACCTGACGACATCGCATCTGAGCTCTGGAAAGCGAAGAGCTGGGACCCAACACTGTGGCTCAGTGAATTCTTTAACCGGGTTATTCAGGAAAGAAGAACACCATCTGACTGGCAAGAAAGTACCACTGTTCCAATATGGAAAAAGAAAGGTAGCCCAGCAGAATGTTCAAATTACCGTCCGATCCGGTTACTTTCCCATACCATGAAGATTTTTGAACGCATTCTTGACAACCGTATTCGCGAAATCGTTGAAATAACCGTGAATCAAGCCGGATTTGTCAAGAACTGCGGAACTACTGACGCAATACACGCTGCGCGGTTACTCATGGAGAAACACCGTGAGAAGCATCACCCTCTTTACATTGCCTTTCTGGATCTAGAGAAAGCGTTTGACCGTGTACCACACGAACTCATCTGGTATGCTTTACGACAACACTTCGTGCCAGAAGAACTCGTGCGCTGGGTTCAATTGCTCTACCACGATCCGAAAAGTAAAGTTCGAAGTATGGCGGGTGTATCAAAACCGCTTCGTGTCTCTGTTGGAGTTCATCAAGGAAGTGCCCTCTCACCACTCCTCTTTGTCCTTGTTATGGGCACCGTCACACGGGATATCCAACGTCCAGCGCCCTACACACTGCTTTATGCAGATGATGTTTTCCTAGCATCTGATAGCAAAAATGATCTCGAGCAACTTGTTCAAAAATGGAATGATCGCCTCATGCAACACGGTCTCAGATTGAATTTACATAAAACTGAATTTTTGACGACCGATCCCCATGAAACAGGTACAATCAATGTCAGCGGCAGTGATCTGCCCAGAACTGAGCGATTTAAATACCTTGGGTCAACGCTATCAGCCAATGGAGAACTGCGTTATGAAATTGCTTCACGCATTAACGCAACCTGGATGAAGTGGCGTTCCACAACTGGTGTCCTTTGTGATCGACGTATCAACGAACGTCTCAAATCTAAAATTTACCGCAATGTCGTCCGTCCAGTCGCTCTCTATGGTTCTGAGTGTTGGCCGACCATAAAAGACAATGAACGGCGTCTTGCGGTAATGGAGACGAAGATGCTACGTTGGACTAGTGGCGTCACACGTTTAGATCACATCCGAAATGAGGATATCCGCGATCGTTATGGGGGTGCACCGATCGTGGAAAAGTTGCGAGAGAGGCGTCTTCGATGGTATGGTCACGCAGTTCGTGCAAATGAGAATTCACTTGCCAAGATTGGTCTGAACATCGAAGTCGATGGTAAACGACCAAAAGGCAGACCTAAGCAACTGTGCCTTGATACGCTGGATGGCGATTTGAAAGCCTCGAGATTGCACCCAGATCAGGCATTCGATAGAGTCAAATGGCGAAGCCGATCACGACGAGCCGACCCCGCTTGTAAACGGGACAAAGGCTGAAGAAAAAGAAGAAGAGTACCATCTATAAGATATTCTCCACTATCTTGGTAGGCCGGATAGCCCCATACGCCCAGAACATCATTCCGCTATCATGCGTCCTCTTTAACCTGGCGCTCGAGAAAGTGATCCGTGATGCTGAGGTAAATGCAAGAGGTACGATTCTCTTCAAGTCCACCCAACTACTGGCCTATGCTGACGATATCGACATCATGGGAAGAACCACCCGAGACGTGCAAACTGTCTTCATCCAGATCGAGCAGGCGGTAATCGGCGCGAGATCTTGGGCTGCACATCAATAAAGGCAAGACAAAATATATGGTGGCAACGTCAGCACCGAAGACGAATCAACCAACAACATCAAACCGCACTGGTCAAACACAAACACGAAGAAGAATTAGGATAGGAGAATACAACTTTCTCTACAAATTTCTCCTATCTAGGGTCGAAAATCACAACCGACAACAACTACGATGATGAAATCCGCGCTCGGTTGTTGTCAGCCAACAGAGCCTATTTCAGCTTACAAAGACTGTTCTGCTCGAAACGTCTCACCATAGGGTCAAAGCTCTTACTGTACAAGACTATGATCTTGCCAGTCCTCATGTATTCCTCGGAAACTTGGGTTCTTAGCAAGAAAAATTGCGAACTCTTGGCCGCGTTCGGGAGAAGAATCCTCCGAAGAATTTTTGGCCCCCTACATGAGGATGAACGATTCCGTAGACTACACAATGACGGAATCTATGAGCGATACCATGACCGTCCGGTTGTGGATAAAATGCGGCTCAATAGGTTACGGTGGGCGGGTCACTTAATTCGTATGGATGAGGATGATCCTACCCGGAAAGTCTATAAGGGCAATATCTATGGTAGAAAAAGAAGACGAGGCAGACCCAGCCTAAGATGGAGCGATGGCGTAGGTCAGGACGCCAGACAGCTTTTAGGGATATCGAATTGGTGGACCTCGGCGCAAAACCTGGATGTCTGGAGTTCCTTATTAAGGCAGGCCTAGACCGGATACCGGTTGTTGCGCCGTTGATGATGATGATCATTCTCGCAAGTAGTGACTCTTCAGTCTCGCCTCTGGAGATCGTTGAAAGCCTGAAGTTTCAAGGAGTTACTATCCATTCATTACAACCTGGGCGAACTCCATATACATATAGCTAGCTACATTTAACTTCTCGTTCAGAAAACCGAACCATATTGCCAGTATCAAGTAAATCCGACATATCTTGGTACGTTTCGAAAACATTTAAACAAGCATGACTGACAGTGTAAAAACTGCCAACTAGTAGGCCACGCAGCAACCAACTGTCACCTTTTCTACCATCATCATCATCAACGGCGCTACAACGGGTATTCGGTCTAGGCCTGCCTTAATAAGGAACTCCAGACATTCCGGTTTTGCGCCGAGGTCCACCAATTCGATATCCCTAAAAGCTGTCTGGCGTCCTGACCTACGCTATCGCTCCATCTTAGGCAGGGTCTGCATCGTCTTCTTTTTCTGCCAGAGATATTGTCCTTATAGACTTTCCGGGTGGGATCATCTTCATCCATATGGATTAAGTGACCCGTCCACCGTAACCTATTGAGCTGGATTTTATCCACAACCGGACGGTCATGGTATCGCTCATAGATTTCGTCATTGTGTAGGCTACGGAATCGTCCATTCCCATATAGGGGGCCTTTTCTACCGCTACGTGAAATGTGATCATGTCCATGGTGCAGTGGAATGATCTAACACACCAGAGTAAGCGCCGAAATGCTCAACTGCGGGGTCAGTGACTACCCGATAAACTATTGGTACTGTCCGATTTTCGTCTGAACTGTGGCGAAGAAGGATGCTCTGAAACGGGCACCACCCCTCGCTCAGATTAAACTGCTGGGTGCATTTCCAATGTGGCTTTCACACAGCTGTGTTCTGCGCAGGTCCTATCGACGGACTAGTAAATCATTTCAATATTTCAAATACCTTTATCTTTGAGTACGTCAGAAAATCGAAGGAATTATGGCAAATACTCAACGCGATGGTTTGCATCCTGACATCCAATACTGGATGTTAGGATCAGCGAATTGAATATCAATTCAAACATAAGCCAAACTGGCAGGCACAATTTCGAGTTATTTCTTGGGGGGCATAAGCCCTGCGTAGTCCTCATATGCTAAAGCAGGTTGGATGATCAACATACACAAAAAATTTCAGCCTTTTGCAAACTGACCAACCACGATAGAATCTCCAAGCTCTAGGTACTACTTTTGGTGGAGAGGTGAATATCCTCATTGCTGGTAGATATTCATCTATTTACACCTCAGAATAGCTTAAAGTCTATTGAAGTCACCCTTAGCTCCTTCAAAACCCAATCGTGCTTGGTCTTTCTGGTTGCTTTTTATTCACCTGGACAATACCGTGATACCCTTACCATCGTTATTCTGTTTTCATTGCCGGGTTCGTCGTTGTAGAATCCATCCAGTCCTGCCTAACCCCAAACTTAGAGGGCCAGTTGGTACAATTTGTCTTGGTTTTAGACTACTATGCTACATATTAACCTTGACCTTCTAAACAACCTTGAGTTGGGTTGATGACAATGGGATTTGTATTTGTCGGTACTTCCATTTGTTTACCCCGTAACATTCCGCCCATCCTGAAGACCAGGCTGTTCTCCACTTCCTTGCGAATAAGGGCATCTTTTATCTCTATGTGCCATGTTTTGTCAAATGCTCCTTCGATCTCAAGAAATGTGCTATTTACTTTGTTTCCATCACATCCCCTACAACATCCGTCTAGGCAGTTTTGGTGGATCGTCCTGTCCTGTAAGAGTGTTGAAATTAATGTAGGTGATTGCGCGTTAGAACGTTAGTTCTAATATAGTTATCTATGATCTGTTTCATCGTTTTAAGCAAGAACGATGTCAGTAAATTTTTATGAAAAACTTATATTGAAAAGGATTATTTTCCCGCTTTCAGAATGAAGACCCCTCTTGCTCGTCTACGTGCTTTTAGTATATATCTCAAGACTATGCTGCCCCTTATCACCCTTAGGAGAGGTCCTAGGCTAATTTCTAGGCCTCTCTGGGTTAGTGCTGAGAAAATTTACCTACTCTGGGTGATTTCAGTGGGTTTAAGGTTCCCACTGCCCATTCGGCTGTAGCTTCCGAGCATACCTCTTTCACAAGTTTAAAACTTACTTTTCCCCCTTCTGCCCGTTGTTGGTGGGACAGGCTAAATGCGGGCAAACTGAGTCATGTTGGTGCCTTGTGTAGAAGTGTCAGTCTGTTATCTTGGGATTTGTTATTATTCCATGAACTTTCACGTCGACAATGTTAAATCTGATTACTCTTTGATCCGATATAAAAAATGCCATCCAACATGTTCCAATTCTTTATCAAGCCGCTCATCACAGTGTTCCATAGAGTTATGTCTAGTAATTCGTGCTTGATGCTGTTCACGAATGCTGGCGCGTTTTTTACATTATGTATTTCTAACTTATCACTATGGATGAATTCTAGAAGGTACTCATCTCTTCAACTGATGTCGCCACCCCCACAACTGCCTCTCGAGTTCTTCCCCGGCTTACAATGAGACGAGACATATATATGTCAAGTATCTTTCAAGAAGGGGTCAAGCAGTGCACTGCAGGTTAGATTGACGCGAAACATAGTTCCCACAGACAAAGATAGGCCAACCTATCTTTCTCTGAGGGTGAGCTATTTGTGTTCGAATTGAGCCTCACTGATACTTGGTCGCTTCAGTGAGTAAGTTAGAACTTACCGTGCTATGGGGTGCCATGGCACGGCGGACCGCTTAACCCCCATACTCGTGGGAATCAAATGAGTACCAGCAATAAAAACAAAAAAGAAAAAAAACCAATAAAGTGGACCCCGTACCGCACACAAACTGGTTAACTAGGCGGCGGCAGATCTCCGAAATACTGGGAGCCAGGTGATTACACCCAAGAAGTTGGGACGTCGAGCAGTGTATCCAAGGTTAACATTGGTATACTGCGTGGACAACAACCGACAAACGCCACTGCTCAAAAGCAGGGACCAGTAAAAGTACGTCTGAGATAAATATATCAGAGGTTAGGAAGGAGACAGATATCAGTGGCGCAGGTTTAAATGGTACCTGAGCTATCTGAAGGAAGGCCTGAAACCAGAAGAGGCCCTTAAGAAGGTTCAGGATAGATCTAAGCCATCTCTACCGGACCAGAGAAAGCGGGGAGCAGCAGACATAAGCCCGCATAAAGGGAATGCTTCCAAAAAACCCAAACCTGACCCCAAGGGGGAGTAAACCCAGCTAGGTCAATGATAAAGACAGGACTCAAGAGCCTCCACCCATTAGCTACGCTAGTGCAGAGTTCAGTTTCAGAGTTCCTGACCGGGGACCTTGCGGCTATCCAAGTCTCATTGGAAGCCGGGAGGAGCATTCGAGAGGCAGTCGTGGCATCGGGACACCTCCCAGGAGACGAAATCCGGGCTCCGTCGGGATAAGTCTTAAAACTGGTGAAGTATTGTGAGAAGAGGGCAGTACCACTTGTCCTCGACTGCGATGCCAGCGCCCATCACAAAGTCTAGGGAAGCAGCGATGCTAATCGAAGAGGTGAGTACCATTTATTCTTAGCAATAAGTTAGAAATATATAACTTAGGGAGCACTCAAACATTTGTGACCAGCACTAGACAGGAGGTACTAGACAGAACTCTAGGAAATACTCTAATGAACGGGATGGTCAGGAATTGCGGGGTGTCGGATGAACCCTCTACGTCTGATCACAGGATAATCAGATTCGACATTGAGGGTAATTTCGAAATAAAAAGAATAATAAGGAATGCAAGGAGAACGGATTGGGAATCCTATGCAAAGCACTTGAGCAACAACATTGCCACCTTCAAAGGGGTGGTGACATCACGAGCGAACTGGAACTAGAAAAAGTAGTGGAAAACCTCAACACAGTCGTCATTGACACTTATGAGGTCAGCTGTCCGGCTAAGATAGTTAAGTCACCAAGGGATGTGCCATGGTGAAAAAGGAACCTGGCCAGAATGAGAATGGAGGCATGAAAATTCTTCAACTGGGCAAAACAAACCCGGAACTGGCAGAGGTACAAAAATGCATTGACTGCGCACAGCAATGCGATCAGGGAAGCAAAACAGAACAGCTTCAGGGAATTCTGTGAAGGGATCGAACAGATCACAGAAGCAACCAGACTTTACAAAGCTGTAACCAAAGACGGGACAATATCCTCTGCTCGGTTTTAAGAGGGAAAATGGGACATTTACCGAGAATGAGCAGGACAGGGCACACCTGCTACTCAGAACTCATTTCCCGGGGTCCTACCCTACGGTGGCAGGCGACAACATTCTGCCTTGCACCCCAACAATGAATATAAGGGGAAGAAAGGACAACTGGAAACTACCTAAAGAGCTATGCTTAGTGGGCTAAGGTGGGCAGTGAGAACTTTTAAACCACTGAAATCCCCCTGAGATGGCATTTTGCCGACACTACTCCAGAGAGGCCTAGGAATCATCTTAGAATCTCTTCTGAGGGTGGTAAGGGGGAGCATAGCACTGCGATACATACCAAGGGCATGGAGACGGGAAAAAGCGGTCTTTATTACGAAAGCGGGTAAAAAGGATCCTTTTCACCCTAAATCGTTCAGACCACTTTGCCTCATATCGTTCGTACTCAAAACGAGGAGAAGGTCACAGACCACTTTATTAAAACTAACGTCAGTGTCAATACGCTTACTGGGTAGGACCGTTCTCTATCAGCTTACAGACGTATTACGGGATGCCATAGAAACAAGAGAAATAGCATTTTTGGATATCGAAGGAGCATTCGACAACACATCGCACACAGAGATACAAGATGCCCTGAGCTGCAAGGGAGTGGGAAACGCCCTAGTATTCTGGATGGGTAAAATGCTAGAAAGCAGGCAAATAGAAGTACCGACAGGTACAAATTCTATTGTCATGAATACTACTCAAGGTTGTCCACAGGGGTACGCCGCCCTGTGGAGTATGGCAGTGGACGAACTATTGGACGAGCTAACAAATACTGGAATGCAGGTCCAGGGTTACGTGGACGACATTGTTTTAATCTGCAGGGGCAAATATGAACATATCCTATGTGACAGAATCTAAACTGGACTAAGGGTTACGAGTGCCTGATGCAGGAAGGTGGGACTGCGGATCAATCCAGCCAAAACCACTATTGTACCATTCCTAGGAGACGTAAGCTTGATCACCTGGGAGCCATAAGATTACATGACATGGAGGTGAAACGAGAAACAGAGGTCAAACGTTTGAGAATTACGCTAGACTAAAAACTACTCTAGGAGAGACATGTCGGGAACACTTGTCGGAAAGCCACGATGGCTCTGATGACTTGTAGGTCCATAGCAGGAAAAAATGGGGTTGCAGCACGAACATACTACTTTGGATGTATACTGCAATAGTAAGGCCAATGATTACCTATGGAGCGGTAATCTTGGCAGAAAGAACCGAACTCAACACACAAGCCAGGGATTTACACAAACTCTAAAGACTGGCTTGCGTGTGTATCAATGGGGCAATGAGGACATGCCCAACGGCATCCTTGGAGGTCTTTCTGGGATTAACTCCTCTTCATCTGTACATACAGATGCTGGCAAGAAGGGCAATATTCAGGGTGGACGGTAGTATGAGTGAGGCGGGGGGCTGCCTAAACGAAGGAAGATCCTTTCTAGGCAGTATCCCAGTAATTCGGAGACAAAATTCAGAGATAAAATGACAACGAGGTTTCACTTTGATGAGAAGTTTGAAACGTGTTGGAGTAATAAGGCAAACTGGTAGAGCGTGGCTAGGACATACGGCTTAAAGCAGCAACTGATTACTTGGTACACTGACGGATCCCTCACAGCAGAGGGAGCAGGTGCTGGTGTCATTGGTCTAAGAAAAATGTATTTCGGGCCAATGGGCAGGTACACTACCATATTCCAGGCGGAAATATATGCCATAGACAGATGTGCTTCCTTTAATCTCCAAAGGAACTATAGGAGGCAGAACATCGCTATTCTCACTGACAGCCAAGAAGCGATCAAGGCACTTGGGTTCAACCAGGTGAACTCTAAACTGGTATTGGAATGCCTTGAGAGATTGAATACACGCGGCTCGTCCAACAGGGTCTGGATGCTCTGGGTTCCAGGCCATGCGGGTTTGGAGGGAAACGAGGCAGCGGACGAACTAGCGAAGAAGGGAGCAGGGATGTCTTTATGCGGGTCAGAATCCTTCTGTTGAATCGGAAACGGTTTTATGGCACAATAGTTCCTTAAGGACGCGGTTAGACTTTCTCTTAACAGAATAATAATACTCTTTTAAAAATGATACTAGCTGTTGGTTTTTCGTAAGGGGAATCCCAAAATGCGCGTGTTCTTCCTCCTTGTAGACCGCCAATCTATCCCCAGTATAAGGTATATTGTCTTAGGCTAGCACTATTCTAACGTTATCCCTCGAACTTGTCCTTGTAATTACTGCAGACGTAAGGTTGAGGTTTACCTGGGCTATTTTAGTGTTGGCCATCTTAGTGCTTTTAGTTTTTCTCCAATCTTGGAGTATCATCCTCCTCCTTCGATATGGGGGGAGTAATGTGACGTAATAGCAGTCTGGTGCTATCACCAACTTTGTTCTCACATGCAATCGATATGTACAGAAGTATCATCATTTGTACCAGGTTTATATCGTGCAACTCGAAAAATCATAGGTTGAGCTGAAGCACGTTTTCAGGAACCTGCAACAATGACTCGTATTCGTCGCTTAAAAACTACGCACCACATAGGGGTTTATGGCAATCATTGTCATGCGGAGTAGATACTTATATTGGCTGGAAGGTGGCATGCTACTATGCTCCGCTAGTGTACTCTCAAGATTACTTCATGAATCTCTAGTATTCCTCAGCAAGTTTAATTTTCAATTTCCTTAGGTGCAACAACTCATATTGAAAAGAATGAGAACAGGAAATTGAAATCTTGAACCATTAAATTGGTGTTAAGGCAAGCGAGAAGCGAGAATAAGCTACAGGGGTATATTACTTTCGTAATTGGGTGCTTTCTTTGAGACATTTTCTCATGAAAAATGCAACTGATCCACGTCCGGAAAATTCCTTTCATCTGGAGGTATCACGTAACAACTTCGTCACGGACTACGCAAATGAGATTCAAAGATAAGATCTTCAAAAAGTTCAAAAGGACGTGACGTTGTTGCAGGACATGATATGGTTTGGTATGTTAGCTCGGAATTACAACTACTAATGCTCGGTATCTGAAAAATATTCAAAACTTTATAGAAAGGAACACAGAAATTATCTAGAAAGGAAGTGAACACATACAGAAAATAACATTCAGGTGTTTCTGGCCGACCTGCTTTCAAACTCAGGAGTTTCAGCTATTTTTACTCGACTTCATGCACCCTCACAGTCAACATTGATTTATTAAAAATACCAACAGCAGGAATCAGCTGAATTTCTCCCATCAAATATTAAGGGTGCCGATATTTAAGTCAATCAAAATCTTCCCTTCATATCCTTTTTATTTGCATTTGGGAGACTTTATACCCGTGCTATATTGAAGCCATAGATTTTCCAATAGTTTCTTTTCTACTCTTACCTGAATCACATAAATGTATGTGCCATGTTTCGATTTTCCCCTTGCATTTCCATCAAAATACATCTTGTATAATAGATACAGAACACCCTGTCATCGGATCAAGGGTATGGTTGTACGACGCTGGTCGTTGATATCTAAGATATTTCATCTTCAGGATATTGCGTTCATGCAGATTTAATAAATCAAAATTGGGATATGTCCAAAGTTTCAAACCTCCAATGAAATTCTAGAAAATTTCCAATCGAATATTTTTGTATGCGAGTATGGAATGGTATTCATTGGCACTAAAAGGAGATATATGAAAAGCGCAATTTACAATTGACAGGTGGGTCAGGAATGCGTGAGTTAAAATTTTTCTTGTGGACGATATCAAAGCTGAAGCAAAATTGCAGCAGTACCCAGCACGCACGACGATAAAACAGTTTGTCCTTAGCAAAGAGTTTGAAACATTCTTTCTCTCCTGTTATCAACCGTTCCTTGCCGAACTTATGAGGGGGGGGGGGGGGGGGAGGGAGGAGGGATTCACGGTGGTAACCTTTCTATCAAATTGCATATCGTAGGTATAACCATTTCTGAAAAAAAATGAGTATGAGAGACAGCCAGATATACTGACATGAACTTGCAAGCTCGTTCAGGATTTACTTGAGTAGACCACATACGAATTTGAGATGGAAATTGCCATCATAAGTAAACCGTATAGAAATTATCACGGTGGCGTATGGGCCACAGATTCAACGGTCCGATTTGAACTTACAGTCGACAAACCATACAATGTACTACAAGTGAGACAGTGGTGTATATGTGTACTAGGTCTATGCTATGCAACATAAGTTTGGTATTGTCTGAATTCGAGAAAATGCTTGACAATCTTGCTCTCAACGCAAAAAGACAGAGTCCAAAGTGACTGCCGGTGACTTCAATTCTTGGGTCCTTCAGTGGGGTAACAGAGAAGTAAACCTAAGGGACGCAATTTAATTACCCAAAAAGGGGAGTTTGGCTGGTTCGTAAACTTGACCTTTGTCAGCCCTGCATTAGTGCGTGGTATGTCCTGGTGCCTCAGCAAAAGCTACACCCACAGCGATTACCAGGCAATTTTCTTTGAGCTATGTGTGGAGCCAAAGAGTATAGAACTCTTACGCCCGAAATCAAGAAAGATTGCAGGCCGATCCGTGAAAGCTTTGAATGAGCACATCTTCACAGAGATGTGGTAAGGTTGACCTAACAAAGCAATCGTCTCCATAGAAAGAGCTGCCCATGCGATACAATACATCGCCAAAGCATGTAACGTGCCCATGCCTAGGAGGTGGTCATTCCCCAGTAGAAAATCAAACTACGGTGGAATCGTAAACTAGCCAGCCTTCGATCAGCCATCCACCGAGCCAGAGGACCGGCTCAGAAGGCGGTAGGTAGAATAGATGAGGGGCGGGAAGAGTGCGCCTAAAAAGAAACCCATAAAATCCTAAAGCTACTTCAAGGAGCTCTGCTCAGAAGCTGACATAAACCCGTGTAGGAGTACCCATAGAATTGTGATGAGACAATCTTCGCAGATAATATGCCTTACCTTGCTGAAAATCATCCAGATGTTATTCCCCCCAGTAAGAGAGGGATACTGACAGTTTCCAGCGGCCTATGAGTGTGACAGAAATTCCACCAATCACTAAAGATGAATTGCTGGAAATCTGCGACAGAATAGATGACAATAAAATCCAGACCGGACATGTTCGCTTAGTTATTCGAAGCGTGTATATTGGGGGCACTACTTCTAGCGGCATGTAAGTGGCAAAAGCTAGTGCTGCTATCTAAGTCTGGTAAACCTCCAAGTAAACCAATTCATATGTTTTCTGAACACTGTGGGTAAATTTTGAGACGGGTTAGATCACTCCGGGCTGTTGAGAGCCAAGGGGCCCTTTCAGATCGACACTATGGGCTCTCTTGTGAATGATATGCAAACCGTGACCATCAGATAATAATAATTTGAAGACCAGGGTAACTGACTGTATTCGAAGGGAGAAGGAGAGGGAGTATAGACCTGGAGTGCCAAACTCGCATTCATCTTCATATGTTTTTGACCGGTTATTATACTGGTAGACTAAAACCACACTCCCTAAATTGCCAAGCTGGAACTGTCAAACTCCTCACGATCGTGGTAAGTGACCGACCCCTTCAGGCAAATAAAGCAAATACTGCCTCATCAGCTACAGATTTGGCCACAACTCTAAGCATGTCCATAGGGTGTAAGGGTTTGTGTCAATCACTTCGAAGGCAATGTATTGATGGCTGCTCGCTGGGAAATCGTCTAGAATTCACTACCCATCCACCAGCTGCCCTAGTGATTCCGATGATAAGAATTACATCCATTCCATCGCAGTCTGGGCGCCGGAACGTTGGGGTGGATACAGTGTTTAGAACTACCAGTCCTGTTTTCGTTGCAATTTTGAGAATTCGTTTCCCTACGGTGTCTGGGTGCAGTATGCTTCATTCAAGTGCGGTAGCATTGAAGTCACCCCGACCAGGATCCGCCCCTACGTGTCCAAAATGGCGTCCTCCAGAGCATCAAGATTGTGTCGAAAGTCCGGCATCGTCTCATTCAATGTTAGATAGACACTGAAAAACGTTACCCCTATACACCGAATCCAGGCAAGAACCCTAAGGTGGGAGCCGTTCGGAACCCTGATGGCAATGTTACCTAACATGTCAGGGTGCCATGAAGTACTGTTCTGTGGAGACATTGTGGTGTGTGAGCGGCTTAGAGGAGAATCAACCGAACTCCACACCAAAATCTCACTATCACGCATTGCAGCCTAAGCCCCTACTTGCCGGTATTAAGATGGGAGCCGTGAGGCCGGCGTACCAGCGGGGCTCGCGACAGTCATTTCACCAAACGGACCTCCGTCTATTTCATCTTCATTCCTTTTTAAGTGAATTTTTCTCGATTGATTAATCAATTTTTTTCTGTATGATTCGATTGTCATTAATTTTTAGTGAAAAATATAAGCAAAATAATAACCAAATTGGTGAACTATATTTTCTGTTGAAGATGCTGGGAGTCCTGAGTCCGATGATGGACCGGACCAGTTGAGAAGCAGCTTACTTCCTCTTTTGTGGTTCACAGACATTTCTTTTTTGGTTTAACACCCAAGTTTATCAAAAGAGTTGGGACTCATGTCGTGTCTGTCGTTATATATAAATAGAACGATTACTATCTGTCGTTGCTTTCGGTCACGCTGCTAGCAGGGCAGAGGTGAGGCAGTACCTGATGAGTTGCCTCTGCCCTGGGAGCAGCGTGACCGAAAGGAGCGATAGATGGTAATCGCTCTATTTATATATAATGACAAACACGACATGAGTGCGAACTATATATTGAAATGAAATCCATCATAAGTTCAGATCTAAACCAGGTCGAAGTGATTTTTTTGTTGAGGATGCTGGGAGTCCTGAGTCCGCAACCAACTGATGATGGACCGGACCACTTGGGAATAAACTTACTTCCTATCTTGTGGTCCACGCTCTCATCTTTTCTAGGTTTTACACCCAAGTTTAACAAAAGGGCTAACTGACGGTTTCATCCACACAGAAGCAACTTATCAGACGCTATGGACTGCAAGAGGGGAAGTAAGTTGCTTCCCAAGTAGTCCAGTCCGCCATCAAGTGGATGCATAAACTTTTGTGGTGAACTAAAGTTCACTGATGAGTATTAGATCAACTTTAACCTGCGCAGTGAACTGCGCTAGCAGCTCGTGACCGATTGCACTCCGGTGTATATTTATCTATAGGATGATGATCATGTTGACTGAACACCACTCCGAGCCCGTAGCATGCACAATACTCTCATCAGACGCCCTGCATCCCTGCATAGAACGCAACTATCGTATTCGCTTTATGGCCTGCCTGACCGTATCTGCAGCATGTTGCCCTTCTGTTAGGTTGTTCTATGTGCCCATAATCCAGACCCGCAACGTTTAGTTGGGGTGGTACAAATTTGCATTTTATATACTACCCAATTAATTCTGATTTTCATCCTGTTTAGAAATTTCCTCGTGTGTGGCTCGCCAACTCCCACCACAGCGAGTCTTTGGCCTCGGCAATTCGCAGTGATAATACCAATCCGAACATTGGTTAGCTCCGAACATTCGCGGTTCATGGAGTCCATCCCGTTTTTTTTTGTAAGGATGTCGAGGTCTCGGATTTCGAGCAAGCACGTGGTTTCCAGACTGGATACAGAAGCTATTTATCTCAGAAACCTTTTGACTGTTTTACTGAAAGTACCTTTACCTGTGTCCTCGGCCCTGGGTTTCCGAATGGAAGACACTTTCGCTTCGCTACATTCGGATTTGATCCTATAACAGATTTCGCTAACGTCGGCTTAATAAGCAAAACTGGCTGTCTGGTTCTCCTTCGTCTTCCCGCCTTATGTTTTGGTGCTCCATTCTTCATGTCCACCCCAATTGTAGGCAGAGGTTATTTTGATGCCACGACGAATTGCTGCTCTTGTCCCTTATCGACTTCTTCCTATGAGCCCTGGAGAGTACCTGAGTAAAATCTTGTTCAGATGCGCCTTAGTTTTTTTCGTTTTCTCCTAAGTTCGCGCTACAACGGACTGCCTCCGATTGGCGTTCGCAGCGAGGGGTGCGGTTGTTTCTATCCACGAGCACCTCCAGAGATCGCAGACCGCATGCGCTTCAGAACTGCTGCGCATTTCTCGATAATCCTTTCCGCTTTGTGGTGTGTGGTCGATTGCGCTTGCATTCGGCTCGGTTTCGGGGTCATTTGGTCAGTTTGCTCGATTTCCACTGTGTTTCTGACCGCAGCAACAGAATTGCGCGGTACTGCCTGAGTTACCATCTGTGTCGCAGGTGTCGCATCACTTTCTAAGTCGTCTTTTCTGTTTTCGCATTCTGATATCTCCTCGGGTATTTCAGCCGTCCTTCGCTGTGCACTGCGGTGAGTGACGCATTTTTGTGCTGCATACAAATGCAACCAACGTATTATCCATTCCCACTATCTCCTCATTCATATTATTTGTATTCGCAATTTAAGTTTTACCATGACTCCATGTAGAAGGGAGCAGCCGCAATAGTCAGAAACAGGTATACCCTGCGAGACATGCCCCCACCTCAGTTCCCTGAGGCGTGACCTACGCTAAGTTGATCGTGGAACTCATGGACGAATCAGCGCTCGTTCGGGGCATTTCAATGCGCTCTATTCGACCCTGCTACAACTAGCACCTTTGCAGAGCTAGGCTGACCTCACCCCATCAACCTCAACAAGGAGTTTTCGGCCGCTCCGGGGATTCCCAGTGCGTCCCGGCGTGTATCAGTCATTAGCAGTTCGCTCTTCACCGAGAAACTTTCTCGATGCTATTAGCATTGAAGGCCAAAGATGCAGTCACAGATTATTGGGTCTGGGAGTAGTTCGCTCGACACTATTATACGCGGCACCGATCTGGGAGGAAGCGTTCGCGTGCGAGAGCAATCGGAAAGGTGTCTGATGGTTTCAGCGGGGACTTTCCATATCGTAACACTGATTTGGTGCGCGCGTATATCTTCTCTGTTTTATTATATGGAAATGGAAAATTACTTTCACTTTTACTCGAAAGCTCCAAACTGTCGGGGGTTATAGCCTGAGACACGGAAGAGCTCCCCCGGAATAAGGATCAGATACTGTAGATGTACTAATGAAATCGGGAAGTGAACTCTTCAGGGTCATATTATGCGACGGAAACCATTATGCTAAGAAGACAGACGCTACACATTTGTCAAGAGGCAGAGAGAGAGAGGTGTATGGTATTGAGTGAAGTGAGGCGATCAACATACTCCAGAAAATGGATAACATACTTCCTTCGGGTTGTCTGTTACTACTTTTGTCCATTGCTTGCATGAGGAAACTACTCCTGATAAAAGATGCAAATTTTTTCCACAGGAAAAATAACATTTTAATTAACAAATAGAAGCAAGGAGCCCGAGGAACTCCGGA
The DNA here is from genome assembly GCF_905115235.1 of Hermetia illucens. Lineage (NCBI taxonomy): Eukaryota > Metazoa > Arthropoda > Insecta > Diptera > Stratiomyidae > Hermetia > Hermetia illucens. Next base: position 81,747,280 of record NC_051854.1, on the reverse strand, counting down.
ACAATCGTGTCGCATTTCAAAAATGAACAACTCGACTCCACTTATCTTTCTCCTAAACCGAATCAAATCCAAGATGAATAGAAATCTCCAGCAAGGCTTGACTTAGTGATTTGCATTTACCACCTTTGTCAGTTTTCGCTTTCATGTGTTCACTGTTTTCCAAAGAACAGGACTATCAAACCATTCTTGCATGCTCAATATCCGATTTCAGTATAATTTCAAAAGTTCTGTTGCTAACCTTCTTTTGCTACTTCGAATAAGTAAGGCATCATCCATATAAAGCACTTCATGGGAAAAATTCTCAACTTTTGCATCTACAGGGAGCCATTGAGGGAGATTATCCTCCCAATCATTGGGTACGGAGCGGCAGCCGCTGTGGAGTAATTCGCGTGTGGCAGTCAAGTGTCAAGTGCCAGTTTCACTAGAGCTTCATATTTCTACAAAGCTCTGAAAACTAGGATATTCCACATATGAGTGACTAGATATTCCAGACAAACATAAATAAGTTCAGTCCTCTTGAGTTTAGCCATACGTATCATATTCCCTGGAAAATGAAGTTGGAATCCCAGAGATAAACTCCTTTTGCTCATTCTTCTTAATCGAGTGGAGATTCGATCCTTCTCGCCCACCCGACCCAGCACTTTCACCTAATGGGATTTGTCCGTATTGATTTCCCAAGGCGGTCTGAAATTCTGAGACTACTTCATGGAGAATGTATGATAAGGAGACGTCTGTACGAATTTTCCTTCGACGAAACGATTTCACCACAAGCTTTCCAATTATACATACACAGCCAGCCATCCCCTAAATGGAGACGACTTCATCACCGAGCTAAGGTCATGTGCCAGCCAAATGAAGGGAAAACTTAATTTATACGACAACTTATTGGGATACGAAAATCACTGATTGTCGGGCTTTGTGCAGAATTAAATCCGTCCAAGGATTTATTAAATTGAAAAGAAGTTTCGCGTTGAGCTTAAATCGTCGGATGGAAAGGACGTTTAATCTAATTCAGAGGCATGACTGGTAAATATACTGCAACATGGACCGCTCGTTCCCATTTGATTGACAGCCAGCCTTTTGCCAACCTTCTGGGTGGGATTATCGTCACTAGAAAATTTAGGTGTCCACAGTCAAGGACTGCACTTGAGGTTGTTTCTTTTCGGAGTATTAAAATTCCCTCGAAAGAAAATGTCAAGTTGTACCGCTAAATCCGTAAAATATAAACATTTGTATGGACATATATATAGAGACTTGTTCTTGAATGCTTAGGAGCCTTGAAATTCCATATGCCAAAAGAATTTAAACATTGTTTACAAAAGTTGAAGGAAGTACGCGAGCTTCGATAGTGGAATTCCATTCAGAATAAACCAAACAAACAATAATTGAAACAATGCGTCTTTATTCTTGGAAAACAGTTCAGCTGGGATCACACGACCACGCCTACGCGCCATCGTTCCCGATCAACCGAAATGTCCTTCATCTTCCACTGTTTTCCGCCAAGTGCCCTAGGTGCGACCCACTCGTGGGCCATCTTAGGAGAGTGGATTCCAATGCTTGGCATAGACCGCAATGCAATTGTCGCCCCTCCTTAATGTCTGATCTATCCACTGTCACTTTCGTCTTCCTATTTCATCGCGTACGATGGGCAAGCCTGTGCAGTGACCAAGTTCTTCTTTTGATATAGTTTCAGGCCAGTGTACTCCCAAGGAGAGGATGCTGGCAGGTATTGAAGAAAGCTTGGAGCTTTTCGGTAAAAGCGGAGTTCACTTTCCATGTCCTACTCCCATATAGCAAGACAGAAAGAACACTAGCACAGAACAGTCTCAACTTGATCCTGGTATTGGTATAACTGCATTTACAGATTTTAGACAGGGAAGCAAAAGCAAATCTAGCTCTGTTCAATGGCACCGTCTGTAGAAACCACGTTTCCTAGATATATAAATTGATCGATGCCTTCGTTATTCTGCTGTTAATCCAGACAGGTGCTCCGAGTTGGCGGGGAAGAAGGCGGAGCGGCAACCCTGTCGGCTGAACCAAAACTAAGTGGCCAAGGAGAACCTCCACGTGGTGGCACCGGGAAACGCTGTATCGCATTGGCTTGCCGGCCGTGGTGCAGTAGGCGAATGCTGCAAGGCTTAATTAGGGCGATCAGACCCGAGTCTGCACGGGGACTCATCTGAATTGGCTTCGGCCACGAAACCTTATCAAGGGTATGCTGGTACCATGGGAACCGGGGTAGCCCCTGGACTCATATACTTCGGGAGAATTCCTGTCGTATATGAGTACAGCTCGGTTGTTTGCGGTTGGCCTCCTAGTGGGAGCTTCATGGGGGTTGTTGATGATGCTCAAGCGAGACGAGACCTTCGGGCATCGGCGTGGTGTTGCGTTTCAACACGGGTGCCGTACTCCTTTGCTAGAGATTTTGGTAGGTCTTGCATCCACCAGTATGAATGCTAAGCCATGCACTTGGTATAGACTCGTACCGTTCTTGCTTGTCACAGCGGGGCTCTGATTGTGGTCCCAAAATCAATCCGTGTCTTAAGAAGACCGTAGGATTAAGTCTCCACGACAGGTACCTACGTTAAAACCCCAAAGACTTAACAGACAAGGCAGGATGAAGAACATTACCGATAAACAAGAAGAAATAATATCAGTATTAGGTGAAGTAGGTGACATTTTACGTTATCATATGTCGTTCTGATAATAACTATTAGTTTCTCCGGGTTTTCTGCGTTGAGCACTCCAGATCACTCAGTGTTCACGCTATCGGAAGCTTTCTCGAAACTGATGACTATTCCAAAATGATCTATAAGGTGTTGATGTGGTCAATCCAGGAGGACCGTGGGCGGAAACCAGCCTGCTCTCTGTTGATCAAGCTTTTGAGATATTATTTGATGCATCCGGAAAATTTTCCCCATTATCTTTGCGCCGGCGACACGCTCAAAACAGGTGCGCCTCTTCGGGATCTTCATAAGAATCCACTTTTTTCACTCTCTGGGAAAGGTCTCGCATTCCCAAGATTTCCATAAGAGTGAAAGCTGCCGATCTGCAGTAACTGCAGGTGTTGCGATAACCAACTATGCGGGGAGATCGTCAAGCCCAGCGGCTTCACCCCGTTTGAGTGCATTGATGGGTGACATGATTTCCTTCTACTTGGGGAAGCGGTATTTATCCGCATGTTACAATGAAGAACCATGCTGAGGTGTGCTTTCCACCTCTTGAATTCTTCATCATCATGAGCATCTACCGTGGGGGTGCCAACGGAAAGTTGGAGGATAAACTCGCAGGTTAATTCGCGGTGATAATGCCTGTGTGCTCAAATCCTGAATTGCAGCCTGAATATCGGTAAAGTGAAAATATTGCACGTCGGCAGCTGTCGCGAACATTAAATGCTGCCCGTTGCTCTCTGACGAGTTCGGCGGTGCACAACCCCCGCATGCAAGTTAGATGACTGCAACAGATCGGCTGACGTACCAACTGGCTGGAGCCAGCAATAGCTGGAAACAAGGCCGGAGTCTGATCTGACCATAGGCTGGAACGACAGTCCCGCAAGAACACACGTGGAACAATCTAGCAGATTGGCTCCCGCCTACAATAGATGAGGACGATTCGTATGATGTCGTGGTTGAATCATTCCGATGGGCCAGGAGGAACACTGGTGCCAGCGTCTCAGTTGACACATTCACCTGCTTTCCATTAATTTCAACCGTGGAGACTGCGGTTGACACTCTTTGGTTGGTTAGTTGTTTCAAAGATGTTTTAACGGTATCGACTCGGACGAGAACGTGCGAACAAAAGCCTAGGTCTTTATGTACGAACGGCGTCCTCGCACATGCTCCCGCAGGCTATTAGGAAATTCAGTGTGCTTGATATTGTCGCTACTGTCAACGAACCACTCGTCGGGTAACCGAAGAGAAGTTCTGAATACTAACTGGGCAGGCATTACACTCAGTTCCTTCTTAACACTTTTTCGTATGCCAATCATCACGGTAGGTAGGAGCTGCACCCAGTTGGCTCTGTCTCAATGGCACATTAAGGAGGCTTTCGGCGATCGGAGCCACGTTGCAACGACCCGACGGAGATAAGGGCCCGATGGTATCAACATGGACACGTTGAAACCTTTTGCCGGGCATGGAACACTGTTGGATGTCGCTTTTAATGTCATCATCAACGGCGCAACAACCGGTATCCAGTCTAAGCCTGCCTTAATAAGGAACTCTATACATCCCGGTTTTGCACTGAGGTCGGCCAATTCGTTTCACCTCAGGCAGGGTCTGAATCATCTTCTTTTTCTACCATAGATATTGACTTTTCGGGTTGGATCATCCTCATCCATGCGGATTAAGTGATCCGCCCACCGCAACCTATTGAACAGAATTTTATCCACAATCTGACGGTCATGGTATCGCTAATAGAATCGTCCATCCTCATGTAGGGAGCCAAAAATTCTGCGGAGAATTCCTTTTTCGAACGCGACCAACAGTTCGCAATTTTTCTTGCTAAGAACCCAAATCTCCGAGGAATACATGAGGACTGTCAAGATCATAGTCTTGTATAGTAAAAGCTTTGAACCTATGGTGTTACGTTTCGAGCAGAACAGTTTTTGGAAGCCGAAATGAGCTCTGCTGGCAGCCAACAATCGTGCGCAGATTTCATCGTCATAGCTGTTATTGATGGTGATTTTCGACCCTATATGGGAGAAGTTATCAATGGTCTCAAAGTTGTGGTCTCCTATCTTTATACTTCCCGTTTGCATAGTGTGGTTTGATGTTGTTGGTTAGTTGGTTTTTGGTGCCGACGTTGCCACCATGTACTCCGTCTTGCATTCATTAATGTGCAGCCCAAAATCTCTCATCGATAGCCGCCTGCTCGATCTGGATGAAGGCAGTTTGTACGTTTCGGTCGTTCTCTCTATGATGTCGGTATCGCCAGCATAGGCCAGAAGTTGGATGGACTTAAAGATCTCAGCATCACAGAACGCTTTCTCCAGGGCAAAGTTTAAGACCGTTGTTAATGTTGAATAGTCTCGAGAATGATCCTGGTGCTTTTGTCTAGCCATGCGTGCCTGATATGAGCAGCCAACTTCAGGTCTTTGTTCGGAATCTCATCCAATCCCAGAGCCTTATTTTCTCCAATTCGTTCACAAACCTCTACTCTTCGGTTACCCCGGGAATTATGAAGGGGTTCTGTTGAACCATTGGATGAGGTCCGCTTTCTTGTTGTTGTGGGAAAAGGATAGCGATTATTTTTAACAAGAGTCGCGGGCACGACACATGGGGTGATTTTGAATCTTGTTCGTATTTTCTTCAAGGCACAACTGGTTGTAACAATTCCGCTTATTTGCCCGTATGGCCTTCTTAAGGCTACTTTGAAGATCGCGGTATTCCTTTTCCGACCGCTGATGTTCTGGCTTCCCCCTGGTCCTTTGGCAAAGCCTCCTCGCTCACAGATACGATGTTCTCACGATTTGTTGGTTCCGCCAATAGTTTGGTTGCGTCGCGGCATTGTAGAGTCGCTGGCATCAGTTATCCGTTGATATAACTGGCTCACTTTTTCCAGCGCCGTTCCCTTCGGGTCGTAACCTCGTTCTACAGCCGCCAGGAATGCCTCTTCCTCGAAAGCTCCAGTGAACCACCCAGCTATCCTCGTTTTTCCCGTTTTTGATGCTCACTCGACTATCGTCTCCTCCGTTCCTGATGTCGAAAAAGATGGCCTGATGATCACTGTGGGTATAGTGCTCACTCATCCGCCAGACCATCTCTATCGTGAACGAGGTACTGAGGTAGGTTGGATCGACGATTGACTCTAGTCCTCTGCCGCGAAGGTTTCAAGCAAGATTTGGCCCCTGATGGTCGTCACTTCGCTTACCCAGTCTAAAATCCACGGGTTGAAATCCCCGGGAATAATTTTGGGGCTGTGGTCTCTAGCGTCAAACACCAAACTGTCCAGCATCTCCTCATATCGTGCTAATGTTGCACTAGGAGGAGCATAGCAATCGTAGATATGGACTCCATTGACTTTTGTTTGTTCAGAACCGGTTCTCGGAAATGCCATTATTTCCTGAATGGCTTGTCGTCTACATGCCACCATCGCCGCGTTTCCCCACGATTCTTTCACCCACGTAGCACTAACGTAATTTCGGTACGCTTCACACATTACCGCCACGTCCACATTCGATACTCGAATGGTTTGCGAGAGCAAGTCATGAGCTGCCTCGCAGTGATTGAGATTGATTTCTATCAACCTCATTTAGCTTTACGATTCAACTCCCTCCTATATGCCGGGTACTTGCTACCACCTGCATCGTGTGCCGGTCATCTACTCCCCTTCTTCCTTTGCACAACATGCATTGCGAATCTCCAGGGTAGTCTTTGATAAGGTGGCCCTCTTCATTACACTTCTTGCACCTCTTCGACGTATCGTACTCGCTACTACATGCTGCTTCAAAGTGACCGAAATCCAGTCATCTGAAGCATCACTTCAGAGATATTTGCTCCCTAAGTCGACATACGACCCAACCTATTCTTACCTTCTCAGTTGCCTGATTCCACCGGCAAGCTAGTAATAGTGGTCTGTATACCTTCATATGCTTTCTTCATCCTTTTGATGGCACTGTCTTCCAGGTCGCCAAGATTGAATTGTTCCCTTAGCACAACACAGATATCCTCTGGTGATATGACCTCGTCTAGGTCTTTGCACTCTATCACTATTTGTTACTTCCAAGCTTTCACGTCAGCTTGCTCATCTAGCACTTTCTCCACCTGGCCGCAAAAGCTATACACTATATTCTCACTAGATTTGTTTAGTTCCCTTTTGCGTACATCTGATAAGGCTCACATTGCCACCCAGGCCTGTCAGTTCCGGATCGGCTTTCACTTTCCGAAGGATTTCGGAGTAGGACATATCTCTTTTCGTGGAAGTAATGATTACTTCCGGATGAGTCTTCTTTTTCGCCTTGTGCCGCTTTTTGCCGCCTACCTTTGCCCATTCTTCCGGTTTACGAACTGTAGGCTGTTCCCCTTTTGTCACAGTTGGACCCGTAATCGATGAACTATCCGGAACTTCACTTATTCCATCCCTACTCCGCTTGCCCGTGTTCTCACCTATCTTATGTTGAGGTAGCGTCACTGTCGTTTCCCGTGTGACTTTGCCACATGGCGCCTGGGCGTTTTTCTCCTCTACCGCCCTAATATAAGACAACTTAATACCTCGTATCAGAGCCTTGGATATTCCGCCTCTCTTTAATGAACTCACAGAGTTCATTTACGCGTTCCCCCAATGATACAAACGCTGTTGCAGTTTGCTGCCTTCCACGATCGCGTTTTATAGCATCGATAGTCCGGGGACACTTCAAGTTCCTTTCCGAGTCTCTCGAGGAATCTCGATTACCTAGGGGTAAAGTTGCCTTCAGTGGTGACCTCCCTAGTTTTGAGCTCTTTCGAGAAAGATTCGGTGTAGATCTCATTTTCACTCAATTAGATGCCAAAGTAGCCAAGTTACTCACTATTGAGGCACTGCGGTCGCTGAATATCGGCGGCCGAGAGCCTGCTTACCCACCCCCAAAAACCGCCGACACTGGATTTCCGAACCCCTGCACCGTAAAAAAACTACTCTTTTCGTCCTCCATATTTGGTTTGATTTCAGGGTGTCCTTCCCATAGCCAATTTTTGTCCACGGGTAGGCATTTACTCCCCACCTATCCGGCCTGCGCATAGGCATGCCCATTCACGCACATCTTCTGATGGGTGCATGTGCATGCCCATAACGGATACACCGAGCGTTTCCTTATCCGCATGAAGGGACGTGCCTGATGGGAGATTTGGCCACTCCACACAGGATTCAGGCTATACCAGGATGCATCTACTTCTTATAACCCATTTCCAGGGGTCCGACTCCACGGCGATAGGCAGTATAATTCAGCCTGACACCCAACAACGGTCAGAAGGGAAGAAGGGTAAAGGAGAAGAACTAAGTTTTTAATGCCCAATCCCCGAGATCCATGTCAGCATGCTTATTGGACAGGATGGTGAACTGAAAGTGCTTTGTATCAACTGATGGATGTTTTACTGGATGTCATAGCAACGAAGGAAATAGCACACAGGTGCGTTTTGGGGATCGAAGGAGCGTTCGATAGCACATCGTACACGGAGATACGAGTTGCCCTAACCAGCACGCTAGTGGCAAGCAGCCTGACCCTCTGGATGGGCAGGATGTCAGAGAGAAAATAAAATTACTGACAGGTACAAATTGTCATGGATACTACTCACAAGGTGGGGTGTTAACACCATTAATGTGGAGGATGATAGTTGATGAATTCCTAGGAGAGCTAACAAGCACTGGAATACGGGTCCAGGGTTATACTAATGAAATTGTTTTAATCCGGGGCAGATATAAGGATTCCTTATGCGATAAAATTCAAACCTGACTGCGATTCACTAGGAACTGGTGCAGAAAGGCGGGGCTGCGAATAAAACCAGCCAAGGCAAATATACTACCATTCACCATGAAGTGCAAGCTTGATTTCCTGAGAGCCATTAGATTACATGGCAGGGAGGTGACATACACTGGATATACACTGTAATTGAAAGGGCTGCGATTACCTATGGGAGGCAATCTGAGCAGAAAGAACTGAACTCAGCACAACAAGTAAATCAGAATTCAAAGACTGGCTTGCATGTGTATCAGTAGGGAATAAGAACCTGTCCAAAGGCATCCCTAGAGGTCTTTTTGGAATTGACTCCTCTCCATCTGCACATACAGACACAGCCAAGAATGGCGTTCTTCAGAATTTCCAGAAGTACCAGTGAAGCGGAGAGCTGCTTCAATTGAAGGAAAATTGATATGCTTTTTAGGTGGCTTTCGGATTTACTATTTTTTACGCACCTAGGTCCTACTAGGTAAATTCTAAAGTGGTATGGCAATGCCTTAATAGACGCTAGGCTTACTTAATAAGATCTGGATTCTCTGGGTTCTACATTAGGCTAGAAGAAAATGAAGTAGTGGACGAGTTGACCAAGAAAACAGCAGCGACGCCGCTATTCTGCCTAGCTAGAGTCATTCTGTGGAGTCGGAAATGGGTTCGTGGCTACGACATTGAAAAATGAAGAGGAGCGGCTGAGGAAACTTTACTAGGCGAACTTACCAGGAATGAAACAGTCCGGGTTACTCATGAGGGGATACGAACCCAAGCGCTGGAAAGATTGTTTAAACCTCGCAAAGAAGAGCCTCCGGATCATGATTGAAATACCCGCTTGTCACTTGAGGCTAAACTATCACCTGGAGAAGCTGGGGATATATACGGACACTATCTCTAGATTCTGTTAGGAGACCCCCACATGTACATCTTTTTTTTTTTTTTTCCCCGATGGAAGGTGGAAAGCTTCAAAAGTTACCGCAGGCTCCTGCCACACGGTTATGTGGGACTCTTACCCACTAAAACCACCTCTTTCTCCTTCCACTCTCCCCGCGGGACTCCCATTTGGTATTACGTCGCGGGGCTGGATCAGAATTTATTCTGCGCTCATGTCAACATTCGTGTTCCTCTCGCGTTCATTCTTTCGAATGAGTTCCTCCTGCCTAAGCTTATTTCCGATGGCTGTAATCACTTTTTCAACTTCGGTCCATATCCCCTTGGCTTTCACCATAAGCTCCATGATATTTTCGGGTGTAAAGTGCTCCCCGGTTGTAGCTTCTAATGTAGGCCTTTGGGTTTCGAATCTGGGGCAGTGAAAAAAGACGTGTTCTGCGTCCTCTGGAATGTTTGCACACTGTGAGCAATATGGCGAATCATCACGCCCAAATCGATACAGATATGCTCGATAGCCTCCGTGTCCGCTCAAGAATTGAGTTAGGTCGAAACCTACTTCGCCGTGAGGTCGCTCGATCCATTTCCGGATATCCCATATGATTTTGTGATTCCAACGGCCTTTTTCTGACTTGTCCCACTTCTCTTGCCATTCCGCGACAGTTTCAGCTCGTGCGAACTGTCGCCGACGGGCAGGAGATTCTCCGGTGAGGTACGTTCGATCGTAAAGTCGTTGTGTTTCTTTCGCCAGAATCTCAATCGGGATCATTCCTGCTATCACGCAAGCTGCTTCATTAGAAATTGTTCTGTAAGCGCAACATGTTCGGAGTACACTTATGCGATACGCAACTCCAATCTTTTTCTTATTTATTGTATTTTCCAGTGCATCTGCCCATACTGGGGCTGCATACAGTAGGATCGAACTGACCACCCTTGAAATAAGGAGTCGACGGCTCGGCCTTGGGCCACCTATATTTGGTAGCATTCTCGCAACCAGCGCTCCGATGTTATATGCCTTGGTTGCTGCACCCTCCACATGCAATCTGAAATTCAACCTCTAGTCAATCATTACACCTAAGTACTTAAGTGCAGGCTTGGAATAAATTGTTTGCGTTCCAACTTTGATCTTCATGGAAGTGCACTTTCTCCGCTTGGTAATAAGTACTACTTCCGTCTTATGCTCTGCGAGCTGTAGACCAGCATTCTTTAACCAGGATTTAATCTCATAGACTGCTTCATTTGCATAGAGCTCGGCTTCCTCGAGAAGGCGTGCAACAACCGTCACACCAATATCGTCCGCGAAACCAATGGAAGCCACACCAGTAGGAAGGTCTAGGGTCAGTACCCCGTTATACATAATAATCCACAAGACTGGCCCTAGGACAGACCCTTGTGGAACTCCGCATGTCGTTTGGTAGGATTTCATTCCTTCATCTGACTCGCAGCACAGAGTCCTATCGATTAGGAAGTCGGCAACAATACGGACCAGGTACTTCGCCACGCCTAAGTTCATTAGGGACTCAAGTATCTTGCTCCATCTAGCGGAATTGAAGGCATTCTTCACATCAAGTGTAATCACTGCACAACATTTGCCTTCGTCAAGTGCGGTCTTAGCTGTGTTAGCTACTAGGACAAGTGCATCGGTTGTAGACCTCCCCTTTCGAAAACCGAACTGATTTTCGGAGAGACCGCCATCCTTTTCGGCAATTCGAATTAATCTGTTATAGATTACTCGTTCGAATAGTTTACCAGTATTATTAAGAAGGCATATCGGCCTGTAGGACGAAGCTTCACCCAAAGGTTTGTTTGGCTTGGGGACTAGAATTAATTTCTGCTTCTTCCATTGTGTAGGAAATACTCCTTCTTTAAGGCATATGGTGAACGCCTCGGCAAACATATTTGGAGCTATTTTTACTGCTGCCTTCAGAGCTTTATTAGGGACGCTATCCAAGCCAGGTGCTTTGTTTCCAACAATTTTATCCGCAGCTTCGAGGACCTCCTTTTCGCTTACCATTGGAACTTCGGCGGTGTCTACCCCACATGTACATCTGGGAGAATAGTTGATATCAGATGACAGGTTGAAACACTTGGTTTAAACGAGATACTATAGTTTATAGGTATACTATAACTAGTAAAGGGGTATAGTAGTTCTTTTAGACGCAGTGAGGCACCCCTTGACAATATTATTATATATGGTTTTGACCTCTGCACCTCAGCATGGTGGCAGCTACAACTGGGTGCCTTCCGGAGTACCACGCGTTGTTGCTCATTCTCCCTACAATGAAAAACCTTCCTCTTTCCTTCGTAAATTAGTGACATCTTAGTGACCTGTCCTTCTGAAGGCTATACTCCAATTGCCGCAAGGAAAATCTTCGTTTTGGCCCAACTTAGGACTTTTCTCAGGCAAAAGTTTTTTGAAAAACTCTAACTCTCAAGTTTATAATCCAGAGATGAACTTTTATTGCAACTTGTGCGACCTCCGTAGTACAAAAATGAATATAAAACAACTGAAATGGATATAAAACGCGTAATATGCAGATAAAAGATCCGCGCTAGCATCAAAACAGGAAATTTGACTGTGCAAAGTTGTATCATTTTGGACAAACTCAAATCATCATTCAATAAAATCGACAATAAAAGTATCTATCCAACACAAATTTCCCATTAATTTGCACAAAAGCATCCCATCGGGGGTGCGTATGGAAAAAAGTACTGACTCGAATATTGCTAGTCAAAATGGAGCCTATGAATTAGAATCAATCAATCTGCGTCTATTTTTTATGATTAATGACCGAATGTTCCGCAACATTACCCATTAATGTCTATCATAAATAATATCTTCATCAAGTTGTGCTGAGTCGAGAGAGAGAATGGGCATAATATCTTTCATTACTGAGTCCTTATTTAAAATTTTTGCTAGTTTATGAGAATTGGGGCATTCACGTAAATTTATATGGGGCCGTGCTGACGTAAATAAGAAATCCTGAAAGCAGCGGGACTAATTAAAAGCAGAATAATCTCTCGTTTATAATACGATTAAACATGTCGGAATTAATTTCAATGTTATTTTTCTTAGTAAATTGGATGACGCAATAAGGAAGATGATAAATTGCTCATTTATGTCTATACGAAGTGCTGAGTGAATAAGGAGCTGGTTTAATCAGAAGTTGCAGATGCCATGTCTGGGAGGGGATCAGAATAATATTTTTTGATTGCGGGGAGTATATGCACATACATAATTGTATGTATATGTTTTTCGTTGAGGGATAACAGCAGACGATGTTTATTAAGGAGGATTTCGTGACTTAATCAATTATCAGAAGATGGAAGCCAAGTAACTCCTTCAGGTGAAGCCTTGATCCCGACAAACTGCGAAAAAAGTTTGAGACTTCTTGCAGAATCAAGAAAATTTAAATCTCTAAACAAATTTAACGATTGTATTTTTATCTATCTATCCAGGAATAGGACGATAATTATAGAAATGTTATGACCGTGAATGACTGTTACTGACTGACTGTTATGGCCTTGAATATGATAACTCTGTTCGCAAAAACTGATGCTTTATATAAAACAGGCGATGTAAAGCTTTTCATTTAAGATATTATCGATCGCTAGATATTTCTTTTTTCCATCTTTCAATTGATAATAAATTACATCTAGCTGCTTCCATCAAATACAGGTACAGAAATATGAAGATTCGCCTCTGGAAATGATGTTCTGTACTTAGTGGTAGTTTCTCCAATCGACTTAGTTTACAAGGTCCATGCCTAACTTCCTTCGATATCAAACATCACGGAAACAACGTTAGGCATAAAGAGATCATCACCTTCAGTAGTAAGTATACGCTTAACGCAGCTAGTTTGAGAACTGTTGAACTAGCTTCCAGAGCTACGAATATGCGTTCAACAGACGGTTCACTCCGTGGAATTGTCCCGACGTAAATATCAGTGCTTTTGGACCAGCTTCACAGTGTATGTTCAAAGGCTTCATCGAGAGGGTAGAGCATGTGAATATCAGTGGCCGACCCGAGGAGCCCAGTGAAAGTGGATACGACCCCCTGCAACTAGAGACTTCGTTTACGTACCACCAAGAATCCGCAGCCTGACTCCAGCTAGAAGCAGCCGCAAAGAGAATCCCTAAGTATGCCACCCTCCTCCAATCAAGGGATTGTCAGAAGTAGGACCCTGTTTAGCCAGTTCATGGACCCGTTCATTCTCCTGTACATTCCTATGCCTGGAAGTTCCGAGAAGGGTGACTTTGATCGAGTTGACCGGTCTGTTCAATGCGTCCTTCCACTGCCCCACCTGCGTTGAGAATGTTACCACTGAGTGCAAAACATGGACGGCCACTGGGATCATGCCCCACCTATCGACAGACCTGCAATATCGCTAATATTTCCGCTTGGATTACACTTGCGAATACTGGAAGAGAGTACGAGTCAGCCCCCAATATGTACATTCGAGAAAACTCTCGCACTGACTCGACAGACCATCGATAATCCGTCAGTGTAGAGTATTATGTCATAACATTGCAACACGTCGTCTGTTCTCCACTTTGCCTTAATTGCAATGGCTATAGCAAAGTTCCTTGTGAAGGTGTATTTGCGTATCTCATTGGGGATGTCCAGTGTTCCTCCGATGTATATCGTCTAGGATGTTACTATGGTCGTATGGTTTCGCTGCCTAGCATGTGGACTGACGTGGTCTGACACCACTGCACCCTATAGTGTATTTAATATGGTGCTCCAGGGATAGCAGGTCTAGGATTATATTAAGGGCATTTGCTGGACAGGACTGCAGAGAACGAGTAGTACTGGCATATGCTAGTAACCTTGCTTCCATTGTACGGTTTCGTCTAGGGCAGAGGCAACTCATCAGATGTTGCTCTACCTCTGCCCTGGGAGCAAGGTGGACAAAGTGGTTATTAGATGTTGGTTGTATACGGTTGCTAATAAATTGAGTCTGAATTCGGCCTATGTAGATTCCTCTTTTTTGTAAGGATTTGAGGGGGTTGTGGATCCACGGTTCACTGATGGCAATCTGGACCAATTCCTTGTTGCTGATCAATAGATCTCGGCTAGTACAGAACAAAACTTTCATCTACTTCTGTCAGCTTAGGCCAAAATTTAATATGCGGTTTTTATCACGAATATAATTAATACGTTTGTGTGCATAAGGGCTTAAACAACATTCAGTAACCTCTTTGGCAACGCTGCTCCCAGGGTAGAGGCGAGACAGCGTCTGATTAGGTGCCTCTGCCTGAGCGAAATGGTAAGTTTCTATTTTTTATAAACTAGTCCAGAACAGAGAAGTTTATGAACTAGAAAAAGGGAAAGAAAGTTTGTTTTCAACTGATGCGGTTTCAGGCCTCCCCAAACCAACATCATCATCAATGACGTAATAACCTGTGTCCGGTCTAGGGTTGAGTTAATAAGAAACTCCAGACATCCCGGTTTTGCGTCGAGGTCTACCAATTCGATATCTCTAAAAGCTGCCTGGCATCCTTGCCCACGCCATGACTTCATCTCAGCCAGGGTATGTCTCGTCTTCTTTTTATACCATGGATATCACTTATCAACTTCCCGGACTAGATCATTGTCTTGCGTACGGATTAAGTGACCAACCCACCGGAATTTATTGAGCCGGATTTTATCCACAAGCCGAGGGTCATAGTATCGCTCACAGATTTCGTCATTATGTAGGCTACGGAATAGTAGATCCTTAATCTTTTCAAGGATTTCCTCATGAACGATCCCAGGAGTTCGCATTTTCTCTTAATAAGAACTCAGGTTTCCGAGCAACATATACGGACTGGTAAAATCATAGTCTCGTAAAGTAAGAGCTTTGATCCTATGGTGAGACATTTCGGGTGGAACAGTTTTTGTAAGCTGAAATCGGATTTTTGGCTGTCACCAACCACAGATTTCATTGTCATAGCTGTCATCGGTTGTAATTTTCAACCATCTTTCTAGTTTTCGTTTCACCAGTGCGATTCGATGTTGTTGGTTGGTTGGTTTTTGGCGCTGACGTTGCCACCATGTACTTCATCTTGTCTTCATTCAGCCGAAGATCTCGCGCTGCCTGCTCGCTCTGAATGGAAGTAGATGGCCAATCTCGGATTATTCTTCCCATAATCTCAATATCGTCAGCAAACGCCCGTAGTTGAAAACAATGCTGCCTTTTGCAGTTGCATCTACTTCAACATAAAGATCACTTTTCCAGAGCCAATTTAAAAAGGCTGCATGATAGCGCATCTGCTTGTCTTAGACCGTTGTTGATGACGAATGGTCTCGAGTGTGTTTCTACCGCTTTTATTTGGCCTCGGAAATTGGTCTGGTCCATTTTATCAGTTTCATCGGGATACAGAATTCTTTCATGACCGTGTACAGTTCTACCTTGGCTGTACTTATCGAACGCGGTCTTAAAGTCGATGAAAAGTTGGTGCAACTGATATCTATATTCCAGCAGTTTTCCCATCGCTTACCGCACAGAGAAAATCTAATCTGGCCAATGATGTTCTCTGTAGGGGCGTGAACGGTCATGAAGTTTATATTTCAAAATTTGTCTCGCAAGTGTTGAGTGCATAGCCGTTCACTTATGTTTTCAAAGTCGATAACAGCAGGTTTCATTTTTTGGCTGAACCTACTTGGAGCACATGGTTTACTGGATGGCCCCAGTCTGAGCAGTTGGTGCAATTTGTCCCGTTTGTAGACACGGGAGACTCATCTTTATCCTTCTCTTTGTGCAGATCTTTATTAAAAAAGAACTCCCAGCGGTCCTCACCTCGAGGTGAGGAAAGGTTTTGGTTGTAGAGCTGTTGGGTCAACAGGAGTTCCCAGGTTCTATACCCTATCGTAAGTACCGACCCACGTTTCCGTACTAGCTTTTGACCACCACCACTCCTCAAATACTTATACAAAACTTGACTCTGTTGTATCTTAGATTGGCCCAAGACAGGGTTGTGTACATCCAAAAACCATCCTCGGCCGATGACGCCATTTCCTTACAAAAGGACTCTTGCAGGTGGTGAAGCCTACACAGGCCTTCTTAACTCCCATTTCATAGTACATATCTGAATAAAATACAGCTCGGTAATTAACAATTCGTCCATCTCACACGACTAAGGCTGTATATCATATAAGGAAGGTTCTGACTGACAGTTTTCGCTGAAGAAGAAGTGCATATGGACTAGCATCTCCAGGATCTCACCAGAAGATTCCGATCCTTCCTTTTCAGCCACTGCTTCTATGACTGTTGTGTTTTAAAGCCCCGATTTAAAATTTTCAGTTCGTCTCTCGTGCCAATGCTACCATTTCGAACACCGGAAAATTTATTCTTGATCAATTAAGCAAACTCCCTAGAGACGATTCGGGTGGGACCTTAGAAGAATTCTACAGCTAACTGTGATCTGAGAAGGATTTCTAGTAAGGCACTCTCCAGTTCTCCAACCATAATATTTCTCCGAGCGAAGGAAATGGAAGCGGGTTTATGTAGATGCATCAATTGGATGGGTTTTCCCTTATCCATGCGGGCTACTGGGTGAATTGTGCATCACGTTTCGAAAACTCTGTTACTCATAGAAGCAGGTACAGATATTTGTATCCTTGCTCTAAAATTCGTGGCTCCAGTTTTCAGCGAGCATCAGAGCACAAACTGTTACATATTTAATGGCTAACTTCACACTCTATCGCGATCTTCTCTTGGAAATTATTAATTGTGTATGTTTCCAAACTCGAACACATGAAGGAGAGGTGCAGCTTCTGGGTATTCAAATTTTCAGTTCCGTTCTCTTAGAAATGGCTGGAATGTTTTTTAGGGGTTTCTGTAAAACAGAAAGTCGGTTCGTTGTCTGGCTGTCTGTCTGTTTGTCCCACGCTCTTTTCTCAGAAAAGATTTTCCCCATTGTCACGAACATCGAGTAAATGCAAAAGAGGGGCATCAATTTTTTCCACAAAATATTGTCATGTGAGTTGTCGTGTGAAAGGTCCCCATTAGTGCTTTTCCAGCGAAATTCAGTGGGGATGTTTGTTGTATAAGAGGGGAGTGTGGGGATTATAAATTGGTCATTCCTTTCACGCACCTATTTCCGAAAACTACACTTTTAAAAATCTGAAAAGGAAATATGTAACTGCTCTTATATGGCATCCATGCTTCAAAATACCCTCCAACTGATATTTGATCAAACAAAGTTAATAATAGTACATTACTATCTTTATAGAAAATTGTCTAGAACCCCTCCTTACTTTTATCGTAGAGTCATAAAAGTAAGCGGTGACATAGACTATAATGCAGAGCATCATTATCAACGGCGCAACAACCGGTATCCGGTCTAGGCCTGATTTAATGAGGAACTCCAGACATCCCGATTTTGCGTCGAGGTCCATGTTATCCCTAAAAGCTGTCTTGCGGCCTGACCTACGCTATCGCTCCATCTCAGGCAGGGTTTGCCTCGTCTTCTACTTCTACCATATATGTTGCCCTTATAGATTTTCCAGGTTGGATCATCCTCGTCCATACGGATTAAGTGACCTGCCCACCTCAATCTGTTAAGCCGGATGTTATCAACAACCTGACGGTCATGGTATCGCTCATGGATTTCGTCTTTATGTATGCTATGGAATCGTCCATCCTCATGTAGGGGCCAAAAATTCATTGGAGGATTCTTCTCTCGAACGCGGCCAAGAGTTCGCAATTTTTCTTGCTAAGAACCCAAGTCTCCGAGGAATACATGAGGACTGTCAAAATCATTGTCTTGTACAGTAAGATCTTTGACCCTATGACCCCCTTTGACCTATGACCCCCTTTCGAGCGAAACACTTTTTGTACGCTGAAATATGCTCTGTTGGCTGCCAACAACCGTACGCGGATTCCACCATCGTAGCTGCTATCGGTTGTGATTTTTTTGAATTGTAGTCTCCTATCCTTATTCTTCCCGTTTGAGCAATGCGGTTTGATGTTGTTGATTGGTTGGTTTTGGTGTTGACGTTGCCACATGTATTTTGTCTTACCTTCATTGTTATGCAGCCCAAGATCTCGGCCCGATTGCCGCCTGCTCGATCTAGATGAAGGCAGTTTGTACGTCTCGGGTTGTCCTTCCCATGATGTCGATAACGTCAAAAAAAAAGAAGGCGAAAAAGGATAAAAAGAAACAACGGACTCCGTCGCCAGAGACACGTCTGTCCAAAAACAAGGAGTCTGCCAACCCAAAGCCAGTAGCGGAAAAAACGAGGAAACGAAGAAGGACTAGACCGTCGGCTCTGCTCATTAAGCCGACGGAAGGCAAGACATTTGCGGAAGTCCGTAGTGAAATCCGCTGCAGAATGAAACCCGAGGAGAACGGAGAAGAGGTCTCTTCAATACGGAAAACTAGGAGTGGTGGAGTTCTCGTCGAACTGGGCCCAAAGACGACCAACAAGAGCACGTTCTGCGAAGCGGTCAAGGGGCTATTGGGGGAGAAGGCTCTTGTTTCCAGCCTAGAACCCATGTGCTCTCTAGAAATACAGGATCTTGACTGCCTCACAGAAAAGGTCGAAGTAGAGGAGGCGCTAAAGCGTGAATGTCTAGTGGCGACCAATGCCCGGGTAGGTATTACCTCTGTAAATGCTCGAGGCCAAAAGCTCGCTGTGGTGGAAGGCTCCGAGCAATATGCGAGGAAACTCCTTAACAGCCAGAGAGTCAAAATCGGATGGGTAGTATGCAGGGTACGAATGCGGATAGTCCCACCAAGTGCTACAGGTGTCTGGACTATGGACACACGTCAGCAGCTTGCAAGGGTCCGGACAGGAGGACAGCATGCCGGAGATGCGGCCAAGCGGGTCATCAAGCGAAGACTTGCAAGGAAAGTGAGAGTTGCGTTCTCTGCAGGGATCGTGGCGCGTCTGGCGAAAGCGTCGCACACACTGCGGGCTCGGGACGGTGTTGGATCTTCAGGGCGGAATTGGAGAGGGCTAGGGTGCGAACGCCATGATCCTCATTTTGCAAATTAACATGCACCGGAGTGCAACCGCTCACCAGTTGCTAGCACAGTTCGCTGCGGAAGTAAATGCTGATCTAGTGCTGATTAGCGAGCAATACCGAAACAAGGACCCGTCCTCATGGTATCTCGACTTATCGGGCACCGCTGCCATCTGGGTTCGGGACGACGTTTGACTTCGTGTTCTTGCCGAAGGCCGGGGGGACGGATTTGCCTGGATCCGGTGTTTAGGGATAACGATTTTTAGCGTTTACCTGACGCCGAATGAGTCGATTCCGGACTTTCGGTGCCGGCTTGATGCTCTGGAGGATGCCGTTTCGAGCACGGAGGGACGAATCCTGGTTGGCAGTGATTTTAATGCCAGGGCTCTTGAATGAGGCATACCTGAATCGGACTCCAGAGGGAAACGGATTCTGGAAATGGCGGCGAGAACCGGGCTCGTAATTTTAAACACCGGATCCACGCCAACGTTTCGGCGCCCAGGTTGTGAAGGAAGCATTCCTGACATCATTTTTGCGTCGGAATCTCTGGCATCATCGGTGGACGGGTGGCGAGTCCTAGAAGACTTCTCGGCAAGAGATCATCAGTACATTGCGTTCGAAGTGTTTGACGCTACTTGCCGGCGAGCACCAACACGACGTTCCCCCTGCGTGTGGAATGTCGCGAGGGTGAACATCGGAAGGTTCGTCGAAGCTCTTGGAGCAGGTAGGGCCGCGTTGGGGGGCACTCCGGGGGGTGGCGGTGTCGCAGCTGGCACCGTCGTAACTTCAGTGATGAATCTGATAACGACGGCGTGTGAGGCTTCCATGCCTCGGAGAGGCCCCAGGCGCGGCAAGCCTTCTATGTACTGGTGGACGGCGGAAACTGCCGACCTACGGAAGGAGTGCCATAAGCTCCGCCGTTTGGCACAACGTTTGTACGCCAACGAGAAGGCATGTGCCATAAAGTCACAATATAGATCAGCAAAAAGGAGACTCCGCAGCGCTATAAATAAAAGCAAAGCTCGCGCGCTATAAGCTTGTCAGTAAGGGTAAAGGAGACGCGGAGCTCCCGTCTGCATACCGACCGCTGTGTATGCTTGACACGGGCCGAAGAGTCGCGCGTGGTCGGTTATGCAGACGACGTTGCGGCACTTGTTGCCGGACGCACTGTTGAACAGGCGCAAAGCAGGCTTGGCATATTGATGCGACGGGTAAGCGGATGGATGACTGCTCACGGTTTCAACCTTGCGCTGGAAAAAAACTGAAGTAGTCATCCTGACCAGAAGGAGAATCCCGACCTTGCGTCCCATATCGATCGGCGAGTTGACTATAGAGTCAAAACCAGCGATTAAATACCTTGGTTTAATGCTCGACTCGAAGATGAGCTTCTTCGAGCAAATCAAAGCAGCAGCGGACAGGGCTGCAGCTATATCAACTAGGAGACGTCTCCTCATGGGAGCAACGCAGTCCGTCCTTCTCTATGGTGCGGAGGTATGGGCTGATGCCCTTGACAAGGAGGTGCATCGTAAACGCTTCGCTCAAGTGCAGAGGCGGGGAGGTTTGTGAGTGGCGTCTGCTTATCGCACCGTCTCCCAACCGGCTGTGATGGTGATTGCGGGGGTGATCCCCGTTGCCCTCCTTGCCAAAGAGCGCAAAGCTATCTATCGCCGTAAGGGCGAAAATTTAAGAGAAGTGGTTGCCCGTGAGGAACGTCAACGCACCCTTAACGAGTGGCAACTTTCTTGGCAAAATGAGCCAGGGGGCAAGTGGACTGCGCGGCTCATCGACAAATTAGACCCATGGTTTAATAGAAAGCACGGTGAGATTGATTACTTCCTTACCCAACTTCTAAGTGGGCATGGAGATTTTCAGTCTTACCTGTACAGGGTTGGGAAGGCGCGATCTCCTGATTGTGTGTTCTGCAATAGAGTGGCGGATGACGCTGAACACACCTTTTTCTCTTGCGAGAGGTGGGACGGCCTCCGCCAGCATCTTTATGCAGACACAGGGGAGCTCTCTCCAGACAACATTGTCAAAGAGATGCTGAAGAGCGCTGGCAGCTGGAATAGTATTGGGCATTATGTTCGGGCTCTTCTTACTACGAAGAAGATTGAACTAGACCGGCGGAGGAATCGGACGGTAAGGGGTTCCCTGAACTAACAACTCCCTTCCTCCCCTCCCCCCCCGTTGGTGAAAGGAATTCCCTGACTTGAAGGCTCCCAAATCCGGGAGAGCGGGAGGGCTAGCCCGAAGTAATGTGTCAAACGGTTCCAGGGTAGTTCTCTGATGACAGGGAGGTGTTTAGTTGGTAGTCCGCCAGCGTGCTGTGGCGGGAGTCCAACACTCTGTGCGTAAACGCATTCAGCTACCCTACTCCAAAAAAAAAAGGTATCCTTCTCCGACTCTGCAGTCTCCTCTGTAGAGGCATGATTATTAATGAGGCTTATATTTCTAAAATTGGCTCGCAAACCCAGAGTGCATAGCCTTTCGCTTATGTTTTCAAAGCCAGTAATTGCAGGTTTCATCTTTTGGCTGGCTAAGAAACCTACTCCGAGCACGTGGTTTACTGGATGGCCGCTATAATATATGGTGCAGTGTGACTCTTCTCCAGGAAACCGGTCCCTGCCCAACGCATCTCCTGTAACACTGTTACGTCAGCCTTATATTGGGACAGGGTATCGGCTAGCTGCTTGGCAGCTCCATCTCTGTACAGGGAGCGTACCTTCCATGAGAAAATGAGCAAATCGTTATGTCATTTGTCGTTGTGTTACCCGTCGAATTCGAGGGTCCTGTTGTGGCTTCGTAACAGGTTGGTACAATTTGTCCCGTTTTTGGGCGCGGGAGACTTGTTTTCATCTTCCTCCGCCTGCAGCTATTCCTTAAGAAAAAGCTCCCAGCGGTCACCACCTGGAGGTGGAGATAGGGTTTGGTAGTAGAGCTGGTAATGTTGGTTCAATATGCGTTGCCCAGGTTTTAAGCTCCATCGTGGGTACCAATCCACGTTTCGCCCTGCGACCTATACTACCCCTTGGCCATAGCAAGACCCTACATTTTGGAACTGTATGCGGAGTTTAGATCTTTGTTTCACTTGCACTTCATTGTTTGGAGAAAGCTGTCGATAGCGTGAACGGGTTGTGTATCTCTTGTGCTTCACGCAGGAGGGGCATTCCGGAGAAACTAATAGGTATTATCAGAACACAAAATGTTTATATCTAGGAAGCATGGTTTCTGACGACACGGCGGCACCAAGTTAGATGTTTCCCGACCTACTAATTGCGCTAGATCCGCTTTCGCTGTCCTCTCTAGAATCTGGAAATGCAATTATCTATCAAGTTGAGACTGTTTTGAGCTAGTGTTTTTTTTTATATTGCTATATGGGAGTAGCACATGGAAAATGAGCTGAAAAGCTCCAAAGTTTCTTCAATGCCTGCATGCGCCATATCATCTCAGTACGCTGGTCTCACTATTTGAAACTATCAACTTGGTCTGCACGGGTTTTGCAATCGTATGCAAAGTGATAGGAAGATGGAAGTTGGCAGTGGCAGGTCACACATGAAGGAGTGGCGACAATTGAATTGCAGGCTATGCCATTCAGTGGAAACCACTCTCCCAAGATGGCTGACGAGTGGCACGCTCCAAGGGCACTTGGGGTAGAACAGTAGAGGACGAGTGCCAACGTCCTGGAAAATCGGGAAAGTAATCGGTTGGTGTGGTGTGGTCGGAAATCATAT
Organism: Hermetia illucens; assembly: GCF_905115235.1. Lineage (NCBI taxonomy): Eukaryota > Metazoa > Arthropoda > Insecta > Diptera > Stratiomyidae > Hermetia > Hermetia illucens. The sequence continues at coordinate 81,724,289 of NC_051854.1, read as the reverse complement.
TTTTTAAACGGATGCAGTCATGCGAAGTATCAAAATAAAAGTCTTGATTAGTACTTTATAATGTAAATTAAAATTTTTGATTGAATACAGAAAATCTCGGGCAAAATTGTATAAGGAATGAGCAAGATAAGTGTTTCTTCATTGCAAGGAAAACATCAGATACAATATAATCCTCTGATGTTCTAGAAAAGACTTCCTTTCTAGCTAATTACGTATCTCATTTGATTCCATCTGAAACGCAAGCAAGCGGATAAAATATTCCAGGAAAAGGCCAGGAAGCTTGCATATGATCAAACTTCTATTCAAACATCTTCTTAACATTTAGAGTTAATGGGAAATCTGGCCGAGATAGGAGATTAAGCAACTGCGAAGACTCATCTGACCGGTATTTCCTAAGTGGGTTGGATTATGTGTGCATTCGAGTACTTACTCATAATAATATGAATGCATATAATGAACCCAAGCCGATCAGAATATAGTGCAGGCAGTTAAATGCTTTTAATCTGATGGGGATAACGATGAATCGTCCTATTATCTGAAAGTTTTCATGTCAAAAGGTCGGTTTACCAATGAGCGAAAGGATAATGAGTAGCGGTTGTAATTGAATTCATGTTATCCCGAAGCAATTGAATCGAAAAGTGATTGATAATGACTGAGTTGGTTTTACTGTAATCAGTCCCCATCAAGCAATATTAAATGAATTTCACGGACTATTGACAGATATGACACGGAATTGCTCTTATTCAGATGTAGGCGTATTATGTGCAGATTTGATTGTCATTATCTTAATGGAAATGAAATCTGATAAAAAGCTATGTCAATTTGCTGTAAAATGCATTTCAATTATTAACATTCAATTGAAGCAGGCCTTTCCAGGAAATGAAATGGGTTCGTAATTCTTTTAGTAGCAAATGCGTCAATCACCAATAATCAGATTCTGAATATAAACATAAAATATAATTAAAAAAATAAAATAAAATAAAATAAAACTCCACTGTAGCCGGTCCCAAGCCCGGTTGTGAAAGGAGGAGGGATGGATAGCTTCAGTCTGAATGGCTGTATGCCACCACGGCGTCTTAAGGGGTAGGTGAGGAACTTGCAATCTTGCAGATTACTCACTGAGGAAGCTATCGCCACAACCTGGCAGTTAGGTATAAAATGCAAATCCATCTATTACAAGAAGAAGAAATTTAAGGTCCGGCACGGATAACCGGTGTGAGTTGTCTGACTTGATGACTGGGTCGGGCTCCCGTAATCGACAGCACGGCGTCGAAACCGCTAGACGTCTAGGCGTCACGACGACCAGGAGCATTGCTCCGCCTGCTGCAGTTGTTTCGCCACAATTTGTGGCGACCACTTCAGCAGGTTTGCGTAGGGAGCGGATGAAGTGGACTGAGGAAATTAACCTCTTCATCATCCGCTCCTACTATGAAATAACGGCGGGGCGGGTACAACATCTTACCGCCCCTTGTTACACCAGAGATTGGTTGAGTGTTTCCTGCAATTCGCGCACGTGACGACCAGTAACGCTTGCAGCGACACATCCCCGGCCATCATCAGGGAGCGTGTTCGACTTGGGGTTATCGCGGAAATTGGTGACCGAGAGTCGATGGAGGTACAGGTGGCGGCATTAACACCATGCCGCACTGCAGGCAAGAGTTTCAGTACTCCAGACGTGTCCAGAATGCAACATATGCGAGGAACTAGTGTTGCAAAGAGCAACTCATTATCGACTCGGTAGTTGTAGGACAAGCTACTAGAGGCTAAAGAAACTGCTATATCAATTATGCCAAGGCTTTTGACAGCGTTCAGCATACCTGGCTAATCGATATCTTGCATCTGTATCGCATTGATCACAAACCAATAAAGTTTTTGGCGACAGTCATGAAAGGGTGGCACACCACCTTATCAGTGCCTTCATCAGAGGGTGCTAATACCTCACAGGACAACCATATACGGGGAGGCATCTTCCAGGGGGATCCTTGAGTCGCCTTTGGTTTTGCATGACACTGAACCACTTTAATGGGTACTGAATGATGGTAGAGGGCATGGTTTGGCAATAAAGTATGGCCTACATGCTAAGTGCGAACTGCCACACTCTGTGTGTCAGGGTGTACTTAGATGACATCGATTTTTATGTTGGTACTGACGCCCATCTTAGAAGTATGTTGCGAATAATAGACATATATAGCCTTGATATTCGGATGGAGTTTGGATTAAAGAAGTGACGAATCCAACAAAGGTCATCATGAGCCGTTTGCCGGACATAGCATCGGTAACCCTCACATCGAAGCTATGACTGAGACAGACTTCTACTCCCTCTAGCCTCTCTTATTTCTAGAGAGCTGTGTAGTTTTTCTTCGTCGTGGCGATCAGGTCTAAGTTTACTGTCCTCTCTATTTCGCGCTAACGGAAATTCACTTGCTAAGATTGGTCTGAACATCAAAGTCAATGGCTGACCGAAACAACGATGGCTTGATACGCTGGATGGGGATATGAAAGCCTCATGATTGCATCCTGATCAGGCATTTGATAGAATCAAATGAGGAAACCGGTCACGACGAGCCGACCCCGCTTGTGCACGGGACAAAGGCAGAAGAAACAGAACCATACTAGCATAGCTATCAGTCGGCCTTTTGGCTCCTATCTTCGCCCTTAATCTGTCCGGGGTTTAATCCCTCCTCGGTTTGAGGTTGGGTTTTTCCGGAACATTCCCTCCTTGTGGGTTAACCTTCTTTTCTCTTCTCTGCTTCAGTCCGCTATTGAAGGATGAGGTCCGTCCCCATTGATATGTTGTACTTTAGCTGGTCTCTGTCTCCTGATCAAGGACCTTAGTTGGCTTCGATCTTTGCAGTAGCTCAATGTTGAGTTTGGTTCCACTGTTGGACTTTTCAACTTCTATTTCTATGGTATAGTCATCTGGTTATCGTTATCGCGAAGATGTGCCTGATTAAAAAGTTTGTTTGCGGTATATTTCCACGATCGTTTGTTGTTATTCTGCTAATGCCATGGCCATTACAAAATGATCATTAGGTGGTTGCCACAATTATATATTTGCAGGCAATACCTAGCATATTTCAAGGATAATTTTACACATTTTCACTTGCCTTTTGAATTCGATTCAATTCATTGCGTGTCTACTGTCAGCAGCAAATAAAACGCTGATTCCGCAGAGGAAACTCCCATCGGTAGCATATTCACTAATTATTCGTTGTAAGCGATATTGGAAAAAACGTCCCAGGAAAAATTTTAAATAGCGCGTATATGCTAGTGTACAACCCTGCAGGCTGTAAAACTTCCACAGTCCTTCAATATGTGTTATTATAATGAATACAGTGAACATTTACGAAGCATTTCTGCTGGCAGTGGATGTTGTAAAAGTTACGTTCCCTCGTACTTACACTAAGGACAAATTGCTATTGGAAATGACAGTATACAATAGTAAAGCAGGACACTTACGGAAGCGCGGGTTTACATGGCATTTTTAAGGATATTTGGTAGTCCGATTACCCAGCGGCATCAGCAGTAGTGAAAACATATTATGTGCATATATTGCCTTTTATTAAGCCATAATTAAAGTTGCGTGTGTGTTTCGGATGCAAGCTGCCAATTATGACTGGCCTGGGAAAATAATCACGGATTAAGCCAATTATAAAAATTCGATGCCTGTCTTTCGAAATGTTGATGTGTCCATGACAACTGCAAAGGCATCGTTCGTGCTGGATTACGAGGACATTTTATATGCACGGGAAATGCATATTTTCCTGACTAAAGTTTCGAATCCATTAATTATGCAATAACTAGGGAAAAGTACTCTGGGAGCGGAGCGGGCAGCACGGGATGGCCAATAATGTGTAACCGACACTTTGAAAGCTCACTTTGCTGTAGATCCGCTTAGGCGTTTAGTGGAATAGGCAGAAGGGATTTTTTCTTGGTTTTGAAATATTTTGTTCTGTAGCTATATATAGCACGTCTGTTACACCTACATACCATCGCTGCTGGCTCTGCAAAATGTGTTTCGGATCCGGTGACAAGAAGTAATATTGGTAGACCCCGTTTTGGCTTCAAATTTTTGCGAAATCGTATATCGATGCAGACAGCACCGTCATATGTCTGTCTGATATATATGCGCCCAGTTTACACTGTCGAAAGCCTCCCAAAATGAATGAGAAGCGGGGCAAACAAGTTCTGAACTCCGCACAATACGCTAAAATTATCCGTTGTTGAAGTGGTCGCTATTGGAAGATACAGGACAGAAACAAATTGCCTGTCTATCGGTGAAGCTAGTGCGTTCCAGAAAAACTTTAACACTTATTTTTGGACAGAACGGAGCACGCAAATCCACCTCCAATTGCCACAGTCTTGACATCCACCTTCTTAGGAATGTTTGCAATAATCCTTTTCGTCTACTTACTAAGAAAGGCCTCACATCTCTGAAAATTTGGTTTCTGTTGAACTAGCAACTCGCACCTCTCTCACAATCATTACAGGAGGTTCAGAACCGTGGTGAAATGTTTCCTCCCCCTCTTAAGCTGCTCATCACTTACAACGAGGAGCTGACCGTTGACGGTTACCACGGGACCATCGAATCAATTGTCGTCAGTTGTAAGTCCCTTCGTGATACGATCAATATCATTGGGAACTGCTTCTGCCTCCCTCAACAGAGAAATAATAAACTCTCGTATTTCACGGCCCACGCTTAGCTGCTCCTCTCGAGATCCACCGCAGTGCTGGCGGTCAAGTGCATCACGTACGGTCCCATTGGCAGCGGCAATAGCAGCAAAGCTCCCTACTCCGGTCAATCCCCAGTTTTAGGGGTCGTCCAAATCTATGGCGCCCCTTCGGAATGTGGTCGTTCAAGAAGTATGTCGTTCAATCAGAAACGCAGATCCCGTGTTGAAGTTTCCAGGTCGAGGTTCCCCATGTCTAGGAGAATATGCGGATGCAATAGGCAAACGAAAACATGCTCGTTCGAGTTAGGTGACCATTAACTGCTACTGATCACGATCGATTTGACTAGATGTGGGTCCTAATTAGGACGTTCGTGTAGGAATCGAGATTCCTGAACACTTCGGTTATGGTTGGTGAGTGGTGTCTATTTCAGTTTTTGTACTGCACCCTTGAGGACAAGAGTAGTGCGAGTGGCATTTTGAACTGAGGAATTTATCTAACTTCGAGAAAAGGCAGGATTCGAATTGCATTTCCTGATCGGGGATTATAGTTACCGACCCATTAAAGGGTGGAATCTATTCTCAACACAGGCCCTCAGCGCAAGATCAGATGCATCGTCTCAGGCCATGGTGTGAACCTGGCAACGATTGTGATATCTGAAACCCGGTGAGTCTCGCAAAGAGCCGATTATGTCGAGATGGATTGGTTGCGAGCGCTTGGTAGACTGCGGGAACATATCTACTTCTTCCCTCAGGTGCTTTGTTAGTTTGTACCTGTGGCATACGATATACTGGTTGGCCCTAAAATTAATGTCCCTCTTCATGGACAGCCAGTTCGCTGTTCGGATGACTGGGTGCGCCTGATGGTGATGGCTTGAAATACTTCGTGAAAAACATATGGCCGTGGTGGTGGGCCTTATTTGAAGTCTCGTAGAATACCCTGGGCGCTGCTCCCAAGACAGGAAATTCCTTGAATGCGTATTTGGAGCTAGTTTGGAGGCTCTGATGAACTTCTCCATCATTTTGCCCCTTTGCGATTGCCAGAAAACCGAGCGTGGTGGGAATCTTGACCTCTGCAACACGGGATAAAGTATCAGCATCTGCGTTATCGTTTCCAAAAACGTTTCGATTGTGGAAAGTATACTGGCTCAGGCGGTATCCTTCGCAAATACTGTGAATACCGGAAGTATTTTGTTGCAAGATACGCTACTAATAACTCGCACCTATGGTGCCGTAGCTCCGCTAAGCGGGGCAAGTTGCTTGGAAAGGAAGCACAACGGTTTCCATACCCTATTGGGTTTAAGCACAATGCGAACTGATGAATATCAACAGCTGACTAAATGTCTTCAATTGATTTTTTACCAAGGTACTCCAAATATTTCTGCGCATTTACGAGTTTTTGCGGTGGTAAAGGACGCACACTAGAAAAATAGTGAAGCCAGTAGTGTTGACGTTGTTGCGAACATCACGGTTAATTCGCTATTGCTGAAGAAGTACGCGTGGTGAATCGGCAACCCCAAACAACAAATGGAGTAAACAACTCAAATGGAGAAAAAAAACGAACAAAACGAGGAGATAGTGGAAATGGAGAGTGAGCTGACTGCGTTTATTCGCAGCACGAAAATGCGCCGTTCGCCCCAGCGCCCAGCGAAGGACGCAACAAGGGCTGAAATACCCGACGAGACATCGGGACGCGCAGACGGAGAGAAAGGCTCGGAAAGTGATGCAGCACCTGCAACACAGATAGGAGGAACCCAGACCATACAGCACAGTGCTGTAATTGGGGAAAGAGGCACAGTGGAAACTGCCGAAACTAATAAAATGGTTTCGAATATAAGCCGAGTGGGAGGACTGTCGATTACTCTGGCACAAGCGGAAGAGGAAAGACTTGCACGGCAGTTGTGAAGCACATGCGATCTTCGACGTTCCTTCAGAAAAACGTCGGTAAGGGGGTGAAAAACGGGCTAATGGAACTGGAAGAGCTCCTGGACAGGATTTCATACTATAGGCGAACATGGAAAGTAAGACAAAATCCGCAGGAAGCAGAAACAACCGCGCTTCCCGAGGAGAACACCACGAGTACCAAACGGATCGCTGACAGCCCATTGCAGAGCGAACTTGGTAAAAAACGAAAGGAGGAAGGGACATCTGAAGGAGACTTCACTCAGGTACTCTCCAGGGCTGAAAAGAAGAAGGCGAAGAGGATCAAAAGACAACAACACGTCGCGCCATCAGCAAAACTTCTGCCTAAAACTAAGGCGGACACGAAGGACGGAGTGCCAAAAGAAAAGGTGGGGAGACGAAGGAGGACTAGACCGCCAGCTTTGCTTATTAAGCCGACGGGAGGCAAGACTTTTGCGGAAGTCCTCAGTGAAATCCGTTACAAAATCAAACCCGAAGACAACGGAGCGGAGGTGTCTTCCATACGTAAAACGAAGGGTGGTGGAGTCTTAGTCGAACTAGGCCCGAAGACTATAAATAAAGTCACGTTCTGTGAAGCAGTCAAGGGGCTTCTAGGAGAAAAAGCTTTGGTTTCTAGCCTGGAACACATGTGTGCCTTAGAAATCCGAGACCTTGACTGTCTCACGGAAAAGAACGAGGTAGAAGAGGCCATCAAACGCGAATGCCCGGAGGTAACCAATGTCCGGATTGGTATCACCCCCGCAAACTCCCGAGGCTAAAAACTCGCTGTGGTGGAAGTTGCCGAGAAATACGCGAGGAAGCTTCTAAACAGCGGGAAAATAAGAATTGGTTGGGTAGTGTGTAGGATACGAATTCGGGCCGCCCCAACCAAATGTTACAGATGTTTGGACTATGGGCTGGAGTTTCGGCGTTAAGTAGGCTAATGGCAAACATTGGGGGTCCTACGTCTAGTAGGCGACGTCTCCTGATGAGCTCAACGAAGTCTGCCCTGCTCTACGGCGCAGAGGTATGGGCTGGCGCTCTTAACAAGGAGGTATATCGTAGACGCCTCGCGCAAGTACAGAGACGGGGAGCTTTACGGGTGGCGTCTGCGTACCGCACAGTCTCTGAACCGGCCGTGATGGTGATCGCGGGAGTTATCCCCGTTGCCCTTCTTGCTGGGAAGCGTCAGGCCATATACAAGCGCAAGGGAGATGAGCCGAGGGAGGTGGTTGCTCGCGAAGAACGGCAACACACTCTAGACGAGTGGCAGCTCTCTTGGCAAAATGAAACTAGAGGCAGATGGACTGCGCGGCTCATCGGCAACTTAGGTGCGTGGTTGAATCTTTTCTTTTTTTTCTTGTGGAAGGTGGGATGGGGTTCGTCAGCAGCTCTATTTAAACACAGGGGATCTCTCTCCAGACAACATTGTGGAAGATATGCTGAGGACTGCTGATAGCTGGAACCGTGTTGCCCATTACGTTCGGGCCCTTCTCGTTGCTAAGAAGATAGAACTCGACCGGTGGAGGAGCCGGATGGCAGGGGGTTCCTTGAACTGACAGTTCCCTTCCTCCTCTCCCCTCTCGTTGGTGAAAGGAATTCCCTGATTTGAAGGCTCCACAAAGCGGGAGAGTTTGGGGGCTGGCCCGAAGTAATGTGACAAACGGTTCCAGGCTAGCTCTCTGACGATGGGGAGGTGTTTAGTTGGTAGTCCGATGACGTACCGAATCGGGAGTCTAACACTGTGTGCGTAAATGCATTCACCTACCCTACCCCAAAAAAAAAAAAAAAACCCAATTTACAGCCATTTTCCTTGCTTCTACCCTCCCTTTATATGACCTCAAAGATCTAATTCTCCTCTATACAAATGGTTACGAATTAAGTTCCTTTTCTCGAAATTCTCAATATTATCGGAGATAAGCATTTAATGTTTTTCCCAAGATTACTCCAAATCTCAACAATTTTCCTGGCACCCAGACCCTCGCCCTATATACCATTTTGAAGCACGGACCCTCCTGCAATAGCAGTGGTCACGAATTAAGTTCATTTTCTCGAAATTCTCAATATTAACGCAGATATAAGCTTTTAAAGTTTTTCCCAAGACTATTCCAAAAGCAGTTTGCTTGGCACACAGACCCCCAACTTATATACCATTTAGAAGATCAGACCCTCCCCCGATAGTAGTGATCACAAATTAAGCTGTTTTTCTCGTAATTCTCAATATTAACGGAGATATAAGCAGTTAAAGTTTTCCTCAAAATTCTTCCAAATTTCAGCAATTTTCCTGGCACCCAGGATCCCTAACCAATATTTTGAAGATCAGACCCTCCTCCAATATTAGTGATCACGAATTAAGCTCCTTTTTTCGAAATTCTCAATGTCAACGGACATGTAAGCACTGAAAGGTTTCCCATGAATCCTCCAAATTTCAGCAATTTTCCTGGCACCCAGACCTCCCCATCTATATATCATTTTCAAGCGCAGACTTTCCCCCAATAGCAGTGATCACGAATTAAGCTCCTTTTCCCGAAATTCTCAATATTAACCGAGATATAAGCGTTTTAAGTGTTTCCCAAGATTCCTCAAAATTTCTGCAATTTTCCTGGGCCCCACACCCACAAACCTATGCACCACTTTCAAACTCAGACCCTCCCCCAATACCAGTGATCACGAATTAAGCTTCTTTTCTCGAAATTCTCAACATTAACGGAGATATAAGCGTTTCAAGTTTGTCCCAAGATTCCTCCAAACTTCAGCAGTTTTGCTGACATACAGACCCCCAACCTATATACCATTTTCAAGACGCAATCCTCCCCGAATAGTAACGATTTCGAATTAAGCTCCTTTTCTGGAAATAATCAATATTAACGGAGATATAACCGTTTAAAATTTTTCCCAAGATTCCTTCAAATTTCAGCATTTTTCCTGGCACCGGGACCCCCCACCTATACACCATTTTCAAGCTCAGTCCCTCCCCCAGTAGTAGTGATCACGAATTAAGCTCCTTTTCTCGAAATTCTCAATATTTACGGAGATGTGAGCATTTAAATGTTTGCACAATATTGCCCCACTTTACTGCCATTTTCCCAGGTCCTAGCCCCTCCAACCTATATACCAATTCGGAGGTCTAATTCTTTTCTACACAGCTCTTCAAAAACAATGGGAGGTGCGTTAGGAGTGCATATTATTTTAGTGTGTTGGTCAATTGGGTCAATGGGAAATCTGTTGTCGACCCACAGTACACTAATTTCTCCTCAGGTGGGAGTGCTGATATTTCATATCATAGACTTATATCTACTTAAATTGCAGTCACGGCGTTAGCTCGATTTCAGGTTGCCGAGGAAACCGAAACTTCAGCGGCTGCATATTTCAGGTAGGGGCGACGGTTGTAAAGATCATAAGTTGTTGTTTAAAGTGGTGCTGCGCGTAATCGTCGACAGAGGTTCCATAACTTTGGCACATTTTGCAGTCTTTTTGTCGAACATTCGGTAATACTAGTATACTCTGGCATTTACCGAAGATACTAAAAAACCTATTATTGATCTTTTCTGGAGGCGGATCTAGACCGTGATCTACTCCTATTTCCTGAACCCGGAGCTCTGACCGTCTCCAGCAATTTAGAAATGTCAGCTGTTAACGTTTCCAGCGCATACTGATTTGCGTCACCTGATTTGAAGTGTCAAGCTACACGTCCCCAACCTAAAGCTGCACGCAGACTTCATGGATTTCATTGGAGGTCGACGTGTCCAGAAGCTCCAAATACATACATGTCAAGAGGCTTATGTAATAGTTCGCTCATCCACATCCTTATCCACATCTGCCTGCTTGTCATAAGTCATACTCCCTCTCAAAATTATATCTAATATCTAGCGCAAACTTAGGTAGTGAAGTTGTAACTGTAGGTCACCACGTGTTAGACGACTCTCTTCGTTGAATTTAAGGGTGATACGCATAGGGGTGTAAATTTGTTTGGACCAAATATAATCACGTAGAGCAGCAAATGAAAGATCGGAATTGTTACCTTCCGGAACAAGTCATAGTTTTAACATCAATCGCAGAGGACAGGTTGGTCAGAATGCGGTCACCTGAAACAAGGATACATTGTAACAAACTACCTAGTCGAAAAAACTGAAAGAAAATTAAGGCCCCTCATTATATTCAAGATTAACATATTCCCTGCTTCTAGGTGTTTCAGTTTGGCGTTTGGTATGAAATATTTAGTGAGGTACCTTAACGTAATTAGCACCAATACCGGGCACAGTCCTGAAACAAGTATAAGAGTTTCAATTCCCACGAGGGCATATGCATACAACTCCTGCAAATATCCCTAGTTTGCGGAGTTGATTATTTAGCCTACAATGACCAATGAGTGTTCCTATTATGGTAAAGCGAGCACTAAATAATTCTCCGAGCGCTTGATCATTTCATTCCTAATTAGATCGCCCAGTATAATTCCCTCAACCGTTCATATTTATTCCCCAGCGTCATGGCATGAACACCTTTTGATTCGGTGTTTCTGTTCTCCTTCTTCCCATCCGTTGCCAAATTGCTTCCTTACCTAATGTGGTCTGAAACCCAGAAAGATATTATGCGTGAACCAAGCGAATTCAATTTATTAAGGCATTCTCTCTCCAGTTTAGAGTTTACCTAATTGGTGTTGAGTGTGATAATTGCTGTTTAGCTATTGGTTTCTTTGGAGGTTGAACGAGATACATCTATCTGTGGTGCCTATTTTCAACTAAGATATGCTAACGTGCTTACCCATTGGTTTAACGCACGTTTGGCATGGTTCAATGAACCCCGCTTCCAGGAGGTCCCTCCACCTTGAGAGACCTACCACTGTAAATCTTATTCCATTGCGTTTCGAATTCCCTGCCAAAATGAAACCATACTGCCCTCACTAATAGCCCCTAGAACGGATGTCAATATTTTGTTTCCTTTTCTTCCGTTCTGACCACATTACCGCCTTGACTGTAATCATGCGCAGCCCTGATATCCCGGACTAGCTGCTAGTAATTGTCAATCTGGTTTGGATTCTACAACTTATATTTGCCCCCAGAGATTAGTATAGTACTGTCAGCATAAACTTTGGTGTTTGTTAGCTATTCTATGAGTTCATCAACTGTGTTACTATACGTACGGAAGATCGCGGTTCAAATCTCACTGGTAGCAGTGGGATTTGTATTGTGATTTGACGTCAGATACCAGTCGACTCACCTGTGAATGAGTACCTTACTCAAATCAGGGTAAAAGCCTCGGGCGAGCGCAATGCTGACCAAATTGCCTACTACAGGGTTCTGTAATCCTGAAGTGTACCGTTATAGTCTTTAATAAAGTGCTCTAACACACTTCAAGGCCCTGATCCAAAATGTATTGTTGCGCCAAGCGTGCCTATTTTGCTAGCTTCCAATTTTCATTCTTGCTCCTTCACCCTGTTGTTCATCATCATCATCATCATCAACGGCGCAACAACCGGTATCGGGTCTAGGGCTGCCTTAATGAGGAACTCCAGACATCCCGGTTTTGCGCCGAGGTCCACCAATTCGATATCCCTAAAAGCTGTCTGGCGTCCTGACCCACGCCATCGCTCCATCTTAGGCAGGGTCTGCCTCGTCTTCTTTTTCTACCATAGATATTGCCCTTATAGACTTTCCGGGCGGGATCATCCTCATCCAGATCCAGATTAAGTGACCCGCCCACCGTAACCTATTGAGCCGGATTTATTTTGGCTGTGTAGGCTACGGAATCGTCCATCCTCATGTAGGGGGCCAAAAATTCTTCGGAGGATTCTTCTCTCGAACGCGGCCAAGAGTTCGCAATTTTTCTTGCTAAGAACCCAAGTTTCCGAGGAATACATGAGGACTGGCAACATCATAGTCTTGTAGAGTAAGAGTTTTGACCCTATGGTGAGACGTTTTGAGCGGAACAGTCTTTGTACGCTGAAATAGGCTCTGTTGGCTGACAACAACCGTGCGCGGATTTCATCATCGTAGTTGCTATCGGTTGTGATTTTCGACCTTAGATAGGAGAAATTGTCAACGGTCTCAAAGTTGTATTCTCCTATCCTTATTCTTCTTCGTGTTTGTGTTTGACCAGTGCGGTTTGATGTTGTTGGTTGATTCGTCTTCGGTGCTGACGTTGCCACCATATATTTTGTCTTGCCTTCATTGATGTGCAGCCCAAGATCTCGCGCCGCCTGCTCGATTTGGATGAAGGCAATTTGTACGTCTCGGGTGGTTCTTCCCATGATGTCGATATCGTCAGCATAGGCCAGTAGTTGAGTAGACTTGAAGAGGATCGTACCTCTTGTATTTACCTCAGCATCACGGATCACTTTCTCGAGGGCTAGGTTAAAGAGGACGCATGATAGGCCATCGCCTTGTAGTAGACCGTTTTTGATGTCGAATGGTCTTGAGAGTGATCCTGCTGCTTTTACTGGCCTCGCACATTGGTCAAGGTCAGCCTAGTCAGTCTTATTAATTTCGTCGGGATACCGAATTCTCTCATGGCCGTGTACAGTTTTACCCGGGCTATGCTATCATAGGCGACTTTAAAGTCGATGAACAGATGGTGCAACTGTTGTCCATATTCCAACAGTTTTTCCATCGCTTGCCGCAGAGAGAAAATCTGATCTGTTGCTGATTTTTGCCTGGAGTGAAGCCTCTTTGGTATGGGCCAATGATGTTCTGGGCGTATGGGGCTATCCGGCCTAGTAAGATAGCGGAGAATATCTTATAGATGGTACTCAGCAACGTGATACCTCTATAATTGCTGCACTGTGTGATATCTCCCTTTTTATGTATGAGACAGATAATGCCTCGTTGCCAATCGTCAGGCATTGATTCGCTGTCCCATAACTTGAGCACAAGTTGATGAACCACTTGGTGTAACTGGTCGCCTCCATATTTAACCAATTCCGCAGTAATTCCATCGGCTCCTGGCGACTTATGATTTTTTAGCCGATGAATTGCACGGACTGTTTCTCCTAAACTTGGTGGTGGCAGTATTTGTCCGTCGTCTTCAGTTGGCGGGACCTCCAACTCGCTGATGTTCTGGTTGTTCAGTAGCTCATCAAAGTACTCAACCCATCGCTCTAATATGCCCATTCTGTCGGAAATCAGATTTCCCTCTTTGTATCGGCAGGATGAGCATCGAGGTGTATAAGGCTTCATCCTGTTGACCACTTGATAAAACTTGCGCGCCTGGTGCGGTTGCTACCTGTGCTTTTCTAGTTCGCAGACTTGTTGGTTCTCCCAGGCTTCCTTTTTCCGTCTGTGAAGTCGCTTCTCCGCTCGATAAGTCGTGATAAGTCTCTGCGCGTGCTCGCGTTCTTTGAGAATGCAACATTACTCGGTATGCGGCATTCTTCCGTTCCGTTGCTAGCTTACATTCATCGTCAAACCAGCCGTTCCGACTCCTTTTGCGGCTGGGGCCAAGTATGTTTGTGGCCGTATCCATGATAACGTTCTTCAGGTGATTGTGAAGATCATTTGTTGATGCTTCATCTCCAGGTCCTCTGTTGACTGCGGTTATTGCGACGTCGATTTCCCTCTTATAGGTGTCCCGGAGGACTGTGTTGTGGATGGCTTCAGTGTTCACTCTCACCTGATTGTCAGAAGGGATTCTAGGTGGTATTGTTATTCGAGCTCGGAGCACCATGTCAACGAGATAGTGATCCGAGTCTATATTGGCCCCTCTATATGTTCTGACATTCATCAAGGCTGAGAGGTGGCGGCGTTCGATCAACACGTGGTCAATTTGGTTGAAAGTGGTCCCGTCTGGAGAGGCCCACGTATGTTTGTGGACCGCTTTCCGCGCAAACCAGGTACTTCCAACAACCATTCCGTGTGACCCTGCTAATTGAATAGTCCGCAGTCCGTTATCATTTGTTTTTTCGTGTAAGCTATGGGAGCCAACGTATCGCCTGAATACGGGCTCCTTCCCTACTTGGCTGTTAAAATCCCCAAGTATGATTTTGATATCATATCTGGGACAGGCTTGGAGGGTTCGTTCTACTGCCTCGTAGAAGGTATCCTTCTCCGAATCTGCAGTCTCCTCTGTAGGAGCGTGAACGTTTATGAGGCTTATATTTCTAAACTTGCCTCGCAAGCGCAGAGTGCATAGCCGTTCGCTTATGTTTTCAAAGCCGATAACAGCAGGTTTCATTTTTTGGCTGACTAAGAAACCTACTCCGAGCACTGGTTTACTGGATGACCGCTATAATATATGGTGTAGTGGCTCTTCTCCAGGAAACCGGTCCCTGTCCATCGCATCTCTTGCAACGCTGTTATATCAGCCCTATATTAGGACAGGGTATCGGCTAGCTACACTTCAAGGCCCTGATCCAACATGGATTGTAGCGCCAACGATTATTATTATTATCGGCTAGCTGCTCATCAGCTTCATCTCTGTACAGGGAGCGCACGTTCCGTGAGAAAATGCGCAAATCTTTATTCTGTGTTCGTTGCCGGGTCCGTCGTTTTAAAATCCGTCCTGTCCGAGGCTCCTGTTGTGGCTTCGTAACAAGTTGTTTTCCGTGTAGGGTTGTCAGTCCTACCCAACCCCCAACCTGGAGGACCAGTTGGTACAATTTGTCCCGTTTTTAGGCGCGGGAGACTCGCCTTCATCCTTCTCCGTCTGCAGCTTTTCGTTAAGAAAGAGCTCCCAGCGGTCACCACGTGGAGATAGGGTTTGGTAGTAGAGCTGTTGGTGTTGGTTCAGCAGGCATTTCCCAGGTTTTATGCTCCATCGTGGGTAAAAATCCACGTTTCACCCTGGGACCTATACTACCCTTTGACCACCCTGTAGTTGAAGCAGAATATTGTGGTCTTGTCTCTTGCCTAGTGCTGGTAGCGAAAGTTAGCGTCTTCCGTCCTTTATATACTTCCACCCTGTGGCTTGTCACTGCGGTACTGCTTCCCGAGTATAATTATAGACGTTACCACAAAGCCGCCTTCATTCTGAACAATTAAGAGGGGCTGAAGTTCCACCGTATACATCGCCCCATCTTTGGGAAGATACACACTCCGCACGTGTACCCACGTGAATCATGTCTTGAATATGTCAAATGTTTTGTTCCGTCCATCAGTCAAGGCCGATAAAAATAAAGTTTTTCAAAAGTTAGTTTATCCAATTAATGAAATAGTAAATCTGTAATAAGTAGTGAAACTTTTTAGAAATAAAGAGTATCTCTAAAAGAAAAAGAAAGGTTTCTTGTAGTTTATTAAAGGAAACCAGTAGCCCAAACCTTGAACCAGAACTACCCGGAATTTCCTTCTGTTTGGGTTCGGGTTTAGGTTTCTTAAAAGAGATAGGTTGGCTACCAGAGAGCTATATTCAGTATCGCTTTATTATGTAGTCGACTACTAGACCCCCAAAAACAGTTGACATTTAGGCAACTCAGCCATTGTGCTTTCTCTCTCTCCCCCTTTCTTGGTCTTGTCAATCCAGTGCCTAAACGGTCACGGCTTGCAAATTAGAGAAGTGACATTTAGCTCTGTTCCCTTAGTTGACAAAACCCAACTGAAGAGAATCGTCCTGGCCATTCTTCTTTCGTGTATTACTAGACCAGAAAATAGGTGAAGTAAAACACAAATGCTTCCTGAAGTATGAATTATTGAAGCACTGCTTGCGTCACTGAAGCGAGTCTTCAAAAAAAGTGAAGTTCATTTAAAAAAAAATTGTCAAGTTCATTTTTTAAAAAGTTTCCGAACAAATATATGTAGGAGTCCAATTTGTCACTGTAAAGTCTAAGGACCATTCAACTCAAACACAACTCCTACGCTGTATATTGATATTTGAAGGATATGTTTGCTTGAAGGAACTTGTTGCAAAGTAAAATATTGAAAAACGAACAAAGTATTGGGATGTGAGATATACTTGCCAAATGGGGCATGCAAAATGAGACATTATTTGCGTAGATGTCTACGTTCATTTGTGTACTTTCTGATATGACTGCCTAGCCAAGTGCGAGAATTCCCTCTGTTTCGAAAATTCTAAGAAAACATTTTATCGTTTTTATTATCTTCAGTGCAAATGGACTGGAACTCAACAAGAGTGAAGTTCTTCTTTTCCTCGGTTTTGTTCCAAGACGAGCACATTTAAGAAGTGTCGAAGGTACGACCTTATGAGTAATGTGCTTATATTCACAATATAAATGCTTTTTGCTTGTTGTCGGATAATTTTTAATTACAGTTGAAAGAAAACCATTTTCGCATTTTTGCTGCATAAATTACATGACTTTCCCTCCCAATAAGAGCAGAACATTACTTAGCAAGAAACACAGAAACTTATCATTGAAATATATGCAAATTTAGAAAAAAATATCAATTTCTTTTGTCATTCTAATCTATGCATCTTTATTTTTCCCGGCATACATGAATGTGCCCTACAATCAACCGAAAAAAAAACTAATTAAATAAAATAGAAGGAAAAGTTGAAATTTGGTATCCCATCTAAGTACTAAATACCATCGGCAACGCTTAACTTCGGTGACGGTATGAGGACAGTCGCGATCGATTTCAACTAATTATAGTTTTTAAATGATAGGTGAGATAATATATTGTAATCTTGTAATGAATATTTGTAATAGACATTTTAACACTGCTTAAAAGTGGGCATTACTTGTGTGTTTGTAACTATTATAGTAAGTTTATTTTGTTGTATTTTGCGGTTTCAGCGCTAATTGAGACTTTTCAGACTTTTTGTTCGAGAGACAGTCATGAGCTTCAACCGTATAGCAAAAAAGAGACAAAATTATAATAGAACAGTCCTTTTTTGAAATGGATTATGACAGTTGCATTCCAAAATTTAAGGTAAAACAACGGACTTATTCTTCTTAGATTGAGAGTTCTTAGCTTTGTTAGTGTTTATCTTGAGTTCTATTCTGCCTGCTTCCATTTCAAAATCCAGAGCCATTTGACCAAGATCTAGAACTCAGTAACAGAGCAAGCTGATGTCATGAGCGTAGTCGAGGTACCTGAGAAAACAAAACAGGTCCATTAAACCCTTTCACGTCCTCCTGTCAAAGCGACAGGAAGAACGTCATGGATAAAGAAAAGAAAAAGAATTGGTAATAAGATATGACCCTGGCGGTCACCGCTTTGGACTTTCGCTCCTACGAATGTTGATCTGTCAATAATTATTAATTTCTACCGAATGTCCTTCATGCGCTGGGTATTCCAAATACACACTATAATTCGTGTGGACGATATCAGCCTGTGAAAAGCATGCCGAGAGAAAATCTAAGCTCCGCACACTGATCTAAAATTTCCAGGAGGGTATTAGTAAGGAGGAGAATCATCATCAGTCATGGCGCAACAACCGGTGCTTCGCCTAGGTCGGCACTAGAATGAAACTCGACATATCCCGCTTTTGCACCAAAGTCCATCCCTTTGATTTCTCTAACAACCGTCTGCTGTCCTTGCCTAGGCAGTCACTACGTTCAAAACAGGAACATTCTCCTTTATACGTAATGAATTAACAACCTACCACATCCTGGATCGAAGGTAGATTTATCGCCACTCAGAGAGTCGTTGCATCGTTCAGAAATTCTAGGCTAAGCCAGATTATAGGCTAAGAAATCATTCATCTTTATGGGGCCAAAGATTCTTCGCAAGGTTCTCTTCCTGAATACTGACAAAAATTCCCAATTTTTTTCTACTAAGTGAGAGGGAGTAGCACTCTAGAAGATAATAATTGTAACGAGACGCTATCGAGCTCGAGGTCCACCAAGTGAAAAGACGACTACTCAAGGAGTGCGGGATAATACTACGGAAAAGTGAGGCTGCTACCACCTGGCGAGCGAAACATCACTATCGTTTTGTTTAGGGATTAAGGAATCTTAAGTCCGCGTTCACGTCATGTCGAACCAAATTAAATGAAAGGCAACTTACACTGGTTTTTTTCGGTCCACGAATCCCTCTTTTCGGGCTTAACCCCCTCCCCCCGTATCAAATCAATCAAATCAAAAGGCAAGGAAGACGGCTTACGGAGTCATTTGATGCACCCTGACATCAAGTCCATGCGGACTTAAGACTCCTGAAGACGGCTGGATTTACGTTCAGTATAATTCGCACTGACATGGTGTTTTGCGAATTATATAAAGGATATAAAAAATGTCACATTGAGGTTGGTGGAATTCCTGAATCACACCAGCGAAACTCCTGGAAGACCGCAAAAGAGGAAATAGCAAAATGCTAAGGAGCCACTAGCTGTGCGAAATGTGGGAGCCTTGGCCTACCAGAGAAAGCACAGACAACTGAAAAAAGGTGAAAATGAAAGAACAGCGTAGATAGTCAATGACGGTCTAAGAAATTTCCCTAGCTGGTAACCAAACGGACCAAGCAGCGTCTCAAAAAAACCACAGCGTTTTTACTTTAGCAAAGGCGAGGTCAACTAGTGCGATAACATCTGAAACAAAGAAAAAGAGAATCAAATCAAACGAAAGAAGATCTTTCGCGAAGGTCTTCGACGAATTTGCAATAACGCCATAGCTGGGTCGACGTTAAATTCATCCATCGGATTCGTACCGGCGGCCTATTTGTCAAACATGGATGCAAGACTGACAATAAGATGGCATTCCATGAGACAATCCAACGCATTTTACTTACGAAACGGATGATTCTAAAGTCTAGAACTCGTGTACACCCTCGAAACAAAGGATCTGGACTGTTCCGTTAACAAGCGATAACCGGGATAAGGGGTTACCTAGGTAAAAGCAACCTCAAGGTAGGAGTTACATCTGTCAACTCCATAGAACATAAACTGACCATTGTCAGAAAAGAGTGAGCCAATTTCTTATTTCTTCATTTGCAATGATGAGTCACCAAAGAAGAATTACAAAAAAAGGAAGATTCAAGCACCATTATCCGCAAGTAACATGCGTAGGAGTGTATTCGATCACGATTTGAAGGGGCTTTTCAGTGAACAGTGCCGAGATAAGAGTTTACCATTGTACTATGCCAATATATCTACCACTGCTGCCAACTGGGTGAGTGTTGGATAAAATGGCTATCTTCGGGTTCGTTATCTGAAAGTGCCATTTTCTCCTAACACCTAGAGATCTACGTCCGCTTCTAGGAATAGTCTTAAAGGACGAGATTCGAAGCCCGGAAGGGAGAATTTTAGTGTGAGAAGACTCTAATGTTAGAGCCTTCGAATATGGCTCAACTGGATTCTCAGGGTACATATATTTTGGAGATGTTCACCAGGACATAACTCATTTTGCTTAATATTGGTAGTACTCCGAAGACCCATCGCCTTGATTGCATGGAAACTACTCCTCACGTAATCTTTGCTACGGAGTCCTTAATGTCAGCGATGCAGCGCCGGCGAGTACTGCATGATTTCTCGGCCCGTGATTCACAGTAAATTTCCTTTGAAGTGCAAATGGTTCCTCTCAATCTTCTGATATCTGGTAAATGTCTACCAACTGAACCAATGGGAAAATCAACATTGGCAGATATTCCGAAACTCTTTCAAGAGAAGCAAACCCAGTTGAGGATAAAAAGTGATTTTAAAAATGAGTCATACCATTGACAATTTAGGTGCATTGGCGCATAAAAGAAGACTTTGTCTTCCGAAGTCACCTGTGTACTGGTGGGCAGCTGGAATTGCAAGCTTGCGAAGGAACTACCTTAGATTTTGGTAAATTGTACAGCCTACGAAAGGTCTTAAGGGTAGGGAATTTTAGGAAAAAGCACAGACAGTCAGTGATATTAACGGACAGTTATACGGCACCTTTATAAGTTGATTACCATTAAACTGGGAGCTCATCGATCATCCTATTCTATAGAAACAGTGAAGATGGAAGAAACCTTGCAGGACCTTTTATCTGTCTACCCCATTACAGCTGACGTTGAAGATAAGAAGGTAAGTACTAAGTCCTTCACTGTAAACGAAGTAGAACAGGCAATCTTATCCATGAAGCACAAACAGCACTGGGACCGAATGACATTCCCAGCTAAATGCTGGAGCTAACTATTCAAGTATAAGTCGGGCTTGCTTCAACAAGCTTTAAGGCATATTTCACTGTGGTTGTTTTTTCTCGGACTGCAAAGTTGGGCGACTCGTGCTGATAAGCAGAGGCCACCTTGAGACGCCATCAGGGAAGCGTGCACACAATATGTTAAACACACCTGGAAAGTTGACAAACTCATCAAGTTGACTGATGTAATACGTGCAACAGGAGGCTTCTTACAAAAAAAGTATAGTTTTAGAGCTTGGTGATCGACAATTGGTGCAATTAAGGAGGTGGTCCAAGCAGTGACATTGGCTTAAGTATACAGTGATACTGTTGACACACTTGAGAGAGTTGAAAATACCTTCAATTCTACGCCAAAAAATTGTGTACATGTTCCAGCCAAGAAAACAAGGAGGAGCGGAGATCAGCCCGTAAGAGAGGAGTGCTGAAATCCTGGGAGTGAAAGGGTGAAGATAGGAGCCAGGAGATCCACCGTTTGTTATGCCAATGCGGTAAAGAGCATTCGGAGCAAATACTCACTCCTAAGGAGCAGGAAATAACTGAGGACCTAATCGTCATGGAGCGGGCTGTATAAGCGGTATAAACTTTGAACCAGATCTTATATTATGATTAAGATTATGCTATGGAGAATGCTGCCTAACGACTATAGTCCCTAAACTGCCGGAATGGAAGCAAACGGAACTGTTCACATATGCTGAAGATGATGCATGGTGGCGGTCTACCTTCCCAAAGCCACAGCGATTGGGACGGGGAGGCTTCTACGCCTCACTCAAAACCGAAATTACCGTTCTAAATTTACAGTTTGCAGGACTCAAGTCGGACAGTGAAACGTAGGGAATTGCCATGTCGGAGGAGAAGGATAATTCTCCATGATCAGCCCATACTTTTGATGAATCACCTTACATACAACATTATGCCTATTCGTATATTGCGTAGGTGTCATTACAGCGCAGCCGGAAATGAGGTGGTCCAACGTCTCTGTTGGAGATAGTAGTCCGTATTCGCCACCGGTCGTTTTCCATATTGGTTTTCGTCCACGGCAATATTCCGAATGCATAAACCAATGAAGGGACAGCGAATACACTCAATGCGTTTACCTTATTATTCCCCGCACGATGCGATTTCAGCATCAGCTTTACACGTCACAGGAATTCGGACAGTAAAGTATCCTTCAGATCATCAACTCGGGCATGGATTCCCTGCAGAATTCCTAGGTACTTGTAGAAGTCTGTCTCGGTCATAGCTTCGATGTGGAGGCCACCAATGGTATGTCCGGCATGCGGCTTGTGATGACCTTTGCGGATGGCTTGGATTCGACATATGTCTAATCCAAATTCCATCCCGCTTTAGTGCCATGCAAAATCAAAGGGGACTTAGCGGATCCCCCTGGAAGATGTCTCTAAATATATGGATAAGTTCTGAGGTACTGGCACCCTCAGATGAAGGTGCTGATAAGGTGGTATGCCACCATTCTGTGACTGTCGCCAAAAACTTTATTAGTTTCAGAACAAGGCGAAGCAGATGTAGGAGAATGATTAGTCAGGTATGAGAGACGCTAACGAAAGCCTTGGTATGATCGATATAATAACTAAAAGGTTTCTTTGGCCTCTAGTTGCTTCTCCTACAACTACTGAGTCCATAATGAATTGCTCTTTGTAACCCCTTAACTCTAATCGGCCTTGTTTCTGCGGGGCCCCGCACAGTGTCCTTCTTAGGGATAAGGTAGGTAATCCCCGCAGTAAGAAAGGGTGGAAATTATTCCGGCCGACTAATAACCTGATTTATGCTGTGTGCCAACCGGCCAAGTATACTGGTGAACTATTTGTACCACCCGATCCAGACCTGGGCCCTTCTTAATCTTCGAGCCGTTTATGGCTCGTCGAACCTCCTCTTCGGTAAAATACGCAAAATTCAGGCTCGGCATAGCATGGCGGGTGTCTTCGGCGGTGATCCACTCAGTATGATTAGCATGCTGGGAGGGTGACCCCCAAAGTCCACGCCAATATTCTTTCGCTTCCGTCAGCGAAAACTAAACTTACTGAACGCTCCGTTGGCATTCGTTGAGTGATCTGAAGAAAAACTCCGCTGGTTCTTCGCTTCTTCGCGTACACGTCCGGGGTGACTGACTGCATATCACAGAAAGTTTCTGCTTTAAGTTTCCAGAATTTCACTTACGGGTGTCTCACTGGGGATGGCATAGTTCCTGTAAACGCTCCGCACTTTATTCTTCTCCTCTGGCATTAGCAGAGCTGAATTAAGTCAGCCTATTAATATCCTGCCTTAGCGAGTTACCCCGAAGTTCCATACAAATTTTCCATGGTGGATCTCTTCCATCACTCAAACCAATAACACAATACACAAGTGATTGTAGTCGCAGCAGCGACATATCAGCATACAGTCAAGAAGTAATCTCATCATTGATTTGAGATAGATTTTTCGGAGTTGCTGGAGATGCATAGAGCCTGGGAATACCTAGTCTATGCAAAGGATCCATTTCCAAGAATCCTATACACGCTGTTTGGAATTCGTCCCGAAGCTTAGCGATAACATCCGCTAGACGGTGGAGAAGAGTGCTTCGCCGCATACAGTGCCGCGTGGTGTTGTTGGTGCCGCCGTCTCTGCCGCCCATCGACTGTCTGTCACCAGTTTTCGCGATGACCTCAAGTCGAACACGCCTATTAATGATAGCTTAGATTGTATCGCTGCAAGTTATAAAGGGATATTGGTCTGCGACTCGTCATGTGCTCGAATTGTGTGAAACGCTCGATGAATCTCTGATATAAGGGCGGTAAGATGTTGTACCTGCCCCTGCCGTTATTTTGTAGTAGGAGCGGATAATAAAGAGTGAAGTGGTCACCACAGATTGTGGCGAAACAGCTGCAGCAGGCGGAGCAATATTTCTGGTCATCCTCGTGCCTAAAGGTCGAAACGCGCCACGATTAGCAGTTTCAACACCGTGCTGTCCATTACGGTGACCCGGCCCAGTCAGCAAGTCAGACACCTCCTGCCTGTTATCCATACCGGACCTTAAGTTTCTCCTTCTTCTGATTAGATGCATTTGAATTTTATACCTAACTGCCAGGTGTGGAGAAAGCTTCCTCAGTGGGAAATCTGCTAAGTTCCTGCACGTGCCCCTGGGATGCTGCGGTGGTGAAGCTATCCTTCCCTCTTCCTTTCACAAGCGGGCTTGTGACCGGCTATGGTGGAGTTATGATTATTATTGTTACTAAAGGTCCGCACCCTGCTTTACGAGACCTAGCGGCAATTCAGGGATCTATCTTCCATCATGATGACTGATGAATGGTGATGTTGGGGCACTGGTCCGGACACGCACAGTTGAACAAAGTCAGCATGCACCCTGGATGATGATGAGGCGAGCCAGCAGACGGATGACTGATCTTGAATTCTGTCTAGCTGTGGAGAAAACTAAAGTGGTTGTCCTGATCAACTGTAACATTCTCAGCACATCTCGGGAACGAGAATCTTGCGGTCCACGCATTTCATGAAAGACGTATGGCGTGGTCCAATTGAAACCACGTCAAGGTCGAACACGGAAGTTTTCAGTCCTACCTGCACCAAATCAGGAAATCACGGTCGGCCGAATGCATTTACTGCTAGGATATGGTGAATGATGCCTAACCTGCCTTTGGGCAGGGGGGGAAGGGGAAGGGGAAAGGGAACCAAGTGTGTCCGAACATAATAATTAAGGCCATGATGCAAAACGTGGATGCGTAGGGCAGAGTCGCTCGTTACTCCCTATATTGGAGCCTCACCCTTTCTGCTTTTTCCGATCTGAATGATGAAGTAAGCTCCCGGACAGATATATGATATTGCCCTTCGATCACCAACCTGCACAGAGGGGCAAAGTAGGAGAAGAAATTCCACTATCACTTCGTAGAGATTGAGATGTCTGTAACATGCAACATATGTCGGACAGCGGAATCGAGAAAATGTTTGCAGCCTTAAAACCTACAACAGGCGACCCTTTCAATGACGCGGAGGTTACAAACAGTCAAGAATATCTATGTTTTGAGATTTTCCTGACTTTTCTTTTGCTGAATTTTAAATTTCTTCTCTGGTCTCGACACGACTCCACTCTGCCCATTTTCTGCGAGGAAACACACAGTTACATTGTACATATTTACCAGCCGAAAAGAGTAATTTTAATTTCCTGATAATCTTCATAATTTGCTAATTGGTGAAATCTACACTCCTTGCAGATTTCTTGAAGCAAGTTTCCGGCCACTACTTTGTATGACTTCTGGCATTTCCCGGATCTAGGATATATGTACTCTACATCTTCTTTGACAATACTACGGTCTCATATAACCAAATGTATATCCAGATACAAACTTAGTTCCTTCAAAATCAGTTCAGTTTGTAGTTGTCCTAATTGGATTGGTGTCACAAAAAGTTTTGAATTGAAGTTGCTATGCAAAGTTTTCCCTTTCCTTGTACAAGTAAGAAGTTTTCCCGGTTTTCAAATTTTTTATTAAAGGTAAAACTCACTGTAAACTAAGTAATGATATCTCGCAACATCTACCAATATCTGTGGAAAACTTGAGAGCACTTATAAATTCATTTCCCATTTGTGGTTGGTATCTACGATGCGATTTTCCTCTGAACGCGAAAAAATACAAACATTTTATATTCGAGGAAGGAGGGCAAGGAATATCAAAGCGATTTCATTTATTATTGACAATTTTCATATCGAAAATGTTCTTGAAGTGACTGAAGACACATAAATATTTGATCGTTCAATCAAAATGAAACAATTTATTTAAGGCAATTTGGGTAAAATCACAGAAGTAAAACAGTTTTCTTGACATCAAAGCTTGTGAGGGAGTGAAATATTGACAAATACTGATTTAGGTGGAATGATTAGTGATTTTGAAAAGGCGATTCAAAAATGTCATTCCCCTGCCAAATTGTATTCTTCTAAAGAAGTCATCACCTTTAGATAAAATTCCATTCCTCATTTCACCACATTCTATCAAAAGATTCTTCGCGTTTGTATTCTCACTTTGGCCGTCAAAGGGTAGTATAGGTCCCAGGGCGAAACGTGGATTGGTACCCACTATGGAGCATTAAATCTGGGAAACGACTGCTGAATCAACACCAACAGCTCTACTACCAAACCCTATCTCCACCTCCACGTGGTGATCGCTGGGAGTTCTTTCCCAATGGAAAACTTCAAGGCGAGTCTCTCGCGCCTAAGAACGGACAAAATGTACCAACTGGTCCTTCAGGTTGGGGCTTGGTGGGGCTGACAACCCTAGACGGAAAACTAAAGTTACGAAGCTACGGAAGGAGCCTAAGACAGGATGAATTTCAAAAACACGAACCCGGCAACGACAAAGGAATAACGATTTGCATATTTTCTCACGGAAGGTGCGTTCCCTGTACAGACCGAACGCTGCTCAACAGCTAGCCGATACCCTTCCCCTACATAGTGCTGATATAAAAGCGTTGTAAGAGATCCACAGGACAGGGACCGGTTTCCTGGAGAAGTGTCACTACACCATATATTATTGCGGCCATCCAGTAAACCATCTGCTGGGAGTAGGTTTCTTATAATAATAATAATCGTTGGCGCAACAATCCATATTGGAACAGGGCCTTGAAGTGTGTTAGAGTACTTCATTCAAGACTGTAACGGTACACTACAGTATACTGGAGAGGCAATGTGGTCAGCATTGAGTCGACTGGTATCCGACGTCAAATCACGATACAAATCCCACAGCCACCAGCGAGATTTGAACCGCGACCTTCCGTATGATGTGCTCTAACCACCTAGCTACCCGGACACAGTAGGTAGTAGTCAGCCAATAGGTTTCTAAGTCAGCCAAAAAATGAAACCTGCTGTTATGGGCTTTGAAAATATAAGCGAAAGGCTATAAACCCTGGGCTTCCGAGGCAACTTTAGAAATATAAGCCTTATTAACGTTCACGCCCCTATAGAGGAGACTGCAGAGTTGAACGGACCCTTGAAGCCTGTCCCAAGTATGATATCAAAATCATACTTGGAGATTTCAACAGTCAAGTAAGGACGAAGCCCGTATTCAGGCGATACGAATGATAACGGACTGCGGATTATTTAGTTAACAGTATCGCACGATGTGGTTGTATCGCACATATGTGGGCCGTATCGCAGTATCGCACATATGTGGGCCTCTCCAGACGGGACCAATTTCAACCAAATTGATCACATGCTGCTCAAACGCCGCCACCTCTCAGCCTTGACGAATGTAAGAACATATCGGAGGGGGGGGGGGAATATAGACTCGGATCTCTATTTCGTTGACATAGTGCTCCGAGCGCGAATAACAACACCACCAACAATCCCCTCTGACAATCAGGTTAGCTCGAATACTGAATCCATTCACAACGAAGCCCTCCGTAACACTTGTAAGGGCGAAATTGATCCCCCAATAACCACTGCTAGCAGATGTCCTGGAGATAGATAGATAGATCAACAAATGATCTTCATAACCATCTGAAGAACCTTATCATTCATACGACTACAAAGATACTTGGCTCCAGCACCAAAAAGAGTCCGAACGGCTGGTTTGACGATCAATGTAAGCTAGCAATGGAACAGAAGAATGCCGCATACCGAGCAATGTTGCATTATCAAAGAACGCTGGCACGCGTAGGGACTTATCACGAACTTCGTCGAGTGGAGAAGCGACTTGACAGACGGAAATAGGAAGCCTGGGAGAACCAGAAAGTCTGTCAAAAATGCAGAGAGCAACCGCACCAGGTGCGGAAATTTTACCAACAAGTCAGCAGGATGAAGCCTTATACACCTCGATACTCATCCTGCCGAGACCAAGAGGGAAATCAGATTTCCCACAGAATGGGCATATTGAAGCAATGGGTTCAGTACTTTGATGAACTACTGAACAATCAGAACATCGGCGAATTGAAGGTCCCGTGAACTGAAGACGACGGACAAATACTGTCACCACCAAGTATAGCAGAAATAGTCCGTACAATTCTTCGGCTTAAGAACCATGCGGTTAACCAACTGACGCTCAAAGTGTGGGACAGCAAATCAATGCCTGACGACTGGCAACGGGGAATTATCTGTCTAATGCATAAAAAGGGAAATATCAAGAAGTGCAAAAATTATAGAAATATCACATTGCTGAATACCATCTATAATATATTCTCAGCTATCTTGCTATGCCGGATAGCCCCATATGCCCCGAACATCATTGGTTCATACCAAAGAGGCTTCACCCCAGGCAAATGAACAACAGATCAGATTTTCTCTCTGCGGCAAGCGGCTGCAAACTGTTGAAATATGGCAATCAGTTCCAACATCTTTTCATCGACTTTAAAACCGCCTATGATAGCACCGCCAGTATAAAACTGTACACGGCCATAAGAGAGAAATCGGTATCCTGACGAAATTGATAAGACTGACTAGGCTGACCCTGTCCAATGTCCGATGCCAGATAAAAGCAGCATGGTCACTCTCGAGACCATTCTACATCAACCAAGGTCTCCGACATCATGTGTCCTCTTTAACCTGGCCCTCTAGAAAGTGATCCGTGATACTGAGGTAAATGTAAGAGGTACGATCCTCTTTAAGTCCACCCAACTACTAGCCTATGGTGACGATATTGACATTATGGGAAGAACGACCCGAGACGTACAAACTGCCTTCATCCAGGTCGAGCAGGCGGTGCGAGACCTTAGGCTGCAAATTAATGGAGGCAAGACAAAATATACAGTGACAACGTCAGCTCCAAAAACCAACCGACCAACAACACCAAACCGCGCTGGTCAAACTGGAAGAATAAAGATAGGAGACTTCAACTTTGAGACCGTTAATAGTTTCTCCTATCTAGGGTCTAAAATCACAACCGATAACAGCTATGACGATGAAATCCGCGCACGGTTGTTGTCAGCCAACAGAGCCTATTTCAGCTTACAAAAACTATTCCGCTCGAAACGTTTTACTATAGGATCAAAGCTCTTACTGTACAAGACAATGAATTTGCCAGTCCTCATATATTCCTGGGAAACTTGAGTTCTTGGCAGGAAAAATTGCGAACTCTTGGCCGTGTTCGAGAGAAGAATCCTCCGAAAAATGTTTGGCCTTACAGGGGTAAGGATGGACGATTCCGTAGCCTACATATCGACGAGATCTATGAGCGATACCAAGACCGTCGGTTGTGAATAAAATCCGGCTCAACAGGTTGCAGTGGGCGGATCACTTCATCCGTATGGACGACGATGATCCACCCGGAAAGTCTATAAGGGCAATATCTATGATTGAAAAAGAAGACGAGGCAGACTCTCCCTAAGATGGAGCGATGGCGTAGGTCAGGACGTTAGACAGCTTTTAGGGATGTCGAATTGCTGGACCTCGGCGTTAAACCGGGATGTCTGGAGTTCCTTATTAAGGCAGACCTAGACCGGTTACCGGTTGTTGCGTCGTTGATAATGATGATAATGATTCTCACTTTGATTATAAGGATCTTCTTGGCGAAGCCTAGACAATCCTACAAGCGATTGGATTCTTAAGTATCTTAAACTTTTCCGTTTCTGGTAAACTCAGCCGATTACCTCTCCGTCGCTCCCTCTATCTCAATTCGTTAATTTTCTCCTTTCGGGTTGACCTCATCGACCAATCTCTCAGACACTCTTCAATTTTTAACCAGCCCAGCGTTACCGTCGCAGCGGAGAAGTAATAGCGCCTTCTCTTATATTATTTTACCAACTTAACAACTAATAATAATCATAATCGTTGTCGCAACAATCCATATTGGATCAGGGCCTTGAAGTGTGTTAGAGCACTTCATTCAAGACCGTAACGGTACACTACAGTATACTGTAGAGGCAATGTGGTCAGCATTGCGCTCGCCCGAGATTATTACCCTGATTTGACACAGGTACTCATTCACAGCTGAGTCGGCTGGTATCCGACGTCAAGTCACGATACAAATCCCGCTGTTACCAGCGAGATTTGAACCGTTGTCTTCCGTATGACAACCCAGTGCTCTAACCACTGAGCTATTCGGATACAACTTAACAACTAAACCCGCTGGAATTCGGGCATGGTCTTCAGGAAAGTAGTGCGATGCTACGACTGCCTCCCCAGTTCTCCCCTTGGCTTCCAAAGATACTGGGGCAGGCAAGGTCATTGATAAAGAAAAGGAACAGTAGGGCGCCAAGTATAAAGTCTTGGGGAACATCATAGGAAAGAGAGAGGGGACGCGATGAGTGACCATGAAAAGAAACTCTTCAGGAACGGTATGAGAAATAGGAGGAAAGTCAGGAGATGATTGAGGGAGGGAAGTTGAGAGAAATTCCCACTGTGATTCGGAGGTTCCTCTTGGTGAGGTTTAAACAGTCCTTTTAATCTTCCTTCGATTTAGGCCATCCTGAAGATTGTCCTCCTTGACTGTGCCTATATGTGCAGATGGAGAGGGCCAGAAGGACTTTCAGGGATGCCGTTGGGCATGTCCTCATTGCCCCACGGATTCACTTCCAGTCAGTTTTTGGAGTTAATGTAACTCCCTGGCTTGTGTGCTGAGTTCAGTTTTTTTTCGGTTCGGACTACGTTTAAAAACGTCAGTTCTAATATAGTTCCCTATGATCTTCTCCACCGCGTACAAATGATGTTAGCAAATTCATCTGAATTTAGGGTGAAAAGGATCCTTTTCCGGAATAAAGACCACTTTCGCCCGCCTCCATGCCCTTCGTATATATCCCAGCGCTATGCTACCCCTTATCACCTTGAGAAGCGACGCTCAGATGATTTCTAGGCCTCTCTGGATTAGTGCTGGGAAGATATTGTCTTCTCTGGGTGATCTCAGTGGCTTAAAAGTTTCCGCTGCCAACCTTACCTTAGCTTCCGAGCATATCTCTTTTGCTCGTTTCCAGTTCTCTTTTTTACATCTTTTGTTTGTTGCTAGGGTGTCAGGCAGAATCCCCTTTTGCCTTGGGGTAGGACCCCGGGAAATGAGTTCTGTCTAACGGGCATACTATGTTCTCCCCATTCTCGGTAAATGTCCCATCCACCTTCTTCAAACAGCTTGGCTACAGCTTTGTAAGGCCTGGTTGTTTCTATGGTTTGTTGGATCCCTTCACAGAATTCTCTGAAACTGTTCCGTTTTGCTTCCCTGATCGCTTTGCTATACGCAATCTGTGTATTTTTGTACCTTGGCCAGTCCTCCGTTTGTTTTGCCCAGTTGAAGAGTCTTAGCACGTTTGATAACTTTACTATTTTAGACGGATTGCTGGTCTCATATGTGACAATGACGACTTTTTCGAGGATTTCTAGAGTTATATCTAGTACCTATTGTCTAGTGCTGGTCACGAATGTTAGAATGTTCCTGTGTTATAGATGCTCACCTTTTGGATTGGTGGTGCTACTTCCCCAGATTTCCTGATGGGTGTAGGTCGCAGTCGAGGAGAAGTGGTAACGTTATCCTCACACAGTACTTCACAAATTTGGCGACCAGCTTCCGTGGGACCCGGATATCATCTGCTGGGATTTAGGATGCCTCTCGAGTGTTCCCCTCGGTTTCCAGTGAGACTTGGATAGCTATAAGGTCCCCGGTCAGGAACTCTTAAATTACGTTTAAGAACAGTGCAAGCTCTTGGTTTTTGTAAGAGGAGTCCCAGATTACCTGCATGCTTCCTCCTTGCGAAGCTGCTAGCGATACACCCAGGGCTCCGAAGACAGCGCTATTCGAATGTTTTCTTTGGAACTTGGCCTTAAAATTACTGGTTCAGTCCTTTGCCCCTTTATGGCCTTCGAAATTCCTTCGGAGACCTTTGTAACTTTTCCGCCCGTTATGTCCTCCGAAGTGTCTTCCTTCGGCTTTTCCCTATGCACGTGCACAGGTATGCTAAATCTATAGTTGATATGCCAAATCCGATGTTTGATTGCCTCTAGGGATCGGTCGTCCACCCCAGAGTCTCTCCTGATTCCTGCTTTATCCATGAACTACTCAGGATTTCTCCCCTCTTGGGTTCAGATTTGGGGTTTTTTGAGAGCATTTCCCTCGGGTGGGCTCCGTTGCTCCTCGCTTTCTTGGTTCCGATAAAGATGGCTTAGGTTTGTCTTGAGCCTTTTTAAGGGCCTGTTCTGGTTTCAGGCGTTCCTTCAGGTAACGCAGGTACCATTTAACATCTACGCCACTGAGACCTCTTCCTGACGTCTGCTATATTGATCTCAGAAGTTATTTTGCATGTCCCTGCTTTTTAAGCAGTAGCCTTTGTTGATTGTTGTTATCACGGTGTTACAATGTTGACGGTACCAGTCTATACCAAGTGCATGGCTTAGCATTCATACTGGTGGATGTAAGAATTACCTAAATCTCTACCGAACTATGGAGTACGGCACCCATGTTGATACGCAACACCACGTCGAGGCCCGAAGGTCTCTTCTCGCTTGAGCACAACCACAACCACCATGAAACTCCCACTAGGGGGGCCAACCGCAAATAACCGAGCTGTCCTCACATACAAGAGGAGTTCACCCGAAGTATGTGAGTCCAGGGGCTTTCCCGGTTCCCATGGTACCAGTATACCCCTGGTAAGGTTTCGTGACCAATTTGCCACTTCAGATGAGTCCCCGTGCAGACTTGGGTCTGATCGTCCTGATTAGGTCTTTGGAGCATTCGCCTACTGAATCACGGTCGGCAAACCAAAGTGATTATAGCGTCTCCCGGTGCCACCACTATGGAGGTTGTCCTCGACCACTTGGTTTTGGTTTGGCCGATAGGGTTGCCGCCCCATCTTCCTCGCCGCCACCTTTCAGCACCAGTATTTCGGAGGTGTGCCTCTGCTTGTTTTGTTGCAGTTTTCTTTATTTTTATAATCTAACTTATTTGATTCCCACGAGTATGGAGGTTAGGAGGCACGCCATGCCAAACCCCCCGTAGCACGGTAAAGTCAAACTTACTCACTGAGGCGACCAGCTATCAGCAAGCTTCATTCGAATATAGTTAGTTGCCCCCGACTGCAAACTATTCAATAGGCACGGCTCTCATGATACCCCGGTTTGGGGGTGGTGTTTTTCGAATCACCAGTCTAGATCCGTAGGGTTTTATTAATAGTAAAGTCACGTCGCGTAGAGTGTGGCTATCACCACTCACTAACAATCTTCATAGACGAGAAGCTTGGCCCCTGGAGAGAGACAGCTCACTCTCAGTGAGAGAAGTAGGCTAGCTCCAATTTGAACATAAATGAAGCCCGAACTAGATTTCAGTTTGGACGGTGAGAAAATGGTTACTTAAATTAAAAGGCAACTCCAAGAAACTACGCAACTAAAAAATCTGGAAAAGATATGACATTTTAGCCTGAAAATACTAACCATTTAGATATCTGCTAAAATGAAGTTAACAATATCAGTACTTACTTCATTTGAGAATAATAAAACTTTTCAATAATGTAAACTATAATATGAAGAATGATGAATGAATGAATGATGGAAAGTTTGGTAAAAATTCTACTATTATTAAAACAAAGAAATTTTTTAAGGTTTCGTTTGCAAAACGAAACCATATTAAAATCAGTTCAATGACTGCCTGTCTTTTTATTTTGAGGAGGTAGAAATCTTCAAAAGACACTGGTCTGGATACACCAGTGTGTGGGATTTTTACCCACTAAAACCATCCCCGACTCCCTCCCTGCCCCGTGGAACCACCATAAGGTTATTACATCACGGGGCGGAGTCAGCTCATTCTAGCTTAGTCATCTTTCTTCTATACGCGGCGCACATGACCGCGTTTTTCTCCTCTCCTCTGTCTTTCGCAGTTTGGTTAGGATAGATGCGATCATGAAGGTGACCGCATCCCAATTCTCTTGATGTGCTGCCATTTTCGGCACCAGATTTTCTAGTACCAGCACCTCTCCTAGAGTCTCATCTAGATTCCTCCTTTCTTCCACAAATCTCCGACAGTGGAAGAATACATGCTCTGGGTCCTCTGAGACTCCATCGCAATTTGGACAGTCGGGTAAGGTCTCCAATTTAAACTTGTGCAGATATTGGTGAAATCCTGCATGCCCGGTGAGAAACTGGGTGAGATTATAATTAATCTCACCGTGTCGTCTCTCCAACCACTCCTTGATGGCAGGAATGAGCCTGGGAGTCCACCGACCTTTTTCCGAGCGTTCCCACCGCTCTTGCCATCTATTTATGGATCTCTTCCTCTCAGTCTGCTTCTTCCGCGATAAAGGAGAGACTAGCTTCGCATTGTATATATTCGCCATCTTATCTGCCAAGATGTCAATCGTTATCATTCCCGAGATGACGAATGCTGCATCATCTGAGACAGTCCTGAAGGTAGAGCATACCCTCACGGCTGTCCTCCTGTAGACTGAACTCAGTTTGGTAGCGTTCCCTGACATCCGCAACGCCTCCCTCCAAACTGGGGTTGCCTAGAGTATAATTGAGGTCATCACTCTGCCTATAAGCAACCTAGAGGTATGCCGTGGCCCTCCCACGTTCGGCTGTGTCTTTCTGTCCGCCACACGAATTTTTCTCGGAGACGGTTATAGCTTTACTTTATTTTTATGGAATTTAAGGGGGTAGGGTCCCTATACATACAAAAGAAGGGTGTGAATTTTTTTTCACCAAATATAGCCATGTGGGGTATCAAAGTAAAGGTCTTGGTTAGTACTTTTCGAAGCCGGTCTTAGTTTTGACATTTGTTAGAAAAGTGGGGAGTGCGAAGGGTTGAAGGTGATCGTTTCTTGAAGGGGGTCATTCTCAGAAACTACCTAACCGAAAAATCTGAAAAAAATCAGGAGGCTGCTACTATATAGTGCCTGGGTTCCGAAATACCTTCTATACCGATATCTTTTTCAAATAAAGTTACTAATAGTATATTATGTGTCCGGATAGCTGAGTGGTTAGAGCACAAGGCTGTCGTACGGAAGGTCGCGGTTCAAATCTCGCTGGTGACAGTGGAATTTGTATCGTGATTTGACGTCAGATACCAGTCGACTCAGCTGTGAATGACTACTTGAATCAAATCAGAGTGATAATCTCGGGCGAGCACAAGGCTAACCACATTGCCTCTACAGTATACTGTAGTGTACCGTTTCGGTCTTGAATGAAGTGCTCTAACACACTTCAAGGCCCTGATCCAATATGGATTGTTGCGCCAACGATTATTATTATTAATAGTATATTACTATAATTTTTAGTAATTGGCTGCAAAACTCCCCTTAAGTTAGCACCACGCAGTGATGTAGGCTATAATATAGAGCGTGATCTTACCAAGTTTGGCGGAAATCGCCCTATTACTAACAAAGCTACAATACGTCAAAGTGGTTGCTTCTTTGAAAATTCAAGACTATGAATGTCAATATCACCGGAAAGTGGATATTCTCACATAGTATATACATATATTATGTGCTAGGTAGTAATGGGGCAAATGCACAGGCTATTTGTAACTTTTAAAAGAAATGCACCGAACCTTTCTTATCTGAAGCGTTCAGCTTCCGGTTTCGCGACTTGTTTAGAATATTTGGAGAAAACATTGGTTCTAATTTAATAAACAGAGACTTGCTGTTAAGATCAGCATGCATTATCAGGCCGGCATATCAGTTAAAGCTGGACAGTACGCAGATGACCGGAGGCCGGAACGAAGGTGCATCTTCATTGCTAGTAAAATTTTTTTATGAGCATTCATTCAAACATAAAAATATCTTAAATTTGGGTTGGCTTTCACGCCAGAGTTAAACTGATGGCGATGTCCGGCTTGCTGGAGCATGGATGGTGTTTTCAGGGTAGCAGGCGGCCTGATGGACTGTGGAATAATCAGCCGTAATTGACACCCCTGCCAGACCGTGGATGACCGGCTTTACTCTCAACCATGATAAGTTGGGCAAAATATCTTTTCAGTTTCATGGAGTACATTACATTACATTATTACTAACCTCGATTTCTACGTCAATAGATAATCATAACCCTAAAGCAAATTTAAGTATTGACTAACAATGTAAGTTTGCACGTTTCCGAACGAAGAAGTCCTGTACGTACTTCATGCGGTATCAATTTCTTCCGTTTGTCTATACATTGGCAATTTCCAATTATTAATAATAGAATTACTAGAGCAAATATTTGAACTAGGATCGAAGATTTCAACAGTGATTCCTCCGGCTCCCACATATAGCCAAATAGCTTCCTTACCGAATTGTACTATGCGAGTATTTAGTGTCCACTTAAGTTTAGAGAATATTTACTTTAGAAAGCAGAACTATTTCCATGGAACGCAATGTGTAGCTAAACTTATGCAAATATGTAATTCTAGATTAGCAGTCACTTCACAATGCGCCTTTATGGTATTTACCAAAGTATTTTCAAATTAATGTGTTGATATAGAGGACTTCCTGTAAACTTGTCCGTATTTGCCATCGGTAACAACAGATGCATCCTTTGCTGCAGCCGTCGGTGAATTTGATTATATTTTATCTGAAGATACAACTAGAAATTATTATCTATAAGGAAACCGAGATGATTTGTATCTATCTATTTTTATTTGTAGATTGTGTATATAACAAACAAGTATATAG
Organism: Hermetia illucens; assembly: GCF_905115235.1. Taxonomy (NCBI): domain Eukaryota; kingdom Metazoa; phylum Arthropoda; class Insecta; order Diptera; family Stratiomyidae; genus Hermetia; species Hermetia illucens. Next base: position 81,688,184 of record NC_051854.1, on the reverse strand, counting down.
TGAAATTCCTTATTTATTACTAACTTTACTTTATCAAGTATGAACCAGCCCTACCTTCCCCTATCGTTCCACTGCGACACGACACTGTTGGCCCAGGATAAGTAGTTACACTATAACGAGCAGTGAACGTTGAATTAGTATGAATGTTTCATTATCCTTTCAGAAGGCCGAGGATTCGATTGGCTGGAAAAAAAAAGCCAGACCAAGTGAAACTCTTCTCAGTTCTGCATATGGTACTAGATTGAAGCCTCAAAATTGCGCCGCAGGATTTTGTTCAACCACACATTATTCCACTAGAATCTCCTGGTTGGGAGTAGCACTTTCATGCGCAGGGCAGATCATTTTTCAGCTGTGCACCCTTTTTAGTTCCTTTTGCAGTCTTTCATTAAGAGCGATCATCATGTGGAGGTGGAGATAAAGTTCGCTACCAGAGCTAGTGATGTTTGCTGCGCAGCCTTTCTGCTTCATCTTGAATGCCAATTCACTTTTTGCCACCGGAAACTAAACTACTAAGCAGTGAAAGCCACAGTTATCCACAACCCTGCCACCATTTTCGGTGGTTCACAATGTTATATCCTTTGTCGTAGGTAGATAGGAATCAGTGCCCTTTCCGAAAAACTGGATTGACGCTGTGGTGTCTCGTTTTGCTGCTACAAAGTCCTAAAATCATGATTGCCGTGGGAAAGCAAGGCATCATCGTCCATTGTAGCATCCATTCAACTTGAGATCTCCTTCAGGTTTCCGAAAGAGTTGCTTACCTAGGGTCCACAACCAGGCTCCAATATAGAAAAGGAAGTTTCTGAGGGTTTCTCCCTCTTCTCTGTAACTTTGTGTAATAATGTGAAATCTATGCTATACCAAGTCTGGCGGCACAATCCGCTATAACACAGTGCCATCAACAGACCGCCATAACCCTAACCCTGTGTGCATTTGCACGCGACTGACCCAAAAACTCTCTCTCTTGTAATAGGAGGGCCAAATTCCCTTTGGCTCGGACTACCTACTAAACACCTCCCCATCGTCAGAGAGCTAGCCTGGAACCGTTTGTCACATTACTTCGGGCCAGCCCCCGAACTCTCCCGCCTTGCGGAGCCTTCAAATCAGGGAATTCCTTTCACCAATGGGAGGGGAGAGGAGGAAGGGAACTGTCAGTTCAAAGAACCCCCTGTCATCCGGCTCCTCCACCGGTCGAGTTCTATCTTCTTAGCAACGAGAAGGGCCCGAACGTAATGGGCAACACGGTTCCAGCTGTCAGCAGTCGTCAGCATCTCTTCCACAATGTTGTCTGGAGAGAGATCCCCTGTGTTTAAATAGAGCTGCTGACGAACCCCATCCCACCTTCCACAAGAAAAAAAAGTGTGGTGGGCATCGTCCACAACTCCATTGCAAAACACACAATCCGGAGAACGCGCCTTTCCAATCTTGTGCAGGTAAGACTGAAAACTTCCATGCCCACTTAAATTCCCTTTGGCTGGCCAGAGATTCTAAGATAGCGCGATTAGATTCCATCCTCGACATCTATTTTGGGAAACAAACTACGTCAACGGAGTGGCTGCCAAGAGCAGAGCCCCACGTTTCCAATCCGTCTACCGAGTGTGTGTATTCGAGGAAATCTCCGAGTCGACTTTACAGAGTATCCTTGATCTGTCGGTGAAGAATATTATAACATAACTTTGCAACACGCGTCCCTTCTCCACCCTGCAAGGTTAGAAAGCCCCCAGGAAAGTTTCTTGCAAAGCTCAGCTTGCGTACGTCATAGTCCGTTGGGAAGGACCAGAGCTTCCAAGATACTTCGCCTAGGATGTTAGTATACCTGTAGGGTTTTCTGTCCAACATCCGGACTGACGTGGTCTGATAATACTGCACGCCTCAACGTGATTAATGTGGTGTCCAGGTAGAAGACTACATTGAGACGGGCAGGAATGCAAAACGCCAGTAGCACCTTTTATTGTATTCGGTTGTTGCACATGAAATGGCCGATTTGGCATTCAAGTGAAGTTAGTTGCGATTTTCTGTATCAAACCACCACCAGTTGGGGCTGTTGGTGTCGGATAATGAAGTATAAATACTCCTCCATTTAATCAAGGAGTCATTTTAGTTTTGACCATCGTTGTGATAACAGTGAATAGAAAGGAAAAAAGGATGGAAAAGAGCCAAAAACGTATACTTTTTCTGTATGAGTTCAAACTCGTTCTTAAAGCAGCGGTGGCGACTAAGAACATTAACAGCGGATTTGGAGCTGATACGGTAAGCGCAGGAACCACGCGGTGGTAATTCGGAAAATTCCGGTTAGGCGATGTAAACCTTCAAAGTAAGCCACGTGGACATTCAGGACCATCGATTGACAACGACGAGCTGCGTTTGCTAGTCCAATCCGACACACGTTAGTCTGTGAGAGACATTGCAGAGAAATCGGGCGTACGTTATTCGACAGTTTCCCGGCATTTGCAACAACTTGGAAAGGTGAAACAGCTTGACAAATGGGTTCCGCATGCCCTTACGGAGCAAAACATGGCGTTTCGAATGGAAATTTGCAGTTCTTTACTCACCCGCAACAGAAGCGATCCCTTTTTGCACAGAATAGTGCTATGTGATGAAAAGTGGATATTATACGACAATCGTCGCCAATCAGCACAATGGTTAGATGCTGATGAGCCACTGAAGCATATGCCGAAACCGAGCCTCCATCCGAAGAAGGTAATGGTGACTGTTTGGTGGTCTATAGCTGGAGTTATCCACTATTCTTTTTTGGCACTTGGTGAAACGGTAAATGCACAGAAATACTGTGCCAAACTCGAGGAAATGCACCAAAAATTGAGTATTCAATGGCCGAGATTAGTCAAGAAAGACGGTGCGATATTCCTTCATGACAAAGCACGACCTCATGTCTCCAGAACAACGGTTCAAAAGTTGAACGAATTGCAGTATGAGACTCTGTCTCATCCACCATATTCACCGAATCTTTCGCCAACCGACTACTACTTTTTTAAGCATTTGGATCATTTTTTGGCGGAAAAAAAATTTAGGAATGGAGAGGCTGTCAAAATTGCCTTCAACGAATTTATCAACACCCGACATTTGGACTTCTACGAAACTGGCATAAATGCTCTTGAATCTCGCTGGGAGAAGTGTTTTGAATCGACTAACACCTATTTTGATTAAATAAATAAATTTTTGTAAGCTTTACAGTCGTTTCAAATTTTAGTACCAAAACGGCCATATTATTTGCAACAACCAAATACTTCTTCCTCAGCGTCTATCACTTCACAATAGAACGGTACGTTAGAATTGGAACCGTTGCTGTGTACATACTTTATATGGAAAGAAAAAGCTAATCTTTTGATCATTTAGCCACGTGAGATGGTAGACTACCGGCTAAAACACTATCCTATCCCGGTACCGTTTGATGTATTACCTCAGGCCACTCCTATTCAGTATAGAAGCAAGACGCCGCAGATTCAAGAAGCCTTCAGTTACCCTGGCATCTCTCCTATCCATCTTCCTCTTTTTCATCTTAAGAATGCCTTGAGTGTAACGTTCCACTTGGCTTCACGTGTCTTCATTATGAAGAATGACTTCAATTATGATGTCCGACTTAAGACACCCTTCCATCCTTCTGCAGAAACAAAAAGGTGCGGCAGGCATCATCCATCACGTTCTTGCAATAAATACAGTCGGGCGACTGTGATTTCCCGATTATGTTCAGATAAGATTGAAAGTACCCATGTCCGCTGAGCAGCTGGCGTAGGTAAGAGCCAACCTTACCGTGTTTTCCATTGAACCACAGCCGCACGTCTCTTATGAGATGCGTGGTCCATCTATTTCTCGATTCTCTCTCTCAGGATTGTGGCCATGTACAGAGAGTGCGAACTATGTTCTCACAAGCGACAGCTTCCTTATTTCCCTCGCTTTTTGTGAGGTATAATATATAAGCCTCCGTTCGGCAACGAGGAGAGTGATTGGAATTAGAATTGGAATTGGAATCTGGAAGATCTCCCTCCGTTCGGTTTAATAAGAATGGCCTCTGACCGCGGTTCGTCCCTTCTCTTTTTCTTTGACGCTAATGTCCTAGTCGACTGCGATTTTGCTACAGTGGAGCCCTTTCTGCCGCTTTTCAACTTAGTTTGTTATTGCTCCTGTTTTCGCTTAGTTACATCCTTGCGAAATTCTTCCTGCTGTGTCCTTGTCGGCAGACCCCCGCTGTTTTCCACTGACCTCCTTTTGTCTATTTTTTGTTCCCCCTCTGGCGGGTTAAGGGCACTGCGTTTTGTATGACTAGAGGCTATATTAGGCGTTTCTCTTCGGCTGTTATCCAGGAATTTCGCTGGGGTGCAATAAGGTCCAGCAGTTTTTTCATTTTCGTTATGCCGTTGTGAACATCCATGAAAATGTTTCGCTGGACGATTGTAGCAGCTTTCATGTTCCGTAGGACCACCCCGCACTTCTTGACTAGCCCTTCTTTCTCTTCATGCGTCTTTCCTAAGAGATCCATCCTCTCCGGTGAAATGACTTGCATTCCCGCCTTGTTGTTGAGTTCGTTGCCATTTTTTTCTGGACAAAAGGGGGACACCTCTGAATTTTCTATCTTTTCTCGTGACTCCTTTTCTGAACTCGAATTCGATGGTGTCTCTCCTTTTTGCTCGCCTGGACTCTTAGCCCCTAAGGTGTCACTCCCTTTTTCACTTTCAGTCGTCTTCATCGTTTGAACCGTCGACCTTTCTACTTTTTCAGTGAGTGACCGGCGTAGCTTGGTGCTTCATGCCAAGAAGTTTGTAGTGGGATCTCCCACTTTAGCTGCCAGAAGTGGTTAGCGTCGTGTAGTGCTGTTACTTCTAAAAATTTCATCTATTGCCGGCTGTGCGGTCGTGTTTGTTGTTGTCATTTTAATTTGGGTCCCAGGTAGGGGGAGATTTTGTGTTCAGAGCCGGGATTAGGCGCTAGTCCATCTCAACTGAGCTTGCACTGCCAACTTAATGGTGCATAGCTTTGAACGTACTAGCAGCCCTGCCATGGTTTTTATTGGGACGGAGGCAGCTGCAAAATTAACCTGAAAGCCATTTCCACCAGATGTCACTCTCGTGCACTAAGGTAACAGAATGCTACAGCTGTCAGCTCATGGGCAACCTACTCCGAATCCGATTACCCTTGTCTTAATGGTAAATATCATCAATTCCATTTTGGTGGACTTAAGCTTTCCCAATGCGCTTTCTATTATTTCACTCATATCGGAGGAAAACAAACCTGACACCAATATCACCAAACCGTCGGCATACGCCACCCCCGCTACTCTGCGGCGTTCCTCTGCTCACAATTCTGGCTACCTCCTATATCGGATTGGTTTATTCAGGTTCTTAGTATAGATATTATCCAATGTGTGGCTCCAATAATGGTTAGAGCTTCCTTGTTGGCGTTGGTTGTTGAATGCTCCTTCTGTAACCCGGAAGGCAGCTAGGGTATTAAGCTTGGATTGTAGAGATCATTAAAATGTGCTAATTACCTCGTGTAGCACGGATTATATTTGCTTTTCAGGTAGACGTGCTTAGATTGGAGGAGGGCGTCCCCGCCATGACCGCCCTTAAGTGGATATCCAACTTCTTCAATATGAAAGAAATCGGGTTGATTCGCCGAAAATTACGCGACGCGTCTCCAGGGGTGCGGTACGTATCCGAGAGAACTGCAATCTCGGTAAATATCCACAAGCTGCAGCACACTCCTTTCCAGCTGTTTCTGTAGCATTACTGGCATTATGCCATCTAGGTACGGAGATTAAGATACGAAGAAATTTTCTATAGTCCTGGGTAATTACCGATTTGATAATCTCACACGACTGGGTCAGCATACCTTCTGAGTAATGTTCTGACTCACAGTCCTTGTCGCACTTGGGGAAGTGGGTACGTACTAGCAGCTACAGGGTCTCACCAGAAGATTTCGCCCGGGACTCTCCCGAATTTTAAGAAAGAATGTGTTCGTATGTTCCTTGGCCAGAATCTTACTGATATTCAAGCACACTTCGGGGGCTAAAAAATGTATCTGCCTAATTCATAGCATGGTTTACCTACTAAGAGCGATCGTCAGTCCTCGTCGGGTAGTCTGTTTACCTTTCCTCCAATAATTGTTTGCGGCGTCGACTGGATTCAGGTGGCGGTTTGGTTTCCTGGTGCCCCCGTGCCAGTTTGCCTCCTAATTATTTGACTCAATTTTGCTCAGAATATATATTTGCTTCTACAAGGGGGGTTTCGCTTCTTCGCTGGCTTCCAGTAGTCAACTTTCCTATTGGCTTTAGTCCCTTAGGAGCCCGATGGTTTCGGGGTAGTAGTGGCCGGTTCTCGCTGACAATAGTTTCCAAGCAAGAGCTCGATGGTTACCACCTCCTGTTGGGTGCGAGCAGTTCGCCATTGAATCATCAGTAGTTTTTGAATAAAAGTGCAACCGTTTTTGAGTAAGATTCGACTGAAAGTATGTAAGTAACTGGTCCATAAACCAGGAGAGGGAGGGTGACTTTATCCCTGCAATCCTGGGGATAGTTCTTAATTGCAAAGTAGATTTGATCGACTGGAAGTTGGGAATTAATCTTCTATGGAATTCTGGGAACTCGAAACCCACTCCATTGTTGCATTGTTATGCCATTCAAGCAATGTCCGTTTAAATACAATTAAAATGGCGATGATCCGTTTCATGTTTCCTATTCAAACTTCTAATTATGACAACATCAGCCGACGGCAACTTTGTTTTGTGAAGGAGAACGAGTTGGCATTGAAGTAAATTAACATAAATGGCTCATTTCGATTTATTCAATGCATTGAAAAATGAATTTTTACTGCCACGAAGTGAAAACTGAAAGGGTTCATTTATTTCGGAGTGCTGCGAACCTTCTTATATATCTATAACTTTTACAAATTCCAAGCGTAAACCATTCATCTATTTCTTGAAGCTAAAAAGGCAACGGGTAGCGAAACTGTAAAACAGGGGTCTATGCAATTACATGCATCCCTCTGTCCCGCTAATGAAATTTTAATTGGATACTGAAAGCATTTTGAAATTCATCCAATTACACATACGAGTGTACAAAGATAATGGTAACATCCCGTGCGCATATTATATTTAAAAACAAAAGGCCTTGGAATTTGTATCTTTTAACATGCACTCAACATACTAAGCTCTTAGCAGAAGTGCCATTAAGCTAAAATCTGATTTTCCAGGATCTAGTGCATTTTCTGAAAGTTTCAGGGCTGGCCCCTTTTCTGCGCTTGAAGCATTTTCAATTACATCATCTCATCTTCAATTAAAATTTTGTTCTGGAGGGTGAATTATAATATCAATAGAGGGGTGGAAAACGATGTTTTTACTTAGAAAATAAACAACTGCTTTGCTCCATTGATAATTTCATCTAGAAGGATAATTTTGAAACTATGTATCTAAGTCAAGTTATGGAAACGTACCAGTGCCCGTGGGTGGGTTTGTATGGAGTGGCGGAGAGGCATAGCCTCCGACCACACAGACGGCAGTAGTCCGCTGTACTCGATGCCCCAATTTCCATTAGCAAATATAATATGAAGCCGCCCCCAGAAGTCCGATGACTGATAGGCGTTAACTCACATAGAAATAGAATAGAATAGAATTTCAGAAATTTTAAAAGATAACGCGAATGCATCCTGAGAGACTAGTATAGGGGTGTGTGGGTGTTTGCGTTGGGAGGAGGAGGGGAAGCAATAGCTTTGGAGCACTCAGGCTGTGGTGACCCAGTGTACTCGACTCCCCCATCTAACAGAATGTCCCGGATTCGTTAAAGTATCGCAGGATTTCCGTTAGTAGATGTGATACTACCCGTTCCAACTGGAGAACATCGGCATTGAAGATCTGATGTCTTCTGTCCCCACGTATGGTGGGGCATTCATATAGAAAACGCTCGTTGATTCCGCTTCCTCATTATAGAAGGGACACGTATCATCTTGAATAAATCTTATTCAGAACATATGTCCAGCTATTGAATTATGGCCTGTTACCTACCTGCAATACTCCTGCAAGCCTTCCTGCTTTGCAGTATACATATTTGCTTCTGACAGGAAAAGTTTGATGTGTCAGCAGCGTTTAGGTTCTGCCACCTGTTATTGGGAAGCTTATGCCCAGCTTTTGAAGACAGCCTTTTTTTAGGTAAGGTATGTGAATGCATTTACGCACATAGTGTCGGACTCCCGGTTCGGTACATCGTCGCATTACCAACTAAACACCTCTTCATTGTCAGAGAGCTAGCCTGGAACCGTTTCGCCCATTCGGGCTAGTCCCCGAACTCTCTCACCTTGCGGAGCCTTCAAATCAGGGAACTCCTTTCACCAACGGGAGGGGACAGTAGGAGGGGAACTGTCAGTTCAAGGAACCCCCTGTCATCTGACTCCTCCACCGGTCGAGCTCTACCTTCTTAGCAACGAGAAGGACCCGAACGTAATGGGCAACGCGGCTCCACCTGTCAGCATACCTCAGCACAATGTTGTTTGGAGAGAGACAATGTTGTCTGGAGAGAGATCCACTGTGTTTAAATGGAGCTGCTGACGAATCCCATCCTACCTTCCACAAGAAAAAAAAGTGTGATCTGCGTCGTCCACAACTCGGCTGCAAAGCACACAATCCGGAGATCGCGCCTTTCCAATATTGTGCAGTTAAGACTGAAATCCACCCTGCCCACTTAAATATTGGATAAGGAAATTGTCAGTCTCACCATGCTTCCGATTCAGCCACGTACCTAAATTGCCGATGAGCAACGCAGTCCGTCTAGAGTGCGTGGCCGCTTTTCACGAGCAACAACCTTCCTTGGCTCTTCTCCCTTGCGCTGGTATATGACTTGAAGCTCGTTAGAAAGAAGGGCATCGGGGATCAGTCCCGCGACACGGGTCCCCATTCACTTCATCAACCAGATCCCGCAAGCAGCGAGCATTACTCTTATTTATTGCGCTGGGGAGTCTCCTTTTGGCTGATTAGTACTCCGTCATTATGGTACATGCCTCCTCCCGGTCGCTTATACGTTGTGTTATGCGGCGCGCGCTGTGACATTCCTTCCGGAGCTCTGAGATTTGTCTATCTGAGGTATGCCCCATTCAAGGGTCCCAGCATTGAAGTCACCCCCGACCACGATCCGCCCATCTGTGGCTAAGATACCGTCCTCCAAAGCATCAAACCTGCGTCGAAAGTCCGGCATCGGCTCATTCGGCGTAAGATAGACACTAAAAACGGTTATTCCTGACACCGAATCTAGACAAAGCCGTCCCCTCGACCTTGCGAAAGAAGCCTAAGGGGGGTGCCGTCCCGAGCTCAGATGGCAGTGGTACCTGATATATCAGGGTGCCATGAAACCATGTTTTGGTACTGCTCACTGATGAGTACTAAATCGGTTTTGATCTCCGCAGCGAACTGCGCTAGCAACTCGTGAGCGGTTCTACTCCGATGCATATTGATTTGTTGGATGCGAATCAAAGGACGCGGCTAGATCTTTCCAATTCTGCTCTAAAGACTGGATATCGCCCCAAGCCCGCAGTGTGCGCAATGCTCGTATCAGTCGCACCACGGTCCCTGCATAGGACGCAGCTTTACTTTTCATTGCAGTTGTTCGCTTTATGGACTGCTTTCCGTCAGGTCGCTAACAGGTTGCAGATGTGAGCCCATAGTCCAAACATCTGAAACATTTGGTTCGGGTAGTCCGGATTCGTATCCTACACACTAACCAAATTATTCTTATTTTCCCGCTGTTTGGAAGCTTCCTCGCGTATCGCTCGGCAACTTCCACAACAGCGAGTTTTTGGCCTCGGGAATTTGCAGCGGTGATACCAATCCGGACATTGGTTAACCCCGGACATTTGCATTTGATGGTCTTTTCTGCCTCGTTCTTTTCTGTAAGACTGTTAAGGTCTCGGATTTCCAGAGAACACGTGGGTTCCAGGCTAAAAACGAAAGCTTTTTCTCCCATAAGTCTCTTGACTGCTTCACAGAACGTAAATTCATTTCTTGTCTTCGGGTCTAGTTCGGGCAGGACTCCACACACTTTTGCTCCGTTATCTTCCGATTTGATCTTGTATCAGATTTCACTGAGAATTTCCGCAAAGGTCTTGTCTTCCATTTGCTTAAGAAGAGCTCGCGGCCTAGTCCTCCTTTGTCTCCGCACCTTTTCTATTGGTGCTCCGTCCTTCGTGTCCACCTTAATTTTAGGCAGAGCTTTTTCTTGTAGGGCGACGTGTTGTTGTCTCTTGTTTCTCTTCGCCTTCTTCTTTCGAGCCCTGCAGCGTACCTGAGTGAAGTCTCCTCCACTGGGCTGTGTGGGATTCGTTTGGAAGACAGCCTTTGCCATTGCTGCTGATGCTCCAATTGCTGGTTTCCATCTTAATAGGAGATTGAACCCTCTTTTGCTAAAGCATCCGAGATTTCATTTCCCTCGACGACAAAATGTAATATTTCTTAGCAATCGATCTAAGTACTCCATACCCTCCTTTAGCATTGCTGGATAAATGCCATCCATGCCAGGTGGTTTGAAGTGTTCAAAAGACATTATGGCAGTTCTTACTTCTCCGTAGGTAGCAACCGCTTTCCCAGTGTTCCAGATCGGCCTGCAACACTTACATGTTGAAGGGGTTGAAAGAACCATCAATTCAACCTCTACAACTATTCTCACATGTTCTCCCGGATGGTATACTTGCAGGAGGGTCTCAAGTGATTCCAGGCTGGAGTTCGTGAAGGTAACATCGGATTTTCTAAGATAGTCCACCTTGGCCAAATCATCCCTTCCAAGGACTCTGCACAGCCTTGAAGTCTCTCTTTCGCCTTCCAGTTCCTCACAGTATGCTCTAAATAAGTCCCGTTTCGAACGAACCGTAACGAGCCTCTTATATTAGCGTTGTGAGTTCCGGAATTATAACGTTCTTATTGTTTTGACAAAGATGGCTCAGAAGTCGCCTGGTTGATTTCCAGAGTTTTTGCAGTTCCCGGTTCCACCGAGGAATCGTTTTACCGCTTTGGCCTCGGGAAATAGGACAAGCCTCTTCATAGCAGAGTTTTCAATTCATTTTCAAGCGCTAAAGGAGCCCCTAGTCGCCTAGGGAGCTGCACTTTATTGAAAAGAAATTCACTGAACTTTGTCCAATCCGTTTTTATAGGGTTCCTTCTTTATATTACAGACTGTTCAGCCTCAATAGTCAGATTGAATTCTAGGTACCGGTAATCTGACACTGAGACTACGTACAGGCTATTGTGTAATCACTTTAGGAAAACAAATTTTTAGGTTAGCCTAGGTTCACTTCTTCTCGGTCCCACGAACATAGGGGCGCACTTTACATTTGCAGTCATGAGACCAGCTGAAGTGGTGAAATCAAATAGATTTTCTCCTTTTGGATCGCATTTGCTATTGCAGCAACAAATATGTTGAGCGTTCACATCACAATCTATTAAAAGTTCGAGACCACTTAATTTAGCGTACGCTACCGGATTCCTTAGTTTTGACGTCGGTGGAGGATACAAAGAATCGTAGGTTAAATAAGTGGAGGCAACTATGATGTTTTTTTTCTTGCCATTAATCTGGTTTTTTCACGATAACTGTAACTAAGTCCTGGAAGCAGAACTGTCTCAACATGGTTGCCTCTAACTGTGTTGACATCAGGGCAAAAGGTCTCGGTCTTATGGATATTTCATCGTAGAAGATCCTAGCCTTACTGATCCAAAGCCACAGATTCTATTAAATCGAATCCATGGCTCCTGTACCAGAAAAATGTAGGGACATTCCTGAAGCTTTGTTAGCTTCGCGACCAGCAGATAGGAAGAGGCTTTGGCATGCTGCAGATTAACTTGAACAATCTTTATATTTTTCGACATAAACTTTGTTCAATATATAATAGAGAACTGTTAGAAGCGTATGCCGCGGTCCACGTGTGACGGGGTTTCCCCCATACAGTTCCGCCAGAGACTCGCTCCCCTCATGTTTGATTTCTCTAAAAAAAGTCGCACTTGGAGGTACTGCAGCTCCCCTGAAAGGTCTCATCTCATCCCGCAGCGCATTCGTGTGTTTTGCACTTAACACCTTCACTGGTTTGCGGTGTGCGGTTTAGATAAGTTCAATTATTCGGATTGGCATCATCATTGGCATCATGGTCCTCTTCACGTCTCTGGCTTCCCTTTCTTCCGCTTGTTCCGGAAATGGTGTAAGAAGAGTTACTAGCAGGTAGGATTCACTCTGTAGTTCCATCGCCAGTGTAAACCGCGATACGAGTGTTCGGCCACTGTATGATGATACTTCCGCGTGCAGCTCCATTGTGGGAAAGCACCCATAAGACATACTATCCCTGCTCACAATTATGATCGCTTCGGGACGGATTCTCATTCCCTCCTTCTTCTTCTTAGGCTTCTATGGCTGTAATTTAGTACAACAGTCACAAACTATTTGATCGAATATCGGCTCCTTTGCCGGCGCTAGCCGGCTACTGGAATTTCGAGCCTCTTCCTCAAGGTGGGCGACACGAATTTTTATTTTTGAGAGCCTCCTGATTTTCTGGGTGTTCGTCTTTCTTCTACCGAACCGTCTTTTTCTCTGCCGATCCATGTTACATTACAAAAACCTGTCGGTCCTAGGTTTCCTTCTCTCTTCGCCCATATCAGTGTATCATTCTGGTTGACTTTACCATAATCACTTGGCCGCTTTCCTTCCACCTACCTAATCAGTGCCAGATCCCATACCCACCCACCTCTAAATGCCTGCAAGCGCATAATCTTACGAATCCGCTGAGAATTCCCTTATCCGCAGGAAAGGACGAGCCTTGACGGGAGATCTGGCAACATCACACAGGTCCGACTATCTATCTGTCCACCACACCCATTTCCTCCTGCCGCAAAATTGTATGTGCTAACTGTGAATCCCCTCACATGCAGTTAGTAACATCGGTTTAAGTTGAGTAGTATCACGTCCCCTAAATCTAAAGCTCCCACCATATAGTATCTAAGCTCTGAATAGTCAATATACATACAACATACAATACATAATGCAAATAGAAATTGAAATAGTCTTCCCTAGATACACCCTTTGGTTAACCCCCGAGCTTCTGGTTTTCAACTTGAAAAAACACTCAAAAATGCTAAATATGACTATCCTGAATCGATTACTTACAACCCATTTTCATTTTAGCATATGCACATATAATAAAGGAATACATATGTATACATGAACCTCCCAAGAACGTCCATTATGTGGTGTTGAGTCTGTTGATATTCCATTTTATTTAAATGGCAGCTTATGCTAAGGGCAGCTCACCCCATCCTGGAGAACATTTGTAGTGTGTGAACTTCCGATCGCCAAAGTAATAATTTTCAATTAGAAAGGTGCAGTTGGTGGTGTATGCTCCCCGGCAATGCAGTGGATCTCAGCAAATACAGGGTAGAAATATGCACATATGGGGCAGCCAACATTTAGCATATCATCCCATATTAATGGATATTTGCTTTGTAATTGTATATAGTCCACAGTATTACATACTCCGATGCAACTCTTTAGCTATGATTTTCTAGTGTTCTTTGAAGGCAGCCTTTCACCCTCCACCTTGTACTGTCTGAAGTATTCAAATATTTATGGAAAATGGTGCTACTATGTTTTCCAGTTTGAATATGGGGGGATATATGATGTCGCCATTTATGTAGTAAAAATGATTCGCACCCACATGTAGGTATTCGATGGAAAACAACATACTTTTATGACTGCAAGGAAGCCTTTTGGCTTTTCAACTTTTTTTTCGGGTGAATTTCAAGTCGTAAAAATACTTGACTTTGGGAATTTATCAATTTGATCCTTTTTCCTAAACAATTGAATTTTCTGGGAACTTTTATAAGGGTCGACTTTATTACAATTTTTGTTCATCTTTATGGCAAACTAGCTGTTGGCCTACTTGTCACCTTACGGAGCTAGTCGCATTTAGGAAAGGTTGCAGTTAGTGATATTGCTAAGTGGGGCGCTTGGAGACTCTAGATTGTAATATGGACATCTTTTATGTTTATTAAATTTTCACTTCGATATCCGATTATATTGAGATTGTCAGGTTCAAATAACTTTGGAAGGTTTTCATCAGGTTTGCAGTAAAAAAGGGCGTTATGGTAACTTTTTCGAATCAAGTGCCCATATCCCAGCATTTTTAGGGTGAAGATTGTCAACTAAAGATTCCACTTTATTGGCGCAGATTAGAAAATTAGTCGTCGCAGCTATTTCGGGGCTTTCAGGGTGTTGTTTTTATTTCGCCCTGCCTTTAAGTAGGAAACTAGGAATCCATCTGACGTCCATATGTTCTATATCGCCTGTCCACTGAAGACTTTGTATGCTAATATGGATATCGACAATCACAATCACTGTCGCGTTTCATTTACCATCCACCTTCACTGTGGGAAGGAAAGAAAGACTCTCCTTAGCATTAGCTGATGTCTGGCCAGCTGTCAAATTAGGGTTTTGTGTAAAACAAAACCTTATTAAAATCGATTCACTGCCTGTCTTTTTTTTTTTTTGAGGAGGTGGAAATCTTCAAATGACACTGGGTTGGACACACCAGCGTGCCGGATTTTTACCCACTAAAACCACCCCCCACTCCCTCCCTGCCCCGCGGAACCACCATAAGGTATTACATCACGGGGCGGAGTCAGCTCACTCTAGCTTTTTCCCATTTCTTCTATACGCGGCGCACGTGACCGCGTTTTTCTCCTTTCCTCTGCCTTTCGCAATTTATCTTGAATTGATGCGATCATGGAGGTGACCGCATCCCAATTCTCTTGATGTGCTAGCATTTTCGGCACTAGATTTTCTGGTACCAGCACCTCTCCTAGAGTCTCCTCTAGGTTCCTCCTTTCTTCCACAAATCTCGGACAGTGGAAGAATACATGCTCTGGGTCCTCTGGGACTCCATCGCAATTTGAACAGTCGGGTGAGGTCTCCAATTTAAACCTGTGAAGGTATTGGAGATATCCTACATGTCCCGTGAGAAACTGGGTGAGATTATAATTAATCTCACCGTCTCGTCTCTCCAACCACTCCTTGATGGCAGGAATGAGCCTGTGAGTCCACCGACCCTTTCCCGAGCGTTCCCACCGCTCTTGCCATCTATTTATGGATCTCTCCCTCTCAGCCTTCTTCGTCTGCAATAAGGGAGAGATTGGCTTCGCATGGTATATATTCGCCATCTCATCTGCCAAGATGTCAATCGGCATCATTCCAGAGATGAAGAATGCTGCATCATCTGAGACAGTCCTGAAGGCAGAGCATACCTTCAGAGCTGTCCTCCTGTAGACTGCATTCAGTTTGCTAGTGTTAATTAACATCCGCAACGCCTCGCTCCAAACTGGGGTCGCATAGAGCATGATTGAGGTCACCACCCTGGCTATAAGCAACCTAGAGGTATGCCGTGGCCCTCCCACGTTCGGCATCATCCTGGCCAGGGCCATACTAGCTTTGGATGATTTATCACAAACATACTGTACTTGATGCTTATAGCTGAGCTTCCTCCCCCAAGTATTTGATGGCCGGCTTGGAAGTGATGATATGATTCCCGACTCTAACACAGGCGTAATTTCTCTTCCGGCGCTTCGTGATGAGGACCGCTTCTGTTTTTTTCCTCCGCAAGCGTCAGACCAGAGCTTTCTAACCTGCATTTGACAGCACTGATTACCTCGCTTGAGTATTACTCAGCATCTTCGAGATGCTTTGCGACAACAACCAGTGCAATGTCGTCAGCGTAACCCACCACTGTGGCTTCCTCCGGAAGGGGAAGATTAAGTAGATCGTTGTACATGATGTTCCACAGTAGTGGGCCCAATACGGAGCCCTGCGGGACACCCGCGGAAACGACGTACTCCTGCGGTCCGTCATCAGTGTCGTACCAGAGCCTCCTTTCAATTAAATACCTATCGACAATTGCGGCGAGATAGGCGGGAATACCAACCTTCGCTAGGGATTTCCGGATTAGATTCCAATTGGCCGAATTAAATGCATTTTTCACGTTCAGGGTTACTACCACGCAATATTTGCTGGTACTACCCTTTCCGTGGATTGCATCTTCGGCCAAGCCAGTAACCAATTTGATGGCATCAATGGTTGATCTGGCTTTACGGAACCCATACTGCCGATCTGAAAGGCCGCCTTGGCTCTCAACTACCGGGAGTAATCTATTATAGATTACCCGCTCCAGCATTTTCCCCACCTGTCCAAAAGACATATGGGTCGGTATGAGGATGGTTCACCTGGAGGTTTACCAGGCTTAGGCAGAAGCACCAACTTCTGCCGCTTCCATACCGCTAGAAATATTCCCTCGGACATGCACACTTCGAACAACTCAGCGAACATGTCCGGCCTAGAATTCACGGCAAGCTTAAGGGCCTTATTCGGTACTCCGTCCAGACCCGGCGCTTTATTGTGTCCTATTCTGCCGCAGATCTCCAGAAGCTCGTCTCTGGTGACTGGCGGGATTGCCGTCACATTCAGAGGTGGTTGGAATGTGTCGGTGTTCTCCTCTGGCTGGGGGAATAACCCCTGGATGATTTTCAACAAGAGGGCGGGGCACGTGATCTGCGGAGACGAACGGCCTCTAAATCGTCCCATCACGATTCCATAAGCTCTCCCCCACGGATTTGCGTCCGCTTCTGAGCAGAACTCCCTAAAGCATTTCCTCTTGCTTCGCTGGATGGCGAGCTTGAGGGCTTGCGGGCTGCCTTGTAGGCGCACTCTTTCTGCACTTGATCAACTCTACCTACCGCCCTCTGAGCCGCTCTTCTGGCTCGGTGGCAGGCTGGTCGAAGGCCGGTCAGTTCATCATTCCACCAGTAGTTTGGTCTTCTACGGGGGAATGCGCACCTCCTAGGCATGGACGCGTCACATGCTTTGGCGATGCATTGAGCCAGATGGACAGCTCTTTCCGTAGAGGCGCCTGCTATATCAGGTTGATCTAACCACACCTCGAAGAAGCTCTGCTCATCCAAAGATTTTGCAGACCAGCCTGAAATCTTTTTCGGTTTCGGGCATGATAGCTATTTGCCCTGTGGCTCGACACATGTCTCAAAGAGCGTTCGCTGACGCACCAGGACATACCACGCGCCAACGCAGGGCTGATAAAGGTCAGGTCTACAACTGAGCCTGACCCCCCCTTTCTGGAAGGTGTTTACAGCACCTTCGTTAGCCAAAACCATGTCCATCTGCGCGAAAGCTTCTATTAAACTGCGCCCCCTAGCATTTGATTCTCTGCTACCCCACTCTAGGGCGCAAGCATTGAAATCACCAGCAATCACCTTTGGACTTCGTCCCCTTGCGTCGAGCACAAGATTATCAAGCATTTGCTCGAATTCAGACAGTGCCAAACTTGGTGGGGCGTAGCAGCTGTATACATATACACCACTTATTTTCGCCCACACAAAGCCACTGGCTGTCTGACTTACAGTACATTGTATGGCCTGTCGACCGCAAGCCCATATCGCCGCTCCACCAGTCGAATCTGTGACCCATACGCCACTGTGACGGCTTCTGTACGGCTAACTTATGATGGCGATTTCCATCTCTGATTCGAAGGTGGTCAGCCTGTCTGTCTGTTTGTCTGTCACATGCACTTCTCTCCAAAACGGCTACCGATCCGAACGAAATTTGGTGAACCGATGGGAACTATAAAATCCCACGCATGCAGCGAGTGACACAAATTTAGATGGAGTTTAAAGGAAGGCATGCAAAGGGGGATTTAAAAAAAAATTTCACCGGATATAGTCGTGTAGGGCATCAAATGAAAAGTCTCGATTTGTACTAACTGACATTAGTTTTGGCATGAATTGCGAAGCGCGTAGCAGGATATTACTCACTGCATGCCTTGCGGTCCACAGGTCTCACCTTATCACCAAATTTCGTGTCAATCGGTATAGCCATTTCTGAGAAAAGTGTCTGTGACAGACAGACAGACAGTGTTCAGAAAGGCCTGTATAAATAAGGTCAAATGAGGTTTATGCAACTCAATCTGAATCACTGTCGAGCGGCCCAAGATCTACTTTCCCAAAGCGTATTCGAGACCAACGTCGACGTTGCGATTGTATCTGAACAATACGAAAATCTGCATAGCGGAGTATGGATAGCCGACAAAACCAGTAAGACGGTGATATAGAGCTGCGAAAGCCAAGCTATAGCAGGTACGAAAAAACATCCAGAGGACGGGTTCACCCGTGCCAAAATTGGAGGGATATACATCTATAGCTGTTACGCAGCACCGAGCCTCACATTAGAGGAATTCACGTCATTTCTGGAAAAACTATCCTTCAATGCAAGTCGCTACAATCTCAAAGTAATAGCCGGCGACTTCAACGCATGGGCAGAACAATGGGGTAGGAGAGAAACCAACGCAAGAGGACAAATATTGCTGGAGACATTCTCGCGCTTGAACGTGGTACTTGCCAACTCTGGGGGAGCCAACACATTCCGGAGCGGAGAATTGCAATCGGTGGTAGGCCTCACCTTCGTCAGTGATAATCTAATCAGAGACTTGCAGTGGCGTGTCAGCGAGGATTACACACACAGCGATCATCAGGCTATCGTCTTTTAAACCTCGCAAAGATATAATGTGAAGCCATTAAAACGAAAAACGATGTGCTGGGTAACGAAGAAATTCGACGCAGAAATGTTCAAGGAGGTACTCTTGGAAGATACGTCGCTATCGGGAAGCGAACAAAACAAAGTTTCACAGGTCGTGGAAAAATTGGAGCGGGCATGCGATGCCGCTATGCCTCGACGTAGCACTTTCCGAAGACGAAATCCTAGTTTTTTGTGGAATTCTGAAATTGAGGAATGCCGGAAAAAGTGCCTCAAAGCTAGGAGACGCTCCCAGCACAGAAGAAACCGACCTGAGTTCGAGGAGCTACACGTGCAATATAAAAATGCGAGGAAAAAATTGCAAGTAGTTACCGCAAAGAGCAAATCCGAACATTTCAAGCGGATGTGTACTGAAGCTGACTCTGACACATGGGAAAAGATTGACTGAAAAAAAGACTCCAGGACCGGATGGAATCCCTAACATTGCCCTGAAAGTAGTCGCCAGGACAGGGCCAGGTATATTTGTCCAAGTTTTCACGGCATGCCTTAGGGAACGAGAATTCCCCGAGCAATGGAAGGTACAAAAGCTAATACTCATTTCGAAGGCAGGTAAACCATTGGGTGACCCCTCCTCATATAGGCCGATATGTCTGGTCAATACCATTGGCAAACTATTTGAACGAGTAATATATAACTGATTGCTCGCTGTTGCGGAAAAGGAAGGAGGTCTTTCCGACAAACAATTCGGATTTCGTAAGGCGAAATCAACTGTCGACGCATCAGCATGCTGACTGGCTTGGCTCAGGCTGTAATAGAAGAAGGAAAATGCTGTGCAGTAATAACCCTCGACGTAAAAAATGGGTTCAATAGTGCAAAATG
This sequence comes from Hermetia illucens, assembly GCF_905115235.1. Classification (NCBI taxonomy): domain Eukaryota; kingdom Metazoa; phylum Arthropoda; class Insecta; order Diptera; family Stratiomyidae; genus Hermetia; species Hermetia illucens. Next base: position 81,668,752 of record NC_051854.1, on the reverse strand, counting down.
GAAAAAAATCATCGAGGCACTCAACAAGATACAGTCCCGGAAGTACATTATACGCATTGTGGTCGAGTTTCTCCTTGTGAGAAGACTTTACTGTGACTCGGACGATGGGCTAAAAATACTCCCGACAACTTGCGGAGTGCCACAGGGTTCTGTCCTGGGTCCCTTGCTGTGATTAGTTATGTACGATAGAGGGTTGACCCTACGCCTACCGGACAACGTGACAACTATTGGCTTCGCTGATGATATCGGAATAACGGTAGTCGCAAAGCACCAAGACGAGATCGAGATCTATGCAAATGAAGCGATATGGGAGATCAATTCCTGGTTGAGAAATTCTGGCCTTTCACTTGCCGAACATAAAACAGAAGTAATTCTCATTAGCAAGAGAAGAAATAACACGACTGTGAAAATCAAAGTTGGCGAAAAAACAATTTACTCCCAACCATCGCTCAAATACTTGGGAGTAATTATTGACAGAAGACTCAACTTCAAAAGACACATTGAGTACGCCGCAACTAAAGCGTCTTCCATCGCTGCAACGATCTCGAGGATACTACCGAACATTGGTGGGCCAAGACAAAGTTGACGTCTTCTGCTCTCCAGGGTAGTCAACTCCGTACTACTCTACGCAGCTCCAGTTTGGGCAACTGTTCTGAATAACAAAGTGAACTGCGGAAAATTAGGAATGGCGTATCGGCTAAGTGCACTCCGGGTATGCAGTGCATATCGGACAACATCAGGAGAAGCAGCATATGTACTAGCAGGGAAAGCTACGAGTTAACACAATTCTTAAGTGGACATGGAGGTTATCGTGCTTATTTACATCGATTTGGTCACGACGAATCACCATGCTGCCCAAGATATGGTAACGTGGCTGAGAATACGGAGCATGTCATATTTGATTGCCCCAGGTTCACCGTGCACCGAACAAGAATGGAAGCGGTCGCAGACAGGCGTTTAACACCCGAAAACATTGTGAAGTTTAGGCTGGAGTCAACGGATGCCTGGAACCAGGGTGTAAGGGAACTGCAAACTATTCACCAACAGCTTAGGCAGGAAGACCTACGACGAAAACAAGGAAGGGAGATAACCATAATGAGTTACAGTTAAAAGCTGATCCAGCCCCGCGACGTAATACTTGATAGGAGTTCCGTGGGGAGAGTGGAATGTGGAGAAGGTGGTTTTAGTGAGTAGAAGTCTCACATAACTGCGTGGCAGGAGCCAGCAGTAGGTTTTGAACCTTTCCAATTTCCAACGCCGGAAAAAAAAAGACAGACGGACCGAGAAGCAGACAGACGGACAGACAGACAGACATTGAACCGAATTTAATAAGGTTTTGTTTTACAAACAAAACCTTAATAGAAAACTCAGAGTTTCAAGCGTATGAGGTTGACTATTGTCAATACAGGGCTTTCCATGAAATCGTTTATTTAAATCGCTTTGTAAAAAATAGAGGGCAATGGGATTTTTAGCTATGTGACACGGAGCTGTCATGCACTAGTCGCTCCTCACATCTCCTTCTTTTCCTTCAGCCTTTGACCCATTCACAAGTGGGGTCGGCTCCTCGTGATCGGTTTCGCCATTTTATTTTATCAAATGCCTGATCTGGTTGTATTCGCGAGGTTTTTAAATCCCCATCCAGCGTATCAAGCCACCGTTGTTTTGGCCGGCCTTTTGGTCGTTAACCATCGACTTCGATGTTCAGACCATATTGGTAAGTGAATTCTCGTTAGCGCGAATTATGTGACCATACCATCGAACACGCCTCACTTGCAGTTTTTCCACGATTGGTGCAACCACATATAGATCGCGGATATCCTCATTTCGGATGTGATCAGAACGTGTCATGCCACTAGTCCAACGCAACGTCTTTGCCCCCATTACCAAAAGACGTCGTTCATTGTCTTTTATAATCGTCCAACACTCGCAAATATAGAGAGCGGTAGACGGACGACATTGCAGTAAATTTTAGATTTGAGGCACTCGCTGATACGTTGATCACAAAGAACACCAGTTGTGGAACGCCACTTAATCCAGGTTGCGTCAATGCAGGAAACAATTTCATTATGCAGTTCTCCATTTGCTGAGAGCATTGACCCGGGATATTTAAATCGTACAGTTTTGGGCGGGTTGCTACTCCTCACGTAGGGAAACATAAAACCGTTTATACCTGAAGCATCAAGCTTCCGGTCTCCCGACTTGTTTCTTTATCCGGGAGCAGCACATGGAAAGTCGCTCTCACTGATTCTCGAAAGCTCCGTGCCTTGGTCAATACCTCTTTGCAATGCATCGTCCGAGTACGCTTATTATCCTCTCGTCTGAGACAATAACACAATGAAGATATTTATGGTTAGGAGCAATGGCTAGGTCGCCTGCCGTTTTCATTTTGGGTCGTCATAAAGCTACATGAAACAGAACAGTGGAGGAAGAGCTGGAGAACATTTGTAGGAACCGACACCAATAATACGTAATTGTGTGATCCATTATGCGCCACATATAGGCATTACCTATAATGGGGCGGCTCGCATTAGCACTGATTTATTGGAGGTTGTAATGGCTGGTAACAGAGGAAAAATATCATCTTAATGCTCCAACCCATGATTATCTGTCGCTCCTGGTGTTTGATAGCTAACGGTGGAATCGCTTTCCTATTTGCTACTCTGTAAAATGTAACCTACCTTTTAGGGATACTGCCAATTTAGACCGGTACCATTTATTTCTCATCAGTTAAATAAATCCTTAAAAACTATGTGGCGCAATATAACACTGGAGAGCTCTTATGTGTTTAAGGGGGTCATCCCGTGTGTCGGATTCGCAGAATCGAATTTTTTTTTTGCCATCAGTTATATCTAGATATAGTGTAGAATATATGGGCAAAGTGACTTTTTGATATTCGGAGTCGTTCGGAAATTATAGTGTTAAACACGTCATCATCATCATCAACGGCGCAACAACCGGTATCCGGTCTAGGCCTGCCTTAATAAGGAACTCCAGACATCCCGGTTTTGCGCCGAGGTCCACCAATTCGATATCCCTAAAAGATGTCTGGCGTCCTGACCTACGCCATCGCTCCATCTTAGGCAGGGTCTGCTTAGTCTTCTTTTTCTACCATAGATATTGCCCTTATAGACTTTCCCGGTGGGATCATCCTCAGCCATACGGATTAAGTAACTCGCCCACCGTAACCTATTGAGTAGGATTTTATCCACAACCGGATGGTCATGGTATCGCTCATAGATTTCGTCATTGTGTAGGCTACGGAATCGTCCATCCTCATGTCGGGGGCCACAAATTCTTCGGAGGATTCTTCTCACGAACGCGGCCAAGAATACGCAATTTTTCTTCCTAAGAACCCAAGGTTCCGAGGAATACATGAGGACTGGCAACATCTTAGTCTTGTACAGTAAGAGCTTTGACCCTATGGTGAGACGTTTCGAGCGGAACAGCCTTTGTAAGCTGAAATAGGCTCTGTTGGCTGACAACAACCGTGCGCGGATTTCATCATAGTAGTTGTTATCGGTTGTGATTTTCGACCCTAGATAGGAGAAATTGTCAACGGTCTCAAAGTTGTATTCTCCTATTCTTATTCTTCTTCGTGTTTGTGTTTGACCAGTGCGGTTTGATGTTGTTGGTTGATTCGTCCTCGGTGCTGACGTTGCCACCATATATTTTGTCTTGCCTTCATTGATGTGCAGCCCAAGATCTCGCGCCGCCTGCTCGATCTGGATGAAGGCAGTTTGTACGTCTCGGGTGGTTCTTCCCATGATGTCGATATCGTCAGCATAGGCCAGTAGTTGGGTGGACTTGAAGAGGATCGTACCTCTTGCATTCACCTCAGCATCACGGATCACTTTCTCGAGGGCCAGGTTAAAGAGGACGCTTGATAGCGCATCCCCTTGTCGTAGACCGTTGTTGATGTCGAATGGTCTTGAGAGTGATCCTGTTGCTTTTATCTGGCCTCGCACATTGGTCAGAGTCAGCCTAGTCAGTCTTATTAATTTCGTCGGGATACCGAATTCTCTCATGGCCGTGTACAGTTTTACCCTGGCTATGCTATCATAGGCGGCTTTAAAGTCGATGAACAGATGGTGCAACTGTTGTCCATATTCCAACAGTTTTTCCATCGCCTGCCGCCGAGAGAAAATCTGATCTGTCGCTGATTTGCCTGGAGTGAAGCCTCTTTGGTATGGGCCAATGATGTTCTGGGCGTATGGGGCTATCCGGCCTAGCAAGATAGTGGAGAATATCTTATAGATGGTACTCACAAACGTGATACCTCTATAATTGCTGCACTGTGTGATATCTCCCTTTTTATGTATGAGACAGATAATGCCTCGTTGCCAATCGTCAGGCATTGATTCGCTGTCCCATACCTTGAGCACAAGTTGATGAACCACTTGGTGTAACTGGTCGCCTCCATATTTAACCAATTCCGCTGTAATTCCATCGGCTCCTGGCGACTTATGATTTTTTAGCCGATGAATTGCACGGACTGTTTCTCCTAAACTTGGTGGTGGCAGTATTTGTCCGTCGTCTTCAGTTGGCGGGACCTCCAACTCGCCGATGTTCTGGTTGTTCAGTAGCTCATCAAAGTACTCAACCCATCGCTCTAATATGACCATTCTGTCGGAAATCAGATTTCTCTCTTGGTCTCGGCAGGATGAGCATCATCCTGCTGACTTGTTGGTAAAACTTGCGCGCCTGGTACGGTTGCTCCCTGTACTTTTCTAGTTCACAGACTTGTTGGTTCTCCCAGGCTTCCTTTTTCCGTCTGTGAAGTCGCTTCTCCGCTCGACGGAGTTCGTGATAAGTCTCTGCGCGTGCCCGCGTTCTTTGAGACTGCAACATTACTCGGTATGCGGCATTCTTCCGTTCCGTTGCTAGCTTACATTCATCGTCAAACCAGCCGTTCCGACTCCTTTTGCGGCTGGGGCCAAGTATATTTGTGGCCGTATCCATGATAACGTTCTTCAGTTGGTTGTGAAGATCATTTGTTGATGCTTCATCTCCAGGTCCTCTGTTGACTGCGGTTATTGCAACATCCATTTCCCTCTTATAGGTGTCGCGGAGGGTTGTGTTGTGGATGGCTTCTGTGTTCACTCTCACCTGATTGTCAGAGGGGATTCTAGGTGGTATTGTTATTCGGGCTCGGAGCACCATGCCAACGAGAAAGTGGTCCGAGTCTATATTGGCCCCCCTATATATTCTGACATTCATCAAGGCTGAGAGGTGGCGGCGTTCGATCGACACGTGGTCAATTTGGTTGAAAGTGGTCCCGTCTGGAGAGGCCCACGTATGTTTGTGGACCGCTTTCCGCGCAAACCAAGTACTTCCAACAACCATTTCGTGTGACCCTGCTAATTGAATAGTCCGCAGTCCGTTATCATTTGTGTTTTCGTGTAAGCTATGGGAGCCAACGTATCGCCTGAATACCGGCTCCTTCCCTACTTGGCTGTTAGTATCCCCAAGTATGATTTTGATATCATATCTGGGACAGGCTTCGAGGGTTCGTTCTACTGCCTCGTAGAAGGTGTCCTTCTCCGACTCTGCAGTCTCCTCTGTAGGGGCGTGAACGTTTATGAGGCTTATATTTCTAAACTTGCCTCGCAAGCGCAGAGTGCATAACCGTTCCCTTATATTTTCAAAGCCGATAACGGCAGGTTTTTGGCAGACTAAGGAACCTACTCGGAGCACATGGTTTACTGGATGACCGCTATAATATATGGTGTTACTACTCTTCTCCAGGAAACCGGTGCCTGTCCAGCGCATCTCCTGTAACGCTGTTTCATCAGCCTTATATTGGGGCAAGGTATCGACTAGCTGCCCAGCAGCTCCATCTCTGTACAGGGAGCGCACGTTCCATGAGAAAATGCGCAAATCGTTATTCCTTTGTCGCTGCCGGGTTCGTCGTTATGTTATCAATCCAGTCCGAAGCTCCTTTTGTGGCTTCGAAACAAGTTGTTTTCCGTGTAGGGTTGTCAGCCCTACCCAACCCCCAACCTGGAGGACCAGTTGGTACAATTTGTCCCGTTTTTAGGCGCGGGAGACTCGTCTTCATCCTTCTCCGTCTGCAGCTTGTCGTTAAGAAAGAGCTCCCAGCGGTCACCACGTGGAGGTGAAGATAGGGTTTGGTAGTAGAGCTGTTGGTGTTGGTTCAGCAGGCATTTCCCAGGTTTTATGCTCCATCGTGGGTACCAATCCACGTTTCGCCCCGGGACCTATACTACCCTTTGACCACCAGTGATAAGTAACATGCCAGATTTATGTCGATCGCCGTAATATAGCTCGTATTTACCGATCCGAATGACGTTCGAATCACTTCGCTAAAAGAACAAAAATTGAAGCTAAGGCTGTACATGTGTTTTTTCAAGAAACCTGAGGTTTATGGATTGGGTATATCAGATTAATGGTCAGTTAAGATTTTATTGCTTAAAATCGCATTCTACTTTTTAAATGCGTTTTTCTCAAAACTGTATGTTGAAAATCGGCTGCCACCATAGCCCAAAATCTATCCAACGGAATTCTTTGAAATTTTCAGTATTTATTCAGAACATATTTTTATGGTCCGCAAACTAGGATAATTGCGATTCGTTCAGTAGTTTTTTTTTTATTCATTGAAGAAGCCGTGAAAAAACAACAAAATTCACAAAAAAAGTTTAACACGGCACCAAAAATTTAGCTTTTCTTATTTTTTAATAATCCTAGTTTGCGGACTGTGGTTAAGTCTGTACGTTAAAATGCCGTTTACTTTTTTTCTTTAAGATTATCACAGCGCTCTCTAGCGTGGCAACAGAAAAACACCTTTTTTTGGAGATGGGTGTATAAATTGCCCTGTATTTCAATGACCAACTATGCGATCAGGCTGGGAAAATTACAATTCACGCTCAAGACATTAGTAAATCTATGGTGAAAAATTCGTATTTGTATCTGTATCCCGCTCTTCACAAAAAATTTCTAAAAAAAGTCAAAAAGAACGACCTTCACACGGGATGACCCCCTTAAGAAAGTCAAGTATATTAAATGTATGAGTCCTATGATATATATGTACGGTTGACATTATAAACGGAATGGAGATTTATGTACTGATGCGCTCTCAGCTTGTGCGGATGTTGCAGGTTGTGCGGGCCATAGTCAAATAATTCATAAATCCTTCAAACAGTTTGTATTCCTACATGAAAAGGGAGTAAATCTATCTCATTATTACGTAGATGAGATAATTGAATTAATTTAGAACAATAACCTTTTGAGATACCTAATTCACGGTTCTTCATCAGAGATCAGGTATACTTCCAAACCCTGGTCTTCGCCCTGTCTTTTCATGCATGATAACAATTTAATTAAGCAACTGTGTAGGAGTGAACAATGATGCACTGATACCTAATAATCAGTTACTTACCCCTCCATTGATATATCTCAATTAATTAATGCTATTGAATTTCCTATTTGAAAGCCGCCTTCATATGACTAACAAATGGGAGATGGTCTATAGGATTAAGTCCAAATAACCGAGGAAAGGTCATTTATTGTGTACGCTGAATTGTATTTATGAATTGGCTAGAGGCGACCCTTACTCCGAAACATGCTTTTGGGGTTGCATGCTCGATTGTTTTCGGCATACGTACCCATCGATAAAGCCAAATACTGCAAGATATTAATGACAATTAGACGGTCGAATTGTGCAGTTATTTGGTAATGTCGTCCCTTTAGCAAAACCATGATAGACAAGCGTCGCCGCTGGCGTGGTCGATTGAATGTTACAGTCAGATACTGATGGCGGTCTGTGGGTATGCACTAAAGTCCCTTGTACCCATGAAATACAGTAATTGGACTGCGGTCATCGCGAGAGATGGGATATTAACTAATGTTAATTGTAAATATCCCGGCAGATGATATTTAGAATTATGAGTGACGATTGAATGGAATTGCGTATTGAAGCATCCAGGACATTGAAAGCTCCGGAATTTGATTGTGACTTATGAGACAAAAGTATAGAAGTCGGCCACCACATTCCAGGCAGTCATATATTTCGCTTATAGTAATCATATCATTAATTCGGAAGGCTAATCCCCTGTAAGCAGGATTCTATCACTGCCCACGGAAGATCTCCGTCCTTCACTCGGTCTACCCCCTTACCGCCTCGAAAGAACATCTAGCCTGCCCATTGTCTTCCCTTCTTTAAGCATTCCATTCTTCTGATTCTTTTTACCACCAATATTAGTTCCGCGACTATCTAAATCCAAAGTTGGTAGAAATCGGGAAGGTGGAGGGTCCGAAATTTTGCGCAAGATCACCCTGTCAGGATTTTGCGTTCTGAACCCCTCAGGTGAATTTCGCAAATCAGAATTATGAGTTAAGAGTTACAATTTTTATTTAGACGCCAATATATGCTCCTCGTTTTCAGCTTCACTTGCAGTGCTTTTCACCCGATGGTTGTACATCGACCGTCAAAATACTCATTTTATTCTGCTGAACGATTGTTATCCCATTCATGAGACCATATCACATTTTTGTTGTTCGATGGTGTGATGTGGCAGCTATTATTTTTACTCAAGCAAATCCATCACTTTTCAAGTCAGTTTTCACTTCGACATTACTGCAAAAGTTGAGGCTGGTTCTGAGTTTAGGGAAGAGCCCAGCACGTTTTCATAAAGGACTCCAACTTAGAAAACCCTAATTTTGCATTCCAAGAGAAATAATTCAAAAATTCGGTGAGACTGGAATAAAGGCAACTTCTTTATTTTATAAATCTGACCTTGGTCACACCTAAGGACGGCGCTGGACAATACTTTCATCTAAGGCACCTTTTTTAGGAGATGATCTTCTTAACTTCCTTGCCTCAAAAGACAAGCTGTTGTCGTTGCAGTTTTTCATTACATATGATTCCAGCAATTTTTGGAAAATCTTAAAGGAGATTGAGAGTAGCTTATATAAGTTATTATTATATCTCATCTTTTCAGCATTCTGAGATGTAATTGTACTTGTGGGTCACTGGGGCGATTGGAATCTCAAGGATTTGCTTGAACATTTTGTAGCGTCCGCGTCTTTGCGACAGATGCAGTCCTTCCTTCACCTTTTCCAGAGACAATCTAAAAAGGAAATGCATCTTCTAATACGAATTATTCTCTCCTTTCCTTCAATTTTAACACCCCTTACCTTTCCCAATATACTTCTCCAAATTTACTTTTCTCCCTCCTCAACATTCATTCGATTATTTCATTTTTATTTTATAAAAACCTACCACCTGCCACCTACCACATAGCATCAATGTTCAAATATAATGACTGGTGAAAAGGGAACATTGAACTTCCATTTAAACTTGACCGCTTCATTTATTTCGAAAGGCAAGCGTCACGGTCGATCTCGTTGATTTAAGTGATATTAGATTTTTTGCATAAAAATTTGCGGAACCGAGACCGGCTAATCAATTGACAGCGGAAAAGTTAGGCCGGGAGTCGATTCGAAGTCGTTGTTCTAATATCACCATTTTCTTAAGTGGATTGATAAAGTGTATTCAGTTAAAAAGTGACAGTGAACGAATTTGCTAGAGAACGTATTGTAGGCCTAGAAATCTGACATGAACCTTCCTCTTTTGCGAGGAAAACCCAAATTGGTGAGACATAAATCAGCATGGGAGTTTCGGATGAGTAACCTCAATTTGGCATTCGCTGCATCGCAAATTTTCGAATCACCTCTAACTAAACGCTTGCATCGATAGGCTGGGCTCCAGCCGCGTCCGCTCTTTTGTTTCGTCCCTGAACATCCTGATGGCGTTCTGCCATTTGTGGAGTTGCTTGATTTTGCTGCCTAAATGCCTGATTCGAACACGTGAATCAGCTTCAGAGTTTTGATGTTGTTTGTTTTATTTGCTTCACTTACGTCGCCGCACATAAGCAAACCAACGTTGTGCAACTCAACCGCGGTCCCTTGTTCTTCTCAGTGCAAAGGAGGACGCACAAAACTTAACAATTGTCCATCTCAACGGAAAATAAAGAAAAAGTGATTTTTTTCTCTCTTTAACGCAATCATTGGATAATATTTGGTTATAGTTTCGCATTTGGGAAATTATTTTAAAAACAAAACACATGTGATCGCACAGAGCTCTCGGCGAGGTTTTTTTTTTATCCTTTTGGCGGCTTTATTCATTAGCCCCCCCCCCCTCGAGGCGTCTTTTTTTATTTTATTTAATTTCCAGGTTTAGCTCGGGTGCCGTTCATTTCGATAGGTGCAAACAAATCCCCATGTTTGTGTACTTTTCAGGATCAAGGTACATGTACTTTTGTGAATTGACACGAGGGATCGACGTATTCGAACGACCCCAACCCTCCATTCCCGTACCTGCCAAGCGCAGAGGCTTGTAAGTGCATGTCAATGGAGCACTTCGATGAAGCTTGAAAATTTGTGAGTGGACCTCCACTGTCAGTTTGGCAATTTTTTTAGGTGTTTTGGATAGTTTCCTCAATTGATGTGTCTTGAAATGAGAAGTTACCTTTGGTGTTACCATAGATTCTTTCCGAAGCCTTGTGTAGATTGCCCCATACGATGAGACTGCCGGAAAACCAGTTACGGGAATTTGGTTGCGAAAGGTCCGCATATTTGTGAGGACATGTCCGTGCTATTCCGACCAATTAATTAAGACCCCAGGATTCCCATGGCTGGTGAGGAGAAACGAAAAGTGAACAGGTAAACTTTCCTACTCAACATATGTGGGGTGTACCTGGAGGGACTAGAAAATAATAATAATAATAATTGTTGGGGCAACAGTCTAATTAGATAAGGGCATTGAAGTGTGTTAGAACACTTCATTTAAGACCGTAATGGTATACTACAAGATTATATATATATAGATACAAATCCCACCGCCACCAGTAAGATTTTAACCACTACACTAGAAAGGGGGGAGGGGGGTCAGGAGCCAGGAATGCAGACGTGAAAGTGTTCCATCAAGATCCAGTGGACGTTAGAGAGATCAAGATCGACTTTCCAAAGGGGGCTGATAATCCCGCATTAATACAGGAGCCTTTCATCAGCGGCTACAGATCTGTACAAACCAATAGCACGCGTCCCCGCCGTGCCTCTCTGAATTTGGCCTTGAGTACTAGCGAGCTAGACATGTCAGACTGGAACAAGCGGGAGCGGTAAATGTTTACTTCTCCTCTACTTACATGGCTCACGGCAGATTAACTTCCAAAGAAGAATTACAACATGTAACGTCTACCATGGTAGTCTGTGACGCCAATTTGAGGCTCATGCTTAGTATACCTCCTCATTTACCTTCCCCCTTCCTTAGTTGTCTCTGTTTGCTCTATGCCAATGATCTAAAACTGTTTTCCGCTATATCGTCGTCTATGGACTGTATTTCCCTTCAATCTAACCTGGCGTTAAACGTCAGAAAGTGTCACCCTATTTGCTACTCCCTAAAATCCTCACCCACTTCTTTCTCCTACGTTTTTAATGGACATTCCTTACCCTGCTTAAATTCCACTCCAGACCTCGGAGTCACTTTCGACAATAAGCTCCGCTTTGACACCCATTTCCTCGAAGTCATCAATCGAGCAGCAAAATTGTCAGGCTTTATACTTCGCTCCTTCTCTGATTTTGACTCCATTCAACCGACCTTAGCTCTCTTCAATTCCCTCGTGAGGAATATCCTCAAGTACTGCTCTGTGATCTGGTCACCTTCCCGTAACTGTGATTGTCTTGCCCTTGAAAATGGGCAACCTAAATTCACCCGAATGGCCAGAGTCGAACTAGAGGGCGGAGATATGCTACAAGACTAAAAATTTTGCGAAATTGACCGTGAAGGTTCACCCACAAAGGTTGCACGGGAAGGTGGCAGCGAGGGTCCTTTGAACCATTGAATCACTCATATGCCATTTTTCGAAACGTTGTGTGTCTTCAAGCTAATGCGTAGGTCCGGATCGGACTCCGCAAATCAAATAAATTTGGAATGTCGCGCATATCTTTCGGAAGTAAATATATGAATTAAAGCTAATAGAGCAAACAGAAATAATAAGGGTTCAACCACGCGTGGAGCCGCGGACTGGCGGACTGTGAGAAAGAGCCTTGCCCGGAGGGTATTTAGGATGCGCGGTCATGAGTACATAAAGAACTATCACCCAATCAGCATGCATAGACAATCATGGAGAGGATTCACTTTCCCCAATTGTAGCATGTAGCAAATTCACAGAAACTGGTCTTAACCAGGTAGTGTAATCTAGTTGTCTTCCTGGATGCAGAGGAAGCATTCAACAACGTTAGTGTCAAACGTAACTTGGTGGTTCTTAGCAAGAGAGGCATCTTATTCATTGGATAGTGGCCATGCTAATAACCAGAATAATCTAATCTGACGATGCAGCCACTTCACCAACAGTGTGAGTACGATCTCTCCGGTGCTCTGGATTATGAAATCCTATAGATATCAGACAGAAATGGGGATAAAGTGCTTGCACATGGCGTTGTGTCTGAAATCATGGAGAGTTCATTGGGAACGGATAGCGAAATAGGCATACATCCAACTAGAATAGGTGATGCTATTCACTACCAAGACAAGGGTGCCCCAATTTCATTTCTCGCGGCTCAATGGGCAAAGATTGGGACTCTCCTCCTGTTTAGTTTTAAGCTTTCCAGCTAGGGTAGACTGGAAGGCCAGCGATATGATCTGAGGTCATGAATAGTATTTTTCACTGGGGACTAAAAGATCATCTGTGGAGTCGGTGCGGGTCTTTTAGGATATGCACATCATCATGGATCATCGATAGTTTGCAGACAGTTTACTGGTTTCGGTCACCCTTCTGGCCCCTATAAACTGGAGAACGGCACCATCTTAAGATTACGGTCAGTCGCTCCATTACAGACGTTCAAGAATTTGTCTCCAGAATTTGTTCTTCTCCACCGTTTTGAGCTGGGGCTTGGAAATTCTTCTTGCCATGACTTCATTAATTTATGGGTGCATGGGTTCCTCAGCGCTTGGATGATGACCCGGTCTTGCCCGTTTGCTTTTTTTAGCAAATAGTCCTTATATGATCCCAGGACAGTCCACGTGTTCAATGACTCCGATATATTTATAAGGCCTATTACACTCTATGGTGGCCCGTTACCGAAGAGGCTCTATTCGCGACACCATTTACTCGTCAGGATTTTTTTTTATTATCGACCGTAAAGCCGGTAATTCCTCAAGATTAAAATAGACCGACGGTGCAGGGTTCTTTCTGATACAAGCTGAAAATAAAATCTTATCATAATCCAACTATTCTGTGGTTACATCCAAACATATTAAATTGTGCAGGATCACTCGAAACGAGTGTGTTCTATAAATAACTCTCACGCAAGTCCCAAAAACTTCCTAATCTTCGTGGGGGTAGTTTCAATCATTTCTTCCAAATATTGAAAATATACGATAATATCCGACAGAAAGAGTCACTCTCCCTTCGGCCCAGGGTTTGATGGTAACATCTGCTACCGAAATCCTTATTTAATAAAGACATAGGATAAGGACACATCATACATCGCATATTTGTGTGGCTTCTTCTGGCTTTTGTCTCATATTGGATTGCGTTGAAAGAAAAGCGAAATCAATCAGGCGAAAAATTACGTTTTCCAGGACACTTACCTTCAAATATGTCTAACGACAGCAAACCTTTGAACATGTCCCCGTATGGAAGAACAAGTTTTATCAATTTCCGGGAAATTTTTAAAGACTTTTCAGCTTGGTAAACTTTTCGTCTAGGAAAGTTTGAAATGTTTGGAGGTGTTTGATGGAAATTCGAGCAGAAAACTTTCATAATCATTTTCTCGTTACTTGATTGAAGCTGAAACATATCGGATGGTTCCCTAATCATATACTTTTCTCCATTCCCAAACGTTTTTACATCGACTGGGTTAGTGAAGATCGTCATCATTACCGTCCATACTTTGCATGGCAGACCAATAAAGATGTCCTTTTTAGATTTTGAAAACTTCGTACCAAAATAAACTTTTAATTATATTTCATAAAATGGAGAATTCAATGAGCGATGCATCAAAAGGACGATTTGTGTGCATGCAGTGGAGGTACTACTGAATAGCCCCATCATTTTTAGGTCATACTTCTTTCGAATAGATCGCATGAAGCACTGTGAAGTAAAAGTACTTGCAAATGAACGAAGTTTTCAGTATAATACTGCAAAATTACCTTCTTCAGGAAATTTTGAATAATTCAGCGAAACAAAGATACAACGACTGTCCGCCCTTTTGCTACTCTCATTAGATGCACAGAAAGTTGACTGTAAAGTTTTCTGAGTCCATTCGAAAACAGAAGGAATTTGTGAAAAGTTTTCCCAAAGTAATCCGCTTGGGTTGCATTTTTGAGGGTCTTGTCAACTTGTTACTAAATATACGAATGAAGGGACCGTCGTTTGCGATACGTGCTTTTTATGGGATAGTGGTGCCGCATTGAATGCAGAGTTCCCCCCAAACGAGTGTTTCAACGGAATATCACATCCTGTATGCCTGTTTAAATAGATATTTCGTCCTTAGTGAATGGACAGGAAAATGACCAATAACCATTTATAACAAAGATTCCTAAGATTCCAGCCTAATCAAACTTATCAATTTCGACGGGATACCGAATTTTCTCATGGCTCCGTACAGTTTTACTCTAGCTATGCTGTCATAGGTGGCTTTAAAGTCGATGAAAAGATGATGCAACTAACGGCCATATTCCAGCAGTTTTCCCATCGCTTACCACAGAGAGAAAGCTGATCTGTTGTTGATTTTCCTGGAGTGAAGCCTCTTTGGTATGGGCCAATGATGTTCTGGGCGTTTGGAGCTATCCGGCCTAGCAAGATAGCGGAGAATGTCTTATAGATGGTACTCAGCAACGTGATACCTCCATAATTGTTGCGCATCGTGATATCTCCCTTTTTATGTATGAGACAAATAATGCCTTGCTGCCAGTCGTCAGGCATTGATTTGCTTCCCCACATCTTGAGCATAAGTTGATGAACCACTTGGTGTAATTGACCAACCAATCCGGCTGTAATTCTATTGGCTCCTTATGGTCTTTAACCCGGTGGATTGCAAGGAGTGTTTCTTTTATGCTTGTTTATTTCTTCAATTAGCGGGACCTTCAGCTCGATGATCGTTTATTTCTTGAGCAGTTCATCTTCTGCCAGTGCTTCTGTAAAATCTAGCAGTAAACAGCAAGTCCCAAACAAAATCCGAGCTTCAATCAAAACCGCCGTAGGTCCCTCGGAGGAAGCTGGTAAGTACTAAAATTCCTCCTATTGTTATTGTCGAACCTGCGGAAAATTTCAGTATGAGAGAGACTACCATCCCTAATGCCGTTACTAAAGACTTCCTGGTGAAGAAATCGGGAAACTCCAACCACTGAATACTCCGGAGATCTAAAGAAGACTACACTACAGAAAAGAACCTTTTCATCCAGAGCCAGGCGCGGTTCTTCACATCCGTTGTTTTCCAGAAAAAAAAAGCAGATCACTTATTATCCACGGACTAGACTACATCTACTCCGAACAGGGGATTCCCGAGGATCTGAAGTCCAGTGTGCTGTTTGTTAAACCCTTCGTCACACCGAAGGCGAAGCCAGAAGGCCGTCGACTAGGCCTGTGATGATTCCTTCAAGATGGACGACCTTACCCCAGTAAAAGCAATAATAATAATAATAGTAATCGTTTGCGTAACAATCCATATTGGATCACGGCCTTGAAGTGTATTAGAGCACTTCATTCAAGACTGTAACAGAACACTATAGCACTATGTTGTACTATAGGAGGCAATGTGGCCAGTATTGCGCTCGCACGAGATTATTATCCTGATTTGACTCAGGTACTCATTCACAGCTGAGTCAACTGATATCCGACGTCAAACCACGTTACAACAATCTTGTGCCCATACCACTCAGCTATCCGGCCACTACGCAATAAACCGTACTTTAATTCACTTCGAGGGAAATATTAATAAACAGAGTCGGTCACCAAATTGCCGCCTCCATCGCTGAGTCAAATGTGACGGTAAATACGGGCCGGGTGAGTACTCCAAGACGGATGGCAGTCTTAAGTGCATAAACTGTGTTGCAAGCGACCACCCCGACAACAACATCAAGTGTCCTAACTTTGTCAAAGTGACGGCGAGGACAGTGGCCAAAGAAGCGTCCGTCCTTTCTTCTTCCGGAAAATCCCACCCACTAAAATGTGCGTGATTTCAATGACTTCTCTCACTTGGACGTTCTTGTCTTTCGCTGATGCATTGCGCAGAAGCAATCCGAGCCACACCATCCCACATGTACCTTCTAACTAAGCCACCCTGAATCTCCGAACTTTCACTGAGCAATCCCGGTAGTTCATAATGATTTTCAACACCATGATCAACCTTATAGCATCAAATCATGGTTTCTAGGATCATTGAGCTAAACATCAACTCCATAATAAATAATGCTCTTATGTGAAAACAAGTCGAACTATAGATACAAATCCCCCTTTCCAAATTTCCGCTAATTTCGCACAGACAGACGTCATCCTAGTCAAACCTCCTCATACCTTGCCGCAGTCACCGCAATACTGGTCACCAAAAATTCCTTCCTATACGCTCTTTCTTCCTGAAACCCCTCGGTTTCATCTGGGGTTAGGAGCTTGTATTCTTCGAAATAGGTTTCTGACATGTTTTTCGTATTTTACAAAGTTCAATACACGATTTCAAGAAAGTACTCTTATTATAATTCCGAGATATTAGAAATTATACTGATTTCCGTCTGTAACTGTTTTCTTTCTGTACAAAACTCGTTCTTCTCACAATGACTGCGAACTGTCTTTTTAAGGTTTTGTGTAAACACAAAACCTTATTAAAATCGGTTTACCATCTGTCTGTCTGCCTGTCTGTCTGTCTTTTTTTTTTTTTTTTTTTTGGAGAGGTGGAAATCTTCAAAAGACACTGGTCTGGACACACCAGCGTGTGGGGTTTTTACCCACTAAAACCACCCCCGACTCCCTCCCTGCCCCGCGGAACCACCATAAGGTATTGCATCACGGGGCGGAGTCAGCTCACTCTAGCTTTGTCGCCTTTTTTCTATACGCGGCGCAAGTGACCGCGTTTTTCTCCTCTCCTCTGCTTTTCGCAGTTTATTTTGGATAGATGCGATCATGGAGTTGACCGCATCCCAATTCTCTTGATGTGCTAGCATTTTCGGCACCAGATTTTCTGGTACCAGCACCTCTCCTAGAGTCTCCTCTAGGTTCCTCCTTTCTTCCACAAATCTCGGACAGTGGAAGAATACATGCTCTGGGTCCTCTGGGACTCCATCGCAATTTGGACAATCGAGTGAGGTCTCCAATTTAAACCTGTGAAGGTATTGGAGATATCCTCCATGTCCCGTGAGAAACTGGGTGAGATTATAATTAACCTCACCGTGTCGTCTCTCCAACCACTCCTTGATGGCAGGAATGAGCCTGGGAGTCCACCGACCCTTTCCCGAGCGTTCCCACCGCTCTTGCCATCTATTTATGGATCTCTCCCTCTCAGCCTTCTTCGTCTGCAATAAGGGAGAGATTGGCTTCGCATGGTATATGTTCGCCATCTCAGCTGCCAAGATGTCAATCGGCATCATTCCAGAGATGACGAATGCTGCATCATCTGAGACAGTCCTGAAGGCAGAACATACCCTCAGAGCTGTCCTCCTGTAGACTGCATTCAGTTTGCT
Organism: Hermetia illucens; assembly: GCF_905115235.1. Lineage (NCBI taxonomy): Eukaryota > Metazoa > Arthropoda > Insecta > Diptera > Stratiomyidae > Hermetia > Hermetia illucens. The sequence continues at coordinate 81,651,060 of NC_051854.1, read as the reverse complement.
AGTGTTAGCTGACATCCGCAACGCCTCGCTCCAAACTGGGGTCGCATAGAGCATAATTGAGGTCACCACCCTGGCTATAAGCAACCTAGAGGTATGCCGTGGCCCTCCCACGTTCGGCATCATCCTGGCCAGGGCCATACTGGCAGTGGATGATTTATCACAAACATACTGTACGTGTTGCTTATAGCTGAGCTTCCTGTCTATCACCACCCCCAAGTATTTGATGGCCGGCTTGGAAGTGATGATATGATTCCCGACTCTAACACAGGCGTAATTTCTCTTCCGGCGCTTCGTGATGAGGACCGCTTCTGTTTTTTCCTCCGCAAGCGTCAGACCAGAGCTCTCTAACCAGCATTTGACAGCACTGATTGCCTCGCTTGAGTATAACTCAGCATCTTCGAGATGCTTTGCGACAACAACCAGTGCAATGTCGTCAGCGTAACCCACCACTGTGGCTTCCTCCGGAAGGGGAAGATTAAGTACATCGTTGTACATGATGTTCCACAGTAGTGGGCCCAATACGGAGCCCTGCGGGACACCCGCGGAAACGACGTACTCCTGCGGTCCGTCATCAGTGTCGTACCAGAGCCTCCTTTCAGTTAAATAACTATCGACAATTGCGGCGAGGTAGGCGGGAATACCAACCTTCGCTAGGGATTTCCGGATTAGATTCCAATTGGCCGAATTGAATGCATTTTTCACGTCCAGGGTTACTACCACGCAATATTTGCTGGTACTACCCTTTCCGTGGATTGCATCTTCGGCCAAGCCAGTAACCAATTTGATGGCATCAATGGTTGATCTGGCTTTACGGAATCCATACTGCCGATCTGAAAGGCCGCCTTGGCTCTCAACTACTGGGAGTAATCTATTATAGATTACCCGCTCTAGCATTTTCCCCACCGTGTCCAAAAGACATATGGGTCGGTATGAGGATGGTTCACCTGGTGGTTTACCAGGCTTAGGCAGAAGCACCAACTTCTGCCGCTTCCATACCGCTGGAAATATTCCCTCGGACATGCACGCTTCGAACAACTCAGCAAACATGTCCGGCCTGGATTTCACGGCAAGCTTAAGGGCCTTATTCGGTACTCCGTCAAGACCCGGTGCTTTATTGTCTCCTATTCTGCCGCAGATCTCCAGGAGCTCGTCTCTGGTGACTGGCGGGATTGCCGTCACATTCAGAGGTGGTTGGAATGTGTCGGTGTTCTCCTCTTGCTGGGGGAATAACCCCTGGATGATTTTCAACAAGAGGGCGGGGCACGTGATCTGCGGAGACGAACGGCCTCTAAATCGTCCCATCACGATTCCATAAGCTCTCCCCCACGGATTTACGTCCGCTTCTGAGCAGAGCTCCACAAAGCATTTCCTCTTGCTTCGCTGGATGGCGAGCTTGAGGGTTTTGCGGGCTGCCTTGTAGGCGCACTCTTTCTGCCCTTGATCGACTCTACCTACCGCCCTCTGAGCCGCTCTTCTCGCTCGGTGGCAGGCTGATCGAAGACCGGTCAGTTCATCATTCCACCAGTAGTTTGGTCTTCTACGGGGGAATGCGCACCTCCTAGGCATGGACGCGTCACATGCTTTGGCGATGCATTGAGCCAGATGGACAGCTCTTTCCGTAGAGGCCCCTGCTATATCAGGTTGATCCAACCACACCTCTATGAAGCTCTGCTCATCCAAAGATTTTGCAGACCAGCCTGAAATCTTTTTCGGTTTCGGGCATGATAGCTCTTTGCCCTGAGGTTCGACACATGCCTCAAAGAAAACTGCCTGGTGATCGCTGTGGGTGTAGCGTTCGCTGACGCACCAGGACATACCACGCGCCAGCGAAGGGCTGACAAAGGTCAGGTCTACAACCGAGCCTGATCCCCCTTTCTGGAAGGTGTTTACAGCACCTTCGTTAGCCAAAACTATGTCCATCTGCGCAAAAGCTTCTAATAAACTGCGCCCCTTAGCATTTGATTCCCTACTACCCCACTCTAGGGCCCAAGCATTGAAATCACCAGCAATCACCTTTGGACTTCGTCCCTTCGCGTCGAGAACAAGATTATCAAGCATTTGCTCGAATTCAGACAGTGTCAAACTTGGCGGGGCGTAGCAGCTGTATACATATACACCACTTATTTTCGCCCACACGAAGCCACTGCCTGCCTGACTTGCAGTACATTGTATGGCCTGTCGACCGCAAGCCCATATCGCCGCTCCACCAGTCGAATCTTTGACCCATATGCCACCGTGACGGTGTCTATACGGTTCGCTTATGATGGCGATTTCCATCTCAGATTCGACCGTGGCCTGCTCAAGTAAATCCTGAGCGACCCTGCAATGATTCAGGTTTATTTGAATAAACCTCATTTTCTCATTGCAGTGAGCGCCTTCCTAAATTCTGGACATTTACCACTCCCGGCAATATGCCGGTTATCCTGTCCCTCTTTTACTTCGCACAATAGGCACTTGGGGTCCCTATTGCACTCTCTGGCAATATGGCCTTTCTCCCCACACCTTCTGCATCGATCGGATCGATCAATGCTGCTGGTGCATGCCTTCGCGAAGTGTCCAAACATGAGGCATTTAAAGCACCTCTTCAGTGAAATTTGTTCCCTTAAACGGCAGACAACCCATCCAATCCGAACCCTTCCGGCAGCCAATAACATCTGTGCTGCCTCCGCTGGTACTCGTATTGTGGCTGTTTGAGTACCACCATACGCTTTTCGTAAGCCCACAATAGACTCCTCGGTGAGTTCTTTCAACTTGAATTGCTCCTTCAGAGCAATACAAATTTCTTCTTTCGATGTTACTTCATCGAGATCCTTACATTGAAGGTAGATCTCATGTTTTTGGGCGCGCACTGCGGCATTCTCTCCAAGTGAGTTTTTCACTTGAGTGCGAAAGTCATCAGTTTTGCCCACGCTGGATCTTTTCAGCTCGAACATGAGATCCCCTTTCTGGGTTCTTCGGATTCGGTTTACATTTCCGCTCAGATCTTTTAGGGCGGGATCCGCTTTGACCTTTTTGAGTATCTCCGCGTAGGACAGATTGCCCTTACTGGAGATAACAATTACATCTGGACGAGTTCGCACTTTTGCCTTTCGTTCTGCTTTTTTGTTGGTAACTTTAGTCCATCCATCGTTTTCGCTGGTCTTAGGCTTCGCAACGCTGGTCGAGTTTCCTAGATTCGCTGTACGGTTTCCTCCTTCTGACCTGTTGGTGTTGGTTTTCCGGATGTCCTGTCCGCCTTTTTTTCTCTTGGGCGCCTGCTGATTACTTAAAGGATCCCCCTCTTTTTCACGTACTCGCTTATTTCGCTGGGATTCGATGGAAGTACGGTTAGGCGTCACTTGGGTCGCTTGTGATACTGTTGGCACAGCGGGGTTCGACGTGTTCTTATCATTCTTTTCCTCCATCTGTGATCTATTATAGAGAACTCTAATAGCCCTCACCATATTCTTTATGGCTTGGTGCACGTTGTGCTTGTCCTTGATAAACTCGGACAGCTCAACTATTTTTGCCCCAAGCTGGAAGAAGGGTAATTCCTCCGGATCGGGACTCTGGTCCCTATAAGTCCCGGCAGGGTTACTCCTTTTACATGGTCGTTCACTTTTGGCCTGTACTTTATCCTTCATCGTCTTTGGCATTGGTGGAGATCTCAAAGTTGATGAGCTTCTTTTGAATGGATCTCTTCCTTGTTCCTGGAGAACCTCCTGCTGTCGAACATCTTGAACATGTGCGATGGGTGTTGTCACGGTTTTTGTTGTTCAAAAAGCTGCTTTTAGTTCATCTTTGTTTGGTCTTGTTATTGGTGTTCTCGGTAAAGTCGTACTTCGCTTGAATACTTCCTTCTCCAGATCCAAATCACTTGTAGCATTATATGCCAAGGTGGCCAAGTTGTCCACCACCGAGGCACTGCGGTCGAGGGATATCGACCACCGGGAGCCCGCTTGCTCACTCCCAAAAGCCGCCGGTACTGGGGTTCCGAGCCCCTGCACCGTAAGTTTCCTCCTTCTCTCGTCTTCCATGGTGGTTTTATGTTCTAGGTATCCTTCCCATAGCCATTTTGGTCCGCGCACCAGAGATGAGCAAACACTAGCCCATGCACAATCAAAAAAGAAAAGTGCATGAACACATATTTACACATCAATAGGTATGCCCCTATCCGCCAGCTGGGGTCGCGCCTGATGGGAGATCTGGCCACTCCTCACAGGTCTGTCTGTCTGTCTGTCTGTTTGTCTGTCTCTCTGTCTGTCTGTCTGTCTGTCCGTCACACGCATTTTTCTCGGAGACGGTTATAGCGATTGACACCAAATTTGGTAGAAAGGTGGGAACTGTGAACGCTCACACATACAGTGAGTTACATACTTTTACGTTGAATTTAAGGGGGGGTCCCCATACATGCAAAAGGGGGGTGTAAATTTTTTTTTTTTCATCAAATATAGTCATGTGGGGTATCAAATTAAAGGTCTCGATTAGTACTTTTCGAAGCCGGTCTTAGTTTTGACATTTCTTGGAAACGTGGGGAGTGCGGGGGGTTGAAAGTGATCATTTCTTTAAAGGGGCCATTCTCAGAAACTACCAAACCAAAAAATCTGAAAAAAAAAATCAGGAGGCTGCCACTATATGGTGCCTTGGCTCCGAAATACCTTTCATACCGATATCTGTTCAAATAAAGTTAATAATAGTATATTACTATAATTTTTTGTAATTGGCTGGAAACCCCCCTTAAGTTCATCCTAGCGGCACAAAATTCTGCAGTGATGTAGGCTATAACGTAGAGCATGATCGTACCAAGTTTGATGGAAATCACACTATTACTAACAAATTTATAATACGTTGAAGTTGTTGCTTCTTTGAAAATTGAAGACTATCAATGTCAATATCACCCAAAAGTGGACATATGCAAAATATTACGTGCTACGTACTAAGAAATACACAAAACCTTTCGTACCTAAAGCGTCCAGCTTCCGGTTTCCCGACTTGTTTCTTATTATTATTATTTTTTTTTTTTATCTGACGTTTCTCGTCACCTACTCTGCTCTTCACTCTTGTAGCGAGGTCTGAACTAAGTAGAGAGCGCCGGTGACGTCATCTGTCCGCTGGTATTCGCGACATTCGAAATAAATTTCGAATGCCGCGAATCCTGCCGCGCCACATTTCCACCAATTCCCTTCAATCTCTAAAGGTTACCAAAATCTCAATTGAAACCAACTCCGGCTTCTTGCACGTCGTTTCCCTTTACTATCTCAATTAACTCCATGATCCGAAAGATGTATCCACTCCCAAATACTTTTATGTAGAACAACCCTGCCCCACTGGTAAATCGTGGTAGGACCCCTATACTGATAATAATCGTCGCAAACTGTTCCACTGTTTGATCATCTACCCCTCCATTCGTAATATCTTCCATTTTCACCCAGCACGGCCTACACACAATGTAAAAACAGCCACTTATACCTCGACTACTTCCTGATAAGCAGCACCATTAACGTAAATCCCAATCCAAACACCATCTGTTACCTTGGAACCGTTTCTGGTATCAATGGCCATGATGTCATTATCCTCGGCATATATTGTTAGAGAGCCGCACCGCGTCTTTAAAGAACTATTGTGCCCCTTTTGCTAGTTATAGTGTACCTATTAATCATAATACCTCAAGCAAGCCTATAACCGTCAGAAGTTTTAGTATATTCCCAACGCTCAGATCATCCAACTTTGCATCTGGTATTAAGTGTTCTCTCAGATACCTCCACCTACTTTGCACAAGTGCCGGACACTGTCCCAGGACGTGTATAGAGGTTTCATCACATTTCGCATAAAACCTGCAGGCAGTGTCCGTAGATATGCTTAGCTTTCCTAGGTGACAGTTTAGCCGACAGTGACCAGTGAGAACTCCCACTATGGTTCTTTGATGAGGTTTAAGCAATCCTTTGTGCGCATGGGTTTGTATCCCCAATAAGCACCTTGGACTGCTCCATCCCTGGTAGGCCCGCCCAGTATAGTTTCCTCAACCGTTCCTCTTCATTTCTTAGAGTCATAGTCATGAAACCGTTTCCGATTCCACAGAAGGGTTCTGGCCCGTGTAAAGGCGTCCGTGCTCCCTTCTTGGCTAGATCGTCCGCTGCCTCGTTCAGGATGAATTCGGGTTGGAAAGTCGCTCAAAATATTCTTTCTTTGTCGGAGAAGGATAATACACAGGCTTGAGGATCGTGGAGTAGAAAGCTAAAAATTTCGAATCTAATTAAGCTTCAGTAACAGGTACCATGGAAGGAGGTAACTGATTATCATCGTGAGTGGATTCACGAATGTGCGAAATCCCCTCAAAAACAGCATTCTGGATTGCCATTATATTCGAATGCCATAAGTCTGCCTGCACATACTGGGGTCAAGCGAGGTAAGTTTCTTGGACTCTGGAAAACACTATTCCACCCTTTGCGTCACTGCATTATTGCTTTCTGGTAAGCGCACACGAACTAACCGTTGCTGGACCACGCTCCCATAACCTGGGAGCCGGTAACATATAGAATATTGATGACTACTGAAAAACATTTCAGTAGTACATCGTTACGCATCAATAGAACGTCCGCTTGAAGCAGTCCAGGGGCGGCTTCCCACAAATGATCACAACACTGCGTCATTCAAAGTGACCTTCTCTTCAGTGCATGTCAAATTGGTTGACTATATGAACTTGGAAGCAAATAGTTAACGCGTTTAAGGCTACTATGGCCGCTGCGAGTGGGTCGGATATGGTCCCCTTGAAATGTAATATCCCAAAAAATCACAGAGGCGGAAGCCACTAAAAATATTAATGATTTTAGTACTATTTTTTCGCATCACAAAAGGACTGGCAGTTGGCTGCAAATCCTTTGATGATTTAGTGAGAGACGGTAACGTTCCTCGCATGCACAGTATCACTTTCTTCTTCTGCTTTAGACTTTATCCCGGAGTAGCGAAATCGGCTTGTCTTGATCGATTGCGCCGTTTTCCTCGGCCATAGGCCTGATCTGGATTAATATAATCGGAAACCCAGAGGGGGTGGCTTCGAGCGAATCCTCCAGTCTGTTAAGCACCTTTCTACAATGCCCCCTCTGGAGCCCTTAGGTACAGATCCTTAATGACTCCCTGGCTCTCGGACAGTGCGACTTTGTTAACTGTGGCCTCAGATCATGCCGCAACTTTCGACAGGCTTCCAGTATCGTCAATATTTCCACTTGAAATTCATTGGCTAACAGACAATAGGATTCGACCAACACTGTGCGCACCGATAAAACTCTCGCACCGAACTCTATCTATATCTATAATCCTTCCTTGAAGAACACTTGTTAGAGCTTCCGATCTTCCACTTTGACCTGGATGGAAACCCGATAGAAAAGTTCCTCTTGAAGCTCAGGTTATGTATGGAGTCATCCGCTTGGAATGCCCAGAGTTCCCGAATTATTTAACTTCCAATGTCCAGATTCAGGTAATTTTACAGCGTATTTAATGTGGAGGTTCAGTGAGGGGAGCTATTGTGTAGAGCTACAGAGCCTTAGTACCAATATCACTAAGTCGTTGGCATGTAAAATGTTTTCACATTGCTCCTGTCAAATATCCGTAGAATGTCATTCGTTGTTATCAACGAGGGCACTGGTGAGATTGCACTATCTTCGGACGCCCCTTTGCCCACAGTTATTGTCAAGTAGTTACCACCCAGATTAGATTAGAGTAGCTTTACAGCCGATCGAGAGGGTGGTCTTCCTCGATGCGATGATAGATGGCAGAAGAACACTTTTTCTGGTGGAACTGGCCAGTCGTGAAAAGTTCTGCTTTAAACACTCCTTGATGAAGACCGATAGAGACACGAAGCGGTTTGGAGATGGTGGCTTAACGTAGGACTTCATTTTTTGTGTGTGGCCAAACATATTTTTTACAAGCAGAACTTGAATGTTGAAAAGACGGTATTCCCTAAGAGGAGCAGCACAACGTTTATTGCATTAGTAGTTCCGCAGTTCTTCCTTTCGACTGTTTGCTTGTTAGACGAACTTTACCCACGCTTGGGGTGAATTACAATACATAGCTGCACGAGGAAGGAGGGGCCTTCATATACATCTAAGAGGGAGGGTGCAAAACTTTTTTTCATCAGATGTAGTTATGTGGTGTATAAAATCAAAGGCTCCGATTAGTATTTTTTCAAACTGGTATTGGTTTTAAAATTCGTTGGCAAGGAGAGGAGTGCAGGGGTCTCAAAAAGGCCAATTACTTTATGGACCTGTTCTCAAGGCCTATCTAACAGAAAAATCTAGGCTCCGAAGAGTATCTCCTTTAGCGTATCTAATGTATTATTATTTATGGAAATTTTACTGTGAATCCCTCTTAAGTTCATACTAGATTCGTAATATAACCTATATTAATACGAAACTGGATATTGGAGAGTTTGGTGGAAATGCTGCCATTATTCATCTATTATTCTGCTTCTTTCGCATCAAGTTACCACTCCGTGAGAGATAAAATGGCAAAAACACATTAAATTTAATATTGAATATATTCAACGGATTCATTATACTAGGAGCTATATACAAATAGAACCAACTTGTACCCAAACATTTTCAAGTAAAATTCAACGAAACCTTTCATACTTGTTTCATATTGGAACGGTTGTATATATGTATGGATGCCAGTTAGATGATGTTCTGCCCTCTTCACAGACTTGCCTCCGTATTCCAAAGGTCAGGTGAAATGTTATCGTGTCCCGTAGCATCCCTGGTTTTATTCGATTGAATGCCTTTCCGACTTCTGTTGTCCTGACTGATAGGGTTGCATCAGATCTCCTAGAAGTATTTCCTCCATCTATCCGCTGTGGCTCGTCGGTCGGCGAACAAAGTACTGGTCTTGTTATTAACGCAATATAATAACATTCCGGGCATACGGGAGAACCTTCTTAATGTTTGGGGACTTCTACTGAGCGAAACATAGGAGAAAGTAATTCATCGCGGAGATGTTTTTTTCTGTTCTCACCTAAACATGTCATTTAGGTATAGCTTGTGGGGTAGGTTTGCCTGCAGGCAATCGCGCTTCTGCCCTTTCTGCTTTCCTCCTTCTTTCTTCCTTCAGTAACTCCTTCTGTATTTTAGCCAGTTCTCCTTCGACTTCAACTTATACGCAACTATATTCTACGTGCTCACATTCCTGCCCAGTGCTTGGTTCAGGTTCCTCTTCTATATTGCGAATCTTGGGCAGTGAAGCATCATATGGTCTGGATCCTGAGGTATGCCACCGCATGCAGGACAATTCAGTTAATTATGTAATACAGGCGATGTACATACTTCCTGTACCAACCACCATGTTACGTGGGTAATGTGGTAGTTGGTCTCCTTGTCCCTCCCTGCTCAAGTGATAGCCTTACGTTGGGAATGACTCTATGCATCCAGCGCGAGCCTTCGAACGCTCATCCATTCTGTGTTGCCAAAGATCATACGAACTCTGACCTTGCTGTTTTCCTGCGTTCTGTGTGCCACTTAATACGTCTTTCATGGTGCAGTTAGGTGCGTGTGGTCTAACATGAGTTCGCAAACGTTTACGTTCATTTTGAGACTACAATCACAGCCCCGTTGTGCAAACAACAACGGTCTAAAGTCTACTGATGCAGAGCTCAACATTCATACTGGTGGATACAAGAGCTACCTAAACCCTCTAGCGAACCAAGTACAGCGCAACTCCACATTTGAGCGGAAGAAGAACTCCGATCCGATCGATATGGGTACAAACACAAATCCTATAAAACTCTCACTAGAGGACAATCGCAAATAACTGGACTAAGAACACATGCCCAAAATTCTCCTGAGACTGGTGTGGCTTAGTGACCGAAGCCACTGCAGACGAGTCCCCGTGCAGAATCCGGCCCAATTGCCCAAGGCCTTTTAGCATTCGCCTACAGCATCGCGACCGCACGCCAATGTCACCAGGTGGAACTTCTTCTTGTCTATTAGCTGTTGATTTAGTCGATTGTGATGTCGCCAGTCCACTGATAGTTCCTCTGATCCTAGCCTCTTTACCTTACCTTTATGGAAAGTCGGAGCAGCTAAAGTGCCAAGCTCCAGGCTAACCGACTTTGGGAGCAGCAATTGCTTAAACTCCACAAGACGAACTGTATTTTTCTAAATTCATGTTTTCTAATTTATACAAAATTTGCATATACTTAGTAGGCCTGAACTTTTAGATACATATGAATGTGCAGTCTATGGGAGAAAATATTACGTAGTAAGCAATGATAATGTGGATAAGTTTTACAGTATTTTACACGATAGGCTGCCCAGCCTACCTCCTCAATACCTCAGAGCGTCTTTTGCATGATAAATGCCTGCATGCATGATCAACATACCGGTCATCATCAATTCAACCTCATTCCAAGTGGTTCTAAAAGTGCTGCAAATCCTCCAACCCATCAGCAGGAAAACCGAATTCATCTGCTTCCTTTCCTCAAAGTTTGCAAACGCCTCCGCCCGTACAGGTCGCGCATAGAGCAAAATGGATAGCACCATGCTGGCTGGAAGCAATCTAGAACGGTATTTATTCCCGTCACTATTCGTAACACTTTAGTCAGAGACGCGTCTGAGTGGTTTGCCGCCAAAACTGCAGCCAGGTCATCCGTAAAGCAGAGAATCGTAGCCTCTTCAAAGATGGGAAGAACAAGTATACCGTTACACATGGCACTGCGCAGTAGGTTACCCAGTACCAAACCATGTGACAACCACGCTGTGGAACCTCCATTCATCTTATACCAGAGAAAACTCTCAGGTACCCGACTCTGACAGGTAATTTTCGATCAGATTCATCACATATTTAGGAACACCTATGTCCGCCAAGGACCCTGACTCGGTTTCAGTTGGCAGAGTTAAATGCATTTTGGACATCCAATGCCAACAGGGCACAGTCGCCACCATGCTTATTGCATCTGCCGCAGAAGGGCGCGTCGAAACCAATACTAACCGCTGTTTTCCACTGTCTGAGAGAAACGTCCCCTTCACATTCCCTATTGTAGTCAACAGACAGATCGAGCGATAAGTACTGAGTTTCCAAGTGACTTACTGGGTTTGAGAAGCAACAACAACTTTTGCTTTATCCACTGAGCTGGGAAAATTATTTATTCTAGGCACCCCTCGAAGCTAATAGTAAGAAGATTAGGTCTAGTCTTCACTGACAGCTCCGAAGCTCTGTTCGAGATGCCATTCAAACCTGAGGCTTTGTTGCTCCGGCAACTGGGGGTATCACGAACACGTTGAATTGAACTACGGTTTGCCTTCCTTTTTTTTGGTGGTGGGCAAACAGAGTGGCAACAATCTATTTTAGAAGGCGCAGGTCACTTGAAGTTATTTTGTTACCACTCTTTAGGCACAACTGTTCCAAGCAGTTGTTTTGACTCCTCCTCTTTTGTGCACCTCCACAGTTTTCAGCCTCTCTTCTCCCGATCTGGCTACCGCACTTTTCTCTAAGTTTTCGGTAAAGCCTCTCTACTTGGAAATATGCGGCTCAAAAAGTTGGGATTTCATTGTTCGACTAGTAGTTGGATTGTTTACTTCAGGCAGTCCCCTTCTGTGTATTGTAGCATCGCTTGCTTCGATCACCCATTGGGTGATGTAAGTGACTTTTTCTCTGGCGTACCGTCCAGGGGTAAGTCGGGCTTGAGTGCAGCGGAAAACAGCTTCTCTCGTATTCGTTCTAAGGCTTCTATATTCAAAAGCCCACTCTTTAAAATCCCGTAGAACTGTCGGTTATCGGTCAACGCCCTCTCACGTCTAGTAGCAGAGTGATCAGCATCAACTCATATTCGGAAAATGGAGCGTGCCAACTATATATGTGGATTGCTTTTATTTTTGCTCTGATAAATCCAACCTTTGGATTTCCTGAGCACCAACATAAGGTCTCCTCTCTGAGACTGTCTAATGTGGGTAACATTCGGGGTCTGCCTTAAGTCTTCTGACAAAGTAACTATATAGTCCTTTTATCACGTTTGGAGATGATGATGACCTTTCTGAGGTGCCACCTTTTTCCAGGTTTCCACTCCTTTTTTTTCCGCAATTGCGGCCACATGAGTAGCCTTTTTTGGGACATTTTTTTCTTCGGGGTTGCGGGCTTGTTGATTCGCTAAACCGTCTGCGCAGCCCTTTCTCTGGTTTCTCCTGGCTCACTTTTTTTGCTCAACTCCTTCACATCCTCAGCCTCGCGATCAAACGGATACCGCTCAAAATTGCTCTTATATTCTGATTGATATTAAGGACTCCTTTTGTCAATTTGCAGAACTCCATGATCTTGTTACTCAGTACGATTAGAACAGGACGTGATTGGTAGCTGCGTCTTACATCACCCGGGTGATCTGGCATCGAAGTTTCTTGCTTTGCATGTCCTCTAGGGAATAGCGCTCCTAATAGCTAGGAGTTGTGCGAGGAATTGAACTTCTTATGAACGGGCCCGTCGATTGAACCAGTTCGAGTCCCAACTGTGCGTTGGTTCCCACTACTAATGCACTATGGTCGTCGGATATCGACCGCTGCGACCCCGCTTACCCACTCCCAAAAATTAATGGTGCTAGGTTTCCGTAACTTCATTTCTCCGGAGGTGCGTGAAAGGGGATTTGTGTTCTTCTGGCTGAATAATCAGTACCGCAATTATTCCAACAACCTCAATACTGCACTCATACGTATATGGTGCAAAATTACCAACTGGAAATCCTGGTTGGATGAACAATCTTGTAAATTTCCGGAAAAATTACGAGATTTAAATTTCCTCTATTGTTCAAAGTACAGGATCATGAAAGGTTCGCAGATACGTGAAACACTTTAGTAGAAGTCAGCGTGCCCTTTTAGTTCCTCAATGCAAGAACATCAGGCAGCATACGTACATATTTCGTCCTAATAGAATGAGTCCTTGCATACATCTACAATCAAACTGGCGCTTGCATGTTTGTTTGGACTTATGAGCTCCAGCGTCATTTCTGAGGAAAGAGCTTCCAGGAAAAGAAGACTATTTCGAATATTGATGGAAACGAGTAAGAATTGCAGATTTTGTCATAAACTTTTCCTATGGAATCAATCATGAACAGAATGTTATTCAGTTCAGGGCATTTAAACCTTTCCAACTAATCAGTTGTGAACTAAGCCATATGCAATTTGAAGTCCTCTTCACCTGGACAAGGATATTCATTTTGCTTTGGTCCAGGTAAATTACAGCAATCCATTATAAGAGCTCCACTTCCAACTAGCGCATAAATAGCCACCTCTGAATCTCGATATTATCAACCAGAAACGGGATCGCCAATAGTATTCCCAATGGAAATGACAGACAATGGAAATGGTCCATAATATGTAGTAAACAATCGAAATGCCTACAAAGCAATGCACTAGAGAGAATAAGCTTAAATCAGGTTTAGATCGATCAATGTCCCTTGGAATTTGGTTTCAAATCCTTTGATTCCTCTCATTTCGTTCCATTCGAGGTACTACTACATATACAATTCCATAAAATCTGCTGTAGAAAATGATGGCAGGAGCAGCTGGAGAGCTCCTGCACAGATCCAAATAGAAGCTCAGAATCAATAGACTAATTTGAATGAGCCTGCCTGAATAGGAAACTGGTGACAGGTGGTTAGTTTGTTAATTCTGGCTACAGGTGATTTCCACACCGGATCCTAAATGTGGAAAAGTGAAGTACTCTTCTCCTCTCGGGGAATTTGCTCTCTTGAAATCATTTGGACTTTCTCCTTGCTTTCTTCTTTCTTCATTATTTCGCTTATATGACCTTCCAAGTCTAGGACTCTTCTTTGTTTCGAGTCTTTTCCGGTGCGGTTTGCACCAAATTTTCTTCTTCTCCAAGATTTCTAAGCGTTTATTGAAATAATACCGGTGTTCAACATTTTTTCGGCTCCGGCTATTTTAAGTGTATTCGTACCATTTTACGGCTTATTCCCTCCGAAACGGCGGCCAGCCTTCACCTTTTCCATCAGACTTTATCACTTTTAATTGTTTTGCAGATTTCTTCATATATGTTTGTAGGGTACTTCCCTACTTCGCCACAACGAATACCCTCGAATTGCAGTCCTTTCGTTTTCTCGTAATTCTGAATGTTTACGAAAATCATTGTCATCGACGGCGAATAATCGGCACCCCGTCGAGACACATCCTAGTAGGAAACTCCAAACATTGCATTTTGGTGCCAAGGTGCACCAAGTCCATATTTCTAAACGCTGTCGGGCGTCCTGCTCAACGCCACCTCACCTACCTCTTCTTTCTCTACTATACATAGATATTGACCTTGCAGACTCTTCGGAATGGATTCTCCTCGCCAATACAGATTAGGTGACTTACATATTGTAGCCTATTGAGAAGGGCCAACAACCATAAATTTGCAAAAGAGACACACTGACCTGTTATTGACTTGCCTGGAGTGATGCCTATCTAGGTTGCCTGCAGATGGATGATCATATTCTGGAGGGTAGTCAAAGGGTAGTTTAGGTCGCAGGGCGAAACGTAGATTGGTGCCCACGATGAAGCATAAAACCTGGGAATCGCCTGCTCATCAAACGCCGACAGCTCTACTACCAAACCCTATCTCCAGTCTCACATGGTGACCGCTGGGAGTCCTTTCTTAACGAAAAACTGTAGACGGAGAAGGACGAAGTCGAGTCTCCCGCGCCTAAAAGCGGGACAGACTGTACCAACTGGTAAGCCAGGTTGAGGGTTGAGTAGGGCTGACAACTCTACACGGAAAACCGATGTTATGAAGCCACGTAAGGAGCCTAGGACAGGATGGATTTTACAACGATGAAGCCGGCAACGATAATGAATTAACGATTTGCGCATTTTCTCATGAAACGTGCGCTCCCTGTACAGACCGAATGCTGCTGAGCAGCTAGCCGATACCCTGTCCCAATATAAGGCTGATGTAACAGTGTTGGGGGACCGGTTTCCTGGAGAAGAGCTACTGCACCATATATTATAGCGGCCATCCAGTGAACCATGTGCTCGGAGTAGGTTTCTTAGTCAGTCAAAAAATGAAACCTGCCCTTATCGGCTTTGAAAATATAAGCGAAAGGCTATGCACACTATGTTTGCGAGGCAAGTTTAAAAATATAAGCCTCATAAACGTTCACGCCCCTACAGAGGACACTGCAGAGTCGGATAACTTCTACGAGGCAGTTGAGCGGACATTCGAAGGCCGTCTCAAGTATGATATCAAAGTCATACTTCGATATTTCAACAGTCAAGTAGGGACGGAGCCCGTATTCAGGTGATACGTCGACTGTCATGGTTTACATAGGGATACCAACGATAGTGGACTGTGGATTATTCAGTTAACAGTATCGCACGAAATGGTTGTTTGAAGTACCTGGTTTGTGTGGAAAGCGGTCCACAAACATACGTGGGTGTCTCTAGATGGGACGGCTTTCAACCAAATTGACCACATGCTGATTGAACCCCGCCACCTCTCAACCTTGATAAATATCAAAACATATAGGGGGGCCAATATAGACACGGACCACTATCTCGTTGGTATGGTGCTCCGAACTCGAATTACGACACCACCTACAATCCTCTTTGACAATCAGGTGAGAGTGAATACAAAAGTCATTCCCAACACAACCCTTCGTAGCATCTATAAGGTGGAAATGGATGCTGCAATAATCGCAGCTAACAGATGTCGTGGAGATGAAGCATCAACAAATAATCTTCAGAACCACCTGAAGAACGTTATCATTAATACAGCCAGAAAGATACTTGGCCCCAGCCGCAAGAAAAGTCGGAACGGCTCATTTGACGATGAATGTAAGCTAGCTACGCAACGGAAGAATGCTGCATACTGAGTAATGTTGCATTCTCAAAGAAGGCGGGCACGCACGGGGACTTATCATGAACTCCGTCAAGCGGAGAAGCGACTTCACAGACGGAAAAGGGAAGCCTGGAGAACCAACAAGTCTGTGAACTAGAAAAGTACAGGGAGCAACCACACCAGGCGCCCAAGTTTCATCAACAAGTCAGCAGGATGAAGCCTTACACAACTCGATGTTCATCCTGTCGAGACAAAGAGGCAAATCTGATTTCCGACAGAATGGGCATGTTGGAGGGATGGGTTGAGTACTTTCATGAACTACTGAACAACCAAAACATCAAAGATTTGGAGGTCCCGCCAACTGAAGACGGTGGACAAATGCTGCCACCATCAATCATAGAAGAAATAATCCGTGCAATTGATTGGCTTACAAATCATAAGTCGCCAGGAACCGATGGAGTTACAGCGGAATTGGTTGAATATGGAGGCGACCAATTACACCAAGTGGTTCATCAACAGATACTCAAAGTGTGAGACAGCGAACCAATGCCTTACGACTGGCAACGAGGCATTATCTGTCTCATAAAAAGGGAGATATCACACAGTGCAGCAATTATAGAGGTATCACGTTTCTGAGTACCATCTATAAGATATTCTCCGCTATCTTGTTAGGCCGGATAGCCCCATACGCCCAAAATATCATTGGCCCATACCAGAGAGGCTTTACTCTAGGCAAACCAGCAACAGATCAGATTTTCTCTGTGCGCCAAGCGATGGAAAAACTGTTTAAATATGTTGTACCATGTTTTTATCGACTTTAAAGCCGCCTATGATAGCATAGCCAGGGTAAAACTGTACACGGCCATGAAAGAATTCGGTATCCCGACGAAATTGATAAAACTAACTAGGCTGACCCTGACCAATGTGCGATGCAAGATAAAAGCAGCAGGATCACTCTCAAGACCATTCGACATCAAAGACGGTCTACGATAAAGGGATGCCCTATCATCCTCTTTAACCTGACCCTGGAGAAAGTGATCCGTCATGCTGAGGTAAATGCGAGGGGTACGATTCTCTTTAAGTCCACTCAACTACTGGCCTATTCTGACGATATCGACATCATGGGAAGGACGACCCGAGACGTAGAAATTGCCTTTATCCAGATCGAGTAGGTGGCGCGAGATCTTGGGCTGCATATCAATGAAGGCAAGGCAAAGTATATGGTGCCAACGTCAGCATCAAAAACCAATCAACCAACAACATCAAACCGCACTGGTCCAACGGGAAGAATAAAGATAGAAGACTAACACAGAAATCAAAACCGATAATAGCTACGATAACGAAACCCGCGCACGGTTGTTGGCGGCCAACACAGCCTATTTCAGTTTACAAAAACTGTTTCGCTCGAAACGTCTCACCATAGGGTCAAAGCTCTTACTGTACAAGACAATATACTCTTCGGAAACTTGGGTTCTTAACAAGAAAAATTAGGAACTCTTGGTCGCGTTCGAGAGAAAAATCCTCTGAAGAATTTTTGGCCCCCTACATGAGGATGGACGATTCCGTAGCCTACATAACCAGGAAATCTATGAACGATACCGTGACCGTCAGGTTGTGGATAAAATCCGGCTCAATAGGTTACGGTGGGCGGGTCATTTAATCCGCATGGATGAGGATTATCCAGCTCGGAAAGTCCTTAGGGGCAATATCTGTGGTAGAAAAAGAAGACTAAGCAAACCCAGTTTAAGATGGAGCGATGGCGTAGGCCAGGACGCCAGACAGCTTTTAGGGATATCGAATTGGTGGACCGCGGCGCAAAACCGGGATGTCTGGAGTTCCTTATTAAGGCAGGCCTAGACCGGATACCGGTTGTTGCGCCGTTGATAATGATGATGATGATACATAAAAAGGGAGATATCACACAATGCAGCAATTATAGAGGTATCACGTTTCTAAGTACCATCTATAAGATATTCTCCGCTATCTTGTTAGGCCGGATAGCCCCATACGCTTAGAATATCATCGGCCCATACCAGAAAGGCTTCACTCTTGGCAAATCAGTAACAGATCAGATTTTCTCTGTGCAGCAGCCGATGGAAAACCTGTTGGAATATGTTGTACCATTTTTCATCGACTTTAAAGCCGCCTATGATAGTATAACCAGGGTAAAACTGTACACGGCCATGAGAGAATACGGTATCCCGACGAAATTGATAAGACTGCCTATGCTGACCTTGACCAATGTGCGACGCCAGACAAAAGCAGCAGGATCACTCTCAAGACCATTTAACATCAAAGACGGTCTACGACAAAGGGATGCACTATCATGAGTCCTATTTAACCTGGCCCTCGAGAAAGTGATCCGTGATGCTGAGGTAAATGCGAGGGGTACGATCCTCTTTAAGTCTTTACTGGCCTATGCCGACGATATCGACATCACGGGAAGAACGACCCGAGACTTACAAATTGCCTTCATCCTGATTGAGTAGGCGGGACTGTGGTGAGATCTTGGGCTGCACATCAATGATGCCTTCATTGATACAGACAAAATATATGTTAACAACGTCAGCACCAAAAACCAACCGACCAACAACATTAAACCGCACTGGTCAAACCGCAAAAATAAAGATAGCAGACTACAACTTTGAGACCGTTGATAACTTCTCCTATCTAGGGTCGAAAATCACAACCAATAACAGCTATGATGATGAAATCCGCGCACGGTTGTTGTCAGCCAACAGAGCCTATTTTAGCTGATAAAAACTGTTTCGCTCGAAACGTCTCACCATAGGACAAAGTACAAGACAATGTACTCTTCGAAAACTTGGGTTCTTGACAAGAAAAGTTGCGAACCCTTGGCCGCGTTTAAGAGAAGAATCCTCCAAAGAATTTTTGGCCCCCTACATGAGGATGGACGATTCCATAACCTACACAATGACGGAATCTATGAGCGATTCCATGACCGTCCGATTGTGGATAAAATCCGGCTCAATAGGTTACGGTGGGCGGGCCACTTAATCTGTATGGATGAGAATGATCCCACGCGGAAAGTCTATAAGAGCAATATCTATGATAGAAAAAGAAGACGAAGTAGACCCTACCCGAGACGAAGTAGACCCTGCCCGAGACGAAGTGATGGCATAGGTTAGAACGCCAGACAGCTTTTAGGGATATCAAATTGGTGGACCTCAACGTGAAACCGGGATGTCTGAAGTTCCTTACTAAGGTAGGACTAGACCGGATACCGGTTATTGACCCGTTGATGATAATGATTTAAATAAATCATTTGATAGAAACCCTATATTGATAATAGTCAACCTCATGCGCTTCAGACTTTGAGTTTAATATTATTAGCAAATGCAAAGAATTTAACCTACAACAGATACAAAATAGGGGTAGGGAGAAGTAGATGCTTCATGAATGGAATTTTAGTATTTCATTCGAATGTCAATTATTCTCGTTAATTATGACGTCAGCATCTTATGGCTTAGGATGCGGTAAATTCGAACGAAATTGATAAGTTTGAACTGCTGTAACTTTGATGAACTTAAGGGGGGTTTTTCAGTAAATTTCTAAAAGTTGATAATATACTATTAGTAAGTTTATTTGAGCAGATATCGGAATGGGAGATATTTTGGGGCCTAGATTTCATCTAAGCGCACCAACCTGATTTTTTTTCTCGGATTTTTGGGTTGGCTAGTTTCGGAAAATGAGTCCTGTCTCACTTTAAGTGCGACTTTGCGCACTTTGCAATTCAAGAAAAACTGATGTCAGTTTCGGAAAGTACTAACTGAGACCTTTCATTTGATACCCTGTACGACTATATCCGGTAAAATTTTTTTTTTAAATCCCCCCTTTGCATGTATGGTGAGCCCTCCTTTAAACTCCACTTAAATTTATGTCACTCGTTGAATGCGTTGGATTTCATAGTTCTCATTTATCCACCAATTTCGTTCCGATCGGTTTAGCCGTTTTGGAGGAAAATGCGTGTGACCGACAGTGAATCTGTTTTAATAAGGTTTTGTTTTACACAAGCAATAAACTATACTGGCCTTACTAGTCAGTAAACCAATGAAGGTCATAAGGTTCTGTTAATATATTAGTGCCATATCCGTGTGGAATGGGCGAAATTCCTCAAGTATTGGAATATGCTTTAGGATATGATACTAATCTAATTTTTTATGCTCTTCTCGCGTATTTTGTAAAAAGTACTCAGGAAATAACATATTTTTCGCTCAAACCTCACATCACATCGCTGCCAGTAATCTTACAAATCCAATAGTCACGAATAGAGATAAAGACAAAGCCCGAAGGCATATCCTGTGACACGAATTTATGTATCTACAGATTTTTCCATACTAGGAAAATTCATGACATAAATTGGAATTTAGAATCGTGTTCCTCTGTAATCGGTTAAATGTAGTCGGATAAAATATTCAAGAGAGGATTTATTGACTGCGACATATCTAGTTGACTGGAAACGCGAAAACCGTATGTTTGCGCAATCATATGTGTTTGTATTGTTTTGAACTCTTGATGTTGTTTTTCAATACAAGGCAGGTCTCGCCATGTTATCTACAGATGAATACGTCAAGTTTTATTTGGCTTGAAGCAATGAATTTAAATTATTTCCATTCCTTCTGTCAGTGCTTGATTTTATCCATATGCCATTAAATTGCGAAAGGACATGTTCAACGTTTACAGTGTACTCTAATTAAAGTGCCTATCCCGTGATTGCTGAAGAAATGACACGAGAAGTAAAATCTAGTCAACTCAGAGCTACAGAGCTATCCCGTAGTTTTTACGAAGCGAGACACCTCCCTCATCCTAAATCGAAAAATCTCTTTGAGGTCCGCAGGGGATTATTTTCCTCGTATCCGCAGCTAACTAACTGGATAATCGGAAACAATATGTGTGGGGATTTCTCCCACCTCCCAGCATCTTCAGCAAGGCAGATTGTGGAATATCTGAATCTGGAAGCATGGTTTCGGTAGGGAATTGTCTTGTGCAAATGCATTCCAACGATCGGGTTTTGTTGAGCCTAAGCTATCAGATGTCAGCGGCTGTCAAGAAATGCTCAGTAGTACTTGTGAAGTAGAGAATAGAGTCGCCAAAGTAACGCAGACTGCGTACACCGACGGACTGTTAAAAACAGGACACCACCTGATCTGCCCACCGGATTGCCCACTCCCTCTTTTGTTCGTATGATCGCTTTCCTGCACTGTCTCTCCACCGGGATCTTGGCTGCCAGTCAGAATGACTATATCACTACGTTACGTTTGGGACTTCGAATATGTCTAAACCGTCGACCTAAAGTATCGCAAGTCCCTCTGCTTGGAATACTCTGGCGAATCGTGGCAGACCGTATAATTTTGATACAATACGCATATCCAAAAATACTACTGCTCTAACTCTACAGACCATCTTTCATCCCCGGTGTCATAATCTGCAACATATCGTCAGTTTCCCACTTTGTCCTTTAGGAATGTCCACATTCCCTGTGCAACTTCATCTAGCTTGTTACTATGGTAATAGTGTTTTGCTGCTCCGAATACAAACTATGGAAATCAAGAGGGAGAACTTTTTTTTTCGAGAACTTTTGCCCAGCATAACTGCAGAGCCTTAGTTAGTCCCATTAAGCTTGGGTCCATTGTATAATATTTCCTGCTCTGCGCGGGTCACCACAAGGTAGAACGGTATGCTAGGATAAGAGGAACCATGGTCAGGTACACTCGAAGAACCATTCTCGGCTGCAGACTCTCATCTCCTTACGAAGACTCTCACGCAATCATAGAAGGTTATACATAGTATAGCCATAAGTTCTGTCAGTCAAACAAATCGTTATTTCTCACGAAGTAATAAACCAAATCAATGGAAAAGTACACCATTAAAAAAGGGAAACAGAATTTTCAAACGAAAAAATATTCAAAATAGCCGCCGCTAGCTGCTTTAGAGGCCCGAAGTCTGTGAGGCCATGCATAGATCGCTTCACGTAAGGTATGAAGCGGCATTTCTGGAGCTGCATGCACGATGCTAGCCTTCAAACTCTCCAAATCGCTGTAAGTTCGATTGCAGACAGTCTCCTCTAACTTAGCCCAAAGGCTGTAGGGCAGAGAATTCAAACCTGGGCAGCCTGAGGTCTATTCATCGGTGGTTGCGAAGTCAGGAACATGCGCCGCTAACCACTGCTGGCTTGTGAGCAGGGGCCGTGTCCTGCTGGAAGCACCACGGTTTTTGAGAATTTCACTAATCTCTTCAATACTCTGACATTAGCTTAACTAGGATCGCTTCTTGACAGCCTTGACGGCCGACTTTTACCTACTTCGGCGATCGTTGTATAGCTGCCGATATTTGTGCCTGAAGTAGATGTCAAAGACCATCCTGGTTAGCACGCTGAAATTGAACAAATTTTCGTTTCACAACGAAGGAAATGTCCTTTTCCTATATTTTTAAAGACTCGAGCTCGGACTTTAAACTTCGACTCGTTTCTTGCGCCAATCTTACTACTGTGGGCTCCGGAGACTTTGGTCTCGATATTATCAAAATTTTCTCGATTTGATTCGTGTGGATTAATTAACACTAACACGTTGATTTACTCCGAGCTCTACGTAGCGTGTATTTATGGTTGTCCTGATTCTGTTTGAGGGCTGCGAAAACGATAGTTTTGGTGCGCATTGTGATATCCCCGGAATAATTGTAACACCATAATGTCCATCGACCACCGGAATATCAACGATTTTCACATCAACTTTACATAAATCAGAAATGAATTTACGATCACGCACAATATCCACCGAAGGGATGACGGGGATAATACTTTCCTTTGGATTTTAGAACTTCTGCGTGAATTGGTACACAGGAGTTCCCAGGATTTGTAATAATCACAATTCGCGAACGATACCAGCATTGATCTTAAACAAATCATCTTGAGTCCTTCCAGGTTTACGTGGCACGCCCGCTGGGATAAATACTCCATCGGCGCCTTTGCTCTGCTCTAACGTATCCCTTTACACTCCTGGCTGTGTCGATGTGGGAAAGATCGGCTTTAACAGTGAGGAAAGGGGCTGCTTAATGCCACCAGATGCTGCAGCGAAAATTCCTCGATCGTTCCTTCCCGTCTTCACGGTTGTCTCCGGTGCCAATCCAAAACTTTCCCCCTATCTCACCGGCCAGTCCAACTCTTCACCAAGAATCGGTCCTAATGCCGCTACGTTCGTCTTGAACTCTGTTGAACTCCGAGAGCTCATGTTGCAGCAAGATGCCTGTGCGCCTACGGATGCAGCAAATCATTCCCCTCTGTCAAGATTAATTCGTCCCACTGCATTCAATAATGCGCAATCCGCCGCAGCCACTTCAGGTCTGCTGGGTCTCTGACACCCGCTCGAGGAAAGACAGCTGAAGACCAGTGAAACTATCACTGCTGATAAGCGGCTAAGTATCGGCGTGCTTTACGAGGAAAGGCAATCAAAGATCCAGACGGTGAGTTGGGCCTTGAGGTCCTTCACGGCGATGACGCCCACGGTACGACTATCCATGTCCTCCAATTCGTATTGAACCGTTCCGACTCTGCCGATGACCTTCGCTTTCACGAACTTCCGATCCAATTTGGCAATGTACCGCTTTACTGCAGTGGTTAAGTTAAAAAGCCATTTATAGACGATATCTCCGACCTAAAATTCACGAGCTCGGGATCGCAAGTAGTAACCCCTTTCTTGCTTGGAGGATGCACCTCTGAACCTCTGCTCTCAAAATAGCAAGTTTATCCTAAGAACAGATCTCCAAAGTCGTATCATGCAAGACGTTCAGTCGTCTTAAAAGGGCGTAGGTACTCCCATGGGTGTTCTGCCCAAAAGCGACGTAATTGGGGGGAAGTCCCTATCAAGGCGTGCTTCGCTGAACGAAAGGCACAATTGATGGATGACAGCTTGTTACCCAATATCTTTGATCCGGACCGATATAAGCGCGTATATCCGCCAACAGTGAACGATTTGCTCTCTCCGAGGTATTTGTCTGTGGGGAGTATAAAGCAGTGTAAATGTGTTGAATGCCATGCTGGTTCAAAAGATCGTTGAAAGCCACCGTTTTGAACTGTACCCCACTATCAGTCGTGATCGACTCAGGGATTCCAAACACATGAAAGATTCTCTTCTCAAAGTATTCTGTCAGCACATTCGCGGTAAACAGTTTAATCGGCTGCATAAATGAAAACTCCGAGAGAGGATCGAGAACGAAGAATTGGTTGTATATTTCCGGTTCGAAATCGGGGGTATGGGCCGATCAAATCGATATACAAGCGTTGAAATACCCGATCGGAGATGAACGTTTTTCCCATTAGAGGCTGGAGCGTTGGGTTGGGAGCTTTTGACGTCTTGCACATTTCACAGTTGGGGATATAATCCTTGACCTGGGAAACCATTTTAGCCCAATAAAACCACAACCGCAGTCTTCCCAAGGTTTTACAAACCCCCCCCCCCTCCCCCCACCAAGTGCACTCAATTGATGATCATGGGCACGGGTGATCACCTCAATCCCCAGCTCCTCGGGAATCCAAAGCTTCCAGGCCTGTTGTTTCTGCAGCTCATCTCCTGAAGCATGATTGGTTCGCTTGTATACCAATCAATCGCACACCTGCAGATCGGGGAGTTTGTTGGAATTCTCCCTAATACACTCGATCAGTTGCAAATAGTACGCAGACTGAAAATCTGGTGCTTCAAAATTCACGTCTGCGTTGCTCCCACTTCTCTCTAAAGCATCCACCTCTGGTGCTGAATACATTCGGGATAAAGAATCCGGAACCAGATGTTGTGATCCCTTCCTGTGTTTGATGATGAACGGATGGATGGACTGGTTCATCAGTCTTCAATATACGATCGGAATTTGTGCACTGCCTCCACCGCTGCCAGACATTCCTGCTCAGTGACAGTGTAATTCCGCTGAGGCTGAGTAAGCTTCTTCTACATATACGCTATAGGAACCTCATCTCCCTCCTCTGTCTTCTGCATCTGCACCGCTCCTATGCCATGTTGACTTGGCTGACAATGTTTGGCGAAAGGCTTGGAGAAGTCGGGGGTATGCAGAACTGGAGCCGAAGAAAGACTCGTTTTCAGAGCGTCGAAGGCCGAGATGACTTCTTCAGACCAGCAAAACTGACGCTTCTTCTGCAGCATCTCTGTCAACGGTGCAGTCAGCGAAGCGTTATTTGGCACAAATCGCTGATACCACCCACACATCCCAAGAAACCGCCGTAGTTGTTTGACGACTTTCGGCCGCGGAAAATCTTTGATGGCGTGCACCTTGTGGGGATCGGTACAAATCGCCCCATTTTCGATGATGTGGCCGAAGTATCGAACCTCCTTCATGACAAACTTGCTCTTCCTGATGTTCAACGCCAAGCCAGCGCGTCTCATACAGAGAGCCACTTCGCTTAAGAGCAGCAGGTGCTGGTCGAAGGTCTCTGTAATGAGCAACAAGTAATCCAGATATACAAGGACTTGATGACATTAGTGAGCAGGGATGACTTTGTCCATCAGTCGCTGCATGGTTTGAGGTGCATTGCAGAATCCAAACGGCGTAGCTACGAACTGATAAAGTGGCCGCCCTGGAACGGTGAAGGCGGTCCTATCCTTGGAGGCATCCAAGGATCCAGAGTAATTGGCCAGAGCGCATCCTTCAGATCGAGACTCGTAATGAATCAAGCCTTCGGGAGACGACTGAAAATCCCCTCAATGACAGGTAAAGGGTAAGCGTTCTTCATGGTTACACTGTTCACCTTACGTGCATCAAGGCAAAATCGCACTTTTCCAGGTTTCACTACAAGGGTGACTGGCGAAGACCAAGCGCTTTGCCATTCTTTAATTACTTCCAAAGCCAGCATCCTATCAATCTCTTCGTAGAGGAGCTTTTCGATGGCAGGAGAGACTGAGAAGTGTCTCTGTTTAATCAGTTTATTATTCCCCGACATCGATGACGTGTATCGTTAAAATTGTACGTCCTAAGTGCTCCGACAAATTGCAGCACCCTCGGTGCGCTCTCCCACAATGGAGCTGCGCGCGGAAGATAGTGCATACAGAGGCGAAACCCCCGTATGACGGCTCGAACTGGTGAAGGGACTACAGAGTGAATCCTACCTGTTAGTAACTTCTCCTACACCTTCCAAGGAACAGGCGGAAGAAAGGTAAGCCAGAGACGTAAACGGAACTGACTTGAAGCCAGTTCGAGTGATCGAATCTGCGCAAACCGGACACCGCAAACCAATTAAGGTGCTAAGTGGAAAACACAAACACAACAAATCAAACACGAGGGGCTTGAGTCGCTGGCGGTACGGTGTGGGAGAAACCCCGTCACATGCGGACTACCGCATACGCTTCTAAATGTTTTCCATAACACAATAGGCTAAGTTTATGTCGAAAAACCTAAAGATTGGTCAAATCAACCTGTAGCATGCCAAAGCTCCCTCCTATCTGTTGGCAGCGAGAATGACAAAGCTACAGGATTTCCCTTCATCTTCCTGCTGCAACAGCCTTAGGTTGGTTTAACAGAATCTGTGGCATTGGATCAGGAAAGAGGGCTAGGAACGATAAAAGATCCATAAGACCGAGAGCTTGCGTCCTGATGTCGAGCCGGTTAGAGGCAACCATGCTGAGACAGTACTCTTTCCAGGATTTAGCTACGATCATAATACAATACCAGATAAATGGCGAGAGGAAAAACATCACAGTTGCCTCCGCTTATTTACCCTATGATTCTTTGTATCCTCCACAGACGCAAGAGCTTAGGGATCTGGTGGCGAATGCAGAATCAAGTGGTCTCGAGCTCTTAATAGGTTGCGAAGCGAATGCTCAACATATTTGTTGGGGCAGTAGCAAATGCAATCTAAGAGGAGAGAAGCTATTTGATTTCATCACTTCAGCTGGTCAGCGTAGGGTGCGTCCCAACGTTCGTGGGATCGAGAAGAAGCGAAGTAATTGACCTAAAAATCTGCACTTCAAAGCTGTTAGAGTTGGTTACATACTGACGAGTCCTAGACGAGGTCTCACTGTCAGATCACCGACACCTTGAATTCAATCTGACTATTGGGGGCGAACAGTCTGCGGTTCAAAGACGGAACCCTAGGAAAACGGATTGGATAAAATTCAATAAACTTCTTGGCAATGAAGTACAGCTCCCTAGGCAGTTAAGGGCGCCTTTGGCGCTGGAAGATGAATTGAAAACTCTGAACAGCACACTTTCAGAGTACTATGAAGAGGCTTGTCCTATTTCCCGAGACCAAAGCGGTAAAACGATTCCTTGGTGCAACCGGGAACTGCAAAAACTCAGGAAATCAACCAGACGAGTTCTGAACCAGGCTTGCAAAAGTAATAAAAACGAAGACTGGTTAAATTTCAGGAACTCACAGCGTAAATATAAGAGGCTCGTTAGGTGTTCGAAACGAGACTCCTCTAGAGCGTCCTGTGAGGAACTGGAAGGCGAAAGAGAGACTTCACGGCTGTGCAGAGTCCTCAAAAGGGATGAGTTGGCAAAGTTGGGCTCACTTATAAAACCCGACGGTACTATGACGAGCTCCAGACTGGATTCAGTACAGACCCTCCTGGAAGTACACCACCCGGGAAAATGGATGAGAGAAGTGGTAGGGGAAGAATTGACGGCTCTTGCAACGACTTCAACACGGAAGTGCTGGAAGGGGAACTGGAACACTGCGAAAGCGGTTGTTACCCATGAAAAGATGAGAGCTGCCATACTGTCCTTTGAAAATTTTAAAGCACCTGGCATGGATGGCATTTATCCGGCAATGCTAAAGGAGGGTATGGAGCACTTAGAGCGACCTCTAAGAAATATTTTTCGAGGATGTCTTGCTCTGAGTTACGTGCCTTCCTCTTGGAAGGTTCATACCGAAACTTGGGAAAGATGACTATTCCAATCCAAAGAACTTCAGACAGATCAACTTGACATCATTCTTGCTGAAAGGTTTGGAGAGACTGGTGGAGCATCACATTCGTGGAAACGCACTTAGGTCGCACCCACTTAATGAAAACCAACATGCTTACCAGCGTGCAAAGTCCTGTGAGTCTGCTCTTCCCTCTTTGGTCACAAAGATAGAGGATGCAACTTTGAATGGTGAGTACGCGATGAGGGTGTTCGTGGACATTGGAGGGGCTTTTCACTGTGCGCCTTTTCAAAAACTTTGTGATGTCGCCAGAGCGCATGGTGTTGATGATGCTTTAATTAAGTGGATCTATGCTATGCTAACGCAGAGATTGCTGTGCGCTGCGGTAGGTGTCGGTCGCTATCTGATTGCAGAAGGTACGAAGGGCAGCCCCGAAGAGGGTGTCCTTTCGCCACTTCTGTGGAGTATGCTGATCGACTCACTACTAAGCAAACTGCAAAATTTGCCAATACACGGTCAAGCTTATGCTCTGCTTGCTGTTGATCGGGATCTTGGAACGGTGTTTAGGAATATGCAACGTGCCGTTAATTTGATAGACAGCTGGTGCCTTAGACATGGTTTGTCAGTTAATCCAAATAAAACCACAATGGTTTTATTCACAAAAAGGAGAAAACTGAATGGACTTTGTCTCCCTGAGATGAGGGGTACTACGCTTCAACTCTCCGCAGAAGTGAAATATCTGGGGGTCACTCTAGATAAAAAACTTCTTTGGAACAAACATGTAGAGGTAAAGATGAAACGAGCTCTCACAGCTTATGGGCTGTGCAGACGGACCTTTGCCTCGACATGGGGACTCAGGCCTCATGTGGTAATGTGGATATACGTTGCCATCATTAGGCCGATGTTCGTATATGCATCCGTAGTGTGGTGGGTTAAGGTGAGACAAAAAGGTTTTCACCGTAAACTAGTCGCAATGCAAAGAACTGTTTGTCTGGGTATCACTGGTGCCATGAGCACGACATCCGGCGCAGCTCTGAATGCACTACTCAATTTACAGCCCCTCGATATGTTTATTCAAAAATCTATGGGGAAATAACGGATGTGGGGGCACAGAGCATTGGAAGAGTTACTGGGAGGACTGAATCCAGTTCATACAATGCCATCGGTTTGGTAAAATATATCAAGTTATCCTGAAGCGTAGAGAGGACTGGGAAGACCCAAAAGAATGCGTGGCGGGATATAAGGAAGTCTTCTACACCACTGGCTCAAAAACAGAAGAGAGTTCTGGAGCCGGAGTCTACCTCTCCAATTAAAACGAGAGGTGGGCTTTTCCTTTGGGACAATATGCAACGGTTTTTCAAGCCGAAGTTTATGCGATCCTAAGGGCGGCAAACTAGGTGATTGACGAGCGGTTGAAGGATAGGCGCATCGCAATCTGTAGCGACAGCCAAGCTACATTGAGGGCGTTGAGTAGTACTTTGATCACCTCGAAAATCGTTCAGGAATCCAGATTCAATGCGGTGGAACTACTCTGGATGCCTGGTCACTGCGGCGTAGAGGGAAATGAAATCTCCGACACTTGAGCGAAAGAGGCGTCAATCTCCCCTATGTCGGGACCGGAAAACTGGGAACAAGCCTCCCTCAATGACAGGTGACAGAGCCTAAATGCAGCTCGACACACCAAACTTTTTCTCCCAGAACCGAACATGCGTACCGCAAAGTTCATCCTGTCGAAAAACAGGAGGAGGTGTATTGTTGGCATTCTGACAGGCCATAATTCACTAGCTGGGCATATGTACAGAATAGTAATTACTCAAGATGAAACGTGCCCCTCCTGTAATGAGGAAGCGGAATCCACGGAACATTTCCTATGTGAATGCCCCGCCTATGGACGCATCAGACAGCAGATCTTTGGTGCTGATGTTCTCCAATTGCGACGGGTAGCATCACGTCCACTAACGGAAATCCTGCGATGCGTTAACGAATCCGAAATATTGCGTTAGACGGGGGTGGCACAATGGGCCAACACGGCCTGAGTGCTCAGAAGCTGTAGTTTCTCCCCCACCATATACACACACACACCCGCCGACACGAAAGACGGAAAACTGTCAATGACAGCTTCGAACCTTGGTCGTTGCTGTGTCGTCAACTAGTGTTGATTGATGTTCTCGACATTTTCGATGGAACTTATGGAAGGTGCAAATAGGTCCTGTGCGAGTCCGAACTGTCACGATTAATTTGCCCGAATGCATTCAATAATGTGCAAAAAGAGACGAATAAGATTCCGCAACCCTTGTCAAAAACATCGTTGAACATTTGCTGTGTAGTCAGTCCCCTTTTCGCAACCGTGATTATCGCGTTCTTGAAGCTGTATAATGTCAATTTACCCGGGCCCTCTTTTTCAAAAAGATCCTTCCCCGGGTGGACTATCTGGCACGGCTTCGCACCCTCAGTTTCCCTTCGCTGCAACAACACCGCATCCTCCTTGATATGTGTGCTCCTTTCAAACTCTGTAGTTGGACTGCTCTGCAAACTCTGATCTTACTTTCCGCATCAACTCGCGGAGTACACGTAGTGCGAATACTTTTGAAGTATCCTTCACGGAACTCGACATTTACTTTCATTCCCCAATCCCGATGCTGTGCCGGTTCTACAACCCCCAATAGTTTGGGTACTTTGACTCAGTCTTCATCCTTAGTTTTAAGCGCATCTTAAGCCATTTACTTGCTCCCCCTCTGAGGGCAATGGTTAGGTAGGAATTTAATTTTCTGTGTATTTCCTTAATTAAATAAATAAATACATAAATTATAATCATCAGCCCTAACGTGAGACTGTGCGACTCGCCGAATTAAAAGATTTCCATAGTTTAAAGTGCACTAAATAAGCTCGGTAATTGCTTTCGCTCCCCAATTTCCAGATTATGCCGGTTTTACAACTTCCTTTATTTTGACTCTTCTCTCCACCTCTTCCTCCTTGTGAGGACAATGCGCAACTGGAAGTTTAAAGTTTAAATAAATAAATAGATAGATATTGGAAATTAGGTTGCTTGCACGGTATTCTGAAACCATTGACTAATTGGAAATACGCATCTAAAATAGCCACCAAGATGCTCTCAGAATCAGGCTTACGATATCTTCCATGACCCCAATGTTATTTAGGATTACGTAAATGTTAGGAAGTTTTTTTATCCTTTTTTTCTTTTTGGTTTCAATCTGAAGATGTAATCCACCAAAGTTGAGTGATCCCTACAGCAACTCTCATATCGTTATCCTATGAGATCTGCCTACCTAAATTATGTCTTCCCATCATTCCAATTTGTGAACATTGACCCGATATTTGTGCGAATAGGAGGACATACCAATGGAGTTTTCATACATATGCTCTTCCATTAATACGAAATGGCTCATTCTGTTAAAAGAAATCCTTATTAAGGTCAATAGGTCTCAGTGTTTGTTTTTGAAAAACAGGTTCCATGAGCTTCCATATAAGGTTTATTCTTGAAGGCAACGAAAAGTCGAAAATATGGAAAGTCTCTTAAATTATCTTGTCTTTTCATAACAACTCAAGGATAATTGAATTGGATAATCTCAAAATGTACTCACTGATTTCCATTGACTTATTTTCCTTTCCTAAAATAATTGATAAGAAAATCAACAGGAAGTTTGCATTATTCAGTCAACCAGGGGAATTAGTTTGTGTTGAATTTCCAGGACACAGAAACAAGGAAGATATTATAGCTTATTTCCTTGAGTAAATGCCAATGTGCGTACGCCTACGTGCTCCCATATGAGGAAAACAATATTTAGATATTTTCCACAGGAGGGGTAGATGTTTATCGTTCTTTTCAAGTTAAACGACGGCATAAAAGGAATCTAAAACGCCGTAGATTTTGGGGGTCGAAATTTGAATTATTGATTGATCGGCAATGATTGTAAAATTGAAGAGTTCGAATTGCTGAAATGTACGCAAACGACGGAGAGCACGAAACAATAGTCGTTTGTGGGTATTAAATTTCCATTGATGTATATTGGATATCAAATATTAACGTCGCAATTTTTTATTCATTTTTCAGGTGAAACTTACAAAATTACTTGAGTCCAATCATATTAAATATTGATATGATGACTTTAAGCAATTTCGAAGAAGACTTTCCGGAGAAGCTGCTGATATTTTTAGAACAATGGAAGGAATTGATGCAATGACAATGAAAGAATATACCTGTCAGGATCAAAGACACTTATTTGTATTATCTGAATTACCCACCGCGACCGTCAGGACCGTAGAACGATACCACAAAGATGGGTTTGCTGTTCATGGAGCGGCAGGGAGAGGTAGAATTCCACTATATATATATGTATGTGAGTCCTAAATGCTAAATGTCTAAATGACAACAATAGAACAATGCAATCGAACCTTGGTATTCTATGGGAAACCAAGTATATACTATAAGCGCACATACTCTTCAATAGTAGCTTCGGCGGGGGAGAGTTCAATAGGAAATACAAAAGCAAAGCTCGCTACTGGCAGAACCTATTCGGCGAGATGGATCGGGATCTGCGTAGGTCAAAATATTGGGGCTCTGTGGAAGTGCTGTCATTTAATGCGGAACAGATGAACCGTATTGTATAGGTATTATGTCCTGCACATCCCATATGGATAGATGACAACAGATATGAATGGTGCCGAGGATTGCTCACTGCTCCACAAAGGAATTCGATGATCCAGTCCTCCCTTATGAAAAACAACAAGGCAACCGGACCCGATGGTATCCTGGCAAAGCTAACCTAGCGGGTGTTTCACCATCAGTGCATTCAACGCTTCTCTGAAAGAGAGCATATTTCTTTTCCACCGTAGGGTGCCAAGGTTTATGCTGATTCATTACCATCAACGGTGGAACAGCTGGTATCTCGTCTAGGCCTGCCTTAGTAAGGAACTCCAGTCACCCCGGCTTCACGCCAACAAACCACACCAAGCTGTCTAGCGTCCTGATCTACGCCATCGCTCCATCTCAGGCAGGGTCTATCTCGTTTTCTTTTTCAACCATACATTGCAATCAAACACCTTCCAGGCTGCATCATCCTCATCCATACGGATTAAGTGACCCTGCTATCCTTGCCAGTTAAGCTGGATTTTATCCACAACCAGACGGGCATAGTATCGCTTAAATATTTCGTCGTTATGTAGGCTACGGAATCGTCCATCCTCGTGTAGGGGGCCAAAAATCCTTCGAAGGATTCTTCTCTCGAACGAGGCCAAGAGTTCACAGTCCTTTTTGTTAAGTACCCTGGTCTCCGAGAAATACATAAGGACAAGATCATAGTCCTTTTTGTTAAGTACCCTGGTCTCCGAGAAATACATAAGGACAAGATCATAGTCTTGTACAGTAACAGCTTTGACTCTATGGTGAGACGTTTCGAGCGAAGCAGTTTTTGTAAGCTGACATAGGCTCTGTAGACAGCCAACAACCGTTCGCGAATTTCATCGTCATAACTGTTATCGGTTGTGATTTTCGACTCCAAATGGGAGAAATCTTCAACGACGTTGCTACCATGGATTTCGTCTTGCCTCCATTAATACGCAGCCCGAGATCTCGCGCAGCCTGCTCGATCTGGATGTACACCTCGGGTTGTTCTTCCCATAATGTCAATATGGTCAGAGTAGGCCAGTAGTTGAGTGAAGTTGACGAGGATGGTGCTTCTTGAATTGACATTTGCATCGCGAATAACTTGCTCCGGGCAGGTTAAAGAGGACGCATGATAGGGCATCGCCCTCGTCTTAGACCGTTGCTGATGTAAAATGGTCTCTAGAGTGATTATGTTGCTTTTGTCGCACACATTGGTCAGGGTCAATCCAGCCGAGTTCTTTCTTGGCCGCGTAGATTGTTGCCCTGGCTATGCTGTTATTAGCCATGAAAAGATGGTGCAACTGATGTCCATATTTCAGCAGTTTTCCCATCACTTGCCGCACAGAGAAAGTCGGATCTGTTGCTGATTTGCCTGCAGTGAAGCCTCTTTGGTATGAGCCAATGATGTTTTGGGGTATAAGCCTAGCAAGATAGAGGAGAATATCTTATAGATGGTACTCAGCAACGTGATACCTCTATAACTGCCGCACTGTGTGATATCTCTTTCGTTGCCTCGTTGGCAGTCGGCAGACATTGATTCGCTATCCCACACCTTGAGCATCAGTTGATGAACCGCTTAGTGTAATTGGTCGCCTCCATATTTAACCAATTCGGCTGTAATTCCATCGGCTCCTTATTTCTAACAAGTCTTGAATTGAATCTATCAGTCCTAAAATGGCGGACGGAACAAGAATTGCGCGCGTGCTCTTCTGCGGTTGAACTCAGACTGGTCCGTGCTGCATCGGTTTTGCTGGGTGTGCGGCATCGACGTAACGTTGTTCCGTCTGAAGGGGGCAACGTCACTCTAGAAAATTCCAAGCGGCGCAAGCAGTTGCTTTCACCGCGACGGTGGCGCATGTGTCGTATCTGGTTCAGAGCGTGGCTTAAGTAGTTGCTTGCACCGCGACAGTGACACGTGTGTCGCCTCCGGTTCAGTGCGTGGCTTCAGTAGTTGCTTGCGCCGCGAGCTCATGGCTGCGCCTGCTCGCGTTCGGTATGAAAACTACTTGTGCGCGTGTACAAGGCCGTGGTGCGTATCCCAAAGAGATACAGACGACAAGCCACGACATAGGCCTTTTCTGGTGCTTTTGTAGCATGACTGGCATTATGCCACACCTAGAGAATAATTTGCGGAGATGCTGTTTATATCGATCTTATCCTCGGTAATTATCGATTTGATATTCTAGCATGGCCGAGGTATCTGAATACCCCCTCCAAGCAAGGCTCTCGCTGGTAAGATTCTTGGCAATCTTGATGGAAGATGCACTTCTCCAAACAGTCATTTTATGGTTGGTCTCGCTGGTCGGCTTGCTGAGGGTAGACAGACCTTCACTCCACCGCGGTAGCCGTACCTTCTCGCTGTATTTTGCAGGGCATGAGACTTTAATGGCTGTGTCGAATGCTTTTTGAAAGCCCCGACCTTTGACTCCAGTCCATCTGTCCAGTTTATCTTGCCAATTTGCACACCGAAGAGTTTGTTTTCGATAACTTGACCAAACTTCCTCCAGTCGTTCTTCCTTGAGTCTCTAAAAAGTTTGGATACCTCTGCTGCGAGAGCTGGACTGAAAAGTATCCAGCTATGATCTGAGAAGGATCTCTGATCAGGCACTCACCAGTTCTCCACCCTAGGAATCCCATTGTCGGTTGTCGGGTGATATCAAGAACCTCATCCCAACCGTCACAGTTCTCCACGCTTGGAAAGTGGAAGATTGATGTACAGTCGATGGATTTGCATTAATAATAAAATCAAAGAATGACTCATCTCTTTCGTTGACTTTCGAGCTGCCCTAAAGCATATGACTTGTATGCCTCGCAGCCAACGACAGGTTGGCATTCCATGATGGTCGTCAAATATTGCAGCTCTTCTGACGGAGTTGATCGGTTATGAGCCATGTAAGCCGAGGAAATATATATAGATCGATAGTGTTTGAGACCAGTGGACTTTGCCTTCTACTGGTCTGCCAGGCGTTTGCTGCTATATTCCTCAATAATCGCGTGGTATCGAAAGAAGTCCTTTTCATCCCGCTCGTCGGCCGTACGGACCCCCTTTTTCTTTACAATTTTGCTGAGAATATGCATTGTTTCTGGTACGGGTTCTTAAGTAGAACTCCGGTGCTTCGCTTCTTAGCTGGTTTATGCTGACCGACATTCTTGTCAGTAGTTGTTTTTGGGAGGATCCCTGACGTCGACGGTTTCGGATTAGGAACACTACGTCTGGTATCTGCTACATCCAGCTTGGTGGCAGTGGATTCCAACATGGAAACCACTAATCCGCCTGCCGCCTTGCTCCGAAAGGCGCCACTGGTTGGATTTAGCACTGCGGTGCTATGACTAACAACAACTGTTCTGCTCTCGATGATTACAGTCTTCTGGGTGGAGGCGATCCTCCGATGATGCGGCTGTCTTCTTCTATCATTGGTAGATAGAGGTACTATCATTGGTTTTTTAATTTTATTGAGTCCATGTCTTAGTTCCGCGAGTGTTCCGGGAGGAATGTCCAAACTGGCATTCCCGGCCACAAGGGTAAAAGTCTTATTTGAAGCCGAAGACACCCAACGTATTCAAAGTTTGCATACTAAAGACCAAGGTTGCATTGGCCACGCGGCCTTCGGGATATGCTGTTCCACCTTAGCTTGGGGCCCTATTGGGACCTTTGTCAGTGCAAGGAGGACGACCTCCGGGCGGTTGCTTCGCCTCATCATGACAAACTGGTTAACAGTTACATGGGCCTACTCCCAGCTCTTCTTTACACACTCTTGACCCTAAGAAGACGGTTTCCGGGGCCACCACGAGGAGGCCAGTGAGTGCAAGCTCCAAACCAGCCAAAAGTTTGAGTGAGCTTTGACTCTACATCTTTCGTACGCAAAGACATTATTGTACGTGTGGGGACATAATGGAAAATGATGCACTGCTTCCTGGTTGAGTAATAGGAAAAAACAGGATGTTTTAGAGGGTTAAACTATTGAAATTGGTAATCTTTTAAAATTCTCTCAAAACTTCAGTTCTTTCATGAATACTCTTTCTATTCCCCCCGCCGCCCCTCCCACATCCTGTGACTGCCTACTTTTTCTCACAGAAGAGGACACTCTACAAATTTTTCCTGCCATAAATTCCAAGTTTCAATGGATGTTACAATGCCAAGTTGAAATTTAAAATTATATCCTTAAAATTCATTGAAAGCAATCTGGGATAAGTACTGAGTAATATCAAATATCTAACGAAGCTAACCAGCATTCACTTGGAATTTCTCTGAAAAGCCTTACGTGTTTTTCTAGTTTCTATTCCCCATTCAATGCTAGCAGTGGAGTTTTCCAGCCGCATCCTACAAAGCTTAAGTCCTCTACAAAATAAATTTTCCTCAGAATCCCGCAATGAAATGCCGTCCTTTGCTGCTGTTCTTCTCCTTGAAGTTGTTTTTTCCTATTTCATGGCTGTACTTTTCTGTTAATTTGAAAAAAAAAACATTCTCCACTACAGAAGTCTAACTTTCTGCACATGTTGTTGTTCCTAAGCTCAGGACCTAGGGGCTCTTAACCTTGATCTTTCACTTTCTCTCCGTTGAGCAGAATAACTTAATTAGGAATTACACTGAGAAGGTCAAGGAGTCAGGCTCTGAGAACAAGTGGACTATGACATCTTCCATTGTTTCTATGATTCCATATATTTTCTGCTCCCTAACGAGAATCCTGAAGGGATGAGATTATCCGAAAGAAAGAAATTTCAAGATTTGGCTTCCGTTCAGTGACGTAGCAAATCTTTGTGTTTCCCAGCAATGTAGCTGTATCCCTGGTGATTATCGGTTTGTTTGGTGAGGACCAAATCGATGAGGAAATAAGATGATGGTGGGCTCAACCTACGGCTTAGGTCGATCCTTAGCAAGCGTACATTGAAGAATCTTATACGAAAGAAATGAAAAATTGAATCGAATTTTTCTAAAGCGAATCACCGACCCATTTATTTTGCTCTCCATAACCTTTATTTCCAATTAAACATTTGAACACGTACGGTACCCTATGCGAGACTATAAAGTATTATATAAGCTCACAGCGAAAGCTATCGTTTTCAATTTGGCAATAGCTGAATATGCTCTATTCACCTCTCACCTCGGCAAGGACCTGCGAAGGAAAAAGCGACTCTAAACCCCCAAACAAGAAAAGAATTGACCCGGCAATTTGGCGGCAGGCCAGGGACCAAACACACAATTTCCTTAATTTCCTTAGAGTTGACGCATTTCATTCAATATTGATTGCTGTTCTCATAAAATTTAAAGGATTGAAATAACTGCCCCAATGCGGGCTTCTCCCCTTTTCCATTAGAAAGGTGACTCACCTTTAATTAAATTAGATAAAGCTGAACGGAGGATTTAGGTCTAAAATGGACTTCGTGCTTGTGTCCGGGGAAAACGTTTCCTGCGAATGTGATAATTTATTGTTGACACTATTGCTGGTATACAGTGGTCGATGTGGTGGCCTTTGGATATCTCAGGAGGAACTTGATAATTTATTGCTTTGAAAAAGCTTTTTGTTTTCAGAGAAACATGAAATGGATTTCGAAGAATTTATCAGGTGAAAGTCGAGAAGGTAGAGGATATCTTTACTTTTAGGTATTTATCAGGAATGGGAGGACGTAACGCAGAAAAGGGAGCTTCGCTGAATGTTCCTGATTGACAAACTCTACTAATAATAAGTTTTCCATTCTAGACCTACTTAAATTTAACACACAAGTCCTATAGCAATCGATACGAAAAATGCAACCAAATCGAAAGTCGTAAAATTTTCGCTGTCAAAAATTCTTTTTGATGGCATGGATGGCGATTCGCCACCCTCAACTTGGTTGCCGCACGTCAAAACGATTGTCTCACGCGCCTCCCTCTGTGGTTACGCTTTCTTCTTTGAAGAAAGGCTTCCGTCGAGGCAAGGAGACCCTCTTGACCGAGGCCCTGACATTGAGGCTAAACTGGCGTGGGCCGTGCTCGATGACTTTGAAGGACCTCTTATAAGGTGGCTGCAGTGGCTTCCGAGGGGCGTCCGTCCTTATTAACACATGCGTACAGGATTCGAGATCCTCGTACACGTTATCCATTGTTTTCCGGTGGTTGGCAGCTTCGAATTCTCATTGCGGCCCTGAGCAAATGCAACAGACCGGTTGTGTTGAGTCCCGAACTGATGTCGAGAATAGGGTCGCTGGGGAGTCTGAGGTTCTCCCCGTATACCAGCCCTGCGGGACTTCCAATAAGTTTGTCTCGATTGGCTGTCTGAAGGCCAAGCAGAACGAGTGACAGGACCTGCGACCAAGAAAGGTTGTCTTGGGCCACTATAGCGGCCTTCAGCGTCCTATGCCACCTTTCGAACATCTCATTGGACTGCGGTTGGCCTGCGGTTGTTTGGTGGCGTTTGAAGCAGGAGTTCGCCCAACTCTGAGAAAAGGGAGGACTCAAACTCCATTCCCTGCTGGGTGATTTTAATTGGCGTCACCCCAAAGCATGGAATCCATCTTCGACAGAAGGCCTCTGCACAAGCTTGTGCAGTAAAGTCTCACAGAGGTATCGCCTCAGTCCGAATGCCTGGGTGCGTCAGATCTTGAAGGGTGTGAAATATTTTCATTCCGAAATCGACGGTGGCGGGGATTTCGAACTCTGCAGCACGTTATCTTTTCCAGACATTTGATGAATGTCGGAAGTAAACTGGCTGATAAAGCTCTAGTGTCGAAGTTGGCCGGCTTTTGTTTTAAAGCAAAAGTTAGTGACTTATGGTCCGTGAACAATGAGAACGGCCTGTCTTCAAAATGCCGGAAGTGTTTAATTGTGAAGTAGGCGGCGAGTAACTCACGATCTGCTGTAGTTCTATTGAGCGGGACTCAGCTGTTTTGAGAAGAAGCTCAACGGCTGCCAGATTCACTTCACTACTTCACAAGTTCACTATTTGGTGAAGAGCAGCACCTACGGCAATGTCTGAGGCATCAACGAATAGTGTTCGGATAGCTGAGTGATTAGAGCCCAAGGCTGTCGTACGGAAGGTCGCGGTTCGAATTTCATTTGTGGCAGTGATTTGATGTCGGATACCAGTTGACTCAGCTGTGAATGAGTACCTGAGTCAAATCAGAGTAATAATCTCGGGCGAGCGCAATACTGAGCACATTGCCTCCTACAGGGTACTGTAATCCTATAGTGTAGAGTTACGGTCTTGAATGAAGTGCTCTAACACACTTCAAGGCCCTGATCCAAAATGGATTGTTGTGCTAACGATTATTATCAACGAATACGGCTAGGGCTGTATCTTGCTGGGGAAATGCCAGAAGTATAGCATCCACCAGTTGTTGCTTAGTGATCTCAACCGCCTGGACAACCTTTGGGAAGTACAAAATCGGACGGGAGTTTTTGGCTTTCGATCCGGGCAAGGCATTAAAGATCGCTTTATGGTGGGTGGCCTTGGGCAAGAAACGGTGATGGAAGCTTAACATGCCTAAGAGCCTTCTCAGATCCTCAATAGCTTTCGGAAGCGGGGAGCTCGAAATCGCTTTCACCTTGGCTGGATTCATTTGGATGCCTTCATGGGTAATCGTCTCACCTACGATTGGAGAAAGTTGCATTTTTTAACGTTAAGTACTAGACCGGCCTGAAGGAGACATTGAAAAATGCACTCGAGGTGTTCTAAATGCTCCGACTCGGAGGAAGACGCCACCAGAACATCATCCAAATGTACTAAACAGAAATGGAGGTTTCGCAGCACAGAGTGGATGAATCTCAGAAGGTTTACGCCACGTTGTCGTTTTCAGAACGTTTTTGTGAGCTACAGGGATCTGAGGGTATGCCTTGACTAAATCCAAAGTTGAGAAAATACAGCAGTTTATGATAGAGTGTGCAAAATCGTGGATGAGTCGGAGGGGGTATCGGCCTGGATTCGTCTGAGCATTTAGACATCTATAGTCGCCGAAAGGTCTGAATTCGCCATTGGAGTTAGGGATCATGTAAAGTGACGAAGACCAACAACTGTCTGAAGGTCTGCAAATACCTTGTTTATGAAGTTCTTCGAACTTTTTCCACACAACTGCGAGCTTCTACGGTGGCAATGGATGTACCTTGGCAACAATCGGGGAGTGAATAGTGCCGATGTGGTGGTGAACATCATGCTTAATGAGTTCAGAAAGATTACGCTTGGTGATGATGTTGCGGTATTTTTGACGAAGTGCGCAAATATGTGATGGAAGAAAAAAGTACTGGGTGAGTAGGATGAGACTTTTCCTGATGACCTAAGGGAAATTGGGGGGTTAATGATATATCCATAATGGCACAGGAAATCCGCGCTTAACATGGGAATGCTGATATCCTCGATAATGAAATGCCAAGAAAACGCTCGTCGAAGTCCTAAACTCAAGTCTAACTGCCTGTAGCCATAAGTACGGATCCGCGAAGAATTTGCTGCCGCTATTTTCAACGACTGCGGTATTAATTCATTATGCCAGGATACGGGGTAAGGGAGACTCCAACTTCTGTATCAACCAGGAAGTTGCGCCGACTCAACTGGTCGTACATTGCGAGGCGAAGTGGTGCTGCATTTCAGGTCGCAATTTCATTTCATTTTTTCCGGTGAGAAATTGTGGAAGCTGGTCCTTTTCGCAGTTTTTTTCAGCGAACCTACGATAGAACCAGCGTGCCCCGGTACTCGTCACAGTTTCCTACTATCCGATTGCACATTTCGGGAGGTAGAACTAGATCTTGATCTTGATCTTCATCTAGTCTTACTCCCGATCGGAAAGCACCGATCGAGCTCGTGGACCTCATGAATTTTGTCCGCGATGACGGCTAACGTGTCCAGAAACACCGAATCCGCATTTTATGTTACTTAAATTCAGATATGTTAGCGTTACAATTTTTATTTTACGTTTGCCGGGTCGGCGGACGTGTCTCGATTTTTTTGTTGTTGACTCAAAAACTGTCGTTTTATTTGTCCCAGTCTCAAGTCAGACCGTCAGCTGTTTCTGCGGCCACTGAATGCAGCGGTGGAGGTGTATTCATGTTGGCGCCTCCGCTGGTTGGGAATGGCCCCGTACTTCCAAGTTGACCGTTACCGTACCTCGAGCTGCCCGAGCAAGAAGAGCAAGAAGATTCTGACCCCTTAGCTGGCAGTATACCTGCGCCCTAGGTAGTACCCTTGAAAAGGGCTCTCGGTGAAGAGGAAACCGGGAATAAGCTGTCGACAGCTTTCTGTCGACGTCGATGGGGTGATGCGAGCCTAGCTCTGCGAACTACGACGTTTTCACCACGATGAGGAGTAGTTGCGTCGTGTATCAGGAGCCAGATCGTATAATGTGTATTGAACAGTGCTCGTAGATCGCGTTGCCCCGAGCGAGCGCTGATCCGTCCGTGAGTTTCAGAATCCTCAGGGAACTGGGGTAGTGGCTGTGTCCCCGAGGGAACTCTCATTCGTGACTATTGCGCATAATACAACAAAAATCGACGAAATAGCCGGGAATGAGGAAGAACCGACTGCGTTTGGGCGTAGTACAAAAATGCTCACCGCAGCCACCAGCGAAGGAGGCAGCGAGAGCTGAAATATCCGATGTGACACCGGATTGCCCAAATAAAGAAGAAACGTACAAAGTGGCACGACTGACGGTGCGGTGAAGGCAATTGCAATACCCTGTAGTGTCCCTTTTCTGGAAGAAAAAACCCAGTCAAAATCGCTAACCCTGATCAGGTTGTTCCGGACACGAACCGAGTGGCAATGCAGTCGACCATCCTAGTTAGGTTCATCAGGAAATGTGCGGCAGTAGTGAAGCGTATGCGATCGGCGACATTTTTCCAGAAGAACTATGGCAAAGGCGGTCTGATGGAACTACAAGACCAATTAGAGCACATCCTCTTCTACAGGCGAACATAGAGAGCAGCGTAAGACGCGTGGAAAACAGAAACAACGCGTCGAAAACAGAAACACTGGAAGCGCCAAACGGATCGCAGGTAGCCTGCAAAGCAGATTTGGGGAAAAAAGTGGAAAGAGGAAGGCATACCTACATTAGACTTTATTCAAGTAGTTTCTAGGGCTTAGAAAAGAAGTCAAAGGGGGATAAAACTAAACAACAGAGACTCGTCCCCCTAGAGCGTATGTGGTTTCTTGAAATCAGAGATTTTTACTACCTCACTAAAAAGATCAAAGTGGAGGAGGCCATAAAGTGTGAATGTTCAGAGGTAACCAATGTCCGGATAGGTCTCACCTCTGTAAATGCTCGAGGCCTAAAACAGTCCCCGAGCAATATATGAGGAAACTCTTTAGCAGCGGGAAAATCAAAATTCGATGGGCAGTATGCAGTGTATCAATGCGGATAATCCCCATCAAGGGCAACAGCTTACAAGGGATCCAACAGGAGGAAAGCATGCCGTAGATGCAATCACGTAAGCCGCCAAGTGAAGGCTTGGAATGGAAGCGAAAGTTGCCTTCTCTGCTGGGATCGTGGCAGGTCTGATGAGAGCGTCGCACACACTGTGGATTCGGGACGATGTCCAATATTTACGGCGGAATTAGAGACATCTAGGGTGCAAGCATGATCCACATCTTACAAATTAACATGCACCGGAGTGGAACCGCTCACCAGCTGCTAACAAAGTTCCCTGTGGAGGTGCAGGCCTATCTAGCGTTAATTGGCGAGCAATACCGGAAGAAGGACCAGGCTTCATAGTATCTCGACTTTGACGGTTCAGGACGACGTTTGTCTTCATGTTCTTGCGCAGGGCCCTGGGAATGGGTTTATTTGGATTCAGTGTTTACGAATAATGTTTGCCTGCCGCCGAATGACACATGCCGAAATTTCGGCACCATCTTGACGTTCTCGAGGGTGCCGTTTCGGGCAGGGAGGTGCGAATCCTGGTAGGCAGCGATTTTAATTCTTGGGCCCTTGAATGAGGCATACCTCAGCCAAACTCCAGAGGAAAACGGATCTTGGAAATGGCGGTGAGAACCGGGCTCATAGTTTCGAACACCGGATCAACGCCAACGTTTCGGCGCCCAGGCTGCGGAGGAAGCAACCCTGACATCACTTTTGCGTCGTAGTCTCCGGTATCATCGGTGGACGGGTGGTGAGTCTTAGAAAACTTCTCGGCTAGTGATCAGCAGTAGATCGTGTTCGTGGTTGACGCTACTTGCCGGCGTGCACCAACCCGGCGCTTTCTCAGCCTCTGGAATATTGCGAGGGTGAACATCGGAAAGTTCTTCGAAGTTCTTGGAACAGGCAGAGCCGCGATGGAGAGTGCTTCGGGGGCGGTATCATTTAAGTCTTCACTGTCATTAGTGGTGAACCTGATAACGACAGCGTGTTAGGCTTCCATGCCTCAGAAGCGCCCCAGCCATGACAAGCCTTCTATGTACTAGCGGATGAAAGAAATTGCCGACCTAAGGAGAGAATGCCATAAGCTTCACCGGTTAGCAAAACTTTACACGCCAGCGGGGAGGCAATACAAGCAGAGTATAGATCAGCAAAAGGGATACTTTGCAGTGC
Organism: Hermetia illucens; assembly: GCF_905115235.1. Classification (NCBI taxonomy): domain Eukaryota; kingdom Metazoa; phylum Arthropoda; class Insecta; order Diptera; family Stratiomyidae; genus Hermetia; species Hermetia illucens. Next base: position 81,607,276 of record NC_051854.1, on the reverse strand, counting down.
GATAAATAAAAGCGCTGGTCGAATCTTGTTAACGAGATAATTGACAATCCATGGTTACTTGGGTATAAACTTGTCGGGAGCCCTGAATACTTAATACTGACCCGGTGGACCGCATTGTACATCCTGTTGTTGTCAATAGCGCGGAAAACATCGAGGATTGTCCCTTCTTCATAATAAGAGAGCGCGAAAAAACGATCCTCGCCATGAAACACAAGAAAGCCCGAGGTCCTGATGGTACACCGGCGGAAGTTTACAAACTGGTGTTCCGCTAACGGCTAGGTTTCCTGCTCGGGGCGCTTAACGGAGGTCATCATCTTGCCTAGAAAGAGAATTCCGACCCTGCTTCTCATATCGATCGGCGAGTTGACTATAGAGTCAAAACCAGTGGTTAAATACTCAGCGTTTAATGCTCGAATCGAAGATGATCTTCTTCGAGCAAATCAAAGCAGTAGCGGGCAGGGCTGTATCTGGAGTCTTCGCCTTGAATCGGCTAATGGCGAATGTTGGAGACCCTCTACCAGGAGACATCTTCTTGTGGAAGCAGCGCAGTCTGTTCTGCTCTATGGCGCGGAAGTATGGGCAGATGCCATTGACGAGGCGGTGCATCGTGCTCAATGCTGCTCAAATGCAGAGACGGGGAGCTTTGCGAGTGGCGTTTGCTTATCGCACTGTCTCGGAACCGGCTGTGATAGTGAGCGTAAAACTATATCCGCAACAGCGAAACCTGAAATGGTGGTTACCCATGCAGGACGCCAACGCACCCTTACCGAATTTCAACTCTCTTGGCAAAATGGGCCAAGAGGCAGATGGACCGCGCGACTTGTCGATAAGCCTAGCTTAGATCCGTAGTTGAACCGAGCAAACGGCAAGATTGATTACTTCCTTAGGCAACATCTAAGTAGGCATGGAGGTGTTCAGTCTTACCTGCGCAAGATTGGGAGGGCTTGATTTCCGGATTGTGTGTTCTGTATTGGAGTGGCAGACGACGCTGAACCAGCCAGCTTTCGTCAGAAACTTTATGCAGACACATGGGAGCTCCCTCCAGACAACATTGTCGTGTTGCGCATTATGTTCGAGCTCTTCATATTGCGAAGAAAATTGAGCTTGGCCGGCGGAGAAGCCCAATGATATGGGGTTTTCTGAACTAACAACTCCGTTAATCCCCTCCCGTCCCGCTGACGGAAGGAATTCCCTGACTTGCCCTGACTTCCCTCACTGCCTCAGGGGAGCGGGAGGGAAAGCTCGAAGTAATGTGTTAAACGGTTCGAGGCTAGTTCTCTGGTGGCATGAAGGTGTTTGTTTGGTAGTCCGATGGCGTACTATTACAGGAATCCAACACTCTGTGCATAAACACATTCACCTACTCTACTCCCCAAGAAACACCTCTCTCACGCAAACGGCTGCAGTGCCCGATATCGATGGGGATACCACGATGGTGACTTTCTTTTTACAAACCGCGATATGCGAATGTGCAAGTCTTCGTCACACGGGTAACACAAAGTGTGTATGTCTTGGCTATATACCCGTAGGCCCTGCATTTAAAGCAGCAGATCGAATTATTGCCTCGCCTCATTCTGCAGACGATCCACCCATCTTTATTTTCCCCTAATGCCATCTTAGCCTACTCAGAGACGGTGACAATAGCTCATTTTTGTCCTTTGGAGTTTTTGTTCTTTTTTCACGGGATAGTTGTCATATGGTGAATGTAGTAAATCTTGGGAATATCTATAGAACTAGAATATTCCAATTCAGATGTCTTTCATTTTGATCTTATAAGCCCAGGCGTAGCTTTTAATAGTAGTCATCGTGTTGACTATTTGAGTTAAAACAAGTTTTCTTCAACAGTATCTTCTCCTAATTCAGTATTGGGACCACTCATCCCCGCTTTCAATTTACTTGTATGGTAAAAGCTTTATCGAAAACTGTTCATTTAATGCCGAAACTCACACCTTTAATTACTTGTCCTGGCGTGAAAAATGTGAGAGCCCCCATTTGTATAATTTCGTTCCAGGACAATTGTAGTAACTACTAACGACAGAGTGGTAAAATCGTCCCCTATGTCATCCCATGTCATCATCTTCAAAGTTCCTCTCAAGAAAGGACTTTTATGATGCCATTATGCGGGCTTTCTTTAACCGCAAATTGTACTGATTATAGCCTTTCTCCAAATTGCTTGCCGCCCGCACAATACTACTTAGTATGACTGTCGCAACTTGGTCAGCTCACACTCAATCAACCAAAGTGGATTCTGTATAGTTTCCTACGCTTTGCAGTTATTGCATCTTGGAATGTAATAGTTTGGCAATAAAGATAAAACTAAGTACAGTAAATGGAGGCACTCGTCGCTATGCAATTTCATTACAAACATGGACGCAATTACCAGGTTTTCCGAATAGGATCGAATACAGTGTTTGGCTGTATATCCTTTTACGACCAAATGAAATTGTTGTCGTAAACGAACGCCGTCTCCCGGAAAACTCAAAAAAGGTGCAAATTATTCATATGTCCTTTTTAATGTGGTGTTGCTTCTGTTTGGTAGAAGAGTTTTGTTCTGGAATTTTAGTGCTAGAAATCCGTTGGACTTTCTATTTTAGGAAGAGCAGAGAAGTGTTTTGCATCAACTGTTCATCAACTACGATATTCTATTATACATTAGCGGTGATGGTAACTCGACCTGTGGGCAACCATGAATAGTGTTCATGACAATAGAATTTGCACCTGTTGACGCTTCTACTTGTTTACTGTCTAACATCCTGCCCATCAGGAGGCTGGGGTATTTTCAATTTACATACAGATTAGCGCATCTCGTACGTTTGCATGGGATGTGTTGTCGAAAGCACCTCCGATATCAAAAATTCAAGTAACTTTGTCTGAAAAATTCACCGTGAAAGGAAACCTTTTTGCTCGCTTTCGAGATAAAAACCACCTTCGCCCACCGGTATTCCCTTAATACATATCTTAAGGTTAACTGCCCCTTACCACCCTTCGGAGACATCCTACGATGGCTCATTTAAATTGGGGCTGCCCATCTTACTCTAGCTTCCGAACACACCTCCTTTGCTTGTTTCTAATTGTCCTTCTACCTCCTTTTGTCTATTATTGGGGTGTCATTCAGAGAGTTAATGCCATCCTCCACCGAATAGGATCCCGTGATTGGAGTATTGAGAAACCAATGTAATCTGCCATCCTTATTCTGAGTAAATGTCCAATTTTCCTTTTTGATGCAGTCAGGCTACAGCTTTGAATAGCTGTCGGTTAGAGAGTTTTTGGACGTCTGCTATCATTCTGGCTAGGTTCCTGTTCTATCTGGGTACGTCCCTGACTTGACTGTCGCATAACGCCTCATATCCAATGTCAGTTCGCTATTGATATCACCCACATCAAGATGAGTCATACCACACGCGAGTCCTTCGACGGTTTCCGATGATTTCCCGATTGTCACCCTGTCTGTGGCTAATATTGTATCCTCAGCAAATGTCGATAGTTCTGCTCCCTTCCAGCCTGGCAATGGTCCCAAGCCATTCCACCGCGTCACCTTGAATTGCTATCGGTATGGCGGAAGGGTGTCTTCACCTCATGTATCAATTTGTGTGCAATATGAAGTCCGGCTTGTTTATTGAGAGTTCACCAGTTTGTTAGTCCCAGCAGCAGTCTAGTATGCACTATCGCTCCCCCTGAAGCTTCTACCAGGTCCTCTTTTTACCCTAGATGATGCCACAATAGGTGTAGTGTAACATTTTGAGTCATTTTGCAAACTATCAAAGGACCAACGAACTAACAAAAGATGGATCAGTAACAGAATCGACGCCTTCGTTTGTCCTCTTACATATATATATATATATCCAACTCAGTAGAAATGCCCAGAAGGCAAAACCTCCCTGCATCCAGCAACTTCCACAGGTGTTGTCTCTTTTTGGTTATGTCTCAGGAACAAATATGGATTGATAGATGGGTATAGTTCAAGCAACACGTTCTAACAAGTGTTATCGCCACTAAGTAGCAGATCAGGTCAGTTCCCAAAGGAAATACCAGTCATGGTACTTATGCACCTGGAGTGTCCAATCCGGATTGATATTTTTTTTGGGAGGGGTAATTTCATTCAGAATTGCATCCTCCGTTTGGGGGCTGATCAACCATGAAGAGATGCGAGCTCGACTTTTCTTCATTCAGATCAACAGAGAATGCTTGATGCACTAGCAAATGAGAACTATAGGTATGCGATGTACTACGCTATTCAACGAACCTGCTCAGTCTTTTTCTAGTTTTATTAATACTACTAAGTGCGACTGCAGTGTCTCAGTAGTAGGAAAGTTAACTTCCTTCAACGTTGCTCCTCGGCAGTTGAGATTCGTCTTGGGTTTCGGAAAGGAATACCGATAAGTCCCGATCGATAATAATGCTACTGGTGTACAAGGCAAACATAAAAACCAGTAAACTGGAACCACTCATTTATTTTGCCAGAGTGTCGACAGCAGGCACGATCTCCGCTACTGCCAGTATTGCTTTATCTGATATGATTCTTGAGGCATTGCGAACCCTCAAAGCCATCACCCACTTTTACAAGTGCTGCGGTGGCATTGGCTTCCTTTTCGGGTGTGTACTTCAAGTTCTTCCTAAAGCTTAGTTTGACATCAATTGCCACTTTCAAGTATTAGATAGCCGCCTTTGACACGACCGTATATCGACCCACTCCAACTTCCACATTATTCTTGTCTCTGCTGTTTGTTATTAAGACCCCTTCCGTGTTCTTGTTAGCAAATGTCAGCCCGGCTCTTTCTTGCCAGACCTTTACCGCTCTCACTGGGTGCTTTGCTGTTACAACCATAGCTAGATCGTTCGCCAAGTCGAAAATTGTAGTCTCTTCTGGGATGGGTAACTCATTATGCATGACATTCCACAATAGGCGACCGAATACCTAGCCCTGTGATACCCATCCCACCCCCCCCCCCCCATGACTTTGAACTCATTGGTCTCGTACCAGAGAATCCTCTCTGAGCAGTAATTTGAGACCAAATTTGCTAAATACCCAGGGACACCTATCTTAGCCAAAGCCCCTTTAATTCATTAAATGTGCGTCAGATTGACGACCAAGCCTACCGCTTTCCATTATCTTCCCTATTATATTCACCAGGCAGGTGCGATTATATGATATTGGATCGTCAGATGGCTTATTGGATTTGGGAAACAACACCAACTTTTGCTTTTCCACGAAGCAGAGGATATTCCGTCTTAAGGATAAGGGATACCAGATGCCAGGCTGAAATCCTTGGAAGTAGGGGATACCTTAAAACCCCTATATCCATTCATGAGGCCCAATAGGTCTTTCAGGAGGAAGTGCAATTTTTATTGCTACTGTTACGCTGTAATTTATAAGCATATATTGAAAAAAAACGGAATGGAAAGATACATTTTTTTTTTGGGGTAGGGTAGGTGAATGCATTTACGCACACAGTGATGGACTCCCGATTCGGTACGTCGTCGGACTACCAACTAAACACCTCCCCATCGTCAGAGAGCTAGCCTGGAACCGTTTGTCACATTACTTGGGGCCAGGCCCCGAACTCTCCCGCCTTGCGGAGCCTTCAAATCAGGGAATTCCTTTCACCAACGGGAGGGGAGAGGAGGAAGGGAACTGTCAGTTCAAGGAACCCCCTGCCATCCGGCTCCTCCACCGGTCGAGTTCTATCTTCTTAGCAACGAGAAGGGCCCGAACGTAATGGGCAACACGGTTGCAGCTATCAGCAGTCCTCAGCATCTCTTCCACAATGTTGTCTGAAGAGAGATCCCCTGTGTTTAAATAGAGCTGCTGATGAGCCCCACCCCACCTTCCACAAGAAAAAAAAGTGTGGTGGGCATCGTCCACAACTCCATTGCAAAACACACAATCCGGAGAACGCGCCTTTCCAATCTTGTGCAGGTAAGACTGAAAATTTCCATGCCCACTTAAAAATTGGGTAAGGAAATAGTCAGTCTAACCATGCTTCCGATTCAACCACGCACCTAAGTTGCCGATGAGCCGCGCAGTCCATCTGCCTCTAGTTTCATTTTGCCAAGAGAGCTGCCACTCGTCTAGAGTGTGTTACCGTTCTTCGCGAGCAACCACCTCCTTTGGCTCATCTCCCTTGCACTTGTATATGGCCTGACGCTCCCTAGCAAGAAGGGCAACGGGGATAACTCCCGCGATCACCATCACGGCCGGTTCAGAGACTGTGCGGTACGCAGACGCCACCCGTAAAGCTCCCCGTCTCTGTACTTGCGCGAGGCGTCTACGATATACCTCCTTGTTAAGAGCGCCAGCCCATACCTCTGCGCCGTAGAGCAGGGCAGACTGCTTTGAGCTCATCAGGAGACGTCGCCTACTAGACGTAGGACCCCCAATGTTTGCCATTAGCCTACTTAACGCCGAAACTCCAGCCGCAGCCTTGTTCGGTGCTGCTTGGATTTGCTCAGAAAAGCTCATCTTTGAGTCAAGAGTCAACCCGAGGTACTTTACTGCCGATTTTGACTCGATTACCGACTCGCCGAACGATATGGGACGCAGGGTCGGAATACTCTTCTTAGTCAGGATGACTACTTCGGTTTTTTCCAGTGCAAGGTTGAAACCATTAGTAGTCATCCATCCACCTACCCGTCGCATCAATATGCCGAGTCTGCTTTGCGCCTGTTCGACAGTGCGTCCAGCAACAAGCGCTGCGACATCATCTGCGTAGCCAACCAGGCACGACTCTTCTGGCATGTCGAGTTTAAGCAGACTGTCATAGGTAGCGTTCCAGAGGTCCGGCCCTAGGATGGATCCCTGTGCTACCCCCGATGTGACCTCCATCCACCTTTGACGCTCTAGTGTTTCATAGAGCAGGGAGCGGTTCCTCAGATTGTCCCTCAAAATCCGTAAGAGATAGTTCGGCACGTTGAAAGTATTGTCTAGTGTGCCTAGAATGTCTTTCCATCTTACGGAATTGAAGGCGTTTCTGACGTCAAGCGTTACGAGGAGCACCACCCGTCGAGTTCGGCGGCTATGTGCCTCTGCTCGTCGAACGGCGTCCATGACCTGCATGACAGCATCAATTGTCGATCTCCCTGCCCTAAAACCAAACTGCCGGGGAGATAAATCTCCGGCAGCGCGTATCGCTTCAGCGAGTCTACCCCTGATGAGCTTTTCGAGCACTTTCCCAGCAGTATCAAGCATACATAGTGGGCGGTATGAAGACGGCAGTTTGGGATCGCCTTTCCCTTTAGGGATCAGCGCAAGCCTCGCAACTTTCCAACGAGCAGGGAAAATGCCCTCTTTCAGGCAAGCGTTGAATGCGCCGAGCAGTAGGTCTGGCCGGTGTTGGAATACCAGTTTGTACACCTCTGCTGGAATACCATCGGGTCCTGGCGCCTTCTTGTTTTTCATAGAGAGGACTGCCTGTTCCAACTCTTTTACAGAGAAAAGTGGACAGTCCTCTGCGCTCTCCGTGCCGACGTCATCATCCCATACGGGGTGTGCAGGGAAGAGTGCCCTCACAAAGCGGTCCATCTGTTCGGCCTTAAGTGAACAGGGTTTCCGCAGAGCCCCGATTTTTCGGGTTACAAGTTTGTAACCGAGTCCTCACGGATCCCCATTCATCTCGTCGGTCAGATCTTGCCAGCAGCGAGCTTTGCTCTTGTTTATTGCGCTGCGGAGTCTCCTTTTGGCTGATTTGTACTCCATCATTATGGTACATGCCTCCTCCCGGTCGCCTAGACGTTGTGTTAAGCGACAGAGCCTGTGGCATTCCTTCCAGAGCTCTGCGATTTCCACTGTCCACCAATACATGGAAGGTTAGCCGCGCCTCGATGTCTGCCTGGGCATGGAGGCTCCGCAGACCGTCGTTATCAGGTTCATAACTGAATTTACGACAGTGTCAGCAGTGGCGCCACCGCCCCCAGGAGTACCCTTCAGCGTGGCCCCACCTGTTCCCAGAGTTTCGACAAACTTCCCGGTGTTCACTTTCGCGACGTTCCATACACAGAAAGATCGCTGGGGTGGCGCACACCGAGAGTTTGTGTCCACCACTTCGAAAGCAATGTATTGGTGGTCACTTGCCGCAAAGTCTTCCAGAACTCGCCACCCGTCCACCAGCGACACCAGTGATTCCGATGCGAAGGTTACGTCTGGAATGCTTCCTTCGCAGCCCGGGCGCTGGAACGTTGGGGTGGATCCGGTCTTTAGAACTACCAGTCCTGTTCTCGCCACCATTTCCAGAATTCGTTTCCCTCTGGAATCTGTGTGAGGCATGCCCCATTCAAGTGCCCTAGCATTGAAGTCACCTCCGACCAGGATCCGCCCATCCGTGCTTAAGATAGCATCCTCCAGAGCCTCAAGCCTCCGACGAAAGTCCGGCATCGTCTCATTTGGCGTAAGATAGACACTAAAAAAAGTTATCCCTGAACACCGAATCCAGACAAAGCCGTCCCCTCGGCCTTGGGCAAGAACCCCCAGGAGGGTGCCGTCCCGAACCCAGATGGCAGCGGTACCTGATATGTCTGGGTGCCATGAAACTGGGCCCTTGTTTCGGTACTGCTCACTGATGAGTACTAAATCAGCTTTGATCTCCGGAGCGAACTGCGCTAGCAACTCGTGAGCGGTTGCACTCCGGTGCATATTGATTTGTAGGATGCGAATCATGTTGACCGTATCCTAGCTCTTTCCAGTTCTGCTCTGAAAACTGGACACCGGCCCGATCCCGCACTGTGCGCAATGCTCTCATCAGTCGCGCCACGGTCCCTGTATAGGACGCAGCTTTCCTTTTCATTGCAGCTGTTCGCTTTATGGCCAGCCTGACCGCATTTACGGCGTGTTGCCCTTCTGTCAGGTCCCCGACAGTTTGCAGATGTGTCCCCATAGTCCAAACATCTGTAACATTTGGTTGGGGCGGCCCGAATTCGTATCCTACACACTACCCAACCAATTCTTATTTTCCCGCTGTTTAGAAGCTTCCTCGCGTATTGCTCGGCAACTTCCACCACAGCGAGTTTTTCGCCTCGGGAGTTTGCGGAGGTGATACCAATACGGACATTGGTTACCTCCGGGCATTCGCGTTTGATGGCCTCTTCTACCTCGTTCTTTTCCGTGAGACAGTCAGTTTATAGTCTTCGGGCCTAGTTCGACTAAGACTCCACCACCCTTCGTTTTACGTATGGAAGACACCTCCGCTCCGTTGTCTTCGGGTTTGATTTTGTAACGGATTTCGCTGAGGACTTCCGCAAAAGTCTTGCCTTCCGTCGGCTTAATAAGCAAAGCTGGCGGTCTAGTCCTCCTTCGTCTCCCCACCTTTTCTTTTGGCACTCCGTCCTTCGTGTCCGCCTTAGTTTTAGGCAGAGGTTTTTCTGATGGCGCGACGTGTTGTTGTCTTTTGATCCTCTTCGCCTTCTTCTTTTCAGCCCTGGAGAGTACCTGAGTGAAGTCTCCTTCAGATGTCCCTTCCTCCTTTCGTTTTTTACGGATGGAAAGATACATTAGCACCATAATATTTACTCACATTATCGCCCAATCAATTCTTACTTTTGTATCTTTTCACAACTTTTACATGTTATCTAAAGCAACTATCTTACAATGCAACCAGACTTTACATTAAGTTCCGAAAACTCGGAAGGATTGGTTAACTTCAAACATATTCGCATGGAATTAGTGAAGGTGATACCTGCATCTGAATATGTTACAAGGCATCATGAACATAATAAAGTCCTCCCTTTGAGCTTTTCAACTACCACCCGTGTATGATTCATGATATATTCTGACCTGATTTGGGTGAATATACCAACTCTCCATGAAAGCAACCTTTATTTCCAACATCAGATTCCGCTACTCACGGAAAATTAAAGTGTGAGTGCCAAAATATAAAACCAAAATCGTATTAGACACTAAGATCCTCGTCAGCATAACTTTCGCCCGCTAATAATTCACATTACATCTTAGCAGGATATTTTTCCAGTTAAATAAATGAGTGACTAAATTAGGCAACTTTGCTGGTATAGTTCTGACAAATTACCCTCTAAGAAGTATTTTCGGTAGGTTCCTTAGCCCACGAGCCGGAGTCAAGAGCAGGCACAACCAGCGACAACCATAACCATTACTCTCCGCATCGCATCCTTTTATGGGGCAGGCGAGATTTGACAATAAGATTTTATGGTTGTGCTGACAGAGCAAATTAATGTGCTGCTACCCTTTGGCTTCTGGATGGGTTAAATTGAACGAGGAATGTAAATTTTGATTAAATTATGTTCTGAAATGGTGGGGAAGAAAGCTTGTCGAATTACTGAAAGCGCTCTGATAGTGTTAAGTGCGGAAATGATGGAGCTGGCTTAGCATTTGACTCCTGGTAGTAGAATATTTCTACCCAAGGAACCTTTGGCTGCTTTAATTGAGCTTGGAGAATTTATAATCGCAAAAGCGTCATTTAATCAAATTGAATCCTAGATGATTTAGTGTACAAAGGATCCACCAATGCATATCATAAGTTAGGATCATCCATTCGCAAGGCTGCTTTTAATCGAACAATAGCCTAATCGGGGTCCTGACTTATGTGCCTTAGATATTCGGTATTCGGTCTAGGCCTGTCTTAATAAGGACATCCCGGTTTTGCGTCGGGGCCCACCAATTCGATATCCCTAAAAACTGTCTAGGACCATCGCTCCATCTGAGGCAGGGTCTGCCTCATCTTTTTGTTTCTACCATAGAAAATGTCCTTATAGACTTTTCGGGCTGGATCATTCTTATCTTTACGGATTAGGTGACTTGCCCACCGTAGCCTGTTGAATGGGATTTTATCAACAACCAGATGGTCGTGGTATCGGTCATGGTTTTCGTCGTTATGTAGGCTACGGTATCGTCCATCCTCATGCAGGAGGCCAAAAATTCTTCGGAGGTTTCTTCTCTCGTACACGGCCAGGAGTTCGCAGTTTTTTTTTGCTAAGAATACATAAGGAACAATAAGAGCTTTGACACTATTGTGGGACATTTCGAGCGAAATAGTGCTTGTAGGCTGACATTGGCTCTGTTGGCGGCCAACAACCGTAGACGAATTTCATCGTCATAGCTGTTATCGGTTGTGATTTTTGACGATAGATAGGAGAAGTTTTCAACGGTTTCGAAGTTGTATCTTTATAGTTTTCGTTTGATCAGTGCGATTCGATGTCATTTGTGCTTTGGTCTTTGGGAACCAACACAGACAGCTCTAATACAAAATCCTATCTCCACCTTCACGTGGTGATCGCTGGGATTTCTTTCTTAATGGAAAACTCTAATGAACGTTAGGAAAATAGCATGATCAACCGACCATCCAGAGTGGCCGAAGACGACCTAGAGGGAAGAGCTATCCAAAAACCTAAAAAAACATTGGCTAAGTGACCGTAAAGGTCAGCCCGCAAATACTGAAGTTCTTGCACGCCTCTGTGCTAGCCAGGCTCGGGAATGTAGGGGGAAAGGTCCTTTGAGCGCTTTGATCCCTCACGTGCCACTTGTACAAAATCAACGCGTCTGTGCCGATGCGTGGGTCACACCGGTTCTGAAAATGACGTAACGAACAAGTGAATTTGCGACGGTCTAACGAAATAAACCAGAACGCGAGGTAAACCTGGAAAATAAAAAAAACGGCTCGGCCGCGCCCGCGAAGCCGTAAGTGCCCGGATCCGAGTGCTGCGATCGAGAGGAAAAATCTACGATGGATCACGGTCTCGCTCCTTGCTTCTCCTACCTCGGATGGTTATTCCGGGGCGGCCTCTAAGGTTCCCTCCCATCAATGAAATCATCAGGACATTATTTGGAAGATATTCCTACTAAGGGTTTTGCGGGGTCAAGGAGGAGGAGAAAAGGAGGAAATACTCAAATAAAAACAAGACGATAACCTGGAAGCTGGACGCTTCAGGCATGAAAGGTTTTGTATATTACTTTTATAAAGACATTTGAGTGTGCATTTGTCTTAGCACGTACTATATGCATGTTATGTGAGATTAACATTGAAAATCTTGAATTTGCAAAGAAGCGGCAAATTTGACCTTTTTTAATTTGGTTAGTAATAGTGTGATTACCACCAAACTTGGCAGGATCATGCTCTATATTATAGCCTACATTTCTACATGCGGCTCTCGAATGAGCTTAAGGTGGGTTTGCAGTCAATTACTAATAATTACAGTAATATACCGTTATTAACTTTATTTGAACATTTCGGAGCCTAGGCAGAGTTTCAGATTTTTTGGTGTAGTTTCTGAGAATGGGTCCATTATAAAAATGATCACTTTCAACCCCCGCATTCTCCACCTTTCCAACAAATGTCAAAACTAATACCGACCTCTGAAAGTACTAACCGAGATCTTTTATTTGATATCCTACAGGACTATATTTGGTGACAAAAAATGTTACACCTCCCTTTTGCATGTACGGGGACGCCCCCTCCCTTTAAAGTCGATATAGAATTATGTTACTCATTGTATACGTGAGCGTTCGCAGTTCCCACCTTTCCACCAAATTTGGTGTGAATAGTTACAACCATCTCCGAGAAAAATGCGTGTGACGGACAGACAGACATTAAACCGATTTTAATAAGGTTTAAACCTTAAACACCTTTCACCAGCTGAGGTGCGGGACGAATTCCAAAGAGCGTGAATAGAAACAGTCGTACACGACCGAAAACTATCCACCGATGACTAATAAGGCAAATTCTCCAACTTTTCGATTGCGGCTCCTCGACATCCACCGCCCCGCTCGCCAACTTTCTTTCCAATCTCCCTCATTTTCGCCCTTTATAGCCGGGAAAGATTATTCTATATTTGCGGAGGTGGACTGTGAGGACCATATCATATCATAACCGGACGAATACTTCTCGAACAAAATACCAAAAAACCCGTCACCATGTACTTCCTCTCTTCTTGTCGCCCCGATGATTATTAATTATCCCTAGAATAACCTTCAACCCTTTTTCTACGGCAAACTGCACTTCATCTCACAATACCAAAACAATGCTCTTTCAGATGAAACCGGTTTAATTTCAGTTACAATAGATAAGCTGCCGAGTGTGGTGTGATGGAGATAGTTTTCTTCGAACATTGAATCTGCCACCGATCATCCTCCTACCGCATCTCTACCTTAGTAATTAATTTTCCACTAAAGATTTTTCTATATTTTTATTTTTCATAAAAAAAAAATAGGATGCGAATCATTTTGACGGCGTCCTGGCCCTTTGCAGTTCTGCTCTGACTGGACACCGCCTCGAGCTCGCAGTGTGCGCACCGTTCTCATCAGACATGCCACGGTCCCTGCATAGAACCCAGCTTTCCTTTTCATTGCAGATGTTCCCTTTCATGGCCTGACTGACCGCATTCATAGCATGTTGCCCTTCTGTCAGGCCCCACACAGGTTGCAGACATTTGCCCATAATCCAACCATCTGTAACATTTCGTTGGGGTAGTCAGGATTTGTATCCTATACACTACCGAACCAATTCTAATATTCACTCTGTCTAGAATCTTCCTCGCGTATTGCTTCGCAACTCCACGACAGCGAGTTTTTGGCCTCGGCAGTTCGCAGAGGTGATACCAATCCGAACATTGGTTAAATCTGGATATTCGCGTTCGATGGCCCTATCTACGTCGTTCTTTTCTGTGAGGCTGTTAAGGTTACGGATTTCTAGAGAACACGTGGGTTCCAGGTTGGAAATCAACACTTTCTCTCCCAGAAGCCACTTTACTGCTTTACAGAACGAAACTTTGTTTTTTGGTCCTCGAGCCTAGTTCGACTACGACCCCATCACCATTCGTTTTACGAATGCAAGACACTTCTGTTCCGCTATCTTCGGGTTTGATTTTGTAACGGATTTCGCTGAGGACTTCCCCAAAATCTTGCCTTCCGTCGGCTTAATAAGCAGAGCTGCCGGTCTAGTCCTCCCTCGTCCCCCCACATTTCCTTTTGGTCTGACCTTCGTGTCCGCCTTAGTTTTAATCGGAGGTTTCGCTGATGACGCTACTTGTTGTTGTCTTTTGTCCCACTTGGTCTTCTTCTTTTGAGGCCTGGAGAGTACCTGAGTGAAGTCTCCTTCAGATGCCCCTTCCTTCTTTCCTTTTTTCGCCAGTTCACCCCGCAATGGGCTGTCTGCGATCTGTTTGCTACTCTTAGTATTCTCATCAGGAAGCTCGGTTGTTTCTGCTTCCCTGGATTTTCTCTTACTCCCCATGTCCGCCAATAATATTAAATTTTGTTCAGGAGCTCCTCCAGCTCCATCAACCCGTTTTTCACCCCTTTGCTGATGTCTTTCTAGAGGAGCGGCACAGATCGCATGCGCTTCACAACTGCCGCGCATTTTTTAATAAGCCTTTTCTCTCCAGCTTGCATCAGAGTAGTCGAAAGCACTCCCACTCGTCTTATATTCGAAACCATTTGGTTAGTTTCGGCAGTTTCCATTGTGCCTCTTTCTGTAGCTATAGCACTGCGTGGTAGTGTCTGGTTTCCCGCCTCTGAATCTGCACATCCCGATGTTTTGTCGAGTCCTTGTTGCGTCCTTCGCTGGGCGCTGGGGCATATAAGCGCAGCAAGGTCACTCTCCGTTTCCACTATCTCCTCGTTCGTTTTGTCATTGTTCGCAATTTATTTTTTTTTACCAGCGCATCGTGTGCAAGTGAGCGGGCCGCAATAGTCAGGAATGGGCATACCCTTGGAGGCAAAGCCTTTACCCCAGTTCCGTGAGGCCTGACGTACGATTAGCTGATCCCGGAACTCACGGGCGGATCAGCGCTCGCTCGGGGGAACGCGGTCTACGAATACCTGTTCAATGCATACTACCCAACCAGAGTTCCAGAGGGGCTGGCTCCCGAAACACGCCACAAGTACCACCTTGGCAGAGCTAGGTTCACATCACCGACATCGACAGCTCCTTGTCGACGGCTCCGGGGACTCCCAGTATGTCCCGGCGTGTCTCGGTCATTAGCAGTTCGCTCTTAACCAAGAAAGTTTCTCGAGGCTACTACCTAGGATGCAGGTATTATGCCAGCTCGGGGGGACGCCACCTCCCGTATCGTAAGCGACCCGTTAAGGATCGTTGACGACCTCAAAGGAGTAGTAGTGAAGATTTAGATGTCATCTAGGAAGGCAGTTGAAGTAGCTAATAGATAGCTAGGCAATTACAGTAGACAATAGACGGTCGCTGGATCTGCGTTTTTATTGAAATCGTACCCCTAGACGCCATAATATAAAACAAAGATAAAATGCTAAATAGAAGAAGAAGAATAGACACACGATAGATACATAGAAGGAGGTGATAGTATCACCGTCTTTTCCCGTGCAAAATACCTTAAAACATGGAGAATTTTCCCCGCCTAAAGGGTATAGCTTATTATAATTGCATTTGAATAAGCTATTTATATGCAAGTCACAAGGCTTGATGCATTCTCAGTAGGTGCATCTTAGTCATATTAGATAGGTTTCCAATATTTCGTTTTTCATGACGTACATCAAAAACCATCCACTCCTGCTCTCCTCGTTGTTGAATCGGGCTTGAAGCCATCATTTACAGGATTGTGAGGACAAGATAGGTTGTCAGATACAAGCCAAGTGTATCCTGAATATAAAATCTTCAATACTCGGAACTGGTTTCGTATTGACCAATGTATATGTGTGGTATCTCCATCGACAACTCAAATTGGGCGAGTGAAATCTCCTCAGTGGAGTTTCATCTGGCTC
Source organism: Hermetia illucens (assembly GCF_905115235.1). Lineage (NCBI taxonomy): Eukaryota > Metazoa > Arthropoda > Insecta > Diptera > Stratiomyidae > Hermetia > Hermetia illucens. The sequence goes on along the minus strand of NC_051854.1, from coordinate 81,591,585 downwards.
CAATTGACAAAGAGCGGCTATTGATTTCCCTTCAAGGCAAACTCTTCCAGTTCGCAATTCCATGCTACGCCAAATGAAAAGGAATACTTTTCCCACAAACCACTGGTGTTGCAGCATTCTGCCACAAAAACAACCCCAATTGAAATATTGTTTCTGCTCATTTATTATTCTAAATGCGCAGCAGAGATAAATCTTTCCAGTTTTTGGTATTGTAAATTGCAATCATTGTCCGTATTGTGTCATGCCAATTTATCGTTTGCGAGCCTGTGGCACTGCAACTAGACCATATGTCCTGACAAGGACATGAACATTTCAGGTCAGCTGTAATCGTGGCTCGTGACCGAAATAGAAATCGGAATGACCGGGCCGTAATGCAATTTCAACGCTCTAATGTTTCATTATTTTGCACTCCAGGTCATACAAAAAGATGAGAAATGAACATTTAGATGGAAGTGCAAATAAATTGCTCATGAAAGAGCACCCATCAATTCTGGAACCTTTCACTGGATGTTATGGGTGTTAGGGGATTTTCTGGAGGATTGACGGCTTAGGGGAAGTCCGAACAGCAGGTACGCTCAACTATACTGAACTGGAAGTAGTGGAAGGGAGTCTCTTCTTTCTTTGAACAGAAAGTAATAGGGAATAAAAGCAAATGCAATCATCCGTAACAACAGCTATCTGTTTACATAAATGCGGAACATTAATAAAATTAGTCAACTTCAACCATCCTTTTGAAAGCAGCATTTGGGGAGGCGTAACAGTGTCAATATGTTTGAGCCATTACAGTCTGATCACCTGTTATGCTTGATTTTTGTAGAAATGTTAATGTTATTTCAGGAATATTGGCCATAACGACATGACCTTCCTTTGTTTTATCAGTGAGGAATCCATCTTACCCTGGCTGAAGAAATTTTCGATTATTGGACTGCTTTTGGCGTAAGCTAAATTGACGGCCAGATCAAACAGCTTGCCTGTAGTTACGAACGAGTACTATAAAATCAACCGTTTTGGGAGCAAGTTTTGAAGTTATGAAGTGCGAAAGAAAATGTCTATGGGTCCATAAAGTCATCGCATAGGACTCAGCTCCCCTTAAGACATCACCGTCCACATTAATCTTTTTGAGGTTTTGTGTAAAACAAAAAATCTCTGTCTGTCTTTTTTTTGCCGGCTACGCTAGGTCGCTGCTTCCCTTCTTACATGCTAATGCTTCTTCATAGACCAGTGTTGTGCACAATAATATAGAGCGAACCACTCCGACCAAAAGTAATCGGAGGCTGTTCCTCAGTTTTATATTGTTAGGATTCTGCCGACATTTGATGATATTTGTCGCTTTCTCAAAGGCAGGCCAGGTCTTCTTTGATATTGGGCTTGACATCACCTCCATGTATTGGCGTTAAAGTGATGATGATTTCCTTTTCTCGACCGCTCCGTACTTTGTTTCGAAAAGTCAAGTTGAACCTTCTCCATCCACTGTTTCTCTAGCGTATCTCAATCAATATCTTCAGGCTGTTTTGTGGCGACAACCACAACTTGACCATTTCTGAAACTATTGTGCATCACATTACACAGGAGAGTACCCAACACTGTGCACTATAGTACTCTTGCCGTAATGGTGTAATGCTTAGATCCCTCCTTTGATTCATATCAAAATGTCCTTTCCAAAAGGTAAACTTAGTCAAGTGATTAGGAATGCCAGTTTTAACACATGAACTTTTGATTCGTTCAATGGTACGCTTTTCTGACATCCAGCCCTACCACGCAGCAGTTATTTGGTGTAACCCCTCTAAGCCACGTTCATCGCGACGACCGTTGATTTAGCCTGATGAAGACCAAATTGTCGCTCCGTCCTTCACTACTTTCTAACATAGGGTCGGTGACACTTGCTAGCACTTTTCCAACCGTATCTATAATATCTCCACGTGGTGATCGCTGGGAGTTCTTTCTTAATGAAAAACTGCAGACGGAGAAGGATGAAGGCGAGCCTCATGCGCCTAAAAACGGAACAAAATGTACCATCTGGTCCTCCAGGTTGGAGGTTATGTAGGGCTGACAACCCTAAACGGAAAACCGACGTTACGAAGCCACCGGAAGAGCCTCGGACAGGATGGATTTTAAAACGACGAACCCGGCAACGACAACGGGATAACGATTTGTGCATTTTCTCATTGAACGTGCGCTCCCTGTACAGACCGAATGCTGCTCAGCAACTAGCCGATACCTTGTCCCAATATAAGACTGATGTAACAGTGTTGCAAGAGATGCGTTGGACAGGGACCGGTTTCCTGGAGAAGAGCCGCTACACCATATATTACAGTGGCCATCCAGTAAACCATGTGCTCGGAGTAAGTTTCTTAGTCAGCCAAAAAACGAAACCTTCTGTTATCGGCTTTGAAAATATAAGCAAAAGGCTATACACTCTGTGTTTGCGAGGCAAATTTACAAATATAAACACCATAAACGTTCATGCCCCTACAGAGGAGACTGCAGAGTCAGAGAAGGATACCTTTTACGAGGTAGTTGAGCGGACCCTCGAAGCCTGTCCCAAGTATGAAATCAAAATCATACTTGCAGATTTCAGGCGATACGTCGGCTCCCACAGCTTATATAGGGATACCAATGAGAACGGACTGCGGATTATTCAGTTAGCAGTATCGCATGAAATAGTTGTTGGAACAACAACCGGTATCCGGTCTAGACACACCTTAATAAGGAACTCCAGACATTCTGGTTTTCCGCCGAGGTATACCAATTCGATATCCCTAAAAGCTGTCTGACGTCCTGACCTACACAATCGTTTCATATCAGTCAGGTCTGCCTCGCCTTTTTTTTCTACCATAGATATTGCCCTTACAGCCTTTCCAGGTGGGATCATCCTCATCCATACGGATTAAGTGACCCGCCCACCGTAACCTATTGAGCCGGATTTTATCCACAACCGGACGGTCATGGTATCGCTCATAGATTTCGTCATTGTGTAGGCTACGGAATCGTCCACCCTCATGTAGGGGGACGCGCACATTGGTCAGGGTCAATCCAGCCGAGTTCTTTCATGGCCTGGTAGATTTTTGCCCAGGCTATGCTGTCATTAGCCATGAAAAGATGGTGCAACTGATGTCCATATTTCGGCAGTTTTCCCATCGCTTGCCGCACAGAGAAAGTCGGATCTGTTGCTGATTTCCGTTACAGACTTTCAGGGCTGGATCATTCTCATCCATACGGACCCGCCCACCATTGAACCGGATTTTATCCTCAGCCGTGGTCATTGATTTCGTCATTATGTAGGCAGCGGAATGGTCGATCCTAATGTAGGGGACCAAAAATTCTTCAGAGAATTCTTTTCTCGAACGCGGTCAAGAGTTCGCAATTCTTCTTGCTAAGAACCCAAGTCTCCGAGGAATACATGAGGACTGGTAAGATCATTGTTTTGTACAGTAAGAGCTTTGACCTATGGTGAGACGTTTCTAGCGGAACAGTTTTTGCCAGCTAAAATAGGCCCTTTTGACTGCCAACAACCGTGTGCGGATTTCATCATCTTAGTTGTTATCGATTGTGATTTTCAACCCTAAGTGAAATTATCAACGGGCTCCTATCTTTATTCTTCCCATTTGACCAGTGCAGTTTGATGTTTTTGGTTGGTTGGTTTTTGATGCTGACGTTACCACCATATACTTTGCGCTGCCTTGATTAATGTGCGCCTGCTCGATCTGGATGAAGGTAGTTTGTACGTCTCGGGTCGTTCTTCTCATGATGTCGATATCGTCAGCATAGGCCAGTAGTTGGGTGTACTTGAAGAGGATGGTACCTCTTGCATTTACATATGCAACACGAATCACTTTCTCCAGGGTCAGGTTAAAGAGGACGCATGATAGGGCATCCCCCTGTCTTAGACTGTTGTTGATGTTGAATGGTCTTGAGAGTGATTCTGCTGCTTCTATCTGGTCTCGCACATTGGTCAGGGTCAGCCTAATCAGTCTTATCAATTTCGTCGGGACACCAAATTTTCTCATACCCGTGTACAGTTTTACCCTGGCTATGCTATCATAGGCGGCTGTAAAGTCGAGGAAGGATAGTGCAACTGATGTCCATATTCCAACATTTTTTCTATCGCTTGCCGCATAGAGAAAATCTAATCTGTTGCTGATTTGCCTGGAGTGAAGCCTCTTTGGTATACAATTATATTCTGAGCATATGGGGTTATGAAATGGCACTCAGCACCGTGATACCTCTATAATTGCTGCACTGCGTGACTTCTCCCTTTTAATGTATGCGACATATAATGCCCTTTTACCAGTCGTCAGGTATTGATTCGCTGCCCTGAGTATAAGTTGATGAACCGGTTGGAGTGATTGGCCCCCTTCAGGCCTAACCAATTCGGCTGTAATTCCATCGGTCCCTTGCGACTTATGATTTTTAACCCGATGAATTGCAGGGAGTGTTTCTTCTATACCTGGTGGTGGCAGTGTTTGTGCATCTCTTTAGTTGGCGGGACCCCCAACTTGCCGATGTTCTGGTTGTTCAGTACTTCATCAAAATACTCAGCCCATCGCTCCAATATGCCCATTTTGTCACAAAATCAGATTTCTCTCTTTGTCTCAGCAGGAAGATTACCGAGGTGTGTAAGGCTTCATTCTGCTGGCTTGTTAGTAAAACTTCCGCAGCCGGTGCTGGTGCTCCCTGTACTTTCTGAGTTCACAGACCTGTTGGTTCTCCAAAGCTTCCTTTTTCTGTCTGTCAAGCCGGTTCTTCGCTCACTGGAGTTCATGATAAGTCTCCGCGCGTGCCCGCGTCCTTTGAGAATGCAACATTACACGGTATGCAGCATTCTTCCGTTCCGTTGCTAGCTTACATTCATCGTTGAACCAGCCGTTCCGACTTTTTTTGCGGCTGGGGTCAAGCATGTTTGTGGCCGCATTTATGATAACGTTCTTCAGATGGTTGTGAAGATCACTTTTTGATGCTTCATCTGCAGGACATCTGTTAGCTGCGGTTATTGCGGCATCCATTTCGCCCTTATAGGTGTTGCGGAGGGCTGTGTTGTGGATGGCTTCAGTGTTAACTCTCACCTGATTGTCAGAGGGGATTCTGGGTAGTGTTGTTATGCGAGCCCGGAGCACTATGCCAAGAAGAGTGATCCGAGCCTATATTGGCCCCCCTATTTGTTCTAACAGTCATCAAGGCTGAGAGGTTGAAAGTGATCCCATCTGGGGAGGCCCACATTTGTTTCTGGGCCGCTTTCCACACAAGCCACGTACTTCCAACAAGCATTTCGGGTAACATTGCTAATTGAAGAATCCGCAATGCGGTATAATTTGTATTTTGATGTAAGCTATGTGAGTCAACGCATCGCCTGAATACTGGATCCGTCCCTAGTTGGCTGTTAAAATCTCCAAGTAGAATTTTGACATCATATCCGGTACAGGCTTCGAGGGTTTGTTTTACTGCATTCTACGACTCTGCAGTCTATTCTGTAGGGGCGTGAGCGTTAATGCGGCTTACATTTCTAAATTTGCATAGCCCTTCACTTATATTTTCAAAGCCAATAACAGCAGGTTCCATTTTTCTGGCTGACTAAAAAACCTACTCCGAGGATTAGTTAGTACAATTTGTCGGAAGACTCGCTTCCATCCTTCTCCGTCTACAGTTTTTCCTTAAGAAAGAGCTCTCAGGGGTCACCACGTGGAAGTGGAGATAGAGTTTGATAGTAGAGCTGTTGTTGTTGCTTCATCCATACTGCCCTTTGTCCGCCTACCACCCTCGAGTACTGCTCCGTGGTCTGGTCAAACTCCCGTAGCTGTGATTGTCTTGTCTTGAAAATGTGCAACGCAAATTCATCCGTTCCCTCATCTTTAAGAAAAGCTTCCCCCCTCCCGCCTTCGCGTTCCGAACTACCCCTCCCTACAACGGCGTGGATCCTATCTAGATTTATGCTCATTTTTAAAGTTTTGTGTAAAACAAAACCTTATTAAAATCGATTCACTATCTGTCTGTCTATCACACGCACTTTTCTCCAAAACGGCTAAACCGAATCGAACGAAATGTGGTGGATAGATGGTAACTATGAAATCACACGCATACAGCGAGTGACGTAAATTTAGGGGGAGTTTAAAGGGTGTTTGAAAAATTTTTTCCCCAGATATAGTCATGTGGTGTATCAAATGAAAGGTTGCGCTCAGTATTTTCCGAAGCTGATATTAGTTTTGACGTGAATTGTAAAGTGCGCGAGTAAGGAGTCAAAATGTACAGTGAGGCAGAACTCATTTTCGGAAACCACCCAACCCAAAAATTCGAAAAAAATCAGGGTGGTGCGTCTGGATGAAATCTAGGCCTCAAATTATGTCCCATTTTGATATCTGCTCAAATAAACTTACTAATAGTATATTGCTAACTTTTGGAAATGGACTGAAAAACCCTCTTAAGTTCATCAAGTCCATCCCTTCCATTCCCCGATTCCTAGGCTTTGCCGAAATTACAATGCACAACAGTTTGGTCCTTTTAGCTTCTCTTCTTTAAGTACTTTTAAGTATAGGATAAGATTATTGCTTCCTCCTACTAAGGACAATAAGTAATTGGAGTTTACTCTGTTTGTTGTCAATTAAATAAATAAATCAATGTTGATACATGCAGAAATTCAAATGAACGGTCCCCCGTTGGCTGAAAATACTCATCCAAGATATGTACTGCCTTTTTTATTCGGGTTGATTGATAGACACTCGGTTTTATTCAAATTTAGTCGAGGACCATCTGACATGAGGCGATTATTCCCTTTTGGGACAAGTTGCCCGAGATACTCGGAAAATATTCTCTACTTCGACTAGTGTTATGGTGCTCGGGATTGGATTTCGACGTGCCAGTATTCATGACAAGAATGATGAGGATTTGCGAGAGACTAATTTCAACACCGACAGAAATAACATTTTTTGGGGGGGGATGTTCGTGCCAAGGGAAACCTGGGTTATAATTTTCTCACTAATTACAAAAATGCTTTCAAGATTACGGCGGTTTGTACGGGGCACTGGCCCATAGGGGACCATGCTACTAGGCTCCGCATACCCTACAACTCGCATTGTCGAAGCTGCGGAGAAAAAAGGGAAACCCTCATGCACTTTCTCTGCGATTGCCCAAGTCTAGCTAGAGTCAGGCTGCGGACACTGGGCACCTCAGAGAGATTTCCAGCTGCAGGGTGGGAGAGTTGCTTTCCTTCCTGAATGCTACGGGCTGGCTCTGAAGATCCGAACCGGCTGGACTTCGCCTCCCTGCTCCTATAACAACAGTCACGGTCTAAGGAGTTCGTGGCAGCAGACGGGCGCATCAAAGCGCTAATAGGGCTCCTCGGAGAGGCCGCTGATACCTACCTACCTACCCTACGAAAATTTAGGACGAACTAATGATGAAGACAAAAGCGAAGAAACCTCAGAGGACCTTAAGTGAGACCTTGTTAGCAACACTGACTGCTTGTCTTGTACTAGTCCAGTTTCAAACGAGCTACGAACTCTCGGATTTCATCTTATAAGGACCGACTTATAGATGCGTGGGAGGGAATAGAGCCTACCATCTCAAGGATAATCGGTTCCGGTATTCGGTAGTAGTAGTAGGCTTGCATTGTAATTCGAAATCGTTGATTTCGACGTTTTAATATACTCTTGTAAGCACAATTCCTTCCAACAGAAGTTTTCAATTCCTGTCATGCAATTTTACAATCAAAGCATGATCAGCACCTTCTTTTGAACCCTCCCACTACATCAACAAATTATGTGCAATCAAAACTGTCCGATTTCTCCAATTTGCAGTGAAAGCAAAATCGACTAAAATCTCCATTCATTCATTTTGCGGTATTGCCCCCACCCCTTTAAACCTGACTTATCATTCGTTCTCTCAAAGCGCAGAAGGTAAACACACTTAATGAATTCACATTTAATTGCATCGTAAAAGGACGAAGTTGTGCCTTTATTGCCATATACTCTCTATACTATTATTCGGCCATGAAGATGTTAGAGGCAATGCGAAACTAACTGACTGCATTGACCATCCCTGGAGAGGTTTTTTCACTTTTTCCTGGGTGTCCAGATGTTGGAATGGAAGCGTCAATCTTTAAAAGGATGTAATTGATAATATTTTATGCAAATGAATTTAACCCCAAATTTTCATTTTTCATTAGCTCTAATGATGGACCCGCTCTTTGATATTGAAACATTTCCGGGAATTTTTTCGAGTGGAAATGTTTAAACGTGGGAGCCCTCAGCAACCCAGGACTCTTTTTTTTCTGTGCATTAAGACTCGTTAGTGATGGATGCTCCATATTAGAAGGAATTAATTTGCATTTTTGTGGCCATAATATTCCCATAGTTTAATTGGTTCTGGTATTTTAGGTTGAGATATATTTTCGAGATGAAGCTTAATTGCATGTACTTACGATAATTGTAGAAACTGGGAAACTAATTGATTTGCCCTAGTTACTAATCACCTGCCTTTTTTACAACACCACTAAAATAAAAGTTTGCTTGAAAATCTGATTACCCCGGGTTCGAATCCCAGTCGTCATAGATCGTTTTCATCTAGGCTCATCATATGATGTAAATGCAGCTGAAAGACAGTTTCATCGAAAATTGAGACGGTGTGAATGCCCTATACTCCATGTTTACCTGTAACTGATTAATGTACAAATTTGAATGTAGTTTGATGTGGGAGAGATTAACACTGCCATAACCTAGGCGCAGACAGAACTTGATGAGGTTGGCCAGCAAAAACTGAATTGTTTCTACTGTGTCAACTAGAATTTTAAGGGTTTCCTACTTTCATGAGTTTTTCCCTGGCGTCAAGTGGTAGATTTGCCTGCAATGACCTCATCTGCTGCCTCAATGCCCAATAACACAATATGGCTTACAACGGGGAGTATCCAGGCTTATTGTGGGAGCCATTCAGGCATATTCAGTCTAATAAAGAATCCCCATACTAGTTTAGAGCTTACCTGTTTAAACCTAATTGTCAGCATCCCTTTCCCCGTTGCTCGGAGAGAGCTCGTCTGTGTCTGCATAACGTTCCTAAGGAAACCATCCTATCTTCAACAAGTGAAAAACGTGTGATCGCCATCGTCCGCCAATCAATTGCTGAACACATAATTAGAAAATCGTGCTTTTGCAGGTAAAATTGAAAACCTCCACACCCACTTATGAGTTGGGTTAGGAAATAAGCAATCTCACTATGGTTGCGATTTAGTCACGTGCCTAAATAGCCGATAAGTTGCGCAGCCCATCTGCCACTTGACTCATTTTGACAAGAGAGGTTGTAGATGACTTTACGTTCCTTAGCCAGGAGGGGAACGTAGAACACCGCGATCTCTATCAGAGCCAATTCTATTTCGGTCTCTGCATTCCTGCAAGGCGCTTACAGCAGAACTGACCGCGATTCTCCTAACAGTAGACGTCCCCGGGAGGATTAAGGGCCCCTAACACTCGCAATTGGCCGACTTCGAGATGACTACTTCGATTTTTTAGCTAGCCTGAAACCATTAGCAGCCCGCTTACCCGTCGCATCAATATGTTAAGTATGTTTTTTGCATGTTTAACAATACGTCCAGCAACAAAAGCAGGAAGGTTAGCCACATAACCGACCAAGTTCAAATCTTCTGGCATGTTGAGCTTTAGCAGATTCACATAGGGCGCGTTCCACAGGTCCAACCCTAGTATAGATCTCTGTGCTACGTACGTGATCTCCATCCTCCTCTGGTCCTCTAGCGCCTCGTAGAGCAAGGAGCAGTTTTGCTGATAATCATCCAAAAGCTATAAGTAATAACTCCGCACGTGGAATAAATTCTGCCTAGCATAGCTTAGCACTATCCATTGCGAGAGGTGATTGTATACACCATGGACCTCCTCGCACTATACCCAAACTGCCTTGGGGATAAGTGTCAGAAGCACTGGTCGCGATTGTTGAGAGGGTGGAGCGGTGGCAGTTGTCATGAGTGTCTGCGTTAGGCTTATGTTTGTCTCACTGATGTGTGATGATAATGAATGACGATGAAACTGAAGTATCGTCTGACTATATGGATGTCCACTAAGGAATTAACAGGCAACACTAACATGAATGGCTTCAGAGGGTCCACTCCTGTCGAGATTTTCGGGAACGTTTGTGACCGTGTCGGTGTTCAGATGGCAGCTCGTTTCCTTTTGCTGATCAATGCTAGCCTTGCCACCTTGCAGCGATAAGGAAAAATGCCCTCCTCCAAGCAAGCATTGAATACACCAAGTGGCAGACCTGGCTGTTGGTGCAACAATAGTTTGTATACTTTCGCCCGGATACCATCAGTACATGGCGCCTTCTCATTTCTCATAGTGAGAACTACGTCTAGGCAGAACTTACTCTTGTTAGTTGTCTATGGCCGTAATTCAAAAAGGACTTCGCCACCATTCGTTTTTCATATGGAAGACATTGCTGCACTATTGTCTTCATTGAGATTTACCGGAAATGTCTTGGCTTACGTCGATTTAATGAGCAGAGTTTATGGTCTAGCCTTTCTTTGTTTCCTCATCTTTTCGATTCGCAACCACTTTGGCTTTAGACAGACCGTTTTTTGACGGAATAGAACGTTGTTTCCGTACCTCCTTGTTTGATTACTAGTTGGATGAAGTTCACTAGCAAGTCATTCACATAGAAAATTAAAAACTTAGTGTATTATGGACTGTCAGAATGCGCCCAATACTTTTGTTCATCTACTTTTCGACAGGATAAACTTGCAGTATGTATGTTTGGTGTATCCAGCAGCATTTAAGCTCAGCCACCTGTCCTTTTTAGAAACTTGTTCCCAGTTGCCGGTAGCAGTTTTGAAAAATTTAACTGATACTCTAACTGTTGGTTTCGGTCGGAGCGTAGGCGGAATTTAACCCTCTTTTGCTATGGTATCTGATGTTCCATTTCCCCCACTCAGAGCAGTTCCACCATATTGAATATAGAAATAGAATTTAATTTCTCTTTTCAGAGGACCAGCAGGATAGCTCCCTCACTGTCGAGCGACACATGGATCATACAAGCTATAAATTTTGAACTTGCGGGTTGGCAGCCCTCCAACCGCAAGTGAATATAAGCGACCATCAGATGGAGCTCATTTTCGAGGCCACCGTCAGCGCCTCTCTTATTAACCACATTCAAGTGTCATCTCCTGGATCCACTACTAATCGCAAAGTGGTCAATGTGGCTCTGCACTCGAGTAATGTGCGGTCAGTGGCAAAGCACTGGTAGTTGCAAAACTCCATAAACCTCCCACCAATTCCGTTATGGTCGCAAGGCCATCTTTTCCATCAGATGGCCGAGCGATGTGTTCTCAGAGCCCACACCACGTCGCCTCTAGGAAGCCTCCCCTGAACCTTGTCTGCTTATTCATAGAAAGCATCCTTTTCTACTATACCGGAAGCCTTCGACAATATACACTCTGTTGTGCACTGTACAGCAGTGATGCTTTTTAATCTGGACTGAAATCTTGCAGCCGGAAGTCTGTCTGAAACCGGTTCCCAGGCGAAGAGAGCATGCTTTGCGGTAACCGTCAGAAACAACACGAGACCGACTTCCCTTGTTTTACCACTCAGGTTTCCAGAGTACAGAAGCACATTGCCGTAAGATAAAAGAGAGTACTCCCCAGAGTTCCATCATTTCAGAAAGTCCAGCTTATATCATTGGAACTCTTGCTCGAGTTGGAGTTCAAGCATTCTGAGGGTCGTAGATACCGTTGTCAGGAAGCGTATTCTGCCTGATGTCCTTATCCGAGAGGTTGTTGACATTCCAGTACCATTAAAGTTTCAAAATTTGCAAGTTGTCAGTTGGAAAATTTTAATCCTTGTTAGGCTTTAGCCTCGATCCCCTCACAATCGATTCGATCAATTCGATTTTTCGGACTTGGATTACAGCGGTGCCTATGCCCTTTTCATGAACAAAACCGGGATGTCTGCAGTTCCTTATTAAGACAGGATACCGGTTGTTGCGCCGTTAATAGTGAACGTCTTCCTTGGTTCGCGGTATCTGGTTTGTGCAGATACCACAAACTACCATCAAGCCGATTCAAGCCGATCCAAGTTAAGGAGCATCACAACTGAACAATGCTACGTCCCAAGGGGAACTTCCGGTATACTGGAAAACGACGTTTTCTGTGAAAAATTAAGGGCGGATCAGGGGAGGCTTTCTAAGGTGACATTGTGACCATGATGGGTGATCGGGATCTGATAACAGCTTGCCCGGACATGTGATGGGAAAACACGGTCTTGACCACCGCAATGGTAATGGGAGCTTCATGGATTTCTGCAGCTTCCTCCACCTTGATGATGAACGTCTTCTCTGGTTCGTGGTAACTGGTTTGTACAAATCCCACAAACTACCATCAAGCCGATTCCGTTCACGTATCTATCTACCACTTCTTTTCTGATTACGCTTAAGGTATAGCAGAAGTTACAAACAGCTTGGATTTAGGCTGTAGTCCCTTCGCCAGCGCTATCCCCCATGTGATCTTTCCGCCATTGCATGCACTATCCTCTGCATGCAGTTCCATTTTGAAGAAGTGTATAGTGTGTATATGGTGGCAACGTCAGCACCGAAGACGAATCAACCAACAACATCAAACCGCACTGGGCAAACACGAAGAAGAATAAGGATAGGAGAATACAACTTTGAGACCGTTGACAATTTCCCCTATCTAGGGTCGAAAATCACAACCGATAACAGCTATGACGATGAAATCCGCGCACGGTTGTTGTCAGCCAACAGAGCCTATTTCAGCTTACAAAGACTGTTCCGCTCGAAACGTCTCGCCATAGGGTCAAAGCTCTTACTGTACAAGCCTATGATCTTGCCAGTCCTCATGTATTCCTCGGAAACTTGGGTTCTTAGCAAGAAAAATTGCGAACTCTTGGCCGCGTTCGAGAGAAGAATCCTCCGAAGAATTTTTGGCCCCCTACATGAGGATGGACGATTCCGTAGCCTACACAATGACGAAATCTATGAGCGATACCATGACCGTCCGGTTGTGGATAAAATCCGGCTCACTAGGTTACGGTGGGCGGGTCACTTAATTCGTATGGATGAGGATGATCCCACCCGGAAAGTCTATAAGGGCAATATCTATGGTAGAAAAAGAAGACGAGGCAGACCCTGCCTAAGATGGAGCGATGGTGTAGGTCAGGACGCCAGACAGCTTTTAGGGATATCGAATTGGTGGATCTCAGCGCAAAACCGGGATGTCTGGAATTCCTTATTAAGGCAGGCCTAGACCGGATATCGGTTGTTGCGCCGTTGATGATGATGATAGTGTGAAGATACTTAAACTGAATTTGAAAACGGCCCATACAAAAATGGGTCGAACACAACAATGATGGTTCGTCACTCTCAAAATAAAAATAGTTCTCTGTAATTTCTTGATACGATCAAAATTCAGTTTGTTGAAAAATTGCCCTGAGCACCTTCAGATTTTTTTGATCCAGTGAATATTTGGGAATTTATTCTTCCTGCCATTCATGAATTTTATCCATCAATGTCCAAAATCAATGTAGGGGTTCCAAATGGGAAAGTCTAATGCAAAACCCTTAATTATTAAACCCGAGCTTAATTCCGGGCTCGAACGTTATTTTTGAATGGCATCCCCGGAGGATGATAAATTGATTCTCTGACATTTTGCCTGATTCGAGGAGAACCCCACGGTTGCGGTCGGAAACGAAACTACTAGTCGCATCTAAGTATCTCCTTTTCCACCTCCGTGTTAGCATTCCTTGAGTAGCTTTATTAATACCTTTTCCTCACTCTCTTCCCCTGGCGTTTTGTAATTCTTGGAGAAAAATCCTACTGAAGGGTTAGGATTGAACCTACAGCTTAACCATATATCCTCCATTTCCCGCTTTGGTGTTCATATTCATATGGAGGCACCAGCTTCGATGAGGTCTTTCGCACTGATTTGGTGACCTTCCGGCACATTGATGCTAGACCTTCCCTCACTTTTGGCGTTTATTGACCTTTCCTGTAGCTTATCCTTCACCGTCTTTGGCATTGGTGGAGATCTCAAAGTGGACGATTTTTGAATGGATCCCCTCCTTGTTCCTAGAGCACCTCCTGCTACCGCGGATCTTGAACATATGCGGTGGGTGTTATCACGGTTTTTGGTCGTCCAATGATCTATCTTCAGTTCATCTTTGTTTGGTCTTGTTACCGGTGTTCTCGGTAAGGTCGTACTTTTCTTGAACACCTCCTTCTCCAGATTCGGATCACTTGTAGTATCGTATGCTATGGTGGCCAAGATGTCCACCTCCGAGGCACTGCGGTCGATGGATATCGACAACCGGGAGCTCGCTTGCTCACTCCCAAAAGCCGCGGTACTGGGGTTCGTAGCCCCTGCACCGTAAATTTCCTCCTTCTCTCGTTTTCCATGGTAGTTTTATATTCCGATAGCCATTTTGGTCCACCAACTAGAGATGAGCAAACACTAGCCCATGCACAGTCAGAAAAGAAAAGTGCATGAACACATATTTACACATCAATAGGTATGCCCCTATCCGCCGACTGGGGTCACGCCTGATGCGAGATCTGGCAATTTCTTACAGGTCTGTCTGTCTGGCTGTCAGGCAGACACTTTTCTCGGAGACGGTTCACACCAAATTTGGTGGAAAGGTGCGAACTGTAAACGCTCACGTATACAGTGATTTACATAATTGTACAGCGAGTTTAAGGGGGGAGTGTCCCCAAACATGCAAAAGGGGGGCGTACATTTTTTTTTTACCAAATGTAGTCATGTGGGGTATCAAATGGAAGGCCTTGATTAGCACTTTCCGAAGCCGGTCTTAGTTTTGACATTTGTTGCAAAAGTGGGAAGTGCGGGGTCGAAAGAGGATACTCTCACATAAATATGTATATATTACGCGCTACGTACTAGTGAGGCAAATGCACACGTCTTTATATAAGAAATACACAAAACCTTTCGTATATGAAGCGCCCAGCTACCGGTTTCTCGACTTGCTTTCGTATGATTGGAAATCTTTTGGATTATGACACTCTTCATAGTCCCTAATGGGTCTAAAACGCGTGATTTTTTTGGATGATCTGAAAGCAGAAGAAACAGTAAGGGATGGTCTTCGGAGGATCAGCAGAGCAACAGAAGACCTGAAACCCCCCTTCTTCTCCCACTAAAAAATGGGGCAAACAATTGTTTGTCGAGGTACTTCGTTAACGTTGCAGTTAGGTTCTGGCGATCCTGAAATTGACTACCTTTTGGGTTCTGATATCAAGCTCTAGCCTGAATTGAAGTAGTATTTTCTAGATTTACTACTTAATAACGTGCTCCATTCAAATATGTTATGTTCCTAGATTTTCTTCACAGTCCATATTTACAAAACCTCCATTCGCCGATAAATAATGTTTCATCCTTGTATATAAGCAGTAATTGAATTTGAGGACTTTCGTTACGCACACAGAATAACATGTAAATTAATTTTTTCTCCAGCTCTACGCCTAATAAAATGGCTAACGATATAATAAAGTTACTTTAAAATGCACGAAAATCCCATCCTTATAAAAAACGAACAGATGCTAAGGACAGAGATCTGTTGACGAAGAAATCCGAGGATATTTAATGGAGGATTAACTTTTATATATTACTTATTCCGTCTGCCGGAAGACCAAATTTTTTTTCCGCACGGAAAAGGAAAATAACGCAAAGGAAAGCATGAAAATAATTATGTAAATTCCTCCTTGGATGCTTGTTTTTGCTCGTCCTGACTAAGATCACGAGAATAATTCAGCAGTTCCATCTGGCTAAATATTATCCAATGGATGGAAAAATTTAGATCCTGAGAAAAAAGGCTGCGGTGATGAATTAGCTCTGTTCTGGGTATTTGGGCGTGGGTTTCCAGGAGGGCGGCTTTGATAGTTCGCACTTAAGTATTCAGTCTGGGAATTATCACTGATGAATAGAACGGTGTATCCCTTAAGGTTACTCAGTGAAATTTAAAGTACCTTCGAATGGAATAATTGCATTAGCAGAAGCGACGAAAGAAAACTTAACTTTTTCAGATTCGAACTTTTTATACAAATCCTGTTTCCTTGGTACTTAGAAGTCGATGTAGCTTTCAGCGTGCCTTTAATCTCTTTTAATAATCTTTTTTTTTGGAATCGTGCAGCGGTCATCGAACTACATGTTTATCTTGCGTATAAGGACGCAGGTCTCCTTGGAATGGAGATGAAGGTCCTTTATGTGTTGAATAGAAAGCATGTGAAATGTGATATGTTAGCAGAATCTTTGGTAGTCATTTTTAAAGCACAGATTCTTCTCACAGCCAGGCAATTCCCAGACACAGTTCGCCCCCGACATTCTTCCCTTTTTCGAGCAAGTGTGAATTTTGGCAAAATGATCTGTGTGCGTCCTGTATTTTCGCGTGAAGCCATTAATAAACTACCAAAGCCGCTGATTTGTAATACTTTCATTAGCCACTTTCGTTGCACTTAAGTTCACTCGAGTCCTAGCATTAAGCGTTCTACTTTCAAGGATCCATCCTGTCCGGCTGGCTGGAAGGGATTTCTGCTAATGCTTTTCTGACAGTGATAAATGCTTTTTAAACATCAGAGCTAATGGTGCTACATTACCAGCTGCTGCCCCGTTTGTTCAACAAAAAACTCCTTGTAATCACATTAGTGGATTTGGGAGCAGAAAACATTCGTGTCATGTTCTCATAAGAGTAAAGAACGACTTTATTTATTTTTTATCCAGCTCTGCGTCCTGCGTGTTTTTACTCAAGCTGGAACGAATCTATTCAATTATTGTCTGCAGTCTTGGAAGTAAAGAAATGGCATTGCCTTGAACTTTTAAGACATGGCCTCTTATTGTTCGCCTTATTTAATGCGAAAGGACATGCTTTCATTCACTTTCCCTCTTCATCTCAGACATTGCTATTAAGTTGCAATATAATTACTCTCCTTTGAACGATATAATCACTTTCGATTATTGCTAAAGTATTTATATTGACATCCTTTCCAAGGGATCTAAATATTCTCCCCAAGCAGTCCAAAGTCCCCTACAAAATGAAAACGATCTAAACTACGACACTTTTTCAGAAAAGATTTTAAAGTTCCTGATAGCGGATTTGTAGTGGGTCCTGTATGTAAATAAAGACAAGCTACAAGATAAATTTCCCACTCAAGGGAGAACATGTCACAACGAATAGGCTTCTGATGCAAATTTTGGCAATTTTTCACGGCAGTCCTAGACGCTATCAGCCCCATCGCAACTTTCTATTACACACAGTTAAGGACACATATATATATATCTAAACTAAAGTTTTCAGGAGGGATGCAAATCATGTGACATTTCTCAGGTTTTTCTCTGTAGCCGCTAGTTCAGGTGTCTATAAAAAGTGTCCTGTCTCCCCTTTTTCAGGTGGGCATCATACGTGAGTGTTTTGGCACCAATTGCATGTGTCTTGGGTAGTCTTTTAGGTAATTTATTCATAGGATATGTCGTGGGTAGTCGTGGAAACAAACAGCTACCTCAAATTTATTTCAAATGGTCTGGATGATATGAATTCGGCCATCATATTTCATCTGATAAGTTTTGATTTGAATATGGTAAATCGTACGCCTTAGTTTTTGGCTGTTTTATTTATCTCAGATAGGGTACGAAAAAGGCGTCAGTTTTAAAGAATGTTTATTAATTTATAACGAAAAGGGATTTACAGGTATCTTTAGTTCCTTAACTGGTAGAAGTAGTTGAGCGTTAGCTTCTTAATAAACTGCCTCGGGTTTCAATTCTGATATTGTCATGGATGTTGCTGTTCAACCTTGCAACTGCCTCATTCCTAAAAGCTGTTGCTTTGTGTAGCACCAGGCTAAAGTCCACCCAGCAGCGCCTTACCTGATGTCTCTTGGTGATAGGCCCTCGAAAGGTTAACCACAAACAAAATGAACACGTTAAGTCACAAACCTGTCGAGAAATGGGCAAGAGTTCCTGACGCATGGACGGCGTGAGGACGTAAGCAAATTAGTTCGAGCAAATCAAGTACGCGTCTGTACGCTAAATATTGGAAACCTAACTGGGAAGACCGAGAAACTGACAAAGCCCTTGGGATAAGGCGCATTGATATCTGTACTCTACAAGAAACTGGTCTGGTGCCAAAAGCTGCGACTTAGAACGCGAACGCAGTAAAAATGGGCTATAGACTTCAAAATTTTCGTGGCCCACACACTCAATACGATGTTGGTATTGTCATCTCAGAGGATTTCCGTGATGCCATTAAAAAAATCGAACGATTTGATGATCGGCTGATGAAGCTCACAATTATATCAGCTGATCGAACTATTCGCTTTTTCACCGCATACGCACCACCGACAGGTCGACCGGATGGCGAGAAAAATGGCTTCTGACAATTTCACTATGCAAAAACCCTGTAATGTGGCGAACGTACAGTCGATTTTGCAGACACCCAGGACCTTCTACTTGCGAATACATGGTTCATCAAACGATTTGTCTACATTTCATAGTGGGAGCAGTAAAACATTTTACCACCATCACTGACTGTGAAGCCATTCCCTATGAGACCATCGCGCCTCAACATCGGCCTTTGATTGCTGTGTTGTCAATCAATCCACCGATAAAACAATCGATAAACCGCTGCGGGGGCAATTCCTTGAGAAGATAGAAGAAATTATCTCAACCAGTCTCTGCAAGAATCGTGGAATCAAGTTAAAAACGCAGTTCACAATGCAACTCTCGGACCACCAAGCCAAATAAGCGGTTCATCAACAGATATACCTGATTTTGGAAAAGAAACGTCTCTACCACAAACTTCTCACCGACAAAACTTGGCACAATTGGCTATTCTACAAAAATGCCAACCGAGAGGCAATGAAAGTGATTGGTGTCACCCGAGTGGACCATAATAAAGATCTCTACGATAAACTGGACCCCTGGGATGGCGAGAGAGATCTGTATCAACTTGTTAAAAGCCGACTCAAACGTATACAGTTCTGTTGCGTTAATGCTAAGAACGGTGCTTTGCTTATTGAACGACATGCGACGACGGGGAAATAGCGAGAATCTTTTGAGTAGATTTCAACTGAAGAATTTGTTCATCCGCCACTTGCACAAGTATTACCGACATTTGGAGTAATTCCACCTGTCAGCGTCAGTGAAGTCGAGGAAGCAATAAAACGAATGAAATTGAGAAACGCAACAGGACCTGATGACATCTCTCTATCTTAGCTCTTGAAAGCGAAGACCTGGGGCCCAACACTGTAGCTCAGTGCGCTCTTTAATATGGTTATTGTGGAAGGTGGCCAAAGTAGTATAGGTCCCACGGCGAAATGTGGCTCGGTACCCACGATTGAGCATAAAACCTGGTGAACTAACAACAGCCAAAAAATGACACTTTTTGTTATCGGCTTTAGAAATATAAGCGAAAGGCTATCCACTCTGCATTTGCGAGGCAAATTTAGAAATATAAGCTTCATTAACGTTCACGCCCCTACAGAGGAGACTGCAGATTCAGAGAAGGATACCTTCTACGAGGCAGTTAAGCAGACCCTCAAAGCTTATCTCAAGTATGATCATACTTGGAGATTTCAACAGTCAAGTAGAAACGGAACCTGTATTCAGGCGATACACCAGCTGCCGTAGCTTACATAAGGATACTAATGATAACGGACCGCGGATTTTTGAGTTAGCAGTATCGTACGAAATGGTTGTTGGAAGTGCCTGGTTTACGGGGAAAGCGATACGAAAACATACGCGAACCTTTCCAGATGGGACCACTTTCAACCAAATTAATCACGTGCTGATTGAACGCCACTATCTCTCAGCTTTGATGGATGTTAGAACATATAGTGGGGCCAATATAGACTCTGATCACTATCTCGTTGGCATAGGCGCAAAGTTTCTAAAGACAAAGTCGGGCAGGCTGTGGCCTCTGGCGCGCCGTTGGTTTTTCTGGTTCCTCATTCTGATATTGACATTGGGACTCGAGTGGTTCCGCTTTGAGGATGAGTTCCGCTTCGATTGAGGTGCGGCCAAATTTTCCGCTCTAGTCAAGTTTTTCGCTCGTAGTGGGGCACGGGGAATTCTTCGCCTTCTCCTCGTGAATTTAGCTTAAGTTTGCAATGTCTTACGACGTGTCTTACAGGCAAGTGAACATAAGTCTGGAGCTTCGATGAGCGTTTTCATGGCCTTTTGTTATAGCGGACAGCAGTACCATATCGGGCGCAGACCTCCTAGGCCACTACGGATTGCTAGTGGATCTGTTGGACAGGTCTCTTATAGACCCCGTAGCTTCGCTTAGATCATCAGGAAAATTTATCACCTCCTCAACTGTCAATCTTTTTATCATTTTTGAAGAAATAGCGGATTATCGTATTCGCGGGCTTCTTCAAAAATGCAGCGACATAACTACCGAAAATATTCTCCCACAACCAGCTGAGTATGATGTACAGCACGACATCCACACTACTGGCTCCCCTACCTTCTCGAGGGTATGTCGATTACCACCCCAGAAGCTCCCTATTGCTAACAAAGAATTCGACAAACTTTCAAAGTAGGTGACTTTCGACCATCAAATAGATGCTGGTCTTCTCCACTACACATGGTCTCAAAGCCTAACGACGAAAGGAGATCATACGGCGATAACAGACGTCTCAAAAATCAGACCATTCCATATCGCTATCCCATACCACTCATCCACGACTTTGCGCAAAACCTCGCTAATTGCCATGTTTTCACGACCTTGGACTTAGTCAAGGCGTTCCGTCAGATCCCTGTAGCTCAAGGGAACATTCGGAAAGCGGCAATATGCACACCATTCGGACTCTTCGAGTTCACACGGATGCCTTTTGGTCTGTGCCATCCGGCGCAAACTTTTCAAAAGGTCACCTACTCAGTCCTGCGAAACCTTAGCTTTTGTTTCGTGTACTTGGATGATGTTTCGGTCGCTTCTCTTTTAAGTCTGAGCATTTGAAACATCTCGAATACATTTTTGAACGTCTCCTTCAGGCTGCTCTTTTATTTAACGTTGAAAAATTCAATTTCTTCTAAATCGAGCGAATGAGAACCCGTGGGGGCTTGGCTGTGATTTTTTGTCACCTACAAAATTGGAGCTCTGCGGAAGCCCTACATTCTAAGTGCTGACCAGATGGACCGCATTGTACGATATCCCATATGGGTCAATCTGGATAGCGTGGAAAGCATCGAGGATTGCCCCTTTTTCACAATGAGGGAGCTCGAAGAAGTGACTCTCATCATGACAAGAAGAAGGCGTCAGATGCAGATTGTATTCCGGCGGAAGCTTACAAGCTGGTGTTCCGCCAAAGGCCTGACTTGCCGCTCGGAGCTTTCAACGCTTGCCTGAAGGAGGGCATTTCTCCTTGTCGCGTAAGGTGGGGCGTAAAGGGCGGCAACCCTATCGGCCAAACCAAAACCAAGTGGCCGAGGAAAGCCTCCATAGTGGTGGCATCGGGAGACGCTGTAATCACTTTGGTTTGCCGACCGTGATTCAGTAGGCGAATGCTCCAAAGGCCTAATCAGGGCCATCAGACCCGAGTCTGCACGGGGACTCATCTGAAGTGGTAAATTGGTCACGAAACCTTACCATGGGAACCGGGAAAGCCCCTGGACTCACATACTTCGGGTTGTATGTGAGGACAGCTCGGTTATTTGCGGTTGGCCCCCCTAGTGGGAGTATCATGGTGGTTGTCGTTATGCTCAAGCGAGAAGTGCGTATCAACACGGGTGATGTACTCCATAGTTCGGTAGAGATTTAGGTAATTCTTGCATCCACCAGTATGAATGCTAAGCCATGCACTTGGTATAGACTGGTACCGTTGTTGCTTGTCTCAGCGGGGCTCTGATTGTGGTCACAAAATCAATCCGTGTCTGAAGAGGACCGTAGGACAGGTACCTACGTAAAACACCATGGGCTTCACTGTAGCGGAAGGTAACGAAAGTCTTGTTGATTGGCAAGGGAAAAGAAGACCTTGACCTGTCTTCTATATACCGACCGCTCTGCATGCTTAACACGGCCAGGTAAATGCTCGAAAAGCTTATCAGAAGTAGACTCACTGAAGAGATCTTCGCTGCCGAGGACTTATCATCAAGGCAGGGGTTCAGAACAGGGGGATCCACGGTGGATGCTATTACGGAGTTCGTGGATGCAGTTCATCGAATCGAGGCACACACCCGCCGATCTCGACGGATAGTGCTCCTCATCACGCTTGATATCAGAAATGCCTTCAATTTTGTAAAATAGACAGATATGGTAGGCACATTAGAAAATTCATTCTACATTCCACTCTTAAGGATATTGAGGGATTATCTAAAAGACCGCCCCTGTTCTACGAGACGCTAGAAGGCCAGTCGCACCTGATCGGTTACGGAGACGACTTTGCGGCATTTGTTACGAAACGCACTTTTGAACAGGCGCAAGCGTGTTTCAACCTTGGGCTGGAAATAACGGAAGAAGAGAATCCTGTACTTACGTCCTCCATTAGTCGGCGAATTGACAATATACGGTTCAAAACTAACTGCTAAATAGTTTAGTTTAATGCTCCAGTCGAAGATGAGCTTCTTTGAGCAAATCAGAGCAGTGGCGGACAGGTTTGCAGCTGGAATCTCGGCCTTGAGTAGGTTAATAGCAAATATTGTGGGCCCTGTATCTACCAGGAGACATATTCTTATGGGAGTAAAGCAGTCCGGTCTGCTCTATGGAACAGAGGTATGGGCTGATACCCCTGACAAGTGCCTTGGTCAAGTGCGAATACGGGGAGTTTTGCGAGTGGCATTTGCTTATCGCACTGTCTCAGAACTGGCCGTGGTGGTGATCGCAGGAGTGATCCCAGTTGCCCTCCTTCCTAAGAAGCGCAAAGCTATCTGCGGCCGCAATGGTGAATACTTAAGAGGGGTGGCTGCCCGCGAAGAACGTCAACGCACACTGTGGGAATTTTCACGATTGGAAATTCTCTTACCTCATCAACAATTTAGATCCGTGGCTGAATTGAACGCACGGTGAGATTGATTTCTTCCTCACCCAACTGGGCATGTTGGTTTTCGGCCTTATCTGCTGATCGCGATCTACTGATTTTACGTTCTGCAACTGAGTGATGGACGACACTGAACGCACTTTTCTCTCTTATGCGACGAGGGGGAGCTTTCTCCAGAAAACATTGTCAGAGAGATGCTGAGGAGTGTTAATTCGTCGCATAACGCATTCGCGTTCTATGTCCCAGCTTTTTGCAGCGTAGCATCGAAATGTTGACTGCATGATCCTTTTTGGTAAAAACATTGAATCCATTTTCTTGGTCGCCCTGTCGCGGGACATTTCACCAAGAAAGATGACGTAGGCTGCACTTTCTTCCAGGACGTGAAATGGGGAACTTCTGTCGGCTCCTAACCCTGATTTGCTGCCTAATAGCATCCAGGTGGAGGTGTTGAGATTATTCTGGACTCCAAGTTGTTCCAGGACCTCACCACCAATACTCTCCTCTTTTCAAACGATGGTAGCTCGGAAAACCCCTTCAGGGCCAGTTGCGCACCGTCCCACACATTGTTGAACGAGGAGTAGTAATGTTGCCCCTTCGCTCAGGTGTGGATTGTCATGGTCAAAGTACTCTTTAGTTCTTTTGTTTTTGTGTTTTTAAGTTTCTCGTTTCTTCATAGTTGACTGCCATGACCTTTGTTTCTCCGGGGAAATCAAGTCGACCTCGGCAGAGTGGTTTTTGCCGAGAAATTCAAACTGGGGGTCGCCTGGTGCCTAGAATTCACCGTTCATGGCCACATCTTAACCCCTGTGACTATTCAGCCTTCGACACGGTAGTCACACCTTGGCTTAGGGTTTTGATTACTTCTTAGCTTCGGGTGTCACCTTTGGTTTCCCGGAGGTCGAGGAAACCATTATAAGTTCGGAACCCACTATTTAGTAGTACGCAATAATTGCTGAAATCACAGCAAGAACACGAGATGCGTTGAAGTTCTCCGAATATACTCATTTCTCTCACATGCTGCAAACACAGTGCGGTGGTTTCCAGTAGCAGATTTCTCTGGGAATTGTAACCTATTTGGCGCCACTTTATGAATATAACTTTTCACTATTATCTTTTGAGGACTGGAATTTTTCAATTATCTTATGATAATTTTATTTAAGACTTTAAGCGCGAAAATATCTGTAAGAGAACTCTAACCGCGGATTCGGTCCTTCGAAATATACTTTTCCATTAGTCCGTCTTCTTGCATTATCAAACTTTATTATTTCGCCTCGAGTGACATAATTGTAAGTATAAATGCTCCATAACAATAAACATGCAAATTTTTAGCGGACTTAGCAAAAAAACTCTTTCATACAATAACAAATCCTGCACTCTATTACACTCTTCCAAGAGTTTTCCCAGCTAGCGTGGAATGAGAGGGAAATTTCCAAGGGCACGTCTAGAGGACGCTCTGATACTATTACGAAAACTCTATTTTCTGTTTAATACTTTCAGAGTTTGGACCGTACACTGCTGAGTTCATGCAAGAAAGTGTCACTTGTTTGTAATTTTATGGAACATTTATTCATAGAAAATGGGACTTTATTGTGTTGTTATGCCTTCTAAACCGAAGCATTTTCGGTCTCATTAGAATTAGATGTGATGGGGGAAGGCGAACTTTCCCTCACTTTTGACAACAAACATGGAAATATAGAGGCTTAAATTGTCACATAATATGAAGATGAAGTGGCCTGCAAGGATTCTTCCCTTTCTTTGAGTTGGTTTTGAGAGGAAAATTAAGAAAACCCGCAAATGAATGCATTATGAAATACAGTATTAGATACAAGTGACGCTGGATTCAAAATACTTTGAGCTATATATGAACAGAAGAGCTATGTGATAAAAATATCTGGCAATAACTATCTTTAAATTCGCTCGAAGAAGTCGATATTTTGCCGCAGCTCAACTAAAGTTATGCGCAGTAGCAATCGCGGAAGAAAAGTCCTGATCTGACGCCTTATCATTTGATGCTAAAGCAACTCCGGCTTCGACATCGTTTGCTAAGGGGAGAGGCACAAGTAACCACGCATCACTCCCTGTTCGATCGTTACCACATAAAGCTTCCAACAATATCATTTGCAGGATTCACTGCATCATGGCTGACAGTTTTTTGGCAAGATGTCTAATGCATGTTTCTTTCTTTTCTTCTCCTTTTTCTTCAGCCTTTGTCCCGTTCACAAGCGAGGTCGGCTCGTCGTGATCGGTTTCGCCATTTGGCTTTATCGTATGCCTGATCTGGGTGCAATCTCGAGGCTTCTAGTGTATCAAGCCACCGTTGTTTCGGCCTGACTTTTGGTCGTTTACTGTCGACTTCGATGTTCACACCAATCTTGGTAAGTGAATTCTCGTTAGCACGAATTGCGTGACCATACCATCGAAGACGCCTCTCTCGCAATTTTTCCACCATCGGTGCAACCCCATATCGATCGCGGATATCCTCATTTCGGATGTGCCACCAGTGCAATGCAACATCTTCGTCTCCATTACCGCAAGACGCTGTTCATTGTCTTTTATAGTCGGCCAACACTTAGAACTATAGAGAGCGGCAGACGGACGAAATTGCGGTAAATTTTAAATTTGAGACGTTCGTTGAGACGTTGATCATAAAGGACACCAGTTTTAGGAAGCCACTTCGTCCAAGTCGCGGTAATGCGTGAAGCAATTTCATAATGCAATTCTTCACTGGCTGATAGCGTTGACCTGAGATGTTTAAATTAGGGATTGGTGAATGCATGTTTTTTTCTCGATTACATATAACCATACCAAACCTCATTTGCCTCTTTCTGAGCATTTTTGAGTATCAGCACTTATTTACCCTATTTCACTTAATTCATCGAAGGGGGGGGGGCAGACTGAGATTTAGAAACCCTTTAAACTTCCTTCTCTTTTTTTCAATAAACAAACAAATAACTACAGGCGTCCTTTATTTGAAAATCCGATATCTCCGTCAATTAGGTGATTTTTCCTTTTGTTATGCCGTTTCCTTCAAATATATATTTCAAGCCACTACGGTGTATTCTGCATTTCTGCATACCTTTCCTGAAAGGACTCTTTTTACATTTTCGATTTATTCAGGAGTTCAAGCCAAAGTCGTTACTGACCAGGGAATGCAGTTCGAGTCTACTTTGGGGGGAGTTGGACAGACTCCTAGGTTTCACTGCTATCGGACGACTGCGAACCAAGCACAATCCAATGGGATGCTGGAACGCTGGCATAAGACAATGAAGGTCGTTATAATGGCACATGATGATTCTTCAAGGTCGCAAGTCTTGCCTTTCCTTTGCCGCCAGCTCCGCCGTACTAAGATATAGGGAAATTTCGAGACTCCCAGTGATCCTATCTACTATACCAGATTAGCTCTTTCTGCTGCTGGGCTTTTACGTTTGCTCCGGGAAGCCATCCGCCTTGCTTCGACGAAGGCTAAAACCCCCAAGGACCTGGACATATATGCACAAGCCTTGGTTTGCGTGGATGCTTCCTGGAAGTCCTTGCAACCACCATACGAGGACCCATCTGAAGAACAGAGTTTAGCACTTCTTTAGGCTTGACGTTAACTGCAGGCCCAAGAATGTCTCCGTGTCCAGGCCAAATTTTATTTTATTTATTTATTTAATGAGGACAATACACAGAAAACAAGTTCCCTATTACATATTGTCCTCAGAGGGAAGAGCAACGAAATGGCTTATTTTATGCTTAAAACTAGAGAAGGAAATAGAGTCCAAGGACCTAAGCTATAAGACATTGTAGGACCGGAATAGCCTCGGGATCAGAGAGTGGAAGCAAATCTCGAGCTCCGCAAAGGGTACATCAAAAATGTCCGCACTACGTGTGTTGTGAGGCGAGGCGCTACGGAAAATAATATCCGAGTTGGCGGAGGAGTCCATAAGGTAATTGCAGAGTTTGAAAAGAATACACATATCAAGGAAGATGCGGCGTTGCTGTAGGGAGGGGAGATTGAAGATGCGGAGTCGTGACGGATAATCAACCCGCGGAAGGTTCTTTTTGCAAAAGAGGGTAGAGCGCGGCAGTCACAAATGCGGAAAGGGGACCAGACTACACAGCAATATTCAAGGGCATTTCTGACAAGGGAATAGAAGAGTGTTAAGAAGCTCCATTGATGATGTCAACGAAGTGGGAATTTAGACGAAGTTTGTCGTCGAATGTTACACCCAGGTTTTTGAAGGAGGTCAGTAGAGAATGGAGTTGTCCACTGAGAGAATTGGAAAATGATGTTGGGGAGGGTTTAAGCGAATAGCAAAGGTAAACAATTTAAGGTCGTCTGCGTAAAGCAAATACGGGCAGGTGAGGATGGAGGCGAGGTCGTTGATAAAAAACAGGAGGGGTAACGGTCGAAGTATAGAGGCTTGGAGAACCTCAGAGGAAGGAGAGAAGGAACGAGTTGAGTAACCATGAAAAGAAACTTTGCAGGAACGGTGTGAGAGATAAGAGGAAAGCCAGGAGATGACTGAGGGAGGAAAGTCTAGTAATGAAAGTTTAGAGAGGAGAATGTTATGGTCAACGGTATCAAAGGCTTTGGAGAAATCGGTATAAATAGCATGTATCTTCTGTCGTGAATTAAAGCATTTAGCCACAAAGTTGGTAAAGACCAGAAGGTTTGAAGCCGTAGATCTATGTTTTGTGAAACCATGCTGCTGACCGAAGTGCGAGGTGACCGAAGTGCGTGGTCAACCAGCCGTTAACGTACCTTTCCAGGATTTTAGAGCAAGAGGAGAGAAGAGAAATGGAGCGGTAGTTCACAGCAAGAAAGGGGTATCCGCTCTTGAGGATAGGAATAATAAGGGCCTCTTTCCAGAGACGTAGCATTCATCTAAACTTTTGGTGTAGATTATACTCAGGGGGAGGGAAATGTGTTTTCTACAGTTAAGGAGGAAGAGGTTAGGGAGCGCATTTGGGCTAGGTTCGACATTGGGGTCAAGATTACCAATGAGGAACTCAACCAAGAAAGGAGAGGAATGGCCAGAGATGCGGAGTAGTCTGCAGTTATGAGAGGTGTAGAGGGTGGTAGGTGCAGAGAAAGTCGCAGGATTGTTGCGGGGAGTTTGGCAGTGGAGTCAGCGAAACTGATAGAAGAAGGGAGAGATTGAATGGGATTACGAGAATTGCGAGCGTGAGACCAAAAGGGTTTTAAGTTACCGCCGGCAAGGGCGGTTTCGACACTCAATAAGTACCTTTTACGCGCTTTTCTGATCATTGACTTCACAGTAGCGGGTATAGTCTTAAAGTGAACAAGGTCGGCGTCATTCTTAGAACCCCGAAGCTTCTTCCGCAGTGTATGTTTGTGAGGGGAAGAAGGGACATAACAGGGGAGGAGATCGGAAAGGATATTGTAAAAGGTGTATAGAACTTGATCACACGATGAGTTGCTTAATATATGTACCCAATTGAAAAATGCTAAAGCTGAGTTCAGACCGTTAAAATTGGCTTTGCGGAAGTTGAACTTAGTAGATTTACGCTTGGTTTTGGGTTTCGAACGAGGTGCTCCACTTCAAATTCAATCGCGGGGTGGTGAGCGTCAGTTTTGTCATACGGGGATATGCAAGGAAATAAAGAGAGGTGGTGCTCGGGGAGGTTCGAAAGATAGAGGTCGAGAGAGCGACCCAAGGAGTTTTTGGTGGTATTAAAATTCAGGGCAGAGCAAATGTTCATAAAGGTACAAAGTAGAATGGAAGAATGGGAGAGGACGTTGGAAGGAATTGGAAGGCTGGGATGATTAGGTCAATGGAGCATGGGGAGGTCAAAATCTCCGCAAAGGAAGAAAGGGAGGGAAGGGAATCTGACAGTAAGAAATTCAGACAAACTGTCAAACAATTCTTCATACAGGTGAGAAGGGCAAGCACAGGGGACATATACACAAGATACAATGAACGGGAGAAAGTTGGGCGGGGAGACACGAAGAGCAACACAATCAAAAGGAAAGCCATAGGAATGGAAGACGAGTTCCACGGGGAGTGTATCTTTTATTGTAATTAGGACCTCATCGTGGTGGACTTACGGGATGTATCTCGGTCCCTGTCACAGCATAAAGTGGAGTTCCCTTCGGGGAGCTTGCTTCTTAAACCCTTAACGTTCTGACGAAACAGACGGACAATAAACATGGATCCAGTTATATAGCTCGGCGAGGCAGGCGGATTGCCCTTAAATTTATTCGCGAATTAGGACGCTTGTAAGGCCTGATGAATATACCTTCAGGCCAGAAAGAAAAGCCATTTGTAACCGGGCTGAGGTCGCGAGAAAGAAAGTGCACAGTGCGTGAGATTCCATGTGCGTCCCTAGGACTATTAACACCCAGTATCAGCTGGGGGCGGGGTAGTGTGGATTCACCCGAGCTCTACGCCAAAGTAGTGCAACTCACCACGACTGGAAACTCACCCGCCTGGCTGGCTCGCCTATTTGTTGGCAGAAGGTTGACACCCACGAGGCCCGCGGAGCAACTGGAGGTAAAAATAGTCTGCCAACCAAGGAGAGAAAAAGTTTTCTGCCGTGAAGAGAAAATAATTTAATTTAAATTATAATAAATTAGGGGAAGATTCAAATAATTTAGTTTAAAATAATCTAATGATGTAATAAAATAAGTTGAATTATTGTGAAAGAATGAAAGTGGTTTGATTTAATAATAAAAGTAAGTTAAGCCAAATAATTAAGTCTAGCCAATAACTAAGTCCTGAAATTGACAGATATCGCTAATACAACGAGACGACTGACAAGAGTCAAGCCATAAACATGAAGGATAACCTTTCTAACGACATATGCTATTGAGGAACAAGCAGTTCCTCAGTGAAACCAACGAAAGTTAACCCCCGAGGGTTCCTTCAATGAAAACGAAATTCAAATTTATAAAGAAGGATGCTGGATAGGGAAATCTCAGTCGTAGCTTGGCGAGAGGTGGTTTTTGATAGGTAAAAATCCCACCCTCTCAGGGAACGAGAACCCTGGAGTTAGTTTCTTGGAGATTTTCACCCCTTAAGCAGAAAACCTCGAATATATTCATATTAATAACGGGGCTAAAGGAAAATAAGCCTCAAAGGAAGCCAACTCTGTCGTCATATAAACCACACTCGATTTACTTGCAAATGCATCTTTATTAATTTGAGGTACTTATGGCTCTGACCTCTGACCTAAAGTATGGAGTCAAAGCCAAAAACACGAGTATATACACAAGTTCCTTCTTTTTCTACCGTCCTGCATAATACACCTGCAAAAATGTACATAGAAAATTCTTGTTGTGGATCCTGGAAATAATAAAATTACGAATTTCTCGAGAAAACTTCGGTACATGCGAGGGTAAGTGGAGACAGGAAGCATAGAAAGCCCAAATAAATTTTGTACTAAAGTCGTTTCAACATAATATGAACATACACGTGAATATACTTCCTGAAGAACATATGTAGTCCTCACTTCTTTAAGAAGCTAATACCTGTACCAAGTTTGCAAGTATAGCAAAAAGTTTAAGGAGTTGATTTAGGGACGACATTGTGTGAAATGACTCGAAGTAAAGGGAACTTCATTTTATCCTGCAAACTTTCCCTTTCGCCATGTTGTGATGCTTCCATTGTTTAGTCTAGTGCTTGCGTTGCGAAGATGACACTTTAATATGGGAGACAGTCATGATTGAGTCATAATTATTGTTTAAGTGAACAATTAATTTAGAAGTGAGCCTGGTGAAAACGGTGGAACCAATCAAATATTAATTGATGGGATTGCAAGGGTTGGTTTTCATTAGGCTTGGAGTGGTAATTTGGAACTGAAAATTATTTAATATTTACTCTAACTTTTCGGGGATACTTTACTTCCGGGGTATATTGAAAGAGTAAATACCTGGAAGGCTTCAATTGAATTATTAAACTTTAATTACTCTCGCGGTATTTGAGGGTTGTCCCGAAGTTATTTCAGGAAAACCTCCCGATAGTAAATAAGGAACTTCTTAGTAGATTCTCATTGTGGAGTTAAGTTTTTATGTTAAGTTTTTATGTGCCCCCCCCTGTACATGCAGGGAGTAACACGTTTAAGGGGAGTCCAATACGTACAAAAGGGGGTTGTAAATTTTTTTTTTACTAAATATAGACGGTATGGAGGGTATTTCGGGGCATAGGTACCATACAGTGGCAGCCTCCGGATTTTTTTCAGATTTTTCGGTTAAATCCGTTATAAGAATGATCACTTTCAAATCCCTTCACTCTCCACCTTTCCAATAAATGTTAAAACTAAGGCTTCGGAAAGTACTAATTGAGAATTTTCATTTGATATCCCCCATTACTATATTTGGTGAATAATAAATTTACACCCCCTTTTTGCATGTAAGGGGACCCCCCTTAACTTCGAGGTAACAGAATGTAACTCACTGTATGCGTGAGGGTTTACAGTTCCCACCTTTCCACCAAATTTGATGTCAACCACTACAACCATCTCCGAGAGAAAAGATTGACCATCTCCGAGCGAAAAGATTGACTGAAAAAAAGACTCCAGGACCGCATGAATTCCCTAATATTGCCCTGAAAGTAGCTGCCAAAACAGCTCCAGGTATGTTTGCCCAAGTCTTCACACCATGCCTTAGGGAAGGAGAATTTCCCGAGCAATGGAACCTGCAAAAGCTCATGCTCATTCTGAAAGTAGGTAAACTCTTGGGTGACCCCTCCTCATATAGACCGATCAATATCATTGGCAAACTATATAATCCAGTAATATACAACAGACTGCTCGCTGTTTCGGAAACGAAACCAGGTCTTTCCGACAAAGAATTCGTATTTCGTAAGGTGAAATCAAATGTCGACGCAATTAGCATGGTGTGGATTAGGGTGTAATACAAGAAGGAAAATGCTGCGCAGTAATAGCCCTCGACGTAAAAAATGCGTTCAGTAGTGCAAAATGGAAAAAATCATCGAGGCACTCGACAATCTACAGGCTGTGGCCAGTTATGTACGATGGAGTGTTGATGCTACGCCTTCCGGACAACGTGGCAACTATTGTCTTCGCCGGTGATATCGGTTGCAAAGCACCAAGGGCGGTAAAAGGGTAGTATAGGTCCAAGGGCGATGGAGCATAAAATCTGGGAAACGCCGCCTGAACCAACACCAACAGCTCAACTACCAAACCTTTTCTCCACCTCCACGTGGTGATTGTTGGGAGTTTAGTTTCTTCTTTTTGTTGGTTTTGATTTAAGTGAGTGTCACTCGCCGCGGTTGGAGACAGAAGACCGGCTTATTTCCATGCGGTCCTTTCTGTCCCAACCAACGGCACTTTCTCATCGCTAATTCTCCACTCCCGTGGCGAGTTCTAAATGAGTGACGAGTTCTAAAGTGAGTGGAGAGTTCCGCGCCATCTACCCGTCCGCATCGGCAACATTTGAAATAAATTTCGAATGCTGCGGATCCTGCCGCGCCACATCACTCCGCCCCCAGACGAAACCTAGGGGGTTTCGGCGACCGATCCCGGAACTCCGTTCCCCGTTAATCCACAAAGCGGACACAACGCTGCTTCGGGGCGCACACGAGTTTCAGTCTGGACAAAGAGACCGCCTTTTTGTGTCCACCGATCTCGAGTTGGAAGAAATGTTCTCCCCTCTCGAGAACGCGGTACGGGCCCTCATATGGAGGCTGCAGCGACTTCAGGACGGCATCCGCCCTGACCAGAACGTGCGTGCATGTGTCCAGTTTCTTGGGCGAACAGGCAGGTGTGGGCGAGTGTCGAGTGGGTGGTGGCACTTTGATGCGTCAGAGATTGTCCCTCAGCAGACGCACCAACCCCGACTCCGTGAGACCCGATCTCTTGTCGAAGACCGGATCGCTTGGGAGTCTTGGGTTCTCCCCGTATACCAGCTCCGCGGGGCTGGCAGCAAATTCCTCTCAGCGGGTTGTACGTAGGCCGAGTAGGACGAGAGGCAAGACTTGAGTCCAGGACGGGTCGTCGCGTGACATAATGGCGGCTTTCAGCGTCCGGTGCCAACGTTCTAGCATCCCATTGGATTGCGGGTGGTATGCGTAGTCCGCTGACGTTTAAAACAAAGGAGTTTGCCTAACTCCGAGAAAAGGGTGGATTCAAATTGCATTCCCTGGTCAGTGATGACCACTGCAGGAACGCCAAAGCGAGGTATCCACTCTCGGCAGAGGGCTTCGGCACAAGATTGAGCCGTAATGTCTTTCAGAGGTATTGCCTCAGGCCACCGCGTGAACCTGTCGATGATTGTGAGGCAATACTTGTAACCGTGCGAGTCTCGCAAAGGCCCTATTATGTCGAGGTGTATCGTGTGGAAACGCTTGGTAGTGCGGGGGAATGAGCTCACTTCTTTCCTTACATGCCTGGAGACCTTACACTTCTGGCATGCGATGCACTCTCTGGCCCAGGAATTGATATCCTTGTTCATGGAGGGCCAGAAGTATTTTCCGGTGACTAACCGGTTTGTTGTCCTGATGCCGGGATGCGCTAAGTCGTGAACTGCGTGGAACACTTCCTTGCGAAATGTGGCCGGAATGTATGGCCGAGGTCCATTTTCCGAGTTTTCGCAGCAGAGCGAGAGGTTTGAGCCGAAGATGGGCAACTCTCGAAATTTGTATTTGGGGTTGGATTTGAGGCTCTGAAGTGCTGCGTCATCCTCCTGCGCCTTGGCAATAGCCGAGAAATCGAGTGAGGCGGGGAGACAAAGAGTCAGCAACTATGTTGTCCTTGCCGGACACGTGCTGGATGTCTGACTTAAACTGGCTTATGAAGCTCAGGTGTCGAAGCTGCCGAGGGGCTGCTTTGTCGGGCTTTTGTTTCAAAGCATACGAGAGAGGCTTATGGTTCGTGAACGCTATGAACGGCCTGCCTTCTAGGGAGAAACGGAAGTGTTTGATGCTCAAGTACGCGGTGAGCAGTTCGCGATCGTAGGTACTGTAGTTCCGTTGAGCGGGATTCAACTGTTTCGAGAAGAAGCTCAACGGCTGCCAAACTTGATCCACCTTTTGGTAAAGTGCAGCACCTACTGTGATGTCAGAGGCATCAACAAAAACGGCTAGGGTGCATCTTGCAGAGGAAATGCCAAAAGTGTAGCATCAGCCAGTCGCTGTCGGAATTTATCGAACGCGCAGACAGCCTCTTCAGACCACACAATCTCTCGTGTGTCTTTTGTTTTGGGGACAGACAAGTACGCGTTCAAAACGGACTGGTGATGGGCGGCCTTGGGCAGGAAACGACGGTAGAAGTTTAGCATGCCCAAGAACCTCCTCAACTCCCTCACTGTTTTCGGACGCGGGAAGCTTGTAATTGCTTGCACCTTGTCTGGGTCGGGCTGTATTCCTTCAGAGGAAATGGAGTGGCCGAGGAATCTCACCTGTTGTTCAAGGAATTTGCATTTCTCAACGTTTAGGACTAAACCGGCCTGAAGGAGACGTTGAAAAATGCACTCGAGATGGGCTAAGTGCTTAGACTCAGTGGAAGAAGCGATCAAAACATCATCCAAATATACGACACAGAAATCGAGGTTTCGCAGGACTGAGTGAATGAACCTTTGAAAGGTTTGCGCCGCATTCCACAATCCGAAAGTCATTCGGGTGAACTCGAAGAGTCCAAAGGGTGTGCATATTGCCGTCTTTGGAATGTCTTCAGGAGCTACTGAGATTTGGTGGTAAGCTTTGGCTAAGTCCAAGGTCGAAAAGATGCGGCAATTCGCGAGGTGATGCGCAAAGTCGTGGATGAGTGGAATTGGATATCGGTCAGGAACAGTCTGTGCATTTAGCCTTCTGTAATCCCCACAGGGGCGCCATTCGCCATTAGGCTTAGGTACCATATGTAATGGGGAAGACCAACAGCTGTTTGAGGGCCTGCAGATACCCTGTTGAACAAGTTGTTCAAATTCTTTCCGCGCAATAGCCAGGTTCTGGGGTGGTAGAGGACGCACCCTCGAGAAGATCGAGGAACCAGTAGTGTTAATGTGGTGCTGCACATTATGGTTCACTGGACTTGAGAGACTACACTCGGTAGTAATCTGGCTGAACTTTTGGAGGAGTGTCCGAACACGAGAGTCGGTGATGTCTTCCAAAAGAACGGAAAGGTTATTGTCAGCGTGAGATACCATTTGACCCGACGAATTAAGGTTGGTCGTGGAGTCTATAAGGGACTTATTTTGCAAGTCCACCAGCAACCCATAGTGACACAAGAAGTCCGCGCCTAATATGGGGAAGCTGACATCCGCCAGGATGAAACGCCACGAAAATGTCCTACGCAAGCCAAGACTCACGTCCACTTGCCTGTACCCGTATGTATTGATGCGGGAGGAATTTGCTGCCGCCAGTTTGAGGGGCTGTGGATAAAGTCGATGATGCCGGGGTACGGGAAGAACCGAAACCTCCGCACCCGTGTCGACGAGGTAGTTGCGCCTGTTGAAGGGGTCGAAAATAGTTAGGCGACGTGGCGCTGCGTTCTGGGTGGCCGTCGCCAAGACCCCCGCGGACTTAGTTTTTTGCGGTAGGCGCGAATTTACAAGGTAGCGTACATCTTGTCGCTTTATCTCCGAAGTTACGATGATACCAGCAAATACCTTTGTTCGCAGGCTGTCCTGACGACCTGCTACCCGAACGCCCTCTTCGTGTGGTAGACCGTGAGCGAGCTCGCGATCTGGCACTCGAACGCTGAGCGTTCAACGTCGCCCGCATCTCGGCCACGCTGGCCGTTAAAGCGGCTATCTCGCGCCTTAAGTCGCCCACCTCATCCGACGGTGGTTGAACGGCCGCTATGGTTGGGCGAACGTACACCTCCTGTGCCTGGTCGGCCGTCGCTGCCAGTTCCTCCAAGGAACCGTAGACGCAAGCTAGGATCGCCAGGGTGCCCTCCGTGCTGGGAGTTCGATCACCCAACGTTAAACCCGCCAGCAAGTGGTCTAATTTTGCCGACTGGCTTGCCGACAGGCGCCTGATCAACTCACTCTTGAGTTGCGTGTATGATGCCGACTTCACTACGTCGGACACCAGAAGAATAGACTCTTCGTCCAGGCCGACCACCGCGTAGTTGAATCGGGTCGCGTCCAATGTGATGCCGGACATTTGGAACTGTGCTTCCAAATGTACGAACCACAGCTCCGGGTTCCGCCGCCAAAACGGAGGAACGCGTACGGCGAGGGCGGTCACTTGCGGGTCCGATGGGCCTGCCGCGTCTTTGCTGTCGAACGACATCTTGAGCAACAAAAAGTAGGAGTTTGCAATGAACACGCGGTGAGTTTATAATGAAAGCGCGGTGAATTTGCTCCGACACGGCAGGCCGCACCCACAAATGACGGCACGAACAAAGTGGATAACACGACCGAAGCGGACGCTCGCTAGCGCAGACCGAAAATAAATACTCGCCGAGAAAATGGAGAACCCGCGATGAGATAACACCTTGAAACACTTCAACGCCGTCTCCTGCAGCGGGTATAACTTTTATTTTTTTTTCTTTTTGACAAACCCTTATTCTCCCGTAAATATTTATATATAAAAATATATATTAAATATATAAATGCGGAGTAAATAGTGTAGAAAACTTCTATGTGATTTTTATAGTAAAAGGTGTGGTTGTTGTAGTGTTAGTTGGAATGAAGTTGATGGGCCGTCTCCTTTCC
This sequence comes from Hermetia illucens, assembly GCF_905115235.1. Lineage (NCBI taxonomy): Eukaryota > Metazoa > Arthropoda > Insecta > Diptera > Stratiomyidae > Hermetia > Hermetia illucens. The sequence goes on along the minus strand of NC_051854.1, from coordinate 81,554,984 downwards.
TGCGAAACTCCTTGCGATGGAAGCAATTATATTTTTTATCGGATATAATAATTAGTTGTATTGTGCGTAGAAAGATGTTAATGAATCGCAGCTATTTCTTGCCCTTGGTGGCCTTTTCGGCAGCCTTGGTCACCTTGCCACCGCTCGCGTCCTTGAGGTTTACAGCCTTGATTACACTGACAGCGACGGTCTGTCTAATATCCCGAACAGCGAAACGACCCAATGGAGGGAACTCCTGGAACGATTCGACGCACAAAGGTTTGGTTGGGACGTGGATGACGATGGCGGCATCACCAGACTTGATGGCCTTGGGGTTCTCCTCGGCGGCGGCGCTGGTGTGAATTTGAGCGGCCATCGCAGGTGATGGTGGCGATGACTGTGGCGTCGAGGGCTTGTGCTGGTATCGGTGGTGTCGTGTTTCCTCTCGGGGTCACCACTTTAGTTTCTTCTTTTTGTTGGTTTTGATTTAAGTGAGTGTCACTCGCCGCGGTTGGAGACAGAAGACCGGCTTATTTCCATGCAGTCCTTTCTGTCCCAACCAACTGCACTTTCTCACCGCTAATTCTCCACTCCCGTGGCGAGTTCTAAATGAATGGCGAGTTCTAAAGTGAGTGGAGAATTCCGTGCCATCTACCCGTCCGCATCGGCAACATTTGAAATAAATTTCGAATGCTGCGGATCCTGCCGCGCCACAGGAGTTCTTTTTTCATGAAAAACTGCAGACGGAGAAGGATGAAAGCGAGTTTCCCGTGCCTAAAAACCGGACAAAATGCACCAACTGGTTATCCAGGTTGGGGGTTGGGTAGGGGTGACAATCCTACACGGAAAACCAACGTTATGAAGCCACTGAATGAGCCTCGGACAGGATGGATTTCGAAACGACGAACCCGGAAATGACAACGGATTAACGATTTGCGCATTTTCTCATGGAACGTGCGCTCCCTGTACAGAGATGAAGCTGATGAGCAGCTAGCCGATACCCTGTCCCAATATAAGGCTGATGTAACAACATTAGAAGAGATGGGTTGGACAGGGACCGGTTTCCTGAGAAGAGCCACTACACCATATATTATAACCGCCATCCAGTAAACCATGTGTTCGGAGTAGGCTTCTTAGTCAGCCCGAAAATGAAACCTACTGTTATCGGGTTTGAAATTTGCTAAATTTAGAAAAATAAGCGTCATTAACGTTCTCACTCCTACAGAGGAGACTGCAGAGTCGGAGAAGGATACCTTCTACGAAGTAGTAGAGCGAACTCTCGAAGCCTGTACCGGATATTATATCAAAATCATACTTGGAGATTTTAACAGCCAAGTAGGGACGGACCCCAATATTCAGGCGATGCGTTGGCTCCCATACCTTACATCAAAATACAAATAATACTACGCTGCGGATTATTCAATTAGCAATGTCACTCGAAATGTTCGTTGGAAGTACGTGGTTTGTGTGGGAAGCGGTCCAGAAACATACGTTCGCCTCAAGGATACTAATGATAATGGACAGCAATGTCACACGAAATGGTTGTTGGTAATACCTGGTTTGCGCGGAAAACATTCCACAAACATACATGGGCCTCTCCATACGGAAGCACTTTCAACCAAATTGACCACATACTGATTGAACGGGACCACCTTTCAGCATTGATGAATATTAGAATACATAAGGGGGCCAATATAGAGACAGATCACTATCTCGTGGGCATGGTGTTCCGGACTCGAATAGCAACACCAGCTAGAATGCCCTCTGACAATCAGGTGAGAGTAAACAGTGAAATCATCGACAACAGAGCCCTCCGCAACACCTATAAGAGGAAAAGAGTGCCGTAATAGCCGTAGCCAACTGTGACCCTGGAGATAAAGCAGCAACAAATGGTCTTCACAACCATCTGGATAACCTTATCTAGCTACAAATATACTTGGCCCCAGTCAAAAAACGGGACGGCTGGTTCGACGATAAATGTCAGCTTGCAACGGAATGGAAGAATTCTGCAAATCAATTCTCAAAAAACGCGGGCACATGAACTCCGTCGAACGAAGAATCGACTTCACAGACCGAAAAAGGAAGCCTGTGAGAACGAACAAATCTGTGAATCTGGAAAGTGCAGTGAGCAGCCGCACGAGGCGCGGAAGTTTTACCAACAAGGCAACAGAATGAGGCACCACATGGTCATCCTGCCGAGGCAGAGGTGGAAATCTGATTTCCGACAGGGTGGATATTGGAGCGATGGGTTGAGCACTTTGATGAACCGCTCAACAACCAGAACACCAGCAAGTTGGAAGTCACGACATCTGAAAATGACGGACAAATACAGCCACTAAGTATAGAAGAAACCATCCGTGCAATTCATTGGTTTAAAAAAATGTTAAATATGGAGGCGACCAATTACACCAAGCAGTTCATCAACCGATGTTCAAGGTGTGGGACATCGAATCAATGCCTGACGACTGGGAATGAGGCATTATTTGTCCCAAATATAGAAAGGGAAATTTCACCCAGTGCAGGAATTGTAGAGGTATCACGTTGCTAAGTACCATCTATAAGATATTCTCCGCTATCTTACTTGGTCGGAGAGTTCCGTGCGCTCAGAACATTATTGGCTGATACGAAAGAGGCTTCACTCCAGGTAAATCTTGAAAAGATCTCTCTGCTGCAACCGATGGAAAAACTGTTGGAATATGACTATCAGCTGTATCATCTTTTCATCGGCCAGGGTAAGACTTTACATGGCGGTGACAGAATTCGGTATCCCGACGAAGTTAATAAAATTGACAGACTAGGGTGACCCTCCTCCACTCCTACCTAGGGTCGAAAATCACAACCGATAATAGCTATGACGATGAACTCCGCACAGGGTTGTTGGTTATAAACAGGGGCAATTTCAGCTTACAAAAACTTTTCCGTTCGACATGTCTCAACATAGGGTCAAAGCTCTTACTGTACAAAGCAATGATCTTACCCGTCCTTATGTATTCCTCGTAGACTTGGAATCTTAGCAAGACAAATTTCGAACTCTTGCCGCGTTCGAGAGAAGAATCCTCCGAAGAAATTTTGGCCGATTCCGTAGCCTACATGACGACGAAATCCATAAGCGATACCATGACCGTCAGGTTGTGGATAAAATCCGGGGAAAATGGGTTACTGTTGGCGGGTTACTTAATCCGTATGGCCCGGAAAGTCAATAAGGGCAATATCTATGGTAGAAAAAGAAGACGAGACAGACCCTGCCTGAGATGGAACGATGGCGTAGGCTAGGACGGCAGCTTTTAGGGATATTGAATTGGTGAACTTCGGCGCAAAACAAGGATGTCTGGAGTTCCTTTTTAAGGCAGGCCTGGAACGGATACCGATTGTTGAGACGTTGAAGGTGATGATGACGATGCTTCCCCGCTCGGTAGACCATGCGTTGAAGTCTCCCGGGATGACAATGGAGAATCGTTTACTTGCGTCAAACACCAGTTCATATAACATTCACTCATATTCCACGCTTGACGGAGCAAAGCGGCTATAGGCATGAATACCGTTAGTTGTGCTTCTCATGAATTCATTACCAGGCGTTACTTTTATTTCTTCAAATGGGTATCGTCCTGACGTCCAAATTGCCCACTTTTCACGTTTGTCGTGGGCCCATACCGCATTATCTTTCCTTTTTTGTGCTTCGCTATTAATCGCCACATCCACATCGATCTATTGGACTAGCTGGCTCAAAAAATCGTGTGTGGCCTCACAATGGGTGAGATCTATCTGAATAAACCTCATTTACTCTTTACGTTTAGTTCCCTGTACTGACCGTCTGTCCTTCTGTCCGTATGTCGCACGGGATTTACTTTGAAATGGCTAGAGCTATTTTAATTTAATGAGAATATGTGGTCTGTAAACCGCTACACGTGCACCGAGATGAACCATTTCTTGTTGGATTTAAGGAGAGCTACTCATATATGCGAAACGGGGGAACAAATTGTTTTCACAAAACATGGACATGTGTGGTATCAAATGAAAGGACCTAGTTAGTACTTTGGGAGAATGATCTCAGTTCTAGTATTGACTGAAACGCCGAGAAGTGAGGACTCAAAATGTGTGCCTCAGAAAGTAAAACAGGTCTCGTCCCCAGAACCTAGCCAACTGAAAATTCTGAAAAAGTCACAGTGATGTATGGAAAATGTTACTTTGCTCTAAATCGTCCTTAACCACAAGTTTGCTAACTTTCTAGAAGTTATCTTTCCAACACTTCATAACTATTTTCATTTACATCTGCACAACGACGTTTGTAACTAAATAGCTTAGAGTTCAAAACCCCCTTCACATATGCTACAATTGCTTAACCATTTTTAAACAGAAACTTGAAACTTTCACTCACCAAAAGGGTTGGAGCCAGATTGAAGTGCTTAAACTATGTCCGACTTTAAAGAGCGAATAATAAAACATGAAGCCTTTTAGTTATTCTATTGAGAATGCAGTTACTTCCAGCTGTGCAGATTCACGCCTCGAGGATAAATGCGAAAATCCAGGACATTCTCCAGAATTTATGATTGCAAAGTGAGAAAGTTTGCTGTTGATATCATGAAGGACTCAGCGGGAAGTAGTATTCCTGGTTGGTGTTCGTTTTATCCTAGAGTTTGGACAGTATTTGTAAGTAAATATGTATGAATACGCATGCTGAGATTTAAACTTTGGAACGCTTTATCATGTGGGCTATGTTGACTACAGAGAATGGAGGCACCCAATTGGTTTCTGCCATTAAATCATAACCTATTCACATACATTTAGATTTCTATACCAAATTCAATGCAATAATTTGAAGATGATGTGCATAGCATAGCATAGCAATGTATATGGTATAATATTACCATTGATCCTATATAACAGTTGTTCGAATGCCCTCGAAGTTGTGACATTTTCCCATTAAGAGTGGCCAAGAGTATGTAAGGCCGCGCTGGGGGTCAGCTCAGTCAATTGAGGAGAATCTGTCGGTATCCCGACGAAATTAATAAGTCTGACTCTAACCCAAGTGAGAGCCCAGTAAAAGCAGGAAGATCACTCGCGAGACCATTCAACATCAACAACGGTCTAAGAGAAGGGGATGCCGTACCATGCACACACGGGAGAGGTAAAACCGAGAAAGAGGTTGCTTGAATAGTTGCGTAAATCAGCAAGAAAGCAAACTTCCAATAGGGAAAACAGCTTAATTCCCAAAAAGCAGAGCAGGTGGCAGAATGTAGCCGCAATACCCAACAAGGAGGAAGCGGAAGGCTGGAGGAAGCACCTCAAGAAAAGAGAAATCGGATATGGACATTCGTGAGATGATCCCAGAAGGAGACCTTATGTTAGGAATCGCGGACAAAATCTTGGGTAAAACGGAAAGGGCCTAAGGACAGGCATCCGGCATAAGGGGTAGCATGCCGGCGATCAGTATTCTTTGCAAAGATATAGGTGAATCGAACATAATACGCCACATAACTCCAGCGCCAGCGGTCCTCAGTATCTCTTTGACCATGTTGTCTGAAGAAAGCTCCCATGCGCCATAAAGTAGCTGACGAAAGCCGCCCCATTTTTCACAAGAGAAAAAGGTTTGTTCAACGTCGTCTGCTACTCAATTGCAAAACGTAATCAGGAGATCACGCCTTCCCAATCTTGTGCAGGTAAGACTGACAAACTCCATGTCAGCTTAGAAGTCGGATTAAGAAGTAATAAATCTCACCATGCGTTCGGTTGATCCACGGATCTAAATTGTCGATGAGCGTAGCCCATTTGGCTCTTGGCTCATTTTGCCAAGAGAGTTGCCACTCGGTAGGGGTGCGTTTAATGATGTACCTGTTAGTGTTAAACTATCCCTAAATATCTCGCGAACATTTCCTCGTCAAACATCTTTGAACTCCACTGGTTCTTCCGGTATGACTTTATGCCTCTCGGATTCCCCATTCTCCTGTTCTCATTACACTAAACAGTTTAATTTGATGATCGCTAAGCATGAAGTGTCCATTAACTCACCAGGTAATATTCGTCATCAACGAACTGCTTACAAAGGCAATATCTACCAGTAAACCTATCCTTCCCTTAGGGAAGGTATAGGTACTCCGATATTAGCAACAATGTCTAGTGAGAAAAAAGCTGCTAGCAATATCAGTTTCCCGTTATGAGAAACGATGTTTTTCCACTCGGTGGACCATGCGTTGAAGATTCCTGCGATGACAAGGAGGATCGTACACTAGCGTCAAACGCGAGTTGATGTAATATTCACCGATATTCCACGCTTATTGCAATTGACGGAGCATAGCAACTATAGTCACAAACACCGTTAATTTTAGATCTTATGAACTCGCCGTTAATTCTTAGAATGGACCTTGTCGTCCTCTCGCTTGCAGCCAAGTTCCCACGGGTCCTCATTCACCTTGTTGACCAGGCTCTGCCGGCCGCCTTTGCTTTTATTTATCGCGCTGCGCAGTCCCTTCTTTGTTGATATATACTCTTCCTTTCTGGTGCAAGCCACCTCCCTGGTGTGTATACGTAATGCCAAACGGCGCGGCGATGTTTATGATACTCTCTCTGTAGGTCGGCAATTTTTACCGTCCATCAGCATATAGAAGGCTTGTCACGGCTGGAGTCCCGCCAGGATATGGAAGCCTCTTACGCCGTCGTTATCAAGTTCATGACCGGGTTTATGACATTGTCAACTAGAACGCTATCAGGCCGCCGAAATGTTAACGTGGATCCGATGTTTAAAACTACGAGCCGTCTCGCCGTCATTTCCAGATCTCTTCACCCGTAATTATGTGGTACGTCGGCTCCCATAGCTTATACGAGGATACCAATGATAACGGAGTGCGGATTATTAGTTACCAGTATCGCATGAAATGGTTATTGGAAGAACCTGATTTTCGTGCAACGCGGTCCAAAAACATACGTCGGCCACTCTTAATGGGACCACTTTCAACCAACCACTTTCAGCCTTGATGAATATCAGAACCTATAGGGTGCCAATATAGATTCGGATCACTATCTCGTTGGCAGCCTGCAATCCCCTCTGACAATCAGGTGAGAATGAATACTGAAGCTATCCACAACAAAGCCCTCCGCAACACCTAAAAGGGGGAAATGGATGCCGCAATAACAGCAGCTACCATTTGTCCTGATGATGGAGCATAAACGAATGATCTTCCCAAGATCTGAAAAGCATTATTATTGATACGGCTACAAACATAATTGACTCAGTCGTAGGAAAAGTCGCAACGGTTGATTCAATGTGTGTAAGTTAGCAACGAAACGAAAGAATACTACATACCGAGTAATATTGTATTCCCAAAGAACACGGCCATGCGCAGAAACTAATAACGAACTCGAGCGGAGAAGCGGCTTCACACCCGGAAAAAGGAAGCCTGGGAGAAACAGCAGGTCTGTGAGCTCGAAAACTACAGGGAGAAACTGCACCAGGTAAGGAAGCCTGACTAACAAGTCAACAGGATGAAGCCTGACACACCTCGATGCTTATCCTGCTGAGACAAAGAGGGAAGTCTGATTTCTGATAGATTCGTCACATTGAAGCGATGGGTTGAGTATTTTGTATTTTGATGAACTGCTCAACAACCAGAATGTCAGCGAATTGGAAGTCCACCACCAAGCATGGGAAAAACAGTCCAAGAATCCATCGGCTTAAAAGCCATAGGTCGCCAAGTGCCGATGGAATTACAACTGAATCGGTTAAATATGGAGGCGGGCATCTACACCAAGCGGTTTATCAACTTATGGTCGAGTGGGAGAGTGAATTAATGGCTGATGACTAGCAACGAGGCATTATCTGTCACATACATAAAAAGAAGGATATCACACAGTGCAGCAATTATGGAGCTATCACGTTGCTGGGTACCATCTATAAGATATTCTCTGCTATCTTGCTAGACCAGATAGCCCCACGCGCCCAGAGCATCATCGATCTAAATCAGAGAGGCTCTACCCTAAGCAAATCAGAAACAGACCAGATTTTCTCTGGATGGATGGAAAAACTGTCGGAATATGTCCATCAGTTGCAGCATCTTTTCATCAACTTCAAGGCCGTCTAGGACAGCATAGCCAGGCTGAAACTGCACATGACCATGAGAGAATTTAATATCACGAAGAAATTGAAAAGACTGACTTGGCTGTCCCTGACCAATATGGGAGCCCAAATAAAAACAGCAGGATCACTCTCAAGACCATTCAACATCAATAACGTGCTAAGACAAGGGGATGCCCTATCATGTGTCCTCTTTAATCTGTCCGTGGAAAAAGTAATTCGCGATTCAAATGTCAATGCAAGAGGCACCACCTTTTTCAAGTCGACCCAATGGCTAGCCTACGCTGACGATATTGACATTATTTGAAGAACAACCCGAGATGTACAGTTTACTTTCATCCAGATCCAGCAGGCGGGCTTGGGAAACTTTGAGACCCTTGAAAATTTGAAAAATCACAACCGATAACAGCCATGACGATGAAATTTGGGCACCGATCTTGGCTGTCCGCGGAGCCTAGAAACTATTTTGCTCGAAACTTCTCACCATAGGGTCAGAGCTCTTGCTGTACAACACTGCCAATGCTCACTAAATCTCCATGCGGCATTTTCTCCGCTTTCTAAATTAAAATAGCGTCAGGCCTCGGTTTTTTGAGTTCTTTCCTCTTCTTCGTCATTTGTTTTTTTTTGGTAACTTTTGTCCAAATTTCTTTTTTATCGTCCATGTCTTGGTTTATAACATTTGAATTCTCCATTCGCGGCTTCGGTGTCACTTTTTGCTTGCGCCTTGGGTTCGAGGAGGCTCCATTCGGGATACTTTTCCTCTTTACCAGGCGTTTAATCTGGAATTTGTCTGGGAGGAGTCATTCTCCCGAATCGCTTCTTTATCGTTCTTGCCACGAAGTTCAATCTCCGCCAATTTATAGAGCTTGCTCTAATATTCTCAATCGCATCCCTTATTGGTTGGTGAATAAAACGTCTTTTTTCGGCCTTCGGCAACTCGAACAATTTCTTAATTTGCTCACCAAGCTTATGGAATTTGTTTTCTGCTGTGACTAAGTCCAGTTCTATATCAACGTTCGGTGCATTTGGGATTCACATTCGGTGATGCTCCTTCGTGAGCTTGCGTTTGGTGATCTTGGAATTTAGAAGCTCCTTCCGAAGGGAGTTTACTCGTTCGCCAATTTCAGTTCATCGTTGCTATTTCTTCCGGTGTTATTGCTGTTATTCATATCTATTTTAACTGGGTCTCCACTAAAAGCCGTTATTAATGTTCGGGTGTATAGTCACTAAATGATCCCATGGTTATCTATGCAAGCAGTGAGGTCATGCATGGGTTCAGAGTCGGATCAGTATTATTCAGGTATGGCCCCTATGAACGTACACCACCAACCTAAGGGTGACGAAACAAACATCTTTCTCTGAGGTCTGAGAGGATTTTAATGGGACGGAGGCCATCACACACAACATTACCGTGAAAGCCATTTCGGTAAGATTTCACCTTACGTACTCAGGTAACAGCAAGCTACAAATGCCAGCCCAAAGTCAAGCTATTAAGTCCCCTCTTCGTGCCGAGATCAATTTTTCCTCCCCCTTCCCCTCTTACGATTCTGTCACCATAAGTGTTTCTCCGCCAAACGTATGTCTCTTTATCATATCGTGTGTATATTTTCCCTGCCTAAGCCCGCCTCCTCTGTACGAGCATTTCTTCGACAGATTATCAGAGGTCCTAACCGTTTTGTTTCCCTCACTTCTCTTCATCCTCTGTGGCGACTTTACTCTTCCTATGCTCTCCTGGCCCCTTACTCCTGGCATTCCCTCCTTCCTAATAACTCGACTCACCCTTCCCTTCCTCTATCCACTTTTATGTTCATCTGTGGCGCCCTCCAGTTTAACCTTTCTAGAAACCACTTAGATCGCACTCTTGACCTTGTCCTCTGTAACCTTTCTATGCGTTGTCTTTCCCAATCCCTTCATGCTCCGTCTTACGTTGCCCCTGACGCCCATCATCCTGCTCTCGGGTTCGATGTTCAGATATCCCGACTTCACTCTCCGGTCGCTCGCAAGCCTACCAAGTTCAACTTTCGTAAGGCGAACTTCGAAGGTCTGAACTCAGCCCTGGCGTCAATCAACTGGATCCCCCTTCTCTCTCCACTTACGTGTGACCAAGCACTCAACATTTTCTATACCATTTTATCTGATCTTCTTCCTTGTTACGTGCTTACGCTCTTACCCCGTCTGGTTCACCACTGAAGTTCACAAAAAACTACGTCAAAAAGAGGCTACGAGGAGGAAGTTCCTGTCTTCTAGAAATGATGCTGACTTAGTTTTTTGCAAACCATGACGTTCATCGGTCAAATCCTTAATACGTAAGTCCAGAAACGAATATTTGACCAGGGTGGAAGACTCACTCAAGCGCGGAAAGCGCTGCCCTGCCCAGTTATCTCCTCCGTCCATTAAATTCTCTGGCTTGTCAACTAACTCCTCCTAACAATCTTGTGATTTACTCTGCCGCTACTTTTCATCAGTCTATGCCCCCCCCCCCCTTCCTCCGAATCTTTCCCGATAGTGAATGTAGCCTGCCTGGCATCGGTTGCCATTCCCCTCCTTACCCCTATCCTTGTCGAGTACCTCATTGGCAAACTTGATGCCAATGCCGGACCTGGCTACGATAGTCTTCCAAACCTCTTTTTGTTCGAAACTGGTAAGCCCATCTCTTTTCCCCTATCTCTTATTTTCAACAAAAGCCTCGAAGGGAATCATTTTCCCGCCTTATGGAAAGAGGCTCTCATCATCCCCATACACAAAAGTGGCGATCGTACGCTTGCTGAAAATTACCGTCCCAGTTCCCTCCTGTCTTCCTGTTCCAAAATCCTGGAAAGATATGTCAGCGACTGGTTGTCCGCCCACTTTGGCCAGCACATAGTGAAAGAGCAACATGGCTTCGTTAAACGTAGGTCCACTACCTCCAACCGGCTTGACTTTACCAACTTTGTCGCCAAATGTCTAAATTCACGGTAAGAAGTGCATACCATTTACACTAACTGGGCTAAAGCCTTCGACACTGTAAATCACAAGATACTTCTATCCAAACTCTCGTCTCTAAACGTTCCCATACCACTTGTTTTATGGCTTGCTTCTTACCTTTCCAACCGATCCTGCCGCGTCTCTTTTGATGGCTGTACTTCCCGCTCCTTCTCCCCCTCCTCTGGTGACCCACAGGGATCTATTCTGGGTCCCCTGTTATTTTTTATTACCGACCTTCCTCCCCTCCTTACTAGACCCTGCTTGCTCTATGCAGACGACCTTAAGCTGTTTTCCGCTATAGCGTCGCCTATGGACTGTGTTTCCCTTCAGTCTAACCTGGACACTCTGGTTCGTTGGTGCTCGACTAATGGTTTAGCGCTAATCTTCAGAAAGTGTCAGTATCATCAAGCTGCAAAATTGTCAGGCTTTATACTTCGCTCCTCCTCTGATTTTCACTCCATCTAACCCTCCTTAGCTCTCTTCAATTCCCTCGTGAGGAATACCCTCGAGTATTGCTACTTGACCTGGTCCCCCTCCCGTAACTTTGATTGTCGTGCCCTTGAAAATGTGCAACGTAAATTCACCCGTTCCCTCTTCTTTAAGAAAAGCTTCCCTCGTGTGGACTGCCCCTCTCGCCTCCGCTTTCTGAACCTTCCCTTTCTACAATAACTATCTGGATCTATGCACATCTTTTAAAGTTTCCTCGGGCCTGATGGACTGCTCCGCCTCAGACGACATTTTAAAGGTATTTACCTCTAATTCTGATTTCTCTTATATTTTTTTGTACCGAAAATAAATAAAGTGATCGTTACTTGATAATTATTTACTAAGGAAATACAGAAATACGATTATAAAAAATAAATAGAGTTTAATGAAAAATCCGACCATTCGCGGAGATAGCTGGAGGCAGAAGAGTCCGGTTCGTCTCCAAGCGGTCCTTCTACCCCCGACCAACGGCACATTCTCACTGCTAGCTCTCTACTCCCGTGGAGAATTCTAAAGCCGTGGAGAGTTCTCTGCGCCATCTATCCGCTCGTATTCGCAACATTCGAAATAAATTTCGAATGCTGCGAATCCTGTTGCGCCACATCACTCCGCCCCCAAATGAAACCTAGGGGGTTTCAGCGACTGAACCCGGAACTGCGTTCTCCATCAGTCCGCGAAGCGAACGCGATGTTGCTTCGGGGCGCACACGGGTTTCAGCCTGGACAGAGAGATCGCCTTTTTTGAGTCCCTCGATCTCGAGCTGGAAGAAATGTTCTTCCCGTTCGAGAACGCGGTACGGGCCTTGATATGGGGGCTGCAGCGGCTTCCGGACGGCATCCGTCCTGACCAGCTCCTTGGGCGCACAGGCAGGTGCGGACGAGTGTCGGGTGGGTGGTGTGGCTTTGATGCATCGGAAATTGTCCCTCAGCAGACGCGCCAACCCCAACTCTGTGAAACCCGATCTCTTGTCGAAGACCGGATCGCTTGGGGGTCTTAGGTTCTCCCCGTATACCAGCTCCGTGGGGCTGGCAGCACATTCCTCTCGACGGGCTGTACGTAGGCCGAGTAGGACGAGAGGCAAGACTTGAGTCCAGGACGGATCGTCGCGTGCCATAATGGCAGCGTCCGGTGCCAACGTTCTAGCAACCCATTGGATTGCGGGTGGTATGCAGTAGCCCGCTGACGTTTAAAACCCAGGAGTTTGCCTAACTCCGAGAAAAGGGTGGGCTCAAATTGCATTCCCTGGTCAGCGATGACTACTTCAGGGACACCAAAGCTTCGGCACAAGATTGCGCAGTAATGTCTTTCACAGGTATTGCCTCAGGCCACCGCGTGATCCTGTCGATGATTGTGAGGCAATACTTGTAACCGTGCGAGTCTTGCAAAGGCCCTACTATGTCGACGTGTATCGTGCGGAACCGTCTGGTAGTGCGGGGGAATGAGCCCACTTCTTTCCTTACATGCCTGGAGACTTTACACTTCTGGCATGCGATGCATTCTCTGGCCCAGGAATTGACATCCTTTATCATGGAGGGCCAGAAGTATTTCTCGGTGACTAGCCGATTTGTTGTCCTGATGCCTGGATGCGCTAAGTCGTGAACCGCGTGGAACACTTCCTTGCGAAAGGTGGCCGGAATGTATGGCCGAGGTCCATTTTTCGAGTCTTTGCAGCAGAGAGAGAGGTTTGAGCCGAAGATGGACCACTCCCGAAATTTGTATTTGGGGTTGGATTTGAGGCCCTGAAGTGCTGCGTCATCTTCCGGCTCCTTGGCAATAGCCGAGATATCGAGTGAGGCGGGGATGTTAACCTCGGAGACACGAGACAAAGCATCAGCAACTATGTTGTCCTTGCCGGACACGTGCTGGATGTCTGACTTAAACTGGCTTATAGAGCTCAGGTGTCGAAGCTGACGAGGGGACGCTTTGTCGGGCTTTTCTTTCAAAGCATACGTGAGAAGCTTATGGTCCGTGAACACTGCGAACGGCCTGCCTTCTAGGGAGAAACGGAAGTATTTGATGCTTAAGTACGCGGCGAGCAGTTCGCGATCGTAGGTACTGTAGTTCCGTTGAGCGGGGTTCAACTTGATCCACCTTTTGGTGAAGAGCAGCACCTACTGCGATGTCAGAGGCATCAACAAAAATGGCTAGGGGTGCATCTTGCAGAGGAAATGCCAAGAGTGTAGCGTCGGCCAGTTGTTGACGGGATTTGTCAAACGCGCGGATAGCCTCTTCAGATCACACGATCTCTCGTGTGTCCTTAGTTTTGGGGCCAGACAAGTTCACGTTCAAAACGGGCTGGTGTTGTGCAGCCTTGGGCAGGAAACGGCGGTAGAAGTTTAGCATGTCCAAGAACCTCCTCAACTCCTTCACTATCTTTGGACGTGGGAACCTTGTAACCTTGAACCTTATCTGGGTCGGGCTGTATTCCTTCGGGGAAATGGAGTGGCCGAGGAATCTCACCTGTTTTTGAAGGAACATGCATTTCTCAACGTTTAGGACCAAACCGGCCTCAAGGAGATGTTGAAAAATGCACTCGAGATGGGCTAAGTGCTCAGACTAAGTGGAAGAAGCGACCAAAACATCATCCAAGTATACGAAACAGAAATCGAGGTTTCGCAGGACTGAGTGAATGAACCTTTGAAAGGTTTGCGCCGCATTGCCCTTCACAGAGCTCGAAGTCTACTTTCTTTCCCCCATTCCTAGGTTTTGCCGAAATTACAGCGGAGAACAGCTCGGTCCTTTGAACTTCTCTACTTTAAGTAGTTTTAAACGTAGGATAAGTTTTTCGCTTTCTCCTCCTCCTAAGGACAATAATTATTTGGAGTTTTCTCTGTTTGTTGTCCGTTAAGTTAAGTAAATAACTAAATAAATAAAATGAACAAATATTTTTACGTCCAGCACGCAACGTGCTGGACACGCTAGATGCTGGTAAGTATGAACAGAGCTTTAAGAGTAGGTTACGTTTTCTTCTTTCGGTAGCTAATGAGATCATCTCCGTCTGTTGCCTTAAATAAATAAGTAGAAGTCAGGGCAGTGTTTGCTGCATTGAAAGAAAGACGGGTGAGACTACAGTCAAGGATATGGTGCTCAAGTACAATCCCCGTGTGCAAAGATTTTCCCTTTATTAATACTTGCCGAATCAAACATCATCGTTTTCTTTAAAGCACCCAATAAAGCTGAATATATTATATGTATGTGTACCTAATACCTGTCAACTTTGTTTTCTGATCGCCATTTCAGGAATTACGATGAAATCAATATCTAACGACCATATCCGTGCTCACTTCATGTTAGCCGTCATTCATAACTTCGGAAACCAATAACAATTCAAACATGTCACATCCTATCATTTGGACCACAACAAATTTGTCTTTGATCGAATTACACAAAACTCATATGTAGCGTTGGTAATACGTACCCTTGTGCAATAGAAGATAAAACAAAATAAACAAAGCCGCCTGACAGGACATGGGTAGCGTGGCAAGGAAGCCGCATACGCAGTTTGGGTCAACAACGGATTTACGGAATCAATCTTTCGGCAGACGGTCATTAATCAGGACGTGGCATTAAAAAGCGATATTGGTCAGCGGCAGTGTCAGATTGCCTTCGTCCTGCGAAGTTGTGAGCGTGTTAGCAAGTGGATTGATTGAATACTCCCCGAAATATATCGACAAGAGGACGTAGGCACTCCATGGACAAAGATGGTCTTATTTATTGCCCATTTATTTGTCCTGGTTCATACTTTCCCAGAATGTGGAATATTGTGTGATTCATTTCGTCTTTCAGAGATTTCTCTGGTATGTTTCGATGCGTTTTCCTTTCACCAGCTTCCACCCTCAATTACGGCGAAATGATGAGCAATTCTTGGTTTCTTATCGAATAGAAATGCTTTCGCGTTCCGATAAGACGTGAATGGGATGGAAATCTTGTCTACTCAGAACTGGAACATTAATCATAACAGAAAAGTGCTTAAGAAGCATTTAGAAAGATGTTTTCTTTTCGAAATCACTTATCATCGTATGTGAAGCCAGAGAAGTGTATTCGATAGGGATCCTGTTGCATGTGAAAGGTAGAGGCATTTATAATCCCTTCGACCTCGCTTCTGCCTCCTTGATATTCTATAAACGCTTGTTGAATAGATGTTGAGAACAGATACACAAAAGTTATATAACATATCTATGTATATTACTTGCGTATGGGGCTGGGTATGCATATCATATGCACAGATATTTGCACGGCAACCATATTTAATAGACAGCACCAGCGTAGCCTTAACTCATCTGATGAATGAGCTTTTCATTTGAGCAATTGTTACTATTGATAATATGATATGAATATGGTGATAAATGTTTTCATAAACCGTTATCAGGAGATGCAATCTTTTTTTGGCAAAATCTACTTCTAAGCCATACAACTTCAACATCATAATTTCGTTTCAGGGGTTGCTTTGGATGCATTTGTGTTGTAGGTAGTTGTGACATGTATCAGGAGCCAGCCCCTTCGGGACCCTGGTCGGAATTTTATACAGACACAGGAGAACTTTCTTCAGAAATAGTTGTGAAGAAGACGCTGAGGAGCGCTGGAAGGTGGGGCTGTGTTGCGCATTATGTTCGGGTGCTTGTTGTTGCAAAGAAGATTGAACTCAACCGATGGAGCGAACGAATGGAAAGACTTCCCTTGAACTAACTGCCTTCCTTTGTCAAAAGGAATTCCGTGACTTGAAAGCTCCTTAAGACGGAACGGCTAGCCCGAAGTAATGTGTTCGACGATTTCATGCTAGTTCTCTGATAACGGGGAGTTGTTCAGTTCGAAGTTCGACGCCGCAAATGCATTCACCTAACCTACCTACAAAACAAAAGCTGAACAGGTTCGCACTGGGTCCTAGAGGCAAGGTGGTCACTACTGTAAACAGGAAGGATTTACCTACACTCTGCGAAAAACTGTGGAAAAAAAATGAATGTCCTCGGGCAAGAAGGACATAGACATACATAGAATGCCTGAACAAAAATAAGACACCCAGGTACGTTAATCAGTAAAGGTAAAGAGTTCAAACACCGGATAAGAGGTAAACAGCGGTGACTTTCATCAACACAGAAATCCTTAGGCTGGAGGATCTTGCCTACAAACTACAAATGCAGAGAACCCACCGTGACGCTCATAACAGGCTTCAGTTCCCTAGGCTCTCCAATCCGCTTCCAAGTTTTGACAGTCAAACTAATCTTATGGTGTTGCAAATAATTTCACATGCGTTGGAAAAAAGAACGTTTCCAGTGTCGGCTCAACTTTCTATGAAATATTCTCTGATGAGCTATTCAGCATGTCTGCCGGAAGCAAACCGTGCTGTGCTTGTGGGATCGAGGGCATCCACCCCTACGGCAAGATGGGAACGCAGTGCGCATGCGTAAACAATTGAACGTCAAGTGGAGGCCAAGATGATTGCAGAAAGCCATGACCCATTTAAGGTTGTCATTAGGCTCGGCAAGATCATATTTCCCCAGCACATGTTCGACCAAGGTTTTATCACAATATCACCTGTAGCAAGTGTTTTTTGGGCTGCAATTAGGGCCTCGTAGAAAGCATCGAATGAGGAGATGTTTCTCATTATGAGGAGCCATTTCAAATTCTGACTAACACTGGTTTCCAGGACATGAAAGTAAGCTTTGCAGGTGCAGTTAATATTAATTCGGCCCCAGATTCACGTTTATCTCCGGTAGGTTATACCGGTTCCTCAGAACCTCAGCATCTTACTTCGCAATACCTCAATTAACCGTACAATTTCCAGCCTGTACCTCTGAAATACAGTCATTGAGTCGTCGAGAAACGCTTACGAATTCCAAAATGCACTACTCCACCTTTGGTGAAAGCTAAAGATCACGAGCAGCCAGCGCGGTAGTCGTATTCGACCACAACTAGTTATCGTACGATTCGAATCTGTTTCGACGATCGGGAAGATACTTCGGTAAAGTTTTCTTCGTCAAAGAATCTGCAGAATCTATGTATCTGGATGACGTTTTCAGATCCATAAAAGTCTACAGACGTTACAGGCGGTAGTCTGCTGAATAGCCGATTTTAGGAAACAGTATAATTATAATAATATCGCCGTAGCCGATCCCAAGCCCGGTTGTGAAAAGAGGAGGGATGAATAGTTTCAGTCTGAATGGTTGTACACCAATACAGCATCTCAGGTGGTAGGTAAGGAAAGTGCGGGAACTTTGCAATCTTGCAGGTTACTTACTGAGGTAGCTATCACCATACCTGGCAGTTCGGTATAAAATGCGAGCCCAAAAATAAGTAGAAGGAGAAATTTGAGATCCGGTACGGATAACCGGCGGGAGTCATTTGACTTAGTGACTGGGTCGGGCCTCCGTAATGAAACCGCTAGTCGTGGAGCGATTCGACGTCAAGGCCCCAGCACAACCAGGACCGCTGCTCCGCCTGCTGAAGCTGTTTCGCCACAATCTGTGGCGACCACTTCAGCAGGTTCACGTAGCACTCATCTTCACCGTCCAGCTGAGGTTTCCGCTGAGGTTCGGGACGAATTCCAAAGAGCGTGTATAGAATTTTCGGAAATGGATCCTTTGCATAGACCAGGTATTCCCAAGCTCTATTCACCTCCAGCAACTCCGAGAATTCTATCTTAAATTAATGATGAGATTGCATAACGACTGTGTACTGATATGACACTATTGTATCTACAGTTGCGTATTGTGGTGCAGTTGCGAAACCAAGCCACCCGCAAAGATGATCATGAGCCGCTTGCCGGACATAACATTGGTGACCTCCACATCCAAACTATGACCGAGACAGACTTCTTCAAGTACCAAAAATTCTGCAAGGAATCCATACTCGAGTTGGTGATCTGAAGGATGCTATGCAGTCCGAATTCCTGCGATGTATAAAATTGGTATTGAAATCACATCTCTCGGGGAAGAACAAAATAAGCGCACTGACTGTACTCGCTATGCATTCGGAATATTGCCGAGGACGAAAACAGATCTAGAAAGCGTCCAGCGGCGGACACGGACAACTATGTCCAAATTCGAAATGCATCATCCAAACTCTGCCGTGGAGTGGATGAATTTGCCTGGTAACATCGGAGGTAGGGGCGATGTTGACGTTGTGGCACAACATCATCGCCAAGTCGACTCGCTGCGCGCTTACTTTTAAAGCAGCGAGCAGGCAAGTCCCTTGTATGCGGCTGTTTAGAAGGTAGACTGTGGACTGACTCAACTTAATATGGTGGATTGATCAGTTCTCTGAGTAAGGTGAAGTGGGACCAAGAGCGCATGGATGAATGGAAGCTTTAGACAATGCACAGTAAACACGTGAATTGTCTTTGACAGCCATTTATCGATTTGCATTTGTCGAGCGGATCATAAATACGGCCACAGAGATACTTGCCTCCAGTCGCAAAAAGAGTCGGAACGGCTGGTTCGACCATGAATGTAAGCAAGCAATGAAACTGCAGAATGCTGCATACCGAGCAATGTTGCATTCTCAAAGAACGCGGGCACGTGCGGATACTTATCACGAACTCCGGCGAACAGAGAATCGACTTTACAGACGTAAAAAGGAAGCCTGGGAGAACCAGCAAGTCTGTGAACTCAAAAAGTACAGGGAGCAACCACACCAGGCGCGCAAGTTTTACCAACAAGTCAGCAGAATCAAGCCTTCCACACCTCGACGTCCATCCTGCCAAGACAAAGAGGGAAATCTGATTTCCGACAGAATGGATATATTTGAGCAATGGGTTGAGTACTTTGATGAACTACTGAACAACCAGAACATCGACAAGTTGGAGGTCTCGCCAACTGAAGAGGACGGACAAATGCTGCTACCACCAACTATAGAAGAAACAGTCCGTGCAATTCATCGGCTTAAAAACCAGAAGTCGCCAGAAGCCGATGGAATTACAGCCGAATTGGTTAAATACGGAGGCGACCAATTGCACCATGTGGTTCATCAATTTGTGTTTATGTGGCTTCACTCAAGCTAAACAGCAACAGATCAGATTTGCTCTGTGCGGCAAGCGATGGAAAAACTGTTGGAATATGGACATCAGTTGCACCAATTTTTCATCGACTTTAAAGCCGCCTATGACAGCATAGCCAGGGCGAAACTGTACACGGCCATGAGAGAGCTCGGTATCCCGACAAAATTAATAAGACTGACTAGGGTGACCCTGACTAACGTGCGAGGCCAGATAAAAGCAACAGGATTACTCTCAAAACCATTCGACATCAACAATGATCTACGACAAGGTGAATACGAGGGTACGATCCTATTTAAGTCCACTTAACTACTAGCCTATGTTGACGATATCGACATCATGGGAAGAACCACCCGAGACGTACAAACGGCCTTCATCCAGATCGAGCAGGCGGCGCGAGATCTTGGGCTGCACATCAATGAAGGCAAGACGAAATATATGGTGGCAAGGTCAGCACCAAAATCAATCAACTAACGACATCAAACCGCACTGGTCAAATGGGAAGAATAAAGATAGGAAACTACAACTACAGCTATGATGATGAAATCCGCGTACGGTTGTTGGCAGCCAACAGAGCCTATTTTAGCTTACAAACTGTTTTACTCGAAATGTCTTACGATAGGGTCAAAGCTCTTACTGTACAAAACAATGCCAATGCCAGTCCTCATGTAATCGTCGGAGACTTGAGTTCTTAGCGAACTCTTGGCCGCGTTCGAGGGAAGAGTCCTCTGAAGAATTTTTGGCCTTCTACATGAGGATGGACGAATCCGTAACCTACATAACAACGAAATCTATGAATGATACCATAACCGTAAAATCCGGCTCAATAGGTTACGGTGAGCGGGTAACTTAATCCGTATGGATGAGGATGATCCAGCCCGGAAAGTCTATAAGGGCTATATACATGGCGGAAAAAGAAGACGAGGCAGACCCTGCCTGATATGGAGGGGTGGCGTAGACCAGACAGCTTTTATGGATATCGAATTGGTGTACCTCGGCGCAAAACCGGGATTTCTAGAGTTCCTTATTAAGGCAGGCCTAGACCGGAGACCGGTTGCTGCGCCATTGATGATGATGATTAGGTAAAATCCGGCATCTGCGAAATTGTGACAACTCGGAAAATAATCGGTGGCGCAACAATACAATTGGATCAGGACCTTGAAGTGTGTTAGAGTACTTCATTCAACACTGTAAGGGTACACTACACGATTAGAGTACCTTATGTATAGGAGGCAATGTGGTCAGCATTACCCTGATTTGACACAGGTACTCATTCACAGTCGAGTGGTATCCAACGTCAAATCACGATACAAATCCCGCTACTACCAGTGAAATTCGAACCGTGGCCTTCCGTATGACAGGCTTGTGCTCTAATCACTCGGACAGTTCAATGACCCTAATAAAATGCCTAACCGCTTGCAGCCGAGGATGCATATCCAATTTTCACTCTCCACGTATCAATTGCAAAAATTAGTGGCAACTTGCGTTAATATGGCTTTGCTCTCATTTCTAGAGTTTTCCCAATTGATGAAACATGAAATCGATACAATTAGAGAATAAGTCCTTCGGAATTGCTTTGAATGGTCGCTTTGCACTCAGGTTCCGATTCATTACTTGCAGATGTATCTTTTGAACGTCGATGGAATTAGTTATTTCTAAGGTTTCGCTGGTGCACAACTTCATATCACGACAATGATGTCGACTACTGAAAGTTATTGAATTGCTATTGGTTACTATAAATTTTCTGGACCAACAGGTGAATGGTTATTGCTGGGAATATCCTTCGAAGTTTCTAAAGAGTCCTTACAGGGTTTCTAAGTAATACTTTTACGAAAATTGCTTTCATCATTCATAAGAGAAAATATTGAAGCCAGAAAGCAATCAACAAAATATTTAGCAAATAGAAATTGATCCTGGAAGCCATTCATCATGTAATAAGTAGCAATTCCCCACCAACAATTGGGGTTCATCTTCGAGGATTACAACCTATTTCAATTTCTTTATCATTTATTGATAAATGCAATAATCTCCGCAAAACGATATCTAGGATCCTTTTGTATTGAAAAGGAACAGCTGACCACCCATTGGAATCTATGTTCGTGTGGTTATGGCTCCTAAACTAAACAAACTTCCCGACTTGGGTCCATAGCATATCGGAAGGGAATTTAAATGATATAAGTGATGAGGGTTTTTCTCCGATGAAATTAGGTCTGTTTTGAATCCTTTGAGCTTGATCGTATGTATCTCGAGCCTGTTCTTGTTTCCGTTGTCAGGTTGTGTGCCTGGAGCACGTTTTACTTCCAAGACGGTACCATATCCTTCCATCTCGATTCCGTCATATCATATTGAAAATTTACTTAGGATTAAAAGGGAAATTGATTTTAGAATTTGATTTGTTCCATAAGGCCTGGGGATATTATGTTGGTATTTGCATAAGATGGAATTGTGTTCTTTGGCCTGTTACGTTGTAATCCTTATTATTCGCATACCCCATTAGAATCAATCGAATGTTAAACTTATAAACTCTGTAATTAGAGGAGCATTGAAACCATCAGAGGAACAGTTTTGGGATTTCACTTTGTATTGGAAGCTCCATTGCTGTAATTAATATTGAATTTATGTTGACTTTCGCACTCTTGGAAGTTGTGATTAAGATCTTCAGAGAAGTAAATATTGACAATTTTGATGATTCATTGGTTTGATTTCTTCATTAATTATAGAGAATTTTCACAGAATTTGAACATATTGAGCTTTAGGAAGTGACAAATGGAAGAAGGACATTAGGTTTAGACTTTTATTTTCTCATAGTGACTAACATCTAACCATTATCAAAAATTTATGAGTAACTAAACCATCATCAACGGCGCAACAACCGGTATCTGGTCTAGAACTGCCTTAATGAGGAACTCTCAACATCTCCGTTTTGCGCCGAGGTCCACCTTTTCGACATTCCTAAAAGTTGTCTGCCGCCATTGCTTCATTTGCGGCAGAGTTTTCCACGTCTTCTTTTTCTACCATAGACATTGCTCAAATAGACTTTCCAGGCTGAATCATACTCACCCATATGGAATGTTTTTTGGTTTTTGGCGCTGACGTTGCCACCATGCACTTCGTCCTGCCTTCATTAACGTGTAGTCAAAAATCTCGCGCCGCCAGCTGGATATGGATCAAAGTAGATTGTATATATTGTATAATATATAAGCCAGTAGTTGGGTGGAATTCAAGAGGATGATACCTCCTGCATTAACATCTGCATCGCGGATCATTTTGTCCAGGGCCAGGTTAAAGAGGACGCATGATATGGCATCCCCTTTTCTTAGACCGTTGTTGATTTTGAATTGTCTCGAAAGTGATCCTACTGCTTTTATCTGGCCTCGCACATTGGTCAGGGTCAGGCAAGTCAGTCTTATAAATTTCCTCGGGATCCCGAGTTCTCTCATGGCCGTGCACAGTTTTACTCTCGCTATGCGATGAAAAAATGGTGCAACTGATGGTCATATTCCAACAGTTTTTCCATGGCTAGTGAAAATTTTCAAAAGACTCCGCCCTGGACACGTCAGAGTGTGGGATTTATACCCATTAAAACCACCCCCGACTTCCCCTGCCCCGTGGAACTACCATAACGTAATACATCATGGAACGGAGTTAGCTTACTTTAGCTGTTTCTACACTTTTCCATGCGCTACATTCATAACCGCGCCTTCCTCATCTCTTCCGCTTTTCGCAGTTTGACCTACATTGATGCAATCATTGAATTGATCGCATCCCAAACCTTCTTAGATGTTAGCATTCTCCTCACGTTTTCTGTTATCAGTAGCCTAAAGTTTCCTCTAGGTTTCTCCTCCCGTCCCTGAATATCAGACAGTGGAAGAATATGTGCTCTGTTTTCTCGTGGACTCCCTCTTTATTAGAACAATTGGACGAATGGTCGAATTTGATGCTGTAGAGGTACTGGCGATATCTCGCATCATGATCACAATTAACAACGGCAGAACAACCAGAATCCCATCTAGCCTGTTTTGGGCCGAGGTCCACCAATTAGATATCCCTAAAAGCTGTCTGGTGTCCTGGCCTACACCATCGCTCCATCTCAGGCAGGATTTGACTCTTCTTTTTCTCCCATAAATATTGCAGTTATAGACTTTTCGGGCTGGATCATCCTCATCCATACCGAGTAAGTGACCCGGCCACCGCAGCCTATTGAGTTGGATTAAGCCGCACTTCCAAGAAGCTTCGTCCAAGCCCTTCTTCTTTTATTCTGAACGCCGACAAATGGGATCCTTTTCACCCTAAATATTTCAGACGAATTTGCCTAACATCGTTCGTAATCAAAACGGTGGAGAAGGTCATAGACAATTATATTAGAACTAACGTTCTAAAGCGTAGGCCCCATATTGATGTCAACAGGCTTACCAAGCGGGACCATCAACCGAAAGTGCTCTGTATCAGCTGACGGATGTACTACCGGATACCATAGAAACAAAAGAAATAGTACTGCGTGCGCTTTTGAATATCAAAGCGGCATGCGACAACACATCGCACACAGAGACACAAGATACCCTGAGCCCCAAGGGAGTGGGAAGCACCCTGGTTTTCTGTAAGGGCAAAATACTAGAAAGCAGGCAAATAGAAGTACCGACAGGTACAAATTCTATTGTAATGAATACTACCCAAGGTTACCCACAGGGCGAGGTTCTCTCGCCGCTTATGTGGGGTATGGTAGTGGAGGAACTTCTGGACGTGGTAACAAATACTGGAATACAGGTCCAGGGTTACGCGGACGACTTCGTTTCTATAGGGGCAAATATGAGAATACCCTATATGATAGAATCCCAACTGGACTAAGAGTTACTAGTGCCAGGTGCAGGAAGGTAGGACTGCGGATCAATTCAACCAAAACCACCATAGTATTATTCATTAGGCAACGTAAGCATGATCACCTCTCCATCTCCGCATAGAGATGCATGCAATTAGGGCAATCTTCAGGATGGTAGGGAGTATAAATGAGGCGAGGAGCTACCAAAATCGAGGGAAGATTGATATTCTCTTGAGCCAGTACCCAGGATTATTGATACCAGTAGATAACATGGAAACGAGGTTTCACTTCAGTAAGAAGTTTGGAATATGTTGGAGGAGCAAAACAAACTGGGAGAACGTGGGTGGGACATTCGGCTTAAACCAGCAACTGATTACTTGGTAAACTGGCAAACCCCTCACACCAGAGGAAAGGGTTACCAGGATGAATCGGTCAAAGGAAAATGCACTTGTAGCCAATGGGTAGGTACACTAGCATATTCCGGGCAGAAATATACGCCATAGACAGATGTGCCTTCTTTAATCTCCTTAGGAACTACAGGGGGCAAAACATTGGTATTCTCACCGGGAGCCAAGCAGCGATTCAGGCACTCAAATCCAACCAGTTGAACTCTAAATTGGTATAGGAATGATTTGAGAGACTGAATATGCTCGACTCGCTCAATAAGGTCTTGATACTCTGGGTTCTAGGCCGTGTTGGGTTAGAAGGCAATAAGGCAGCGGACGAACTAGTCAACAAGGGAGTGGGGACGCCTTTACACTGGCCAGAACCCTTCTGTGGAATCGAAAACGGGTTCACGGCTGTGACATTTAAAAATTAAGAGGGACGGCTGAGGGAATTATACTGAGGGGTCTACCAGGAATGTTGCAGCCTAGGAAGTTTATTGGGGGCACGAACCCAAGCCCACAAAAGACTATTTAAACCTCACCAAGGAAAACATCCAAATCATAAAGGGAATTCTCACTGGTCACTGCCGAATAAACGATCACCTACGGAAGTTAGGGATATCAACGGACACTGCCTGCAGATTCTGTGCGGAGCTTGTTGAACCTCTATAAACGTTCTGGGACAGTGTCCGGCACTTGGGAAAAGTAGGTCAAAGCACCTGAAAGAACATTTAATACCAGATGTAAAATTGAAAGATTTGGAAGTAGGGAATATACTGCAACACCTAATGGTTATAGGAATGCTTGAGATACTATAGTTAATAGGTACGCGTATAACAAATAAAATCGGCACAATAATTCTGTAAACACATAGTGCAACTTCCCCTTAACAGAATAATAATAATAAAGATAATATCGCTTGCTGTGCAAAGCATACCACGATTTGATATCAATAGCGCGGTACTACTGGAGTGATGAATCTAGTTAAGACATGAGGTTTCAATTGGGATGACACAACTACCCATTACTTGACGAATTCTACCATAGTATAATATTTTCTTGGTAAGCGAACCATCTAGCTCAATTAGATATTTATCAATCAAAAGAGTACAACTCGTTCAAGTAGCACATCGAAGCAATAGGATAATATGGGAACGCGCGCTACACCAGAAATGTCACCGGCTCAACTTACTGCATTTGAGATATAGTGGGATGGCTTAATGTCAACCTCAACTTTCAAAAAGTAAGTTTCGCTGAACCCAAGGGACGAGAGGCAAAAATCACCCTGCAACTTTACGAGAAAACGAAAAGGATCTAGTGATCAAAGAATTCCCAACTATACGTGGTTGACCCGTGTAATGCCTTATTATAACTTATAAAAGTGGTAATTGTAGGCTGTCAGAATAGCGCGGTTTAAAATAGTCCAACTTTCCTATCCGAGATTAAAATATTGAAGAAAGGGCCATCGGTGGTTAGTAAATGGTGAAACAGCCAATCGCATCCCCTCGACTGCTACAATATACTCAAAGTGAGCATAATGCTACCGAATGCTTACAACATTAATAGGCATCCCGTCATTCTTGATTATAAATGCAATTTTTCTGAGGGAAGTAAATATCATTTGGTCGTCTCTTCCCTCAACCCTGGGATCAATCAGGAGGTGACGCACGTTCTCCTGAACTCACAGCCCCGGGTACGCACAACTAAAGCAGCTATACTGAATTACCTCTCGAATTCAGCTGAGAGGCAGCTACACAAGCTGCTCACCGGATTGGAGCTTATCAAAAGGAAGAAGATACAACAGGTGTACCCAGTTCCTGATCGACCCAGGTTCTGTTATCTCTCTCCTCGTTGCTAACACATCGCCGAGCACTACTCTAGCTATGAGGACGGGTGCATCGAATACGCCATCGGCGCCTTCCTGAAACGGAAATTTCCCCGTGGTGCCTTGCGTTCTTAGGGTTTCACCCCTAAAAAGTGTCAGCACGAAGAAATGTTACAGCGCTTGTGATCGAAAGCTACTGCACTAACCATTTCTAACGCTTCCTGGAAAGATGCTTTTTTACAGTAATTACTAACCACGAACTACAGGTTTACGTGTCTTAAAAGACTTAAACTGAATGTCAGTGTATCACATCAAAGTGAAATGACTTCTAAAATCGCATACTTTGGTGCTGACAGCATATCAAGGAAATGAGAGGTGTCAAACTTTTCTCGATTTCCTACTTTTTTGCAGAACACCTTTTCGGCTTTCATATTCCCTTTAACGCTCTGCTAGAATATATTTGGTTTTATCGTTAATCATAACGTCAATTCCATTCACTGTTGTATTAACCTAGAAAGAAGTGTCAACTTGTGACGGTATTACATTATTAAATATAAAATTCATCAAACACCAGGAAAACTACTGCAATACAGAAGTCAATGAAGGACTTCAAAGGGAGGACCATTTCGTGTTGAAGGTCCCGCATAATCCAAACCAATAAAAATTACCACGAATTTCAATGGCATATTCACAGAGCGAATCACCCCAAGAAATCTGCTTTTTCCAAACCACTTATGTCTTTCATTCAATTCAACTTCCCACCCCCGCATGAAAACTTTTCCTAAGAAGCCAAAAACTCCCTGTACTAATTAGAATTCAGCGTGATGTAAACGCGTTTTCAGGATATTTTCTGACTACTCCATTACCACGATTTTTAGGCTCAATTTTTCACTAGGTAAATCGTAAATTTTGGGGGGATATCCTGCAGATCTGATCGCCCTTAAAGTTCTTTAAAATTAATTTACCCAATTCGGAGCTATCAAATTCAGAGCAAACATTTTCGTTGGGCATCAATTATTAGTCCATTAAAAAATATGAAAATTTAATGACTTCGGATTTTAAAATGATGCTTAACTCCATATGGTATTTGCGATAATTACAGGCAATTGTCCGTTAACGATAATCGGACCTTTTGAAATCACAAATTGTTTTTGAAAAATAGTTGGCTTTGGGGAGTACTTTAAAATTATCCTTGGTACATTAAAAGGAAAATCCATTTTTAAGGTTTTGTTTGAAAAACAAAGCAATACTTCGCGGGGAGGATTACGCTTTAAGCGATCAAATCCTCCGTTCTTCGCGTCCTCCTTGCGCGTTCCCCCCTTTCAAATTTCTCCTGTATGCTTTTGATTGCGGAGTTCACCGTACACCAGTTTCCCCCGACTTCAGCTCCTCCACTCTAGGGGAAATCGGGGACAGTGGAACATAACCTGCCCCGGGTTCGCAGGTGTGCCACCACATTTAGGACAAAAGAGAGAATCATACAGCCTGAATTGGTGCAGATACTTCCTGTAACCACCATGCCCTGACAGGAATTATATCAGATGGTAGTTAATCTCGCCGTATAGTGCCAGGATGCACTCCTCAATACGGTGAATCAAAGTATGAATTCAGTAACCCCTCTGCGAGCCATCGCAATATGGCTGCTACTTTTCCAGCGACTCTCGCCTAGCCGCCTTTCGGTAGTTTGTATCCTTTTCAGGTGGATTAATTCACTTGCCTCACTTGCCAGAATGACCATCGGAATCATTCCCGCAATAACACGTGCTGCCTCGCCTGATATTGTTCTGAAGGAAATGCACAGCCACTAAGTGGTAACTCTCATACGATAGTGCTTCCTCCCAAACTAGTGCCGCGTATAATAGTGTAGAGCGAACCACTCTGGCCATAAGTAATCTGCAACTGTATCTTGAACCTCCAATGCTAGGCATCAACCGCGCTAATAATATTTACCGTTTTCTCATAGGCACAGTCCAGGTGTCCCTTGAACTTGATTTTACCGTCAATTATAACCCCCTGTATTTGATAAAAGGCTTCGAAGTGATCATGTGGCCACCAACACAAACATTAACCGTATTTCTCTTCCTAAGGTTGGTAATCAAGAACGCCTCCCTCGTTTGTTCCGCAAGGTCAAGCTAAACCATCTCCAACCACGCTTTTATGTCCTCTCCAAGAGGTAAATTTGGGGTGGGATGGGGTTTGTCAGCAGCTCTATTTAAACACAGGGGATCTCTCTCCAGACAACATTGTGGAAGAGATGCTGAGGACTGCTGACAACTGGAACCGTGTTGCCCATTACGTTCGGGCCCTTCTCGTTGCTAAGAAGATAGAACTCGACCGGTGGAGGAGCCGGATGGCAGGGGGTTCCTTGAACTGACAGTTCCCTTCCCCTCTCCCCTTCGTTGGTGAAAGGAATTCCCTGATTTGAAGGCTCCGCAAGGCGGGAGAGTTCGGGGGTTGGCCCGAAGTAATGTGACAAACGGTTCCAGGCTAGTTCTCTGACGATGGGGAGGTGTTTAGTTGACGTACCGAATCGGGAGTCCAACACTGCGTGCGTAAATGCATTCACCTATGCTACCCCAAAATTTCGGGGAGCTTGGTCACTAGGGACACCAGTTTTCATTTTTTGACATCCAACGTCACCAAGGCACAGCATTTAATAGACGACATCGCGTCTCGATTCAGCTTCAAAACAACGTCTACGGCATCGATCGTCCAGTGGGCTTGTCGAAATCCAAATTATCGCTCAGATAGTCCATCCTTATATTCAATGTAGATGGCGCTTTCGATCATCTTTTCTATGATAATGGATGTACTGGATGCTTTTTTGGATTCAGGAGCAAAACTAGTTTTGCTTTGTTATCACCAATTCTCCGCCAAATTTGCGCAAGTTCCTCCTCAGGTGTAGACATCCGATGCTTGCTTATGTTTTTTTGCACCCTCCTTTATCCAGGGGAAGAACGCCATCACGATATTAAGCGGAAGATACAGGAAGGTCAGTTGTGGTGTTCGCCCCCTCATCGTAACCACCCTGTACACTGTTCGCCAAAGGCTTTGGTCTGCCTCTGTGCGAAATTCTTTTAAGCATTTTCGTTTGTTGGTCCATATAGCCTGCTTAATCCCACCTCGAAGGTTCACATGTATTTGCCGTTTCTCGTCGAAGTCATATCCTCCTTTAGATCGCGGACAGATTCTTCTAACTCAGAAGCATGCAGCCCGCAACTCCACGATCTCTTCATTCCATCAATAGTTTAACCCCCTTTTTGCGAGGACTCGCCACCTCCACATAGTAGCGTCGCATGCTCTCATTATGCGTCCCATCTCTACCTATTCTGAAGCCACACTACCGGGATTGTGGCCTCCCAATTGTATTTCTATGAATGCATACTCTTCAAACTTTTTAACGGACCAGCCCGGGTTTTCAGTTCCACGAAAACCACATCACGGCGTAACCTATATACGATCTAGAGGAAATTTGCCTGGCGGTCGCTATGAGTATAATTCTCACTGACAAATCATACCATTCTCCTCACCAATGTGGTACTCACATATCTCCGATCGACTATCAAGCCCGACCCTGTCCCATGTAAGGTGGACACATTTCCCGTATTTGTAAGCACCATGTCTAACTCTTCGAAAGCTTTGAGCAGGATACGGCCCCTAGTGTTCGCAGTTCAACTGCTCCAATCCACAGCCTGCGTATTGAAATTACCCGCTATTATCTTGGAGTTTCGGCTGCCTGCATCCGAGGCCAGCATACCTAGCATTCCTTCGAACTCTGCTATCGTCATGCTTGGTGGAGCATAGCAACTATATAGGTAGATACCAGCTATTTTTTCCCTAACGAATTCAATTTCTGAAAACTCGATCACTTCTGGAATGACCTGATTTCCACATACCCATATTGCCGTCTTGCCATAAGGCGATAAGGCTTGCTGCTTATGGCAACTTCGATTCCCTTCTCACAGATGGTTTGCAGAAATGGTCTTTCGTTGCCTCACAATGGTTGAGGTTGATTTGTGTCAACCTCATTTCTATCCTACATCCTACGTTCTCCTAAACACTGGGCATCAGATGATGTCTTCAACGTACCGACAGTCGACCCCCTTTTTCCCCTTACATTGAGGCTCAGCCTTGAACTCCCTGAACATATGACCTTCTCCCCCACATTTTCTGCATCTTGTTGATCTGTCGCAGTCCAAATTCAAGGCTTCTAAAGCAGCCCTTGAGGGGGCACCTGCTCCCTATGTCGGCAACGACCCAACCTATTTTTACTTTACCAGCAGCTAGCAGTTTGAACGCTGTTTCACCTGATAAGCTTATCGTGGCCGTTTACGTGCCTGCGTATGCCTTCCTCAATCTTCTGATTGCAGAATCTTTAAAACCAAGTGATCTAAACTGCCTTTCTAACGTGTCGTGGATATCATCCTTGCTCGCGATTTCATCAATGCCCTTACATTGTATTACAATCTCGTGTTTTCTGGCCCTTACTTATACCTCTTCCCCTAAGTACTGCTCTACCTTGCAAAGGGAATTTGCAGCTTTTTTGCCCGGTGACTTCTTCAGCTCTAGCATCAAATCTAGTTGTGTCTGATTCGGTTGACGCTTTCTCCAAGCTCCATCACCTCCAGATCGGATTTGACCTTCCTGAGGATATCGGGATAAGTCATGTCACCTTATTTCGAGATGATGATCAATTCGGGTCGGAATTTTCTTTTCGGAACTTTACCTCCCTTGGGTAGATTGGAGCCAGCGCCCCTGCTTTCACGATTTTGGGTCACTTTGTTTAGCTTCTTCTGCCGGGGAATTACGGTAGTACTACGTGGGTGAAAGACTCATCTGGAAACGCGGCGATATGGGCATGCGGCTGGTAAGCCATTCAGGAAACAATGACATCCCCGGAAGCCGGTCTTGTAAGGGAAAAAGTCAACGGCGTCCATATCTACAGCTATTATTCTCCTCCTATTGCAAAATTGCGTAATATGAGGAGATGTTAGAAGACTTGGTGTCTGGTACTAGGGACAATAGTCCCAAAATCATTACCGGCGATTTCAACACTTGGACCTTAGACGTGGGAAGTCAAACGACGAACACCAGGAGCCAAATCCGGCCTAAAACCTTCGCGGAGCTCGACATCGTGCTAGTCAGCGGCTAGGTTCAGTCGTCAATCTGACTTATCCCAGTACCTTGTTTTCGAGATGAATAGTCTGACGGATGAGTGACCACTACCTCCACAATGACCATCAGGCCATCTTTCTCGACACCAGAAACGGAGGAAGCGAAAGTCGAGTAGGCAACAGAAGCGGAAATATTGCTATAGCTGGGTGGTCCACTTGAGCTTTCAAAAGAGAAACTTTTCTGGCTACTACTGGTAGGACTAAGAAATCGCGCTGTTGAGAGCATTCTGTTTTCGAGCGAGGAGGCTTTGCCAAAAGGGCAAGAGAGAAGCCAGCAAATCGACAGTCGAAGAAAAATACCGCAATCTTCAAAGTAACCTTATACGGGAAACAAAGCGGAGTTACTACTAGCAGTTGTGCCTTGAGGCAAATACGGACCCGTGAGGCGATAGGTACAAGCTTGTAATGAACAAGATTCGTCAATAAAAACCACCCTAGGTCACGTGCTCGCGACCCGTAGTAATCCTTCTCCCACAAAGATGCCAACGGGTCAACAGGATGTCTTCGTAATTCCCGCCGCGGTGACCGAGGAGGAACTGCGAGAGATTCGTCTCGGGAAAAATAAGGCTCTAGAATTAGGCAGGATTTCGAACAAAGTCCTGAAGTTGGCTACTAAAATCAAACCCGCATGGTTCATAAGCACATCTGAATCGCGCATGGTGGAAGAACTGTTTCCCACCCAATAGAAAGGACAAGAGTTGGTTCTGCTACCGAAACCTTAAAAAGGCACGTCGCGCAATTTCTTCCAATCGTCCTCTCCCTCTTTCAGACACTATAAGCAAAATGTTGGAGAGGGAGGATAAACAAAAGGCTGCTTCCGTTCGTCAAGCTAGTGGGTGGTCTATCAAGAGGAATAAACCGGCCGAAGGAATAGATTGTGAGAGCAGGTGTTCCCCAAGGCTTCATATTCAGGCCCCTGTTGTGGAACATAGTGTATAACAGAGCGCCCGGGTTTCGCAGAGGCAGGATTGATTGGTTTTACACTGGTGGTAGTTGCGAAACAGCCCCAGGACGTGGAATTGTATGGAAGTGAGGCAAGGCTTCAAATGGTGAAACTGGTCCTGGCGGAAGATAATACGGAGGTTGTCCTTATTACCAATCGCAGGAAAAACAATAATATCAAAATCCTGGTTGGTAATCACGGTGTCAATTCGAAATCAATGAAGGGAAGGTAATGACCGATGTGAAATTAAGCTTCAAAGGGCACCTGGATTATGCGCACGAAAAGGCAGTAAAGGTTAGTTCATCTCTAGCAAGAATGAAGCCTAATATTAAAGGACTAAAATCTACTCGCCGGCTGCTTATCATAGGGGTGGTAAGAGCCATCTTGCTATACACGGCTCCTGTCTGTGCATGCGCACTGAATAACACAGTGAATTAGGGAAGGGTAAGTTCGGCATACCAGCTAATCGCGGTGAGGGTGTGCATTGCATATAGGACAGTATTCGGTGAGTCTGTGTGCCATCACGGGGATAATTCCTTTGGATCTTCTCGAGAATGAGGCACACTGTCTTCACTTAAGGAGTGCGAATCCGGCCAAAGTAAGTGCGGGTTTGCGAAAAGCCATTAGGAAGGAGGTGTACAAGAAATGGCAGCGACAGTGGGATAATACCGGAAAAGGACGCTGGACCCTTATACTGATCCCTTGTATTGAAAGATGGGTCTAGCGAAAGCTTCGAGAATTGAATTACCACCTAACACAGTTCCTTAAAGGATACATTGGAAATACTTGCACCGCTACGTATTGGATGAGTCTTCAGACTGTCCCGAATGCTCCGCTGCACCCGAGGACCCACAGCATATTATGTTCCATTGTCTGAGATTCGCGACAGCAAGAAAAAGGTTAAACGACACCCGCAACGCAGTTATTGGACCCCGCAACTTCGTGGAGGAGATGCTGAAGTCGGAAGGAAATTGCGATAAATGCAATTCGAAAAGCTCCAGGAGCTGGAAGCCTAGAAATCGTGACCAGACCAGAACCCTCCTCGCGAAGTATGGGAGAGAGTGAGAATTTCGCAAACTGCTGCCACCTGTCGCAGCAGTATCTTTTAAGACTGCCATCTCCATCCATATAAAAAATCGGCTTGGGAGACGAGTTACTAGAATCTGTGTTGAGGTGGACGCTTTTACTCACTGATGAGCCGGAACAGGAAGAGTTGAGCCTAGGTTCTTTTACCTTAACTCTGGTTCTTACGCATCGGTGCTTGTTGTTGTTGGTATTTGTGTGCCCTCTGGGGCCCCGGTGGAGTAACACGTTTTCTTCATACCACCCAAGATGATGCGAACAGGACTGATGGCAGTCACTTAACCTATGTTGCCAGACACTCACTTTCGTTATTGTCCAAACTGCTAAATGTTTATTTATCAAAATTAGTTTCTTATTATTGTGTCGGAGCCTACCCAAACAGGTCGAATGCGTCCCCCACTCGTTTGGTATTTGTTCGGTTGTCCAGATTCGGCTGATTAGTTTGTAGATTCGACTGCTCAGCTGTGTTCCTCCTTCTTTGAAGAACTCGGCTGGGATTCCATCGGTCCTGGTGTGATTTTAATTTAAGCGAAGCTGCCTCTACTTCATACAAAGTCAGGGGTGTGGGTACTTGTTCTCTATTTGAGTCATCCCGAATGACAAATGGATGGAAGTGTGTCGTCGTTGGATTCAAGAGGCCTTGAAAATACTGAACCCATCTTGCTTTTATGTGATTGGCGTCGCTGATGACATTGTCATTCTGATTTCTATAGAGGATGGTTCATGGTTTAAAACCTATCC
Organism: Hermetia illucens; assembly: GCF_905115235.1. Classification (NCBI taxonomy): domain Eukaryota; kingdom Metazoa; phylum Arthropoda; class Insecta; order Diptera; family Stratiomyidae; genus Hermetia; species Hermetia illucens. Next base: position 81,520,532 of record NC_051854.1, on the reverse strand, counting down.
TCATCTGTTTCACTGTGCTAAATACTACTAGTACGTCTTTCTTCTTCAAGTTCAATGCTTCAATGGTACCAATGAACTCGATATCCCGGCGCATTAGCAACGCTAGAGCCACGTTCGTTCTTTTGTCTAAGACTTGCGAATGCAGATACCACAACACACCAGGATATGAGGCTATTCCTTGCGGTTATGTGGCACCAGCGCATGTAAAGTAACCACCACTATTACTCAAAGGCTTCAATAATACGCCCGAAGTAAATCCGGTGTTGCCATGATATGGCGTCAGCGGTTTCAAGGAATGTGCTTGGCGTTATTCAAGGCGTGAGAGTTTTCCAAAATGCTTTGATTTTTTTAACTTATATTGTACCTGATCTGGGGTGAGCGACGTATCGGTCTGCTTGATATAATGGCTTCCATTTCCCAATATATGGCCTATCTACTAGCAGTCCCTCCTTTTCATCAGAAAGGAAGAAGTTCCAGGACCTTTGTGGTCCTTAACGTTAAGGTTGACAGATGGTTCGGCGCGCACTTTTTAGCGGGAACCTTCTTCAGTAGCTTCGATTTTGCTTTGTTGCTCTAACCTTCTCCAAACCGATTGTTTAGCTGTTTTAACGATGTCTGTTTTTTGTGTTCCGCGTTTTCTGCCATGGACGTGACGAAGGAGAAACGTGTTTGCGTGAAATTTTGCGTTAAATTGGGCAAATCGCTCACGAAAGATAGAAAAATCTACAAGGGGGAGATCTATTCTTAAAGAAAACGGGGAACTTAAAGATATAATGAAGGTGTCCGTTAAGACCGTATAAAAAGAGTGTGGGAGATGATGTGAGAGAATTGTACATCGGGAGACGTTAGCTGATATTTGATCTGCGTAGATAGCATGTATTCCTTTCTAGTCTAATAGGTTGTTAGTAGTGGGACATCACTTAAAAAAGTGGCGTTATCCTTCATCTACAAGATGGCCAAATTAAGTTGTCAGTCAGTCGTTAATATCTCAACCAAAGTAGGGTGTTCTTGGATGAAAGTTGTTTGGCATTTAAAACAGGGATAAATTGATTAAATCAAATGCCGAAAATTCATTAAAATAGATTGAATCCTTAAAACAGAGTTACGAAAATTTATCCAATCAATTCGTGGTCATCTTCGTTACCTAATGCTCTTTAATTTTTTTTTTATTTCAAATTCACTTTTTGGGTATTAACGTTTCATACACTTAATTGATTACCCATTCTACGGCCACAGCGTTCCTAGAAATTGAAATTTACATTGCGGTGGAAAATTCTCTGGCAGCATAATTCTATAGAAATAGTGGGAGAGTCCTCAAGGGTGGTTCTAATAAAGCATATTTCAAAGCTGAGAGGATTTTCCTTGAAACTTCTCTCTGAAAATTCTCTCTTTCTGAATAAACTCAGATTTCATTCCCGAAAAATTTATGCTTGACTTTTTGGAAAATCCAGCCAATATTTTACTAGATATAAACTGGAAAGATACTCTACATTTTCCGAAAATACAGACGTAGGTAGAAGGAACCAACTTCCTAGAACAGTTTAACGTTTCGGTTTTATTTAAAGAATCTTGGTGGAAGGAAAATTCAGATGTGTTAAGTAGAACAGGAAGAAGGTTTAAGTATTTTACTTTTGAAGATTGCGGGGTCCTGAGCTCGCATCCACTTGATGTCAGACAGGACCTAATGGGCAGCAAATTACTCCCGGTAAGCCCTAAGGGAAAAAAAGAGGGAGCCCAGAGTAAGACATCCTCGAAAAGTAGAAGCCATCCATGCCAGGTGCTTTGAAGTGTTCAAATGATAGTATAGCAGCTCTCGTCTTTTCATTGGTAACAACCGCTCTCGCAGTGTCCCAATTCCCTTTGCAACACATTCGTGTTGAAGGGCTTGCAGAAACCGCTTATTCACTTCTTCCCACTTCTGAGACCTGTTCTTCGGGGTGGTGTACTGCCAAGAGAGTCTGTATACACTCAACTGTGGAGTTCTTGGAATTACAATCCGGTTTTCTGAGAGAGTCCAATTTGGACGACTCATCCTTATGAAGGACTCTGCACAACCTGGAAGTCTCCCTTTCACCTTTCAGTTCCTCAGAGTATGCTCTAAAAGAATCTCATTTCGAAAGTTTTACGAGCCTCTTATATTCACGTTGTGAGTTCTGGAAGTTTACCCAGTCTTCATCTTTATTGCTTTTGCAAGCACGATTTAGAAGTCGTCTGGTTGATTTGCTGAGTCTCTGCAGTTCAAGGTTCCACCATTGAACCGTTCTACCACGTTGGCCACGGGAAATGGGACAATCCTCTTGAAAGCACTCTAAAAGTGTGTGATTCAGAGTTTTCACTTGATCTTCTATCACCTAAGGAGTCCTTAGTCACCTAGGGAACTCAACTTTGTCGTCAAGAATCCAATCCGTTTTCCTAAGATTCCGTCTTTGTATTACAGGGTGTTCGCCTGCAATAGTTGGACTAAATTCTAAGTAACGGTGATCTGAGATTGAGACTTCACCTAGCACTCGCCAGGCTCTACTCAACTCTAACAACTTTGAAGTGCAGATTGTTAGTTCAATTAATTCACTTTTTCTTGGTCCCACCAATATAGAGGCGCGGTCATCAAAGCTGAAGTGATAAAATCAACGGCTTCTCTCCTCTAGGATTGCATTTGCTACTGCGCTAACAAATAAACTGAGCGACACATCACAACCTATTAAAAGTTCAACGCCGCTTGATTCCGCATACACTACCAAATCCCCTTTAGTTCTTGCGTCGGCGGGGGGCATAAAGAATCATAGGGTAAGTAAGCAGATGCAACAATGACGTTTCTCCTCTTACCATTGACCTGGTATTGTAAGATGACCCCAACAAGGTCCTGGAAACAGAATTGTCTTAGCATGATTGCCTCCAACAATTTTGACAGCAACCTTGATCGATTCAATACCACAGATTCTGTTAAAACGAACCCGAACCCCATGGCTCTTGAACCAGAAATATATAAGGACTATCCTGCAACTTTACCAGCTTTGCCGCCAGTAGATAGGAAGAAGCTTTGGCATGCTACAGGTTGATTTGACTAACTCTTATGTTTTGTAGCCGTAAGTGTAGTCTAATATGAAAACCTCCGCTAATTAAAAAGTCTGCCGCGCTCAGTTCCCTAACCCCTTCTTTGTTAACTGTGTTCCCTCCCTCTGTGGATAATCTTCGACAAAATCTCGAAGAATTCTATTTCCCTCTCGCACAATTAGGTCACCTTATTGTCGAAACACTACTTTAGACTTTCTTGTCTTTCCAATTTCGTTGCTAAAAGCCTTAATTCACCGCAGGAGGTACACGCTATTTATACTGATTTCTCCAAAGCCATTGACCATAATATTCTCTCCTCCAACTCCCCTCTACCCAATTACCCCCCCCCCCTCAACCTTGGCTTTTCTCCTACCTCTCATTCCATTCCTGCAGGGTTTCTTTTCATGGTTACTCATTCCGTTCTTCCCTCCTTTCTCTGGTGCTCCCCAAAGCTCTATTTTTCGTATTTGTATCCTGTTGTTCTTGTTTTTTATCAGAGGTCATTCTTCTCCATCCCTACCTAGCTTTGTTTCTTCACGTAAAAAACCTTAAATTATTTGTTTTTTTTTTCGTCTCCGCAGGAGCCCGTTGACACTAAATGTCAATAAATGTCACTGGATGTGCTAATCGATTAAACTCTCCGCATCATCCTTTTCCCACTGATTTATCATCATCAACGGAGCAACAACCGGTATCCGGTCTAGGCCTACCTTAATAAGGAACTCCAGACATCTCGGGTTTGCGCCGAGGTCCACCAATTCGATATCCCTAAAAGCTTCCTGGCGCCCTGACCTACGCCATTGCTCCATCTTACGCAGGGTCTGCCTCGTCTTCTTTTTCAACCATCGATATTGCCCTTATAGACTTTCTGGGCTGGATTATCCTCATCCATACGGATTAAGTGGCCCGCCCACCGTAACCTTTTGAGCCGGATTTTATCCACAACCGGACGGTTATGGTATCGCTCATAGATTTCATCGTTATGTAGGCTACGGAATCGTCCATCCTCATGTAGGGGCCCAAAAATTCTTCAGAGGATTCTTCTCTCAGACGCGGCCAAGAGTTCGCAATTCTTCTTGCTAAGAACCCAAGTCTCCGAGGAATACATGAGGACTGGTAAGATCATTGTTTTTTACAGTAAGAGCTTTAACCCTATGGTGAGACGTTTCGAGCGGAAGAGATTTTGTAAGCTGAAATAGGCTCTGTTGGCTGACAACAACCGTGCGCGGATTTCCTCATCGTAGCTGTTATCGGTTGTGATTTTAGACCCTAGATGGGAGAAATTATCAACGGTCTCAAAATCGTATTCTCCTATCCTTATTCTTCCTGTTTGACCAGTGCGATTTGATGTTGTTGGATGGTTCGTTTTCGGTGCTGACATTGTCACCATATACTTTGTCTTGCCTTCATTGATGTGCAGCCCAAGATCTCGCGCCGAACGTCGCCTGCTCGATCTGGATGAAGGCAGTTTGTACGTCTCGGGTGGTTTCCCACTGGTTACTGACCTCAATTGTACTTCAAACATGTCTGGTTTTAGGCAACGTTCCTTCAACGAAGTTACCATAATCTAGCCTTCCTCAGAGCCTTTTAACTCCGTTGTCAGAAACATCCATGAATATTGCTTTGTAGTCTGGTTCACATTCTGCAAATTTGACGGTCCCGCTCATGAAGCTGTACAAAGTAAGCTCTCCCAGACCCTCGTTTTCAATAAGAACCTTTCCCGTGCTGACTATCCTTCTCGGCTTTGCATGCTCAATCTCCCTTCCCTGCAACAATGTCACATCCTCATTGATAGGTGTACCATTTTCAAACTCTGTAATTGCGCAATAGACATGCTTTGCCAACTCCTATATTATTTGTTGCACCTATCGCAGTACATGTAGTGCGGACATTTGGAAGTTCGGACCTCGGCATCTACTTTCACCCTACGATCTCGGGACTATGCCGATCTAGAAACGGTCTTCAATTTGGGTGCTTTGAATCTGTCTCCTTCATTGTTTTTAAGCGCAAGTTAAGCCACTTACTTGCTCCTCCTACTGAAGATTACACGCGCGTAATTGAGCGGTAATTTTAATTATTTATAGTTTAGCTTAGCGTGTGTTGTCTGATAGGTTCGGCCGATATTCTCTTCTTTGGTTTTGAGGTTTCGGGACAGCCGGTAAATGGACACATGTGGGGTGAACTGTCCAAGAGGAGCTCCCACATCGCTACTAATCACAAAGCGTTCAAGCGCGCGTCGACGGGACATTCAGTGGAGCTTCAGTATTCACGGTCGGTTTTGATATCTTTTTAGAAAAGTGAAGCGATGGCGGCTTTACGGTTTCTTACCAGGGCAGAGGCAAATCGTCAGACGCTGCCTCACTAAGTGAGGCCTGCCCTGGTAAGAAACCGTAAAGCCGCCACCGCTTCACTTTTTTGAGAAGTTTGGGTGCAAGCCCTAAGCGAGGGGTCCGTGGACCAGGAAAGAGGGAGTAAGTTGCTTCCCATTTGGTCCGGTCCAAGCATTAAGTTGATGCGAACTTAGGACCCCATCACTCCTAAAACGAATCTTTTTAGGTTTTTGGGATAGCTTTCCCCACTTTGGTCGACCCCGGCCAACCAGGTTGGTTTTATGACCATCGACAAATCCACTTAGTCCCTACAAATAAGAAGAAACGAATATCAAGGAAATAATGATTTTTTCCTGAAACTATAAAATCCTGGATTTTATGAATTCTTGTGGAAAATGTTTACGTTATCTGCAAAGTATGAGTATGTTTGGTAAAAATAAATTCTCAATATTTTTCCCTGTGCATACGTGAAAAGGGCATAAGGACAATATTTTGCTACCTTTACATATTTGTTTAGATTTTCTATGTGAAAATTTACAGGTGACACAAGCCGAATATTTACAATCTATTCTGGGGAAATATCTATGGAACTTGAATATTAAACAACGCCCAAACAAGGCCACGTATCAGCTGAAGCACCCCAAGCACAGGCGCAAGAGGTAAGGGAGAAGAACTGTGTTCCTATTTCCATAAATCAAATCGCAATTCCATTCCAAGCCGTCTCGCTATACGAAGCTGATTTAAAATTCAATGCTCGTTTAAGTTGAATCGAACAACAAAAATGCGTAACATCTTGAAATGCTGTTGTCCCATTGTTTAAGATACAAGTTGTATTCAAGAAAACAGGAGACCTAGCTGGGGATGTAATGTATGCATTGGAAAACGTTTGAAGATACAAAACTCTTGTATGCATCACGAGTTTATAGTCGTTTTCACCAGATAAACTTAATGTAAAGGAATAGAATTGGCATGAACGACAAAAGATTTGATGTTGGCCCTCCAAGTTCGAAGTACTTAAGGGGTCGGTTTAGATGTAACTATTTTAATGACTTCTTCAAAGTGCTATTTCTGGCTGCCGTCGATTTCAGGATATCTTAATCCCGGTGACGGTGCCAATGCTTTTAAGAAAGTATAATGCCCGGCACTCCACATTTGAAGAAGATGAGAAAATGGGATCGCGGACATACACTTGAAAGGGCCCACGTGTCATCTGGTCGTTATTGATCTAAAGCCACACCGATGGCCATGTTGGAAGCTTCGGTGCGCAAAGCTATCCTTTGGGTGGATTATAGGAAAGCCCCCGTAGCAGTAGTGGTGATTCCTTGCATACGGCGCTCAAGCACTGAGTTAGGATCCATTTTCTAGCTTATTTTGGACTTTTCATCCATACAGCCCTTCAGTTCAGTTAGCATGGCTACGAAAATGTTTTAGCTACGAAACGCTTCGGTAAATTTGAGATTTCCTGGATTTTGGGCTTTGATGGACGGAAACTCCTTTTACTGATACGGTAGCCAGCGAATATGACTGACTAGTTTGGCATTTGTTGACTTTGTCAGTCTTATTGTCAATTTGGTAACTGTGAACGAAGTCCAGTTTTCTGAAGAGATGGCTAAAGCTTGCTACAGTATTTGAGGCACGTTTTCTTGCTAAAAGCATAAACCCATACTTCGTGTTGTAAAGTTGAGTGGACTGCACCGTGTTCCTACTAAAGATAGGGCCCAAATACTAGCCATTGACCGACTTTAGGCTGACACTCTTACTAGAACCTTGCTCGGCACTATTTTGATTTGCTCGGAAGAATTCTTCACCACAGTAGAGTATAGTCCCTAACCATCATTACCTTGGACTCTATAATGTTCTCATATATCTAGACAGACGACTGGGATTTTAGGTTGAAACCATAGCAAATCATTCATCTGCTTACCCGTCCCACCAACATGTTAAATATATCTTTCGGTTAAATAATGTGCGTCTGGAAATAAGCACCGCAATATCATCCGCATAATTAATCTGGCACAACTGTTCTAGCATAGCGAGATCAGACCATCGTACGAAGCGTTTCAGAGATTTAGCCCTAGAATAGATCCAGTGCTACCCTAGATGCGATCTCCGTCCTCAATGATCACCTGCGAACCTATTATTATTATTCGCACCGCATCATCAAAGAACTATTATGCCCCTAGTACTGGTTATAATTTACGTATTAAATATAGATCTCAAGTTAGCCTATAACCGTTAATAATTATAGAATATTTCCTACTTCCAAATCTTTCAACTATGCATCTGGTATTAAATGTTCTCCCACGTGCCTCGACCTTCTTTGCACAAATGCCGGACACTATCCCAGAACGTGTATAGAGATTACCACACATTCGGCACAGAACCTGTAGGCAGTGTCCATAGATATCCCCAGCTTTTCTAGGTGATCGTTTAGTCCAGAGTGGTCAGTGATGATTTCCACTATGATCCGTAGGTTCTTCTTGGTGAGATTTAAACAGTCCTTTGTGCGCTTGGCTTCGTATCCCCCACCCAATAATCACCCCAGACTGCTCCAATTCTGATAGACCCGCTCAATATAGTTTCCTCAGCCGATCGTCTTCATTTTTTAACGTCGTACCGACGAACCGGTTTCCGATTCCACTGGAAGGTTCTAGCCCGCGTAAAGGCGTCTCTGCTCCCTCTATAACTAGTTCGTCCGCTGCCTCATTGCCTTCCAACTCAACATGGTCTGGAACCCACAATATACACATGAGCTGAGCGTATTTAGTTCCTCAAGGCATTCCAGTTTAGAGTTCACCTGGTTGGACCTAAGTGCCTTGATCGCCGCTTGGCTGCCAGTCAGAATAGCAATGTTCAGTCCCCTGTAGTTCTTTTGGGGATTAAAGGAGGCACATCCGTCTATTGCGTATATTTTCGCCTGGAATATGCTCATTGGTTCCAAGTACATTTTCGTTGAACCTATGCCCTCGGCACCCACTTCCTCTGCTGTGAGAAATCCGACAGTATACCAAGTAACAAGTTGCTGTTTTAAGCCATACTACACAGCCACGCTCTGCAAGTTTGCCTTGTTTCTCCAACGTATTTCAAACTTCTTACTGAAGTGAAACCTCGTTGTCATGTTATCCATTGTTATACAAAGAATAGCAATCTTTCTTCGATTTAGGTAGCTCCCCGCCTTGCTGATACTCGCGACCATCCTGCAGATGCAAAGGCGTTAATCCTAGAAGGACCGCCAACGATGCCATTGGACATGTCCTCATTGCCCCACTGATACACACGCAAGCCAGTTTTTGGAGTTTGTGTAGCTCCCTGTGTGTTCAGTTCAATTCTTTCTGCCCAGACTACCGTCCCATAGATAATCAGTGGGCTTACTATTACAGTGTATATATATAGAGGTATATTCGGAGTGCAATCTCATTTTTTTCCTGATATAAACCTGTAATTCATCAGAGCCTTTCCCGTTTCACCTTAATGTCATGGAACCTTATATCTAGGTGATCAAGCTTACGTTTCCTAGTGAATGACACTATGGTGGGTTTGGCTGGATTGATACTCAATCCCGCCTTCGTACACCAGGCACTAATAACGCTTAAACCAGTTTGGATTCTATCACAAAGCATATTCTCATATTTGCCCCTACAGATTAAAACGAAATCGTCGCCATAAAAAGACTATCAGAGCTATCCCAACAGATATACCGACCAGGTGACGCTTCCATGCCAAGGTATGCACACTCTTGGAAACGCAATCCTAACTACTGGTAAAACGCTAAGATAGCGAAGTATCATACGGAATGCTTGAAAGTCAGAAGGCGGAGTCAACGACGAAAAAACACCCCAGAGTTTGAACAAAGGTATCTCGAATATAAAAAGACACGCAAAAGTTGCAGTGAGCCATCACGAAAAGTAAAAATTATTGCTTTAAGCGACTCTGTGATGAGGGAGACTCAGACCAATGGGGAGGAGCGCACAAGTCGGTTATATCGGCAATAAAATGCCTAGATTATTGTGGGAGATAGTTTCTACATCGTTCTCCCAACATCCGGAAGCAATTTTCCCAATGATACCACTAAGTGCCGAAGATATACCTCCAGTAACCACAAACGAAGTCTTGGACGCAGTGAAAAGGGTCCATAATACCGCAGTCCCTGGCATTGATTGAATTCCCAGCAAGGCGCTGAAACTGGACGCTTGACGCGCAGACCAGAAATAAAAGACTCGCCACGAGAGCGGAACTCCAGCGAAACATCCTTTTGTTTTCAGTCATTAGAAAGTTAGGCAGAAGATATAACACAAGGTGAGCGTAATGAGCTGAAGGGGTTTAATTTTGTCAGGTTATAATATACGTTATACTGAGATACTACTACCGCGAAAGTGTGATAAATCTATTTCCGTTCTTTTTCAGTTGAGAACCTGCACGCATCAGATGAAATGCCTGCCGTCTATACATGGAAGCAGCTTCAAATTGGACATGGCGTACTTCCCAATAAATCTGATATCATACAGTGGATTCATAAATCGATTTCCACAAACTCTTATGACAATGTTCAACGGTTCGACATATCCACAGGAAGGAACACCAGGAATTTGTTCCAGGCTAGCAATTTATGAGACCAAAACTGTCGTGAAGGATTCTTGGAAAGTAATACGTCGGCTGCGTCGTGTTATGATACTTTCAGGATGATAGTCACGTTTCCACTGGACGTGATGAAATTACCCAATAATTTTTCCATGCTGTCTTATCGTATTCGCAAGTGGGGGTAGTTACGCCTGAAGTCAAATGCGTGTTTCGCCGTGGACCAAACTTCTTGAAATCTGATAAATTTATTTTGGTCAATCAATACGTGGTGAGTGGACGTTCGTTTTTTATTTGATTGCTCATTACGCCAATTTCAAGGACATATCGTATAACAAAAGGAAGGAAAATAAATAGGGGTGGAAATTCATTGCGTGGTAGAAAAGACCGGCAAACATATTCTCACCACAGCGGGTAGTTTAATGGGTCATCAGCACTCTCAACACTCTCTAATTTCTAACATTCTACAGCTCTCCCGCCTTATCATAAGGTCGGCCTCCGTCTCTTGAAAAAGTTGAATTCTTGGAGGAACTAATAAAAGCTGTCCTGCAATACCATTCAGCTACAAAGTTGATTTAATGGAAATAAATTTAAGGTAATGAGGCATAATTTCAAAGGAGAGGTCAAACACAAGTTCAATTGTTATATCTCGCCCTGGGCAAATTCAGCTCGTCCCCACCTTAACGCCAAGTCCTTCGACAATGCCAACCTGTTGATGCGTCCTTTAAATTATCTCGTTTACATGGAGAAAGATGAGGAGCCGTCATGTTTTATTTGCGTCCTCGCCGTAAAGTTTGCAATAAAATTTTTTTATCCATTTCAAGATATGCAATAACAGAACCAATAAATCTCATTTAATGATTGCGAAAGAAGGCAAAAATGTGAGAATGTCGCCTTCAAGATGCCTTTACGATTGGTTATGATACTTGGAGCGTGAAGAAAGACATTTTATAGTTGTGGAGCACTAGATATGTTGCTGATTGGGACTACGACATGGGACCTTTGTGTGCGGCCATGGACCATAAAGAACGTTGAGGATAATATGAACCCTCCATGCCATATTCCCAATTGCAGCTTATAATAATGAGGATTCGGAGCAGTCGTAGTCCACGAATTCCTTTTAGAGATGTTTTGTAATAATAACCGTATGAACTTTATTGGAACGCAAATGATAAAAATGGATATGTTCTCGTACTGAAATCTCAATATGTTGCTGATTTCACGGATTTCGAATCTATTCAAAATTGTAGCCAAGAAAATCTGCATAAATAAAACCTTCGGAATCTCTTCGATATGTTAATTCTGAAATCTTTCTAGGAATTTAAAGGAATCCTGAAGGCTGACATCGCTCCATTAAATATCAAAAATTGAGTGGAGTGATTCTGTTTCTATAGGTCTCGAAGCTGCATGTTCAAAGTAGGAAAAGTTAGCGACCCCGTGTGTGTCAGAAGCATGTAAATTACGCCCATTCGCTATCGTTGATAGTTTGTAGAAATGTATGTCAGCGCCCCTTCCAGGGCTTTTCAAGACGATTGTCCTCTTCCTCCACTGTTGTGTTCCTGGGACATCCTATTCCACTGTATAGCGTAGTCAGCAAGGGAAATGTCGTCCTTCCTTGATGTGTGACCGATCCATTGCTACTTGTGCCGACGCCTGAGCTCCAGTGGTGAATGGCAACTTTATATATCATTTAAAAGCATTTACCTCTCCTGTTCACTCTGCTACGACTCAAATAATATTACAAATGCTTAGTGGTTCTATTGCCGCTTACGATACTAGTATCGCTAATTGCATTGCATTTTGCCTACTGGTGTAATACCAACAGATCCGCTCACTTGATTTGGTGAAACACCAACTCGAGCTTGTCGTAACTATTTCAATCGTCTTTAGTAGCTTCATCAGGAGTTAGGGAAAAAGCTAGCTCTTGTTTCCGATCGAACTGAATTTTTTATTCTTTATTTCTTTATTTATATACAAATGTCCTCGAAGGAGCCCCAATTAGCGGTTTGGTGCGCAGTTTTGATGCCAGAAACTCCTAAGACCGTGACTGTTGTTATGGGAGAAGGGAGGGAGAGTCCAGCCGGTTCGGATCTTCAGAGCCAGCCGTAGCATTCACGAAAGAAAGCAGCTTTCCCACCCTGCAGTTAGAAATCTCCCTGCGGCCCCCAAAGAATGGTTTACCCAGTGTCCGCAGCCTGATTCTAGCCAGAGCTGCGCAATTGCAGAGAAAGTGGATGAGGGTTTCCCTTCCTTCTCCGTAGCTTCGGCAATGCGAATTGTAGGGTATGCCTTGCTTACCGGCATGGTCCCCTATGACTGGCAGACCGCCGTAATCTTAAATGCATTTGCACTCGTCTGGCACAGGAGCTCTCGTGATTGAGCTATGTTATAAACGGCCCAAATTCTCCTTGACTTGGCACAGCTTGTAAGCCTTCGCCATCTTAGGCCCGCGGCTGCTAGGTAGTGCAAGTAGACTTGGCCCGACAGCCGCCAGCGAAACACCGACTGTATTCGCCGAAAGACTGCCAAGAGCAGAGCCTTGCCTGACCAATCCGTCAGCTCGCTCATTCTCCTCTATGTCCCTATACCCGGGAACCCAGCGGAGATTGACCTTGAGCGTGCTGCCCAGACGATTGAGCGCGTCTTTGCACTGCCCCACCAGCCTGGAAGATGTCGTCGCTGAGTAGAAGGCCTTGATGGCCGCTTCACTGTCGGTCACAATGCATATATTACGCTTAGGGCTCGAATCTCGCTCCACCCATCGGCAGACTTCCATTATCGCCAGTACTTCCGCCTGGAATACAAGGCGAAACCTGGGAAACCATACGACTTGGATACACCGTGTATATTCGATAAAACCCCCGCGCCGAAACCGCAGGCCATCTTTGATCCGTCCGTAAAGAATACTGTATCATAGTCTTGCAACACGCCACCGGTCTTCCACTTTGCCCTGGTTGAGAGGTCCAGAGCAAAGTTTCTCGTGAAGTTCAGTTTGCGTGTGGAATAATGCGTGGGGAATGACTTCGTTGCCCAGCATCCGGACTCACATATTTTGATGGCACTGCACGCTGCAACATATTTAATGTGGAGGTTTAGGGCGAGGAGATGCAGGAGTACAATGAAAGTGTCTGCCGAGCAGGACTGCAGAGCCCCAGTAGCACCTGCACACGCGGTTCTTTGAATCCTATTAAGTTTCGTTCTATTGTATTTTTTCTTCAAAGCCTGCCATCATACAATAGAGCTGTACGTTAGGATCGACGCACTACAGCGGTGTACATCCAGAGAACCATCCTCGACCGGAAACTCAATTTCTTTGCAAAGGCTCTTTCAGGCATAGAAGACTATACAGGCGATCTTAACAATCATTTCTATGTTCAATCTCCAATTTAACTTAGGATCCAGGATTACACCCAGATATTTTACATTAGAAGAAAGAACCAATTTTTGTTCATTCAGCGGTGGTAGATGGAATTCAGGTATCCTTGTCTTGTTCGTGAATAGCGTCAGTTGCGTTTTGGTAGGGTTTATGCTGGGTCTGCATCTTGCGGTCCACAGGCACACCTTTCGCAACGCTCCTTCCATGATCTCGCTCGTAATGGACAGAAACATCCCTGATACTAATATCACCAAGTCGTCGGCATACACCACCACCTTCCCTCCGCTACTGTTCAATGTACGTAAAATTTTGTCCATTACTATTAACCAGAGCACTCGTCAGATGGCGCCACCTTGGGGCGTGTGAGTCTGTCTTTTTTTGTACCATAGATATTGCCCTTATATACTCTCCGGATTGCATAAACCTGTTGTCAGCCAACAGAGCCTACTTCAGCTTACAAAGACTGTTCCGCTCGAAACGTCTCATCATAAGGTCAAAGTTCTTACTTTACAAGACTATGATCTTGCCCATCCTTATGTATTCCTCGGAAACTTGGGTTCTTAGCAAGAAAAATTGCGAACTCTTGGCCGCGTTCGAGAGAAGAATCCTCTGAAGAACTTTTGGCCCCCTACATGAGGGTGAACGATTCCGTAGCCTACACAATGACGAAATCTATGAGCGATACCATGACCGTCAGGTTCTAGATAAAATCCGACTCAATAGGTTACGGTGGGCGGGTCACTTAATCCGTATGGATGAGGATGATCCACCCAGAGAGTCTATAAGGGCAATATCTATGGTAGAAAAAGAAGACGAGGCAGACCCTGCCTAAGATGGAGCGATGGCGTAGGTCAGGGCGCCAGACAACATTTTTTGGGATATCGAATTGGTGGACCTCGGCGCAAAACCGGGATGTCTGGAGTTCCTTATTAAGGCAGGCCTAGACCGGATACCGGTTGTTGCGCCGTTGATGATGATAAACCTCATCCATACGGATTAAGTGACCCACCAGCCGCAACCTAATTGATTTCGTCGTTATGTATTTTAGAGAATTGTCCATCCTTTTGTAAGGAGTCAAAATTCTTCGGAAAGTTCGTCTCTCGAACATGCCTAGATGGACAACGATATCTAATGAACCAAGGGGAATTGAAATGATCAAGTGACTATCCTGGCCGTAGACGACCTAGAGCTATACCAAAATCCATCCAAGCGCTATCTCGGCATGTGTCAGGCTCAGTAATTAAGGGGGGCTTCTTTGAGCACTTCGATCCCTCACGTTTCATTATACAACATTCACGTGTCTATACTGATGTATGGGTCCGTATCGGATCCCGAAAATAACTACACGAACAGCGAGCCTAACGAAGTAAACAACACGTGAGCTAAAACCTGAAAATGAAAATAAAAAAAAGACTCGATCGCGCGCCTGGAGCCGTATATATCCGGACCCGGGTCCCGCGATCAAGAGTTAATCCGTCCATAAGTTCCGCGGTTAGCTAAGTGTAGGTCAGATTTCTGGGAACTAAGACTGGAGCTTTGGCCCTAAGGGTACATCCCCTTTAACTATTGATTTCGACTCCTTTGCACGAATTACGCTGATATAAATACAATAGAGAAAAGAAAATTCAAAGCATGAACGCAATAGGGAAGGAACAGTTGGCTGAGTTTTGGCTTAGTATGAAAACATATTGCCCGTTGGAGTGACCAGCGAATTAGATATCAATTGCTGAAACAACCGAAAAGACTGCAAGGTCAAGCTAGCCTCCCAAAATGATGCAACTGCCGCTTCCATTTCCAAAACAAGTTCAGACAAACCATTGAAAATAAGCCGACAGATTAGTGCTTAAACCGACTAGCGGCCCTGTTAATTACTGCTAAAACTGAAGGCGAAAGATTCTGAAATGCCTGGCATATGTGAAGGGCATGCACTCTGCAACTTTCTTCCATGAAAACGGGCTGATAAAATTGGAAGATCCAGATACAGACTTACATGGGCAGCAGTAAAAGGAGCGCGAAAACGCAGGCTTAATCTCTGATTAAAGCACAGATTGCAGATAGTTCGTTGCAAAGTAAAGATGAAGAGACAAATAAGGGCCAGCTCTGCTCCTTAACCCGACGCTGGAGTTTGATGTTCCGAAGGATACAATCTTGGGTATAGAATGGTGAATACTGGCTGAGGAGAGGTTCATGGCAGGGCACTTATATCGGGTAGGTCGCGTCTAGACTCCGGGGGAAACACTTCTGGGGGAGCTTTGCGTCTGGATCGATATTATCGTCAGATCAATATTAAGTTTTGAATTGATGTAGTTGACGGTCCTTCCCGGCATACACCAGCTTGGTGGTCTACCTGCGCACGGAATGTCGCGAAGGTGAACTTTAGGGATTCGTGTAAGTTTTTGGGACAGGCAGACCGACGCTGGAGAATATTTGCGGAGTAAAGGAATTGCAATCGACTCATTACAGATGTCAAGTTTTGCCTACCAGTAAGGTGCTGAAAGAGGTAGTTCTCTCTGCGAAAAATGACAAGGTCCCGGCTACCGGTAGTATCCTGCCAGAGAAGCAACACTTGGTGTTTCCCTATCGTTTCCCGCCGCGTTCAATATTTGAGAGTAGGAATTTTTACTTGTCGCTGGGAAGTGGCTCGCATTAATTAACAAAGCCAAAGAAGACATAGCTCCCAGGGAAGCTATTCGAAAAGGTTATCTGGAGTTGACTTGCCGAAGCGATGCGTGCTACCGGGACCGGGTCTAGAAGGCAGTTTAGATCAGGTTAGTTCACAGCGGATGCTGTCATGGTCACCGATCTCACCGGGAAGGTGTACGCTTGATGTTGCAAATGCTGATGTTGACACTCAGTTGACCAGCTTTTTAAAAAGCAAGCTTGAAACTAAAACTACTTTACATTCAAATTGCATAGACAACCTTGACAACTCGTTTCAGAACCACAAAGGCGTGATTGTGACGGTATCCTCCACCGGCAATGGTTATATATAGGCATATCATTATTTCATTTTCAAGGAACCGCACTCACCAAATCCTTACAGTCAGATGAGAGTTGAGTGTGTAGGATTGAGGATTTCGTTAGCATCCTTGCATTCTTCGAAATTCATGCGCCGCCATAATCTAATATGCTGAAGTATAATAGCTTCACTTCCTGGAATCAAACAGAATTTCTCCTTTTCTTAAAATCAGAGAAAATGAGAATATAGCGAGATGTGACTCGAATGGCGAACTTTTCCATAAAGAAACCAACGCACAGCAGGGGGATGATGTCTATTATCTACGTAGATGTATGGCTATTTATTTCGCGTTCAGACATAGTTATCGATAGACAAGGCAGCGCAAATATTTATCTAGAACTCATCTAAATGGCTTGAGGCAATGGCGTCAGAAATGCCAGTAAGCTCCAGGGATGTGACTTTTCCTCCCATACAGTTAGTTCATGCTAATAATAAGTTTGATTCTGCGAAACGCTGAAATGTAAATAATGTGGAAGATTTTATCGAGCGAACTTGAAAATTAGGTCCATGCTGGGGAATACTAATTAGCTTCTGTGTGTTCTTTGCCTCCTTCTGAAAACTCCTAGACATTTGTACCGTTGATGGAATGAAAATTTTGTATGAATGTGATATCATTACAGTATGTCGGCGAAAAGTCCTGTGGGAATGACGATGCGAACTCTATTCATGCGCTTGAAAAGAGTTGGTGAATTTTAACACATAATTAAGTTTTGTATCTTGTTTGGGTTGGGGATTTGTGGCAAGTCATTCTGGAGAAGCTGCCTAAGTTTTCAACAAACAAAACTAAGCGCCTGTCTCTTGGGAACGAGCTATTTCAAAAATCTCGCGGGTTTAGTTATTTTTGGGGATAGATGGATTATATCTAAGCATTCGATAGAGCAAAATCAAACGGAGGACAACTTAGCCCCTGCGTTTGAGGACAATAAAAAAGTCTCTTGGTCGAAACCAGAGGCTAGCTGCTTCAAGTACGAAGGCTTTTGTGTTCTTTTTATGTGGGAGACTTTCGATGCACATTGTTCCATTTACACTTAGCTAGAAATGAAATTATTCCTATGGGTTTTACTTCCAAAATTAAAGATATACGCATGCAAGTTCCATCGGCCACTATATGTGGCGTAGCAGGCCTATCACCTATATACGCCATCCCTTTCAGCTCCTATCAGGTTTCTCCCAGAAGTTTGCGTTCTTCCTTCATAATTCTGAGTAATGTGTTTCCAGTACGACCAGCTGGAACAATGGTTTCAATGATATGCAGGGATCGAATCGTAGGGGAAAGGATTGAGCAAAATGCAAAGAAATTTTTGGTACCTTTTAAGCGATGAGCCTAAGTAGATGGGATTGTATCAGATCACTCAAGATTCTACAGCAACCATCCTAGGTCTGACTTGGAAGCTTATGAAGGATGGCTTTCGCTTGGTGAAGTATGATCCACTGAGGAAGTTAACAAATAGATACCTTCCAGCGTATTCGACGCCCTCTAATGGCTGGCATTGATGGATACTGCGGCAAAACTCCCAATGCGGAAATATTGGCAGTCAAACATTGATTAGGATGAAGTTTTTTGGGACGAAATTCGGACAGAATGGGAACATTTCGAGGGAAACACACTGGCCCTGAAAGCCATCCGAAATCTCTGATAATTCGATTATACGAAAGGGAATCACTGCAAACTGCACAGATTCTGCGATGACTTCCAATTGACATACGTAGCAGTAGCATACAGTAAAATCATTCAGTCAAGTTGATAAAGGACCATGTAACTGCCCCGGGCTAAGAACAGGGCAAAGCCATTGGAAGCCAAGGTAACTTTGTCGAAGCTGAGTTTAACGTTACTACTAAACGAGACTGCTGCGCACTACTGTTCCTACTCTGCAATCGCGTCGGAATGGATAAAGAAAGAGCCTTTAGAGCTGAAAGCGGGTGGCTAAAATACGGAAACTCAGTGATCACTGCTGCGTCTGAGGTAATTTACAGTGGCGAGAAGTTAGCACTTTTTAAAGAGATTGCCGACCAAGGGAATGCGTTTAGTGAACATATTCCATTTCATCGCTCGGGAGAAGGGCCAATATGCGTTTTCGAATACGAACAAAGTCAACTCAAAATCCCACAATTGCTCCAAGAGGCAGGAGCTACTAATGACATCCAAGGACCATCCTGTCACTAAAAAGTTGCAAAGCTTACACATCTTAATAATAATAATCGTTGGCGCAACAATCCGGCGGAGGGATTTGTTATCGTAACTGGATGTCGGATAGCAGTCGACTCAGCTGTGAATGTTATCCATGGTTTGAACCAGACTGTGCGAGAGTCCCAGCACATCAAGGGAAGCAGTAAACGATTTATATACAATACCTGTAGCTGACAATATTATGGGAAATACAACCACCTGCACTAGACGCAAAATTTCTCTGATATCCCGCGTCAGTAGTTCATACTTCACCTTCTTCTCCACGTATTTCCATTCGATGTTGCTCTTATGGTATAGCAAGCATCAATAATACACGCGGAGCGACCCATCATGTCAACTAACAGCACGTTAGGCTTGTTATGTGGAATATGGCGATCAGTTAGAAGTTGTCGGTCCCAATACGTGCTGTAAGTAGAACTATCAAGTTCTCCATGCAGCTCATATCGGTAAACCGGACATGTTCCCGTGATGAGCCCATACTTGTAAGCAAGGTTTTGATGGATAACCTTACATACAGCATTATGCTTGGTGGTGCTTGCCCCGGTGCCATAACAGTGCAGCCAGAAATGAGATGGTCCAATGTCTTTAACGCCGAACCACACATTCTGCACTGGTCGTTCTCCATCCACTCTTTCATGATGAGCTTTTTATAAGCTCGGGTGGCGACCACGCTGCTCTAAATTGCACACATCAACCCCTCCTTCTCAGCAAAGAGCTCCCCAGCACACAGCCATCTGTTCGGCAAATGCAAATCGATAAATGGCTTCCAAAAAGAATTCACATGTTTGCTATGCATTGCCTTCGACTTCCATTCCAGGATTGAAGGATCGATCCTTCAAATTAAGTGGAATCAATTAACACTCTACCTTACAGACAACCGCATGCAAGGACTACCTCCTATATACCTTATTACCTAACGCATCCGATTCGAAATTCAATCTGTATATGCTGAGAACTTCATTTTTCAACATACGTCCCACATGTCTCCGCTTAGCCAGACCTCGATCAGTCTGCCCCCTCCCGCAAAACATTTCCCCCAGAGGTCATGTATCCACATTTCTGACCCCGGTACTGACTCAATCGTACACCAATACGTCCAAAACCGTACAGCCTCCCATCCTTCCTCTCTTCACTTCCCAGTCGTTTAATCAAAGGGCACCGACCAAGGCTGTTCCTCCAGTCTAGCCGTCACCTCCCACAAAGTCCCACTACAACAATAAATCCCCCGGTCCCGACTACATCCCGTTCATATTTCCAAAGAAATGCGCTAAGACTCTTAGTCATTTCCTGTCCCACCTTTTTAATTCATGCATCCTTACAGCCCACTTCCCCAGTCCTTCGAAAAATTCCCACTTCATGCCCATCCTTAAAAAAAAATTCTCCTCTTCTTCCCCGAACAACTATTGGCCAATTTCTCTCCTTAATACCACTTACATTTCCTTACGCCAATCGTAGGTCCGCGTTTCCGACTCGCAGTCCGACTTATATTTCTCTCCAGCAGGCTTTTCAAAAGGATCAGTCTTGTCATCCCTCTATATTGCTGACATCCCTCTTGAACCAATAAGTTCATTCACTTCTAGAAACTCCTTCTAAACCCAACTAAGTTCAAGGCTATCGTCTTGAGAGGTAGAGTTCACCTTATCCGGAAGAAGACAGCAAACACACGAAACCTGAATATTATTGTCGGAGCAGCTTCTATCCCCTCCGTCCGTTCATTCCAGTAAATACCTTGGGGTACACCTAATTTCCCGCTCATCACCAACTCCTCACGTCAACTCCATAATCTCCAACGCCCGCACCGATCTAATCATTCCTTGGCCCGTCCTTGATGAGCACCAACAGAGACACGAAACGGTTTTGTGACGGGTGAATCGAAATCGCTTCGTGTCTCTGTTGGTGTTCATCAAGGAAGCCCCCTCTCACCACTCCTCTTTGTGCTTACTATGGACACTGTCACACGGGATATCTAAGGTCCAGCGCCCTATACACTACTTTATGCAGATGATGTTTTCGTAGCGTCCAATAGCAAAAATGATCTCGAGCAGCTTGTCCATAAATGGAATGACCGCCTCATGCAACACCGTCTCAGATTAAATCTGAGTAAAACTGAATTTTTGACGACGATCCACATGAAACAGGCACTATCACTGTCAACGGCAATGACCTGACCAAAACTGACCGATTTAAATACCTCGGATCAATGTTATCAGCCAATGGAGAACTGCGTTATGAAATTGCTTCACGCATTAACGCAACCTGGATGAAGCGGCGTTCCACAACTGATGTTCGTTGTGATAGACATTTCAATAAAGGTCTCAAATCTAAAATTTTACCGTCCGTTTTGTCGCCCTCTATGGTTCTGAGTGCTGGCCGACTGTAAAAGACAATAAACGGCGTCTTGCGGTAATGGAGATGAAGATGTTGCGTTGGACTAGTGACGTGACATGCTTTGATCACATCCGAACTGAGGATTTCTGCGATCGCGTTGCACCGATCAGCTGTGAGAGAGGCGTCTTCGATGGTACGGTCACGTAATTCGGGCTAACGAGAATCCACGTGCCAAGATTGGTCTGAACATCGAAGTTGATGGTAAACGACCAAAGGGCAGGCTAAAACAACGATGGCTTGATACGCTGGATGGGTATTTGAATGCCTCGCGATTACATCCAGATCAGGCACTTGATAGAGTCAAACAGCGAAATCGATCGAGCCGACCCCGTTTGTGAATGGCACAACGGCTGAAGAAAAAGAAGAAGATGGCCCGTCCCTAACAAACAATCTCTCAATCCGCTCCGAAATTAAACTGTTTTGTTATAAACAGCTGATAAGACCTTTTGGTCGGATACGGCTTCGTCGCCTGATACATCCTCTGGTTTCACCAAATGAAGCAAATATGCGTATGCGAGATGAGGTTCTTTCGTTTACCCACGCCCGATTCCTATCTCCATCCCAACGAATTCCTCTACGACACTGTTAACTCCATCCGACAGATTCCTTTTTAACTCCTTCATTAAGTTCCCATCCAAATCCCAATCTCATAACAATGACCTTATCTGTTCCTACACGACCATGCAAAAAGAACCCGGCCTTGTATACTCCATCTCACAATATCCACAAGCTTTCTTATAAGCATCCTTTCCACATACGCCCGCGATTGCTTTCAAATCAAGAGGGGTTTCTCCTGACTCATATTCAATATTAGAACAAAATGGCGCAACCGTCCACGACGAGCCGACCCCAGTTGTGGATAGGACAAAGGCTAGAGAAAAAGATGAAGAAGAAGAGGGTTTGTTCCTAGGAGGCCATGCTAGATGGCAGACTTTCCACTGACGGAACGGCTTCTGAGGTCGCTGGGTTCTACTGAGGATAGTACTATGAACATTGCCTCAAACACTCCTCCTCTATCTGGGCTTTCGCATGTTGCTAACAAAAACTGAAGCTTCCCTACCCCCCAGAAGAGCAAGGGGAAGAACTTAAATGACGCTCCATACAGCAAACTGTTCCTATAAGGACTGAAGTACCGTCTTCCCTGAAAGAGAAACCAAGTGGTTCCCGAAATATCCATATTTGTGGAAAAAAAAATTGCTACTGGTGAGGGAGACGGTGTTGACTTTTAATTCCTAAAAGCTTTTTACTTGAAATACGGATTGAACTTTTTTTTCTACCGAAGTGACCTACTCCCTAAAAGTTATCTAATTGCTAAAGCAATAGGTAGAGCTGTAGCTCGATAGAAAGAGAGTCTAATCACATCTCTCACATCACAATGAGAAGCATCAGTAATGGTGAGTAATGGCCAGAAAGTACGATGAATTCAGGTGGAATACAAAATCTTGACAATCTGTAACTTCGGTAATAATAGTTGGATTTTTTTCAAACTTTCCAAAATTGTGCATTATATTATTACGGACGCAGTGAGTCGACTTGGCGATGATGTTGCGCCGTCGAGTCAACCACGCCCTTACCTCCGATGTCAAGAGGCAGGTTTATCCGCTCCATTGCAACTTGAGCTTGGGTTCCTTTCAGAATTCCTAGGTATTTATAGAAATCTGTCTCGGTCATAGCTTCGATCTGGATGTCACCAATGCTATGTTCGGCATGCGGCTGGTGATGAACTTTGCTGATGGCTTGGATTCGACACTTGTCTGAAACTCTTCATCATCAGCTCCTACTAAGAAATAACGGCGGGAGCGGGTATAACATCTTACGGTCCCTTGTTGCACCAGAAATTCGTCGAGCGTTTCCCGCAATTCGCGCACGTGAGTGTGCAGCGAGTCGCAGACCAGTACCGCTTTATAACTCGCAGTGACACAATCCCGGCCATCATCAGGGAGCGTTTTCGACTTGAGGTCATCGGGGAAACTGGTGACCAAGAGCCGATGGGAGCAGAGGCGGCGGCACCAACATCATGCCGCATTGCAGGCAACAGATTCAGTACTCGCCAAAACCCTCTTCTCCACCATCCAGCTGAAGTCTCCGCTGAGATTCGGAACGAATTCCAAAGAGCGTGAATAGAATTCTCGGAAAAGGATTCTATGCATAGACCAGGTATTCCCAGGCTCTACGCATCTCCAGCAACTCCGAGAATTTTATCTCAAATCAATGATGATATCAATAATGATATCTCATCATTGTACTGATATGCCACTTCTGCAACTACAATTACTTGTATATTGTGGTGCAATTATGGCTGTCAGATTGCAAGGTCAGAAGATTCGCTTTCGCGTTATGGCTTTGAGTGACCGAAGAGGTCCTCAATGGAAAATTCGTCTGGAAGGTCGGCGGGAC
This sequence comes from Hermetia illucens, assembly GCF_905115235.1. Taxonomy (NCBI): domain Eukaryota; kingdom Metazoa; phylum Arthropoda; class Insecta; order Diptera; family Stratiomyidae; genus Hermetia; species Hermetia illucens. The sequence continues at coordinate 81,497,208 of NC_051854.1, read as the reverse complement.
TCACTTATTGACTCACTGGACATTGCTAGGCTAATTCAAATCACCTCTGGCATTGGCAGCAGACGGCTGAAGAACAAATTGCAGAGCGTTTACAAGAACTATGCCATCGCCAGTGAAACACCTGTAGTTTAAATTGTGGACACATTTAATTTTCTGCCATATGCAGTCGGTTATGATGGCATAGCGAAAGTCATTCCAGACATGCCCAGAATGCAACGTACGCGAAATTTTTTCAGATCACTGAACGAATCCCAACAAAACGTCCAGGCCGTGTAACTTTCGGTAACGGAAGCGAACGAGTATTGGGGTGGACATGCTGAGGATGCTGAGTGGATTACTGCCGGATGCACCCGGCATGCCACTACGTCTGGCATGAATTTTGCGAATTTTACCGAAGAGGAAGTTCGACGAACCATAAACAGCTCGAAGAACCGGAGGGGCTCAGGTCTAGATCGGGTACAGAACTCCTGGTACAAATGGTTCAGAAGGATACTTGGTCGGTTGTCGCACATCATAAATCACGTCATGAATCAACCGGGGCAATTTTCACCCTTCATAACTGTAGGGATTACCTACCTTACCTTTAAATAGGATACGGTGCAGGACCCTGCAGATACAAGAGCGATTACTTGCTTACAAACCCTGTACAAATTCATAAGGTCCATTATTAGTGGAAGGGTCAATGTGCACCGCGAGGCCAAAAATATTCTGTCCAAGGAGCAGGAAAACTGCCGAGTCAAGAGGTTGAAAAGAGCAACCCATTATCAACTCGGTAGTTGTAGGACAAGCAACTAGAGGCCAAAGAAACCTCTTTAGCTGTTATATCGATCATGCTAAGGGTTTCGACAGCATACCGCATACCTGGCTAATCAAACTAATAAAGGATGCTAAATCCTCAACTCCCACCCACCCCCCCGGGGGGCATCTTCCAGGGGGATTTATTGAGTCCCTTTTGGTCTTGTACGGCACTGAACCCCCTTTCGTGGCTACAAGTGTCGAATCCAAGCTATCCGCCAAGGCCATCACGAGCTGCAGGCCGGACATTGCATTGGTGACATCCACATCGAAGCTATGACCGAGGCAGACCTCTACAAATACCTAGAAATTCCGAAAGGAATTTATGCTCGAGTTGGTGGTATGAAGGATGCTCTGCTCTCCGAATTCCTGCGACGTGTAAAGCTAGTATTGAAATCGCATCTCTTTGGGAAGAGTAAAATAAGCGCATTAAATATATTCGCTATCCCTTCACTATCTTATTCATTCGGAATATTGTCGTGGACGAGGACTGATCTGGGAAACTTCCAGCGGCGGATACGAACTACTATGTCCAAATTCTGCCGTGGAGCGGATAAACCTGCATCTTGACATCGTAGGTAGGGTCGATGTTGATGTTGTGGCACAACATCATCGCGAAGTCGACTCGCAGCAAAGAGCAGGCAGTCTCTTGGATGCGGCTGTCTGTAAGACAGACTGTGGATTGACACCACTTAACTTGAAGGATCGAACTTCAATCCTCTGAGTGGGGTGAAGGCAGAGCAAGAGCGGATCGATGAATGGAAGTCGAAGGCAATGCATCGCAAGCACGTGAATTGTCTTTGGAAGGCATTTATCGATTTGCATTTATCGAATAGATGGCTGTGTGCGAGGCTCTTTGCTGAGACGGAGTGATTCATGTGTGGAAATCAAAGAAATTTGGCGCCTCGAGCGGGTGGTTTTAGTTCCAGTAATGTTGTCAGCTACAGGTATTGTACCTAAATCCCTCACTGCTTCCCTTGATATCCTGGGACTCTCACAAAGTCTGGTTCAAACCATGCATAAGTACACCATTCTGCATACGTGCTCGAGGTTGCGGGGAGTTCTCGACGGATTCCCCCATTGACCAACCAACGGCCAGCGTCACCAACGCCCCTTTAGTTTTTAAAGAGGTAGGATCGTCCGAGCCTAAATGCTTGGCACTTCGTGCTAGTATTAGACAAAAACCCGGCATCTGTGGAGATTGTGACAACTTGGAGATACAAGAAATCCCAGATTGGGGTAGATTGAATATAAGGAAATAATGAACTACTTAATCCATATAAAAGAAATACATATATTGGAAAATCAAGGGCAAGTAGGTTTCTAAAAAACAGAAACCGCCTGTGTCAATAAAAGTCCTTACTGGATGACGAGAAGTGAAGGATATAAATTGATAAGAGTAGATCAAATCAGGAAAAATTTAATTTCTGCTCATTGATTTTTTAATTGTTGAAGTCCTTGCACAGCAAATACATTTACCACCCAATTTAACTTGGCAGTTAATTGACATGGGAAAATATGTTCTTCATAGCAAATGATCATTAAACACATGCCAACATCCACTTAAAAGCCTTCACCGACAAAACGGAATCGCAACCCTGTAAAATTTATTATCCTTCGTGAAGTTAATGTCAAATGAAATTTATGACAAATTTTAGTAGCAATACGCCAAAACTTAATTAATAAGCGCTAACTAACTGGAATGCGGGACACTGGTGTGTTTATGTAACCAAAGCAGTCGCATTTCGCAATTAGCGAATGTAATTTGATGCCTAGCTCTATCATACTATGTATTCCATTTCTATGTAACCATACAATGTATACTATGTAGTCTGTGCGACCTGTGAACTGGGCTTGGAGGATATGTGCGACAGAACCCTACGTATAGATATACAGCGTTTATTATAAT